>NC_136814.1:38429638-39142995 GCF_951394365.1 Tetrao urogallus | reverse complement strand
TGTCCTATCTATGCTGCTCACAGGACACCACAAGCAAGCATAAGGAAAAGTGGATCTAAATGAGAGCCAGTAGATGGATCTGAATAAGCAGCCATGTAAGATTTCAGTCAGATGCTCCAATGCCTGTGCTGTGACTGCTGAGTACTATACTCGCTTTCCATAGTTCTTTAATGACAGCTTTCAAATACAGAAGATAAACACCGGAATATATGTGACACAGCCCTGACTGCTTAACAACCCCCCAATGTTAATCCCTAGGTAAGCCTGAGATCCTATCATATGAGCTTAATACACT
The DNA here is from genome assembly GCF_951394365.1 of Tetrao urogallus. Lineage (NCBI taxonomy): Eukaryota > Metazoa > Chordata > Aves > Galliformes > Phasianidae > Tetrao > Tetrao urogallus. The sequence continues at coordinate 39,142,700 of NC_136814.1, read as the reverse complement.
GATAGGAGGGTTCCTACAGCAACATCCACCCCCACCTACCCACTGGCACTTACAGTGTAATGGGTCCTTTCATGACAAGTGGTAATCTTCTCCCCATGGCACCTCTGCTAGACCTTGCCATCACAGCACACAGATGCTGATTTTGCACGCTCGGATAACTGAGAAGGAGATGGAGTGGATTTTATTAGACTCTGTCTCTAGGCTTCAATCAAAGACATGAGATATGCACCTCAGGAGTCCAACGTCAGAGAAATATCTCAACGATCCGAGTAAAAATCTCATCACAGACGCTATTGCCACAGTGGTGCAATGCTCCAGCTCAGTGCAGGTATGCAGCTCATGTGAGTTCTGCAATCCTGTAGGCCACCAGCCTTGTGCAGCCCATCACTGTCAGTGGCATTTCGCCCAGGAATGAACAAGTGGTGGTGGCAGCATTTCCATTTGCTCTAGCACTTGGCTAAGGAGTGCCTTTCCTGCGTCTTAGTTTGTAACAAAATGTCCTGTTAGGATGTCACTCTCTGAGAGCAGTCCCTTGGGGGAGGCACCAGGCTTGGGGGGTGTTATGGAGATGTCAGGTGGCAGTGTTTTAGAAACTGGGGTGTACTGTAGCTGTGGGTAGGTAGCAGGAACCCTGCCACAAAGGCGTTATGAGTGTTTCAGTGTTTTCTGCCATCTCCTACCTATTGGGCAAGTTCTGTGTGATGGGAGCATCTTCAGCTGACAGATGTGGGCAGTAGCTACTGTGATATAGGTGGCAAATGAGCAAATGGAAGAGAATTTTTGTGGTTAAAGCATTAGTGTTACAAAATCTGTAGCAAATAAATGACAAAACAGATGAGTCAGGTCCTCCTAGGGCATCTGATACCATCACAAACCATTTGAGCTTTGCTTATGTAATTTCCCTGTCAGGCCCACATGATATTAGGCATGCACATATGTCATACAAAGGCTCCCTGTTCCCAGGTTCCTTTCTCCATTAGCCACTGGCATCAATTCATCACAGGGAGAAATAAAGATATTAAGGATTACTAAGGATTAGTGGTGGATGAAAGCAACATTTCTGCTCAAAACCTATTTTGAGTAGTTCAAATCCCCCTTTCCCTGGTCAGATCTGATTGCCTCGAGTTTTGACAGCTGCTGTATCGGTACACAGGCTGTACCCACTATAACTGGGAGGATGTGTAGTTCTATGGGTGGTTCAGTCCTGCCTGAACCGAAATACATGTCCAGGGTTAAGCAGCACCTCATTCTTTAACAAAATCCATTTGATAATTTAAGATATCCAAATGAATTCATGTTTCGTAAAGCACTGCTCAGCTGTCCCCCAGGCAGAGAGGCAGGCTGTAATTTTAAGCAGCAGCTCATCAGATTCCCAGGCGTCACCTACTAATTAACCCACCGTAGCGCTCTTGCTTGGATTCTCACTTCCAGAAAAAGGCGGACAGTTTTTCTGCCTTTGTGTTATACCTCCCCAAGGAGCAATCTAACCCAAAAAAGCATTTTTGAGACCCAAAACTGTCTTCAGTGAGTGTGTACGAGCCAGCAACCTCAGCCATATTCCCGAAATGTTCTTCAAAACCAAAGGCCTGAAGAGCTGGATCTCGATGCTTGGTGCAGGGTGACCCCCAGCCTGGCCAGCACTGTCTCAGTGCTTCCTATCCCTATATATCTACAGGTCAGCTGTCAAAGTGCAAGGTCCTGCAAGGCTGAAGGAGCACACAGTGTGGAGTGGGTGCTTATGGGGGGCACCAGCATGAGTGGGGTGGAGAACTCATTTCTGATCCCTGGGGAATTTCATGCTCCATCAGTACCATAACCTCGAACAGAGATGAAATATTATGCTGAGCGAGAACGCCTTCCTCGTATAAATCAAGCCAAGGAAGCATGAACAAAGCCCTTTCTGTGCTCATTCCCCATAGACCCGCTGCTTCACAGAGTGAATGCACCAAATGAAACTTCACGAGCCTTTAGCTAAGAAAAGATGAATTTCATGCTTTTCCTGGGCTGGCTGGGCACTCATGTGTGGAGCCATCAGGGAGCTAACCTTTCCCGGTTAATCTCTCCCTGATCTTAATAAGGATACAACAAAGCAAAAGTCCTCTCAGACTTGAAAAATCAGAAGGCATCAAATGGCAGCACATCCACCACCTTTTTGCAGAGGGGGTGAGCAGCAGCACTGATAACAATATTAAAAGTGGGGATTAAGCAGCGGAGCGCTGAGGGAGCCAGCATATGGAAGGCCGCTGACCCGTCCCATATGCAGCAGCATTGTTCGCTGCCCGTGCTGCCCCTTGCTTGCTTGCGTTTCCCCAGTGCAGGGGCTGTGCCCACGATCTGTTCCAACCTGATATTTACACATTAATTGTGCAGTGGTGCGGTGCAGAGAGCCAGGGTGACCTGGCCACTCAGTACCATCAAGGCTCAGCTGAATAAAAGGCATACAGCACCGATGGAGAGTTGGCTCAGGGTTGGATGGTGGGGAGATGCTTGCTCGTAATCAGCTGAGGGGGTATGAAGAAACCTCAAGAGCACAGCTGGATCAGAGGTAATCCTCTGCCAAACAGATATTCAGAGGTCCCAGAGACTTGCAGCAGTTCCTGGCAGCTTTTAGAATGCAGGACCACCAAAGGACTCCCAAACTAATTAAAAGGATATATCTATTTTAAAATTCTACAAGCCATTAATCCTCAGCTTTTTCCTTAGCCAGAATTCTGCAGTTTTATTTGATTTCTATCTAAAACCATACACGAAGCCTCATTCACTGATGAGGTTTCAAACTTAATGAGCTCAAGCTTCTGGAGCATGGCTTTTATTCCTCACGCTACCACTGTTGCTGGCATTATTCAGACACCCTGTATCACATACCCAGAGCCCCTCTTTCTCCTCTGAAGGCGCAAGCCATTAAGCTGATATCGCTGCATGTACAAGTGCATGCACATCAAAGAAAAGATGCCTCTCTTGTCAAGAGATTATGTTAGTCATCATGACCTAAATTATTCTATGAGCCAAAGGAAATTTGGAAAAATTTCTTCGCTATGCATGTGGTTAAGCATGAGAGCAGGTTTGCAGAGAGGATGAGCAATCTGCATCCTTGCAGGTGTCTAAAACCCACATGGACAGCCCTGAGCATGCTGGTCACTTTGGCCCTGCCTTGAGCCAGAGCTTGGAGCAGGAAGCTCCAAAGGCACCATCCCACCAGCAGTGCCCCAGGACCCTATACCCACAGGCATCAAGGATGTTGGGGCAGTCAGTATTTCACCAACAACAGATCGTGTCCCATGCTAGAGAAGGGGGAGAGGGAGAGCACGGTGATGGTGCTTGCTCAACAGGATCCCTTCCTTCATCTTCAGACTTGCACTCAGAAACAGAGCAGAAAACAAGGAAACCTGATCAAACCAGTGCAAAAAGGGCTCAAAACACCAAGGAAAGCACTGCAGAGCAGTGGCTGGGGAAATGGCCTCCCTAAAGCCTCGGGGAGTAAGATGGCACAGGCTGCCGAGACTCTCCCTTGTGCAGTGCTGTTTGGGGAGCGCAGGGAGCAAAGTCTCTGTGTGATTTCTCCATTACACACTGAATTAAGCCGAAGGCTGGCATGTCCTGTGAGCACCGTGGACCTGCAGGGGCTGAATGGGGGCATTGTTCTTCAGCTGCTGCTGTCAAGAACCAGGTCTGCAGTCAGGCATAGTCTGCAGAAGCTCTTTTCTGTCGAGGAGCACTTTAATTGCTTGCTCACTCAGTGGCATCCATGCAGATGCTTGTAGCTTTGTGCTCCCTGTGCAGGGAGCCCTTTTCACTGGGCTCTGTGCAGCAGGAGGCAGGGGAGAGGAGAGCACTTCTTAATGGGAAAGCAGCAAGATCCCAACTGGCAAAACAAGAGCAGGGCAGAGCAGCCTTATAGATGCTGTGTGGCCTCTGAGGACAAATGCAAGAGTGAGAAAACCAAAGCAGTGTTACAAATCTCTGACATGCCTTTGAAGGGGTCATGCAGAGTTTTGGAAAACATCTCATCTGTTGAAAACTTTTTCTTTAGGAAAAAGAAGAAGATGGCTGAAGATACCACATTTCTTTGATTTTTGAATGCTGGGACAGCACACAAGCACAACTCCTACCTCCAGTTCAGCATCCTGGTGGTGGATTCAGTGTTCATAAACTGCATGATTTTGCTCATCTCTGATCTTAATCAGCTGATTTGTGCTCATCCCAACTGACACTGTAAGGAGAATGAGAAGAATCGGGTCCTTGGGGACTCTGGCAGGGTCTCTCTGCATCTAACTGTTTGCAACAGGCAGCACTCACAAGGAAGAGATTAGTGGGGTGCCTTTGTTCAGGCTGCAACTCTTCTGAATTAACAGAAGTTGCACCATAGATTAATTTGGATGGGATTTTTACTTGACCATCATTATAAAAGAAGGTTGCTCAGGTCTGAGAAGAAACAAAGACGCTGTGTTCTTTATAATGCAAATGTGCTTTCTGCTTCAATAAGCTTCAGAGAGTGATGGACAAAAAAACATTGTACAGGGGTGTCTGTGGCTTTGCTGTTATTCTTCTGCTATGTGTAACTTCAAAAGAAGGCATTTTAATTTGACAGATGGACATTTAATCATAAATAATAATAATGGACACTGATTCTTCAGTCACAAGTGCACAGCTCCTCTGCACCTGTAGCCACTCTCTCTTACAAACGAAGACTCCCCTCTTCCCAGACTTTTCTGCCCATTTTTCTCCATCTCCCCATGAAGTCTCCTTGCCCTTCAGGCAGCAGCACATAGCTCCTGCAGATGCACATCCCTCCTTGGGGCTTGGGGCAGGGATCTGAGGTCCTCTCGTTACTTTGGAATCCATCAACAGCTGTGAAACTGCCCTGAAACTGTTTATTTTCTTCCAGGTTGAGATGATACACTCATCCTTGCTGTGTGCTCCCCCACTGCTTACTGTTGTTGTGGCACAGCCTTCTGAGTCATTTCTATGCTAAGTTCAAGCACAGCACTGTGGCACGACTGTGGGCTGAAGGACCGTGGGTCTGGTGTACTGAGTGTGAGACAGTGTTTGCTCATGTCCACCTGTCTCTGACCGTCTGCTGCCTCTTGTTTTATATTTGAATAATGAGGCTCCTGGGGCAGAGGCAGCCTTTTTGTGCTTTGCTCATCACAGTGGGGCCGCCATTGGGATTAGATGTTATGATGATGATAAAGAGTACAGTGACACTGAATTCAGTTGACACAGAAAAAAACAAAAAGAAGAATGGGGCTAAGGCATAAGATAGTGAGTGCATGTCAGCCTTGGGAAAAAAAAAAAAAAAAAAAAAGGAGGTTATTTATATATATCAAGGTCTGCCCAAACCTGTGCACTTGGGCTATCCTGCTCCTATCCACCCCTTCAGAATTCATTTGGCTTCATGAGAGTTGCCACAGATGGGTGGTTTACTGTTAATAAGATCGAATTTGCTGGCAAGCAGTGAGAAAAAGTTTTCTTAGAGAAGAACTCAGCCCATGACATCCAGAGAAGCTTAGGCTGTGGGCTGGAAGCAACATGTAAAGCCAGTTCAAGCCTGGAGCTAAGACTCATTTTGGAAGGCACTGTAAAATCACATGATTTGTGCTTGTGAGAAGCGTTATTGCTGGTTTTAAAGGATTTAATTCAAGTCTGGGTCATGTTTTCTAGGCAGTCTGGAGCTATTCCAAGGGATTCAGTTTGTGATATTAGCGCTTGCTTCGTGCTCTGGGTATGTGTCTAGCAGGCAGGAAGCTCTATGTTACATGTCGGGTCTGTGTTTAGAAACAGGCTGAGGAGATTTAGAAATTTTGTGGATTTGCCTGACTTTGAAGTCAAATTAGCTTGAGCCCCAAACTTTGAAGGCAAGCTGGAAAGTCATTTTGAGGCTTTGTATTACTGTCATGGGCTTAAGGGAGACCCAGCAGCAGCTCCTCTCAGTGCAGCAGCTCCTAAAAGGTCCCAGCTGGGTGCTGACACTTCCATAACTACAGGAGAAATTTGACCTTGCATCCCGATGGAGGCCCAAGCCAAGGGGGTCCAACAGTCCCCTCTCTCCTGAGCTGAGACTGGAGCACTGCCTCAGATCCCCTCAGCCCCTCTGTGTGACATTTCCCAGTGCCCCTTTTTATGGGAGAGATGTGTAATGGCACAGGCTTCGTATGACACAGCTCCGCATCCAGGCCTTGGGCCGAAGGGTGGTGGAGCAGCCCAGTGGCTGCCAATGGCGCGTCATAAAACGTGCTCCTCATCATCTGGCTGCCTCTCCACAACCTTTTCTCTCTCACACACAAGGAGGTTAATATTTGGTTTAAAATAAAGCAGAGTAATTTAAAGCACACACTTTGAAGGCAAACCAGTGTTCAGTGTAAACAAAGCATTAAGCTGAAAAGATCCATATGCACTCTTTATCAGTTATTGCACTTTTTTTTTTAAAGGAAATCTAATACATTTAAAATAAACGCATAACATGAAACAAAATAAACTATGGTCTTGGTCAGTTTGGTTTGATTTTTTTTTTTTTAATTTATTTAATGAGGAAAAGACCTCAGTGATATCCTTTCAGAGGGAAAGGCATAGGCAGCACTGAACACATCAGCCACATGTTGCAAGAAGATTAAGGTCTGACGAGACTCGCTTTCCCATAATTTTTGCAGCACTGCAGTGTTTCTGTGCTTGGGACAGTCCAGAACATCCTTCTGGACAGAGTCCCCAGAGCCTCACAGCTCTCTGCAGAGGAGCCCTGTATAGAACCACTGATCCCATTGACCTTCAGTATTTCAGAGTCAAGGGAACCTAGCACTAACTGCCTGTGCTCAGCCACCATAAGGACAACCAGACTGTTGTTTTTTGGTACGATGACATTCTGTGGGGAGCAATGTTCAGTAGTGTAAAGCCCAGGCTGAGAAATTTCCAGAGTTACTGTTATAATTAGCAATAGTATGTGCCTTCTGATGAGGGCCAAAGACTGATGGCAAGCCATAAATTTCAGAGAATATAGCTTAGGGTATAGGTACAGATATAGGCAAAAGCAACTGACAAGATGGGAAGGCTCTGAGAGACAGAAGGAGTTAGGGTGGGGCAGATTTGGAATGTGGCCCAGCCATCCAAGCCATCACATCACATGAGCCTTTAAATCTGTCACTTCTTTTTGTCAGCAAGTGGAAAGATCCAGTCATGATGAGTATGGCTAAACCACTTAAAACAAGGCTCCCTTTGGAACAAAACCTGTGTTTTTTGAAGAATGGGAGCAATGAGAAAGATTGAAAGCAGGGAAGTGGGATGTTTCAATATTGTCACAGATTTAAATGTTTTGATTTCTTAGGAACAGTATTTTAACGTGACTGCTTTTAAAGGGTAATTATCTCCACTGCAACATGTCTTAACTAAAAGACAAAATGGATACAAAATGTTTCAATCAAACTAAAATCTTCTTTTTTGTGTGTCTTTCATGGAAAACTCTGAGGTGTTTTTTTTTTCCTCTTTTCATTACTATCTGGAACAAAAGGAAATACCTGGTTTCTTGATGCTCTACAAATGATGCTGTCTTCTGGGACGTCTGGTCCACATCTATTGGCATGTCATATGCTGCCTTGCAATGCCCATGTTGCCACTTTGCAGGCTTCTGAAGAAAGGAAAGCAGTAGCTGGGAGGCTAATATAGGACATCCCTATATTGTGGCAAGCTTCATCACCACCTCCAGACATCAGTGCTCTGAGGATGCTGCAAAATGCAGCAGTAAGAGTGGGATGTTCTGAGAGCTGGGGGGGGGGGAGGGTGTCACACCTGTTTTCAATTTGGAAAATGCCCAAGTTTTACAGCAAAAGCATGGTAAGAGTGGGCAGAGTTCTCTGCTTGCTAATCTTGTATGTGTGAACACAAGGAGGGAGTGGAAATGCTGCACCCTGTCCCCTGTAATAAATAGCTGGGAGAAGTGGGTAATTTCCTTCAGCCCTGGTGAGCAGTAGGGCTGTCTGGCCCTGTGACATCTGTGTGTTCTTACAGCTTGAGGAAGTGAATAATCTGATCCAGAAAGAAAGTGGTTTCTTATTGAAAACCTAAAGTGGAGGCATCCCCTCCCTGGGTTTCACAGGCAGGCAGTCTCCACAGATGCAAGCAATTAGCATTGGGAAGGGGGCTGTCCATAGGTCCACTCTGGCACTTTGGGGCCCACAAACACAAGCTGATTGCCATGCCCCACCTTTCCTCTGTCTGACTAATCTAGCTGGTTATTAAATAGAAGAAGCTATTAGAAGATTATAGATTAACGCCTCCTCCAGTAATGGATATCAAGCACTAGGAGGAGACTGGAAGATAGGACAGTGTCACTAGGTCTGGCTGTTTGTACATGCAGGCAGCTCACCCTTGTCCGAGCCAAAATTTACCTCAGAAAATGAAGAAACTGCAGTCAGCTTGTTAAGTCCACCAGGGACCTCGTTATTGTTAATTATTCTACATAGAAAGTGTTGGAGACTCTAGTGGTAGGGAAAGGGTACAGAGACAAAGCGAAAGGAAATACAGTAAGCCTAGATATCTGCTGGGGGAGAGGCACATTTTCCACTGGGTCTTCATCTGAAAGCCTTCTTTTTTTCCCCTGGGCTGGGAGGAGAGGGAATGGCCGGAGAGTGGTGGTTCACCTACTGTCCATCTCACGTGGCTCCCACTGTGGCTGCCTCTGCCTTTCCTCTTGCACCCTAATTCTTGTTCAAGACAAAGATGACAGCCTGGCTTAATTTCGGTTCCTCTTGAAGCCGTGTGAAAAGGGGCTTTTCTTGACACGGTGACACGTTTTGAACAAAGGAGGGCTCTTTGGAAGGAAATGTTCCAGCTACCTCTTATTAAGCCCAGTCTCTGCTGCCATTTGCAATTAGTCACACCAAAGCCCAGCAGATTAATAGTGTGGGAGGAATATGCTTAAAGGTGTGCTGTGGGGAAGGGTGTGAGCATAAGGACCCGAAAGCATCCTCTTGTCCCTCACTTGGTTGAATGAAAACCTACGTCTTTTTTTATGGGCCCATTCGGAGATACTAAGTGTTATTAGCATAGCCTCCTCAGGGCATTCGTCATCTGTAGGAATAGTGAATGTCTTAGTGAGTACAGAAAATTAACGAGTATGAGAGAGGTATTTGAGATGCCATTTGCACGGATTCCACAATAATTAACTGGGGTTAAGCTAAAGGAGATGTTAAAACTCTAACGTTAAAGGGAGTTGAACACTTAATTCCCACTGTGAGGATATGCGTGTGTGAGAATCCCTGAAAACCACTCTGGAAAATTAGGGAGAAATATTCCTCCCCCGCACATTAGCTCACTTTGATATTTGTGTGTGGCCTCTCAAATGAAGGGGGGTTATACTGCAGCCATGTTTGCGACTGAGTAAAGCAGGCTGCAAAATTGAGATGGTCATGGTTCCCAGGGAGCTCAGCTGAAGAAATGCCTCTGATAGGGAGAGATGACATGGGTTTAACTGAGGATCCTCCGACAAAGAATGGGTCTGCATTACAAGCATTGCCCCTAGGGGGGGAGAGGGCACCCAATCTCTGCCCATTAACGCGTATTTAACAAAAGATGGGAACCAGATAGGCTCACTTGAGAAAGCTGTTCCCTGCACCTCCTGGTTCACACTACAAATCAGATGCCAGAGATGTGCTTTATGGCTCGTAACTGGAGGTGTCGCCTGGATTTCTAAAAGCCTGCTCCCTGGAGAGAGAGAACAGGGAGACACAATGAAAAACAAACAAACAAAAACAGCTGTAGGGCTGTCAGAAAGATCTCGTACAATATATTATTTAAAAAAAAAAATGCTGCAGGATAATATAACCTTGCATTACCCACTGAAAATATTGACCCTGAAACGGAACAACAGGCAGTGGCAAGCAGAAGCTATCAGGTTGAAAAAGAGAGCTGAGAGAACTGAAACTATCTAGGATGCAGAAGAAATACCATTATTATAGACTTAAAAAACAATGTATGTTCTTATCTTCAGCTCCTTTGGTCAGTTGTTTGGATCTAGAAAAGCCAGTATAGTTCCTTTTGAAGGAAGTTTACTTCTGAACGGAGGTAGAGAGTTGCAGCTGTACTCACTGGGCTGCTCCTTGAGTTCCTAGCGTGTGGGAACATGAGGCAGCTCCTAAACACTGTAACTCTGGCAGCTGTGAAATGACTGCCTTTGAGAATAACCAGAGAAAGTCAGTGAGCCGCCTACCTGTGCCATCTAGTTTCTGTACTACCCACCTGCTTTCTTCCCTCTCATTAAGTGTTCCTGAGAAAGCAAAGCCAATAAATCCTTCTGGAAAGAGTGCATTGTAATAAAACAGAGCTTTTGCTCATTCTAGTGCTTGGAAATTGTGTTTTGATTTATTATGTGTGGTTTGGCAAATCTGCTTTTGCAAGCTGCAAGCAATTGTCTGTAGAAACCATGCTTGCTCTAACTGCAACGAGCATAGGGGCCTCTGACGGGCTCCTTAGAGACCACCGTGAATGGAGCCAATAAAGCAGAGAGCCAAAGGAAACATTTGTGTTACAGTTCAGGAGGAACGAGACTTTGGTTTTATCAGTCTCCTCAGTCTTCCATGATGGAAACCTTCTCTAAATGTGCTCATAATTAACTCAAGGTAAACACTCTGTGCATCCCCTCCAGAGGAGGTGAGCAGGGCACTGGCACAGCTGCACCCCTGGCCTGTCTGCATCCCTGATGCAAAGCTCAACCCCTTCCCTGTGGGAGAGGGGAGTTGGTGCTGCAAACACTGCCCTTAATACCATGGACTGAGCACAGCATAGAAAGGGCTCTTTCTGGGCAGTTTTTCCCAAGCCCCTGCTAGCCCTGAGACTGCCAGGGCATAGCTTATATATGGAGGGGTAAAATTCCTCTCTCTGCACATCAAGGCCTGTGCAACATTCAGATCCCACTGAAGTGTATCCTGATCAAAGGCCCCGGGCTGGCCTCCTGCACTGGGACAGCGGATCAGGTCTCTCTGGATGTGCAAAGGAAAACCATGCAGTGGTCTCTCCCTGAGGTGCCCATCGTGGCTGATGTGGGTGCAGGAATCTGTCTTTGATCTTCCCACACACTGGGGTGATTTTCCCTCTGGGTGTACTTGTTCATGTGTGCAAGGATGTGTGGGAATGGGTGCCATTCGGGAGCATTTTTCTCATAGTCTGTACCAGGGTTTTACTCTGTAATCTTCAGAGCATTCCCACAGTCATTGCCTTTATAACTGAGCAATGTGATGCTGAAGATGCAAGGATGCCACAAGCACAGGAGGCAGCAAAGCTTTCCAAACATTGCTCTCCAGACCTCAGTAGTGACAATGCCTTTTTATCCTATTTCATCTGTTGTCCGCCCAGTAAAAGGTTATGATTACACCTACTTTTAGGCTAAGACATGTTTGGATTTTCTTTCTGAAATTGCAGGTTTTCAGTGTGGTGTTCGTCTGTTGGTCCCCAACCACAATCCAGCCACAGGATATTTTCTCCTTTATCAGTTCAAAAATAGAGTTTCTATTTCACAGCATCCTGATTTCTCAGAAAAGTGAAGAATCACTGCAGAGCTCTTTCAGAAAAGCCTCCTATTCACTGGTGCTGTAAGGAAGAAAGGACTGTGCGCTGATTCACCATGCTCTGGGAAGCATGGAAGTACCAAGAACATTTTGCAGACTCTCTGGTCCCCAGTAATTGCTAACAACAGCCATTCCATAGGACCTGGGCTTCAACTTGCAAGCTTGCAATAAGGGTGGTGACGCAGTGGGACAAGTTGCCCAGAGAGGTGGTAGATGCCCTGACCCTGCATACAGTCAATGTCAGGACCTCTGAGCAACCTGACTGGGCTATATGTGTCCTTGTTCATTGCTGGGGAGTTGGACTAGATGGTCTTTAAGGATCCCTTCCATCTCAATGACTCTATGATTCTAAATTCTATGACCACTGCAAGTAAGGGGTTTTCGTGATTCTGCAAGGCCTCAAAAATATCATCTCAAGTGCCTGAGGCACACAGGCACACCTGAACACTCCTTCACAGAAAGTCTGTGTGATATAAATTACCTCACTGCTGAGTGGGAATGTCCCCAGCACACTGCCCCCAGCACAGGTCTGTGGTATGTGGGCTGCTCTGCTAGCCATTATCTGTCATTCCTAGGTTGGAGCCGCACTAAGCAAGTGCCAGCACCATGCGCCAATTAATTAACCTTCCTCCAAGTTGTAAGACAAGACATCGCTGTTCGCTGTGAGATTTGTTTTCAGAGCTACATGACAGCAATAGAAAGTAGATACTGCAATTTAACAGGAAATGAAGTGTAATAGGGGCAATACAGTTCCATTAGGGAAATTGTTTTAGCACAACATAGCGTTCTGATTTTTTTTTTACAGTCTCCTCCAGCAGATTAATTTTGTCTCTCATACATCAAGGTTGCTGCAAAATGCTCATGTCATATTCATTTCCCTTTAGCTTGCGTGTGGATGGCACCCTTGGTCTGCAGAGAAGAACTGCAGCGTAAGAGGTTCACAGATGTTCCGCCTGCACCATATGGTGCGCTCGACACCATTCCCTGCAGATCGGCTTCTTGTGCTGAAAGTCAATATTTTTCCCACACATGGGAAAACCAAACGGAGTGCCTATAAAAGGGAATAAGGAAGAACAAACCACCGTGCAAAGAATCAAAGAACACTGCTCTGAAAAGACAATGTGGAAAGAGAGCAAGTACGCTTCACAGATGCTTTACACACCACTGTGAAAAGCTGTCTGTGCACTCTTCAATGTGTACTTCTGATTTAAAGTGCAAGTAAAGATTACTTTAGACAATATGCTAAGCTTTATCATAACCATGTATACAATTGTCTGCGTGTATCCCAGCGTTCCTGCAGTTAACTACAGAGCAGCTCTGGAGAATCTGTGCTTTGTCAGAGGGATAGGATATTGTCACCAGCTTGCAGATATCATTACTGAAAAGCACTGAGTGTTTCTGCAGCATCTTTCATTTAAATCTTCACAGTACAGTGAGGAATAATTCATTTCAAATTAAAAAAAGAAGAAGAAGAAGAAAAAAAGAAATGGATTACAGTAATACGAGACTTCCTGTGTCCTCAGGCTCTCTGACTTAACTATGCCTGTCAATCATATAGACACATTCAAAAAGATTTTCTAAGGCACTAATGCCAATGAGACACCTATGGTAAATCCTGTTTGACCTTTCTGGGGGCAATGTTCCTAGCTCCAAGCTACAGCTGTGCAAATCTTCCCCAGGAGACATCCCTGGCCCTGCTTTGCCCATCACTTTGGGTCACACTGTAACAGCTTTCCATAAAAATATTGCTGCTGTAGAGATAGCCCTTTGGGGAAGGATGCAAAGAGCATTTCAGCTCCATCCAGAAATAGTTGAACAGCCCATACTGTTTCCTCCAATTCCTTCGTTTTCCTTTGAGATCCTTCCATCCAGTACCCAATCAATTTGTGACTTGCCAAGCCCAAGCATACTTGGGGGGAAACTCGGCCTCTAAGGGCTGTGGAGCTACATCATGCCACATGCCATGGGCGTGCGAGGAAGGGTTTCACATCCTGACTGTCCCTGGTCTTTGAAGGGATGGTCTGGCAGCAATTAAAGCCCCACACTGAGCTTGCACACGCGTATGCCCCTCCAATCCCTGAAGCAAAACGTCTGGATCACCCTGCATTTTTGCTGGCTGAAGTCTGTAACCTGTGCAGAGAGCCAAGGGAGTCGTTCTGCTGGATGAAGTGCTGAGCGATAGCGGAGTGTGGCCCGCAGGCCCCCCACACACGCGCTATCGGAGGTAACTGGTACCAAGCTCCGCTGTATAAACAACGGGGGCAAAGGAGAAGGAGGTGGTGGTGGGGTTAAATATCTGCTTTCTTTTACAAGACCACCTACAAAATGTTGCAAAGACCCCGCAACAAAAATAATCTGCCCCGATTCCAGTGTTAGGCAAAATATAAACAAGTTAAGTGCTCTGTTAAAGAGAACATCTGGGAAGTTGTGGGCTTTGCAGATGTTTTCACAAGTTGTTTTTTACGGAAAAGTAACCCTGTTAAGCTTCCTGCCTCTTCCATCTTCTCTCTCTTGACTGTGTTTATCAAGTCTGGGTATAAACACATTAAAAAACCTTTAGAGGCCCTTCTCTTGTCGTGTTATTAATTTGGAATTGACTGAGGGTTGACAGCTGGTTTCAGTTTGACCCTGGGTTCTTGAAAAATCTCTCCACGTGAATAATTACCAGTTTTATGTTGATTGGATTTTATATACTTATGTATATATATATACATACATATTTGTATGCATGCAGTTGTTTGTCATAAATGAGCATTAGCCTCAATATCCAGTCGGTGCCCATGGGCCTCCATGCCATGAGTGCGCAGATCTTGGGTACTGGCAGTTTTGGGAATCCTGAGGAATGCAGAGGATGAGTAGACTGCCTCAAGAATCACTAGGTGAGGAAGATATATTGCTTGGGGATGTACAAAGGGTACGGTGGTTAAGATGGTTTTTATTTCAGCATCAGGCTCCCACAGATTGGAAAGAAAAAGATTGCTATGGAAAGACGTCTTTCTTTTCTATTTATCTTTCTCTCCTAAGATGACTTTCATGAGTGCTGTCAAACCTTGGGAGACTGATCTCTGCCTGTATTTCTGTTTCTGAAGTGAGACTGATGTATATCTGATTTTTTTGCAGGGAAGAATTGATCTATTCTTAAATCTGTGGGGAAAAAAATCCGGCATCATTAATATATCAGAAGTCAAGGTCATAGTAAAGTACAAATGCACCTATTCCTTTTAATATATGGGAAAATGAATTTGTCCAGTGGGTTGTGAAGAAGTAGAGCAATTAAACAAGTAGTAATCTTGTGGCAGAATAGCTATTTGATCCCTTTAAACCCAGGCCTTTTCCACAGAGGGTGCTGTAGGTTCTTACTACACTCAGGTAATAGAAATAAAGCATGGTGAGAACCTGAGGTGTTGAAAGAGGAGGTGCTGAAACAAATTAATAAATTAAGTACTGTGACAGACCCAGACAGACCCAGACAGTAAATACTAATGAGAGCTGAATAAAGTGTAAGAGAGCCCAGCAACTGAATGGCTAACAAAAATATCCTTTCTCTCACCAAACCAGTAGATATCTCGGAGGACTAGAAAAGCAGCTGATGTTGGGCCCAGTCCATACCTGCAATTCTGAATGGCTCCAGCCAGAGGGGCTCTCCTCAGACCTGCTGGACTGGCTGAAAACTGAAAGGAGAATAAAATTTTGAGGCATCTGAATGGAGATCTGTATTCAGAAAGCTACGTCTCTGCCCTCTTGTCTGCCAATGGTGCAGCTATCCACCTGGAGATGGAGAAGCAGGATGGCGGAAAAGCAGAGCTGGGGCTGGTCACAGCCAGTGCAGGGCCTCCATGCTGGCTACTGTGGTTCAGGTATGGTAACTCTGGGAACCTCTGTTGGGTGGTGGGACCACAGGCAAAAGTGGAACTGCCCAATGGTGATACTGCCTACATCAATTGGTGGGGAAGGCAAAGGAAGATGATTAAAAAACAAAAACATTTGTTAAAAGCATTTGGGGTGCTTTATAACATTTCACTCCTGGTGTTAGAATCATAAATAGAAACACCATCAAGAGTTTCTTGCTGTTTCATTCCACCTTTTTTTTCCCTCTTTCTTGTACTTTTTATAGTGTTGCCTGAAAAACCAAGGTGTGGTCACAGCATTGACACTGGGACTGTTCAGAGGAGCCTAGGAATTAGGGTGGAGGAAGGACTGCGTGATAATTAGACAATTCATGTAACAGGAGAAAAGGAAACAAATGAGTTCATAATGAGCAAGACACTGCATTATTTTCTCTGCTCATCCTCCATCCATCCAGGAGCTTCCGAGGCTATCTACACAGTGGGAATTTTTGTTGCTTTCTCCATTATGTGCCCAAATTGAAGTGCCTTAAAATAATTCCAATTTCTTGCCTGCACTAAATGCTCACTTCTTTCAGTATATAAATTGGATGAATTTCAGTATATAAACTGGAGACTTAAGACATTAAAATAAATGAATGAATAAAACCAAATATTTGTAAAAATGTGTGCATACAATGTTTATACATATATATTATTAATACATTTTATACACACTGTATAAAAATATTGTTTTCTTACCATCCCAGCCTTCCTTTCTCTGCAATCACTGTGGCTTGGGCAGCCTCACAGTCCAGCTGAAGTAACAGCAGGCACCCAGCTGACACGCACCCTGTTATGAGCTGGATCTTGAGGAATTCCCAGTTTCTCCGGGTAGCCAGGGCCATGTCCTGAGTCAGCTTCTTATGTTTCAGCAGACAGCCACAAGCACATCAGGCTGCAGTGCTGGAAATCCAGCTCTTGGAGCAGCTTCAAGCCCCTTGTTTTACTGTGGCTGGTAAGAGACAAAAAGCATGTGGAGGCGCAGAGCTCACTGTCTCCAAAGGACATGCAGTTCACACTTCCCCACTGGGTGAAGCTCCAGCTGCTGGTAAAGAAGCAGCAGTGATTCACTGTGGCCCAGGAGTAGTGTGGGGACAAAATCACCAGCGCATGGGAAAGGGCGATGCCTATGTTAACCTCACCACCACAGGCACAGGATGTGACTGGAGGGGCTCTGCCTGTTGTATGCCCCCAGGTGGAACCGGATGATATGGTGGGCAGAGACATGAGGATTCTCAGTGGCACCTTCCCAACATGAAGGATGTTGGAAAACAGCCCTCAGAGGAAATCCATGTGTTTTCACATTGCACTGTCTGGAGCCCAAGAGACTGTACTCCTGCTTGATGGGGATGAAGCCAGTAGGTTAGAGAAGGCAAAGGAAATCTATTGTGGAAATCTAAAGCTTTGCTGCACTTTGATAAACAACCTATCAGAGCAGAGAGGAACCTCTGAAACCTGCATATTTTCCTCTTGAGCTTTCCATCTCAAAACTGTGGAGCAATCAAAACAAGTCAGGGATTTTAGGGTGTGATGGCCACTTGTCAGCTCTGCATCACAGCCAGGTGACAAAGAGAACTGCCCATTGGTACCATCCTGACATTTTATAAAGTCACTGCGCTGTAGGATTGGCCCTTTTGTCCCCAAGGGACAAGCAAGAATCAATGCAATCTACAATCAGAAGATAAATATCCCTTTCTCCGTACTCTACATATAGAAGGAATATATTGAATTCTGCCTTGTTGATCGCAGAAGGAAAACAAAGGCTTGTCACTTTCTCTCTTCTTCTTTCCATTTTATTCTGACTGCAATTCTGAGGTGGGTTAGGCTGTTCTGGATTTGCCCTGCTGCAAAATAAGATCAGAGGCTAAAGCAGAAGATTTATTATGGTTGTGAATGCCATTTACCCCCACAGATACTGAAAAGCAGGACCTGTAGTTTGCAGACACGTGTGGCTCTCCCAGCTGTCCTTCAGGCCATATGCCTTGCTGCCTCCTGAGACCTGGATTTGAATACACCCCCAAAACTCCCCCCAAAAAGACAAGTTCAAATGAATCTGCATAGTTTTATCAGTTTTCATCATGCATCTTAGTGTTGTTCTATGGATGTTTGAAGGAGTCATTAGATGGCATGTGGCACGTTTTTATAGGTGTTTTTCATTTGCTTTTACTTCTCTTACCAGCTTGGTGCCCAGAGTTCTGGTTTTGGCATCACTGGTGATGGACAGTTGCTTTCCTCTTGCAAAATCCAGACAAGTTCAGTTCAGTTTAGTTTTGCACTGGGGACAACTACTGCAAAGACAGAAATTTCTCAGTAGATCCCACTGAACTGTGTGCTGGATTTAGAGGTTTTATGTGAAGATTTAGGGGCAGATTGACCACTGCGCAGCCACAGGAGCTGTGCCCTTTTTCACCCAATCCATTTCACTGTGCTTGGTCTGGGCCATGTGACACACAAATGGGTGGTGGTTGCTCTCTCTGAGTCCCATCTCCAGGATGGTGGCAGCAAGAAAGAGCAGTTCTCTTTTCAAATTGTGGTCATCTATAGAAAGGGACTGTACTATTGTCTGTGCTGTGCCTAGTACAAAAAACACCCTGAGCTCAGGGCTGGCTCTGGGGCTTTGCTGCTGCTGGAGCAATCACCAGTGGCAGCAAACAATGGCTTTTGTCTGCTAGGGACAATTGGTGACAGAGATGAGGGCAGGCAGCCTGCACATCTTGTTTCTCTGATTTTAGAGTTATGGTACAAAAAGGTCATTTTTTAGGAGAACAGGGAGGACAAAATCATCTGTATAATAATGTATTTCATATTTCTCATCATGACTGCTTCCTTCTGCTTTTTTAATGGTATGAGTAAATCAGGTCTAAAGCCCCTGGCAGGCTGGACAGGGCTCTGAGCAATCTGATCTAGATGTGCGTGTCCCTGTTCATTGCAGGGGTGTTGGACTAGATGACCTTTAAAGGTCCCTTCCAACTCAAGTAATTCTATGATTTCTACCAGAGCCCTCATTTATTTGCTTCCAGACAGCACAGTCCCCAAACTTCCAAAAAGCAGAAGGTGTTTTTCCTAGTCTGGAACATATAATTGAAGCAGCTTTTAGTTTATTTGCCCTCATGCTCACTTCTTGGTGAAGAATCCAAGTGCTTCTTCAGGCTGCTTTGCCCCTACAGACTGCAAAGCTGCCACTAGATGCATTAGCATGTTCATGGAAAGCATCCAGAGCTTTATTAACATTCATTTGTACTCTGTGAGAAGTCATTGCTCTGAGCTCTGGGGAGATATAGGATGTGTGAGAAGGGAGGCAAGAGCTAACAGAGGAGAAAGGTGACTTTTATACTAATCTACCAGTGCTATTTTGGGCAATGCAGGAGCCCTCTGATAGCAAAGTGACCCTATTTGCATAATTATCTATGCGCCTTCACTCTTCCACCAGAATCATTTATTGCTTAATGGGATGTAGTAGAAATGGAGATATCAGCAGGTCATATTGTTAGCCTTCTAGTCACTTACTACCTGTGGTGTCACTCACAGCCCTTGCTGTCCTGCAGTGAGAAAATGCCAAAGGAAAAGGGATGCATGCAGTGGACAGCACCAGAACAGCTTAATGCAAGCTCAACTTTGCTGGCTATAGCTGAATGTGAAGAATTTACTCTTCAGGAAGATGCTGAGGGGGGTAACCCTGCCTGGTAGCCCCAAGCAGAAGGTGAAACTATACAGCTTCTCTTCCTGCAAGACACAATCCAAACAACAGACTATTCTAGCTGCTTCTGGTTTAAAATGTTAGGTGGGGACAGGGATGCAGTGGTAGGGATGAAGAATATCTTCCTGAATCTTCTCTTTCAGGCTGCACAAAGAAGCTGTGATTGCCCCACCCCTGGAAGTGCTCAAGACCATGGGATAGGGATGTGGGCAGCCGAGCTGGCAGGCAGCAGCCCTGCCCACAGCAGAGAGGTAGGACTGAATGATCTTTAAGGTCCCTTCCAACCCAACAGTTCTATAATCCTGTGATACAAAATGCACCTTGGGTAACAGGTTTGATTCCCCCTATGTTTGTTGTAGTTGTGCCTTCACTTTGCCTCTCCAGCTCCCCTCATGCAGATGGACAGATGGATGCCAGGAAATACAAAAGTTTCTCTAACAAGCATTCTGATGACTCTTCCCACTCTGTTCTCACAGGTACTGGGAGATGGATGGTTTTGCTTCTAAACAGATGTGCTAAATCTGGAAGACAACTCAGACCTTGGCCGTGCCTCGTGCAGTCTCTGTAACCTTGGCAAAATCTTTCTCCCATCTCTTACCCGTGGAGGCTGCAATATTTTTGCATGTTCCCTTCAATAAATAATCATGGAATCTGCAAAGAAAAGATGCTATAGAAGTATAATTTTGAGGTTGATCCATCCTTAGATTGAGGGAAAGCTTGCAGTCTGTCCAGACTGAACATAATCTCTGCTATTGTTTTTTCTGATTTATTTTTCTTTTTAATACACAGTCACAAAACTTCATGTGAATTTGGACTTAATCCTCAAAAAAAAAAAAAAAGCCTGTTTGCACAGCTGAGCAAGGACCCCACCTGCAGATCAGGGGCTTGTTTCAAGCAGACTTTAAGCCCTGAACAGGGATGTGTCTCTTCCATGAAAAACACCTGTTTCTTTGAGGTTTCCTTGCCTGCTGTGAGAAGAGGGAGAGGCAGCAACTGTGCCTAGAAAGGCGCAACCGAGGAAAGCTTCTTCTGCTCCCGTAGCTGATTTTCACATATGTTGCATATTAAAGAGGATATGAGTTTGATGCTTTCTTCTGATAAAAAATGAAAAAATTATGAATTATTTTTATTGGACTCAGAGGTTTCCCTGTCTTCGTCCAGGGTCCTGCTGCGTTAGGCACTGCACAAACAGAGGGCTCAAGAGTTTACAGCGACTGTAAGAGGAGCGAACGAAGGAAACCACTTAGATCCCAGTGCAGTTTGAATACTCTGCTAAGAAGCACATTCAGGACTTGTAGCTTGGAAAGCCATACACATGTGGTTTAAGCTAACAGAAAGGAGGGGCAGCCTGATGTGATCCAGAAGCTGCATTTTCCTTCAGCAGTGTCAGTGCCAGCTAGGTGCAGGCGAGGGTGGGTGACTGCCAAACAGGCTATTTAGGAGGCCTGCTCTGAAGCATCACGTGCTTCACGTACTGCTTCTTGCTTTTATTCCAGGGGCTCGGGGAGTTTGGTTACCGGCTGTTACTGCTGGATCTGCCATCAGCTGCTGCATCCCTGGCCTCCTGGGAAAGGCTTTCTAATGAGGATGGACGCCTCGGGGCTCTGATGTGGAACAGAAGCTGCCCTGGCGAGAGCTAAGGAGATAAGATCGATAGGAAATGCAGATTTGCAACATATTAGAAACATGACAGCTTCCACGCACACTCTGAGGAAAGGATTTTTAACTCTTTTAAGGAGTGGCAGGAACTCTACGTCTCATGCATATAATTTGCATACGTGT
This sequence comes from Tetrao urogallus, assembly GCF_951394365.1. Classification (NCBI taxonomy): domain Eukaryota; kingdom Metazoa; phylum Chordata; class Aves; order Galliformes; family Phasianidae; genus Tetrao; species Tetrao urogallus. The sequence continues at coordinate 39,121,785 of NC_136814.1, read as the reverse complement.
GTGCCTAGTAGTAAGAAGCAACCCACCACCTCACTTCTAAAATATTTGCTGAGGATTACAGAAACCTTTGTGGAGTTGGTCAGGTTATTTAAACAGCTTTATTTTCTATTTTCCTGCAGCAGAACCAGGCTGTCCCCATTCACACCGAGCAGCCTCAGGTTGCAATGCATGGGGGAGGGTAACACAGCCAGCGGCTGCAATAGCCAAGTGCAAACAAGGAGCAGACTATAGGCTTTTAACATCCAGGATGAGTGACTGCTGAAAGCGCTCACAGAAGGATGGGAGGAAGCTGGTATCACTCGAAGCCTGTAATTCAAGAGTAAAACTTCTAAATTGTTGCTAAACTTCAACCACACACTGCTCAAGCTGGTCAAGTAAAACCTCAAGCAAGACTCCTGGACTGACTAGAGCACTATGAAAGCCTCTCCTGGATTGTGAGAATTGTGCATTGCTATGATGCCCTAGAAACACTGTAAGGAGAAATTCAGGTTTTGGTATCACATCACCTGGTCTACCAGCACCTGCTTTCCAGCTGTGTTAAAGGTGCCAGAAATAAATGCTGCGATCTGTTTGGAATGTATTTTGAATCCTGCTCATGTGTGCTGTCACCTCCTGTGATGAGGTAGTTCCTTCTGGGAGGGAGCTGCAGTCTGCCCAAAGGCTGAGTGCATGGCATCACCATTGCCCACAAATGAAAATAGAAAAATGTCCCCTTCTCCCCACCAGCAAATATAGAAGGGAGGGCTGGAAAAAGGCTCCTGGGAGCTCCCACCTGAGCATAGCTGCTGCAGCTGAGCTGCAAAGAAGGGCTGGGGCAGCCCAGTTTTGTGAGGAGCTCAACCCAGTCCTGCATTTGCTTTGGGACATTAACAGTGGCAGATGCAAGCGGGATTATGTTATTAGTAGTAAAGGAACTAACAGCTTGCTCTGTACAGCATGCATGAAGCTGTGCTGCCAGCAATACCAGCTCCTGGCCAGCCACCAGATCTTCACCTCACCCTTGGCAGGCCCCCTGCACACATCTGTCACTTTCCCTTGCAGGGGCTGCTGTGATGTGTCCTGTGGCCCTGAAGGCTGAATGCTAAATGCATCAGACAGTGCATTTGCTGCTAAAAATATCACTGAGCAATTTGCCTCAGAAAGGAGAATGTTCCCCCTGGTTGGCAGTTAGGCAACTTTAGCTTGACTGCCCCAGCCAGAGCTGCATTGTGAAGCACTTGTGCAAAACCATTTCAAATATTACAGCATGATAATGTTGGCAGCAAGGTTTGATCTTCTGCTGAATGGAAGTTGTGGGTGCTAAGCCCTCACACAGGGCAGCTGAGGCAAAAGTGACACTCCTACAGCAGGTTGACAAGTGTGAACACCAGCGCAGCTTTATGCATGTACATCAAAGTGTATGATATTAAACAGGTTCTCAGACTGCAAGCTCTATTCTTTAGGAATGATTACAGTTGAGGAAACAGCAAATTAAATCCCTGTTCAATCATCACATTATTGTACGATCATCTCTTGTCTCCTAAACATGTAATAATTGTAGTACACAGTACTCACCACAAAGCACTTTGATGAAGCCTCGTATTGTAGCTAAGAAGCTGGGCCAGCAATGCATCCTCTCAGTTAATCATTAATGAGTTTCAGTACATGATATAGAAAGGCTAAAAATAACATTACATGGGTATAATGCATGGTCTTGATAACGCACATAGAAATAATCTTGCTCACCACCTGACAAAGAACTGATGTTAGAACAACTGCAGCACACCTTCCTGCAGCCTCAGGGTTTTCCATCTCTCAAAATCAACAAAATGGCAAAAGCTGTGCTTCTCAGGAGAATTAGGGAGAACTTCCTGTTTGTGTAACCCTTCAGACACTAGCTGAATTTTGAGGCAGTTTTTTTACCTGTAACACTCCCCTGGAACAGCAGCACAGACCTAGCACCCTGCAAAATAAGAAGCATGGAAAATACAAACTCCACATTTCTCCATTACCAAAATGCTCATTTATCGGATGTGAAATATCTCATTGTATCATTTTTAAGTTAGCCTTGTGTTTGTTTAAGAGCTTGACACAGAGCCCCACGTTGACAATCCAGCTTTCATTACCAAGATGAAGGCAAAATTAATGTACAAATTAACTCACAGATGCACTGAAACTATTCTTCACCTTGACTCTCAGCCCCCAGTCAGATATAAATCCTCAGCCCTGAATTAATTGTACTTAATGTTCTCCTCTAATTGGGCTGGAGCTTATCTCCTTCTGCAGGAGCAGCAGCATCCAAGGTGCAGTGCACTCGCCCCAAGAAAAATTACTGGCACAGTAAGCAGTGAGCTGAGGGACTGGGGAAATGTGCACTTGGTGGAGTGAGTTAATGTTTGATGGACAGGTGATGGAGTAGGCTAATATTTGAACCTTTGGAGATTTAACTTCAAACACCCACCAGGATTTGAGTCAACTCTGATCTGTTCTGGCATTTGCCATGTCAAAGTACTAGTACACAACAGAGCAGATTTCAGCCAGGCTGGCAGTCTCACCAGCCATTCCCACCAAGCTTGTAGAGGGCACCATGTTCCCAGTGACCCGAGAGTCCTGCCCCAAAGAACAGGTGAGTGGCCCAGGTGTGCTGTGACAGGGAGAGCACAGCAAGTTGACTCCAGCAAGAGGAAAAAGGTCAGATTCAGCAACACTGGGAATGAGCTGGAGCATTCCTGAGGTCCTGCTGGAATGTTCTATTTCTAAACTATCATTTTTCTCTGATCAGAGGAAGCTGTGGTTTGAAATGAGGGACCTGAAGCTGGACTCATACAAACCTCACCAAGTTCAACAAATCCAAGTGTAAGGTTCTACAGCTGGACTGGGGCAATCCCAAGCATGAACACCAGCTAGGCAACCGCCCTGCAGAGAAGGACTTGAGAGTACTGATGGGCGAAAACCTCAACATGAGCCAGCAGTATATTCCTGCAGCTCAGAAGGTCAACTGTGTCCTGGGCTGCATCAGAAAGGTGGCCAGCAGAGAGAGGGAGGTGATTGTCCCCCTCTATTCTACCATTGCAAGGCCCCAGCAAGGAGTACTGTGCCCAGGTCTGGGGCCCCAGCACAAGGGGGACATGGAGCTGTTGCAGTGAGACCAAAGGAAGTCACAGGTATGATCAGAGAGCTGGAACACCTCTCCTGTGGAGAAAAACTGAGGGAGCTGATCTTGTTCAGTTCGACAAAGAGAAGGCTGCGGGGAGATCTCATGGTGGCCTTCTAGTACCTAAAAAGAGCCTACAAGAGAGCTGGAGAGGGACTCTTTATCAGGGAGTGCAGGAATAGGACAAGGGGTAATGTCTTTATCATAAAATAGGGAAATGCCTTCTCAGTTTTACAGTCCACTTGCCAGTCTGTGCCAGGAGGGCGTGCCAATTTGCTGACTCCTTGCTTTCTTAACGTTTTCTGTGCATGGAGAAACTTACAGGATGCACAGAGGATCAGCGGAGGGACCTTTTGCAGAGTTCGCAGTGGGAACACTGTTGGAAAAGAGTCCGAAATAAGGCTGAAATGTAGGGCGGTTTGTGCTAGGATGGAAAGGAGGGGCTTCGGGTTTTTAATGACCTCACTGTGATGCTGCACTTAGTTGTGTTTTACTTAAAGAGCAGCGTATGACCCATGTGTATCTTGTCACATTCAATAGATCTCATCTGAAAAGCTGAAAGCTCTCAATAGTAGCCAGTCCCTGGGGACTGTCACAATGCTTAGCTGCATGAATTAAATAACCAAGAGCAAAGCCCACAGCTCCTCTGACACAGCCTCAACCCTGCCAAGAATGTGGGGCTGCTCCAGCCCTGTCCTCTCCATATGCCCCGGTGGGACCATACCTTTCCAATAGGACTCATGGCTCCAGTGACTCCATAGAAACTACAGTCGTTTAAATCAACACCATATCTGGACCTTTGTCTTAAATCTCCCACCCAGACTTGATTTTACAGCTGCTCAGGGTCTCAGCAGAGTCCTCATCTATCACAGTCAGGTTGCTCTCCTCTTCTAAATCAGACAGGCCCAGCCGACAGCAGCTTTTCTGTGGAAGGCTCTCTAGGCTGGTACTCCTTCTCTTCCCTTCTAATTGTTCACTAGAATACTTAAGTGATTTAACCAAATACAGGCTGGAGTTCCCCTCTCCAGAGGAAAGGGGTGTTGGCAGAGGAGGGGACAATAGCTCAGGTGGATTCCTGGATTTATCTGCATCTGATCATGGGCAAATGTTTATCTCCTTTTCTTTTTCTGCACCCCTGTCGCACATAGCAGCCAGGGGCAGATCCTCTACTGTCCTCTGAGTTGCAGGGAGGCATAATTATCCCCACTTTAGAGGCACACAACTGGGGCAAAGGTGACTTAATCTCAAGTTTGGGAAAGAAACGGTGCCTTTATCACCGCGTCCAAGGGACTTTGGTCAGGAGCTGGCAGAGCAAACAGCTGCTGCGGGCTGCCTGCATCACCCCATGTCCTCCCATGGAGACTGACCCGAGTGCCTGACCCGTACTGGGGAGGTACTGACAAGATGTATGAAGGAGTGTTTGGAAGAGGGGAAAATAGTCTTTTATTACAAAACAACGGACTACAGCCACTCTTTTTTTCTTGGAATAATAATAATAATGCATTACATCAGGTTACTCAGTAGTTTTCACTAATCCATAAGACATGCACTGCTGACCTCTGAGGTAATTTTGGATCAAGCTCAAGCCAAATAAAGGCAGATTTGTGGCTGCAGGTGAGAGATCCTCTGAAAAACCATAAATGCAACCACAATGTCCTCTGGTTTTATTTGAACTCAGCCTGGCCTTCGTCAGCTTTCCTGGCTCTGGTCCAGAAATAAGCCAGCTTAATGATTTAAAGGCATTACACTATGACATGATGTTACCCAGCACACGGTGGTGGTTTTGTGAAGGCAGCAAGTAGCATGTACTATAGGCATCCAACCATGGGACACCTCTCATGGATGACGCCTCACTCCTTTGAGAATGTCCCTGGTTTGTCCGAAGCTGCTCATGGCATGGATGTGTCAATGGGATCACTGGGGCATAGGAATAGGCTTTTCTACAGGGTAGAAAATGCTGCTGTGATTTGGTACATCTTATTTTTTTCTTCCTGAAGAGAGAGCAAAATGTTTTTTGGCTTTAGTGGATGACAAAAGAAGGCAAGGGAGAAAGGAGACGGTCCTGTGAGGGCAGTGGCAGTGCCTGTCTTTTGATATGATATGACATGACAAAACAGGTTCCCATAGAGCAGCATGCTGCTTCAGCAGCAGTGGCCCTAATGGCTAGGCTCTGTATGGAATTTCCCATCACTTCCTCAGTCACCACTACCTGGGCTCATTAGGTAAATCTGCCAGGGTAAACTTATTCCCACTATAATCCCTTTTCTGAGTAAGGTCTGAGCCCCTGCCTTAATCTTGAGCCTATACAGAAAATATTTCCCAGCTTGTTATGACTACAGATCTGTCTGAGCTCTAATAAATAAGTGCAGCTCCAGTGGAGTAATGCAAAGCTTGAGGGAGTGCCAGTGGGATGGATAGAAAAGGCTGGCCCAATCTTCCTTCAGCAGACATTAATTGCTGCCAGAAATGGGAACAAGCAATATCAGTCATGCTGGGATGGTGCTGCTTGCAGCACAGGCCGAGGCTAATCCCTTAGGGAAACAACTTTTTTACATGGTCTACTACTAGGGCAAGGGGGAATGATTTTAAAATAAAAGAGAGGAGATTTAGGTCAGATGTTAGGAAAAAATTATTTACTTGTATGGTGCTGAGGCCATGGCACAGGCTGTGTAGAGAAGCTGTGGATGCCCCATCCCTGGAGGCATTCAAGGCCAAGATGGACGAGGCCATGGGTAGTCTGATCTGATGGGTGGCAGCCCTTTCCATGTCAGTGGGATTGGATCTAGATGATTTTTAAGGTCCCTTCCAACAAAAGCCACTCTGTGATTCTATGATTCAATGCAGACGAAGCAGAGAGGCACTGTGGGGAGATACATGAAGCTTAAAGCAACCTCATCTTGTGCTTAAGGGCTGCTAAAACTTTTAGTCTGTGAGGTGACATCAGTAGGCACAACACTCATTGTTGCTTCTATGATAGAGGCACGGGAGGAGGATGGTTCACACAGAACACATCCATCAGTGAATGGTGCCAGACTTGATGGATGCTGGCTAAGTGATGCCCCATCTCCTCCAGCTCCATGCAGTGTCAGCCTTCCTGGCTGTCTCACAGCCAGGTAACCTCACTCTCACCAGCAACAAAACAGAGATGAGCAAGGGCAGAGCACACAGCCAGCCACAAACCTGGCACCATCCTGTGATTGCTTTCCCTGACGTGCTCACTGCTTTTGTTCAGGCTGGTCATGCAGCCTTCTGGCTGCTTCTCTTCCAGTAAATGCTTCATGGGTTCAAAGCAATTTAGTACTTCCTATGGCATGAAAGATTTGGCTCGCCCTCCCTACTCAATGAGTGTCCACATCAGCTTCACCCACTAAGATCCGTTGTCCCTGGACCTCCTTCCTGATGGCCACAGCCTTTCAGTGTGAGGTGTCATGCTGCGGGGAGCTAGAGCTGCCTGAGGAACGCTTACAGCCTCGAGCAGATTTCTGCTGGAAATATCTCCGGGTTAAGAAGGTGTTAGACTCTCAGAAGTGCTCTCTCCATCTGCTTTTTCATGTAAAAACTGGAGGTGCCAAAATCTGCCGAGAGGCCTGCGGAGAAGCGGCCAGGAAAGATCACTGCTGTTGTCCCCCCAGGCTCTGGCCCAGGCAGCATTTTGCAGATGTGGAGTCACGAGCACTGCCATAAACATTTCAGGACCCACCTTCCAAATAGTTCTGGAGTTATCTATTGAGAACAAACCTGCGTAAATATCAAGGGAAAAAATCCAGGAAGATAAATCCTCATTTTGTGGGTGGGTGCAGCGGATTTGTTCACTCTATCTCAGTCTGTGATGAGCACAGACTCTCATCTTCACAGTCTCCTACAAACTCAGTCATTTTCTTAGCTATATAAAGCACAAATTAGAGGAATATGAAACACGCACAGATACTGTTATTTTTTGCAGCGTCTCTTCCTCTCGCACAAATGGGAGTTAAAGCAGATGCACACACAGATTTCCTTTCTCTAATTTCTGTGGTTTTAGGCGCAGTTGTGTCACCCACAACCCTCACTGAAAATTAGCTTTGCTCTGAGAGCTATGCTGCGTTATTTTACCTTCTGGGACAAGACAGTCAGGGCCAATGGCTTACTTACAGCTTATTTACACACACATATCCTGGCATGGCCCACAACAAAGAAGGAGCAATAGCTGAGAGGAGCAGCTGGCTACAGGAGTGTTTCTGTATGGTCACCAAGCTGATGACCCCAGTTCTCTCACAATGATCTCACTCTTGTGCCTCCTTTCCTTCAAGTAGTGTACTGAATTATGGGAATATTTCAAATACGAGGTCTAGGACCATAAGCAAACAGATATCCACCTCCAAGAACCCAGCCCCTAAAAGAGCTCCTCCTGTCTAACGTAGAGAACTCTTTTTGTCTGCAAAATCCTCATTAGCTCATTTCACCTGTGTTATTAATCACAACCAAGTAATCATCACGCTGGTAACGGCTGGAGGGAACTCAACCCTTTAATCTTTTGAATCTTGGGTTTGCTCATCCATGAAGCAGTGACTGTCCCTCCTGAGAGCATCCTTCTGCAGCCCTTCCTCTGGGAGATCTCATGCTGTGCTGAGGGTCAGTGCAAGGCTCAGGCTGAAGGGAAGGAGCCCATATGTGGGGATTTAAATGGGCAATGAATAAACGCCTTTCATTATTTCATTCATCTCACTGAAAAACCCTGAGATTCTTTAACCACGACTTCAATGGCTCATAGCCTGCTGGGCATAGAAATGGGAAAATATAAACCACACTGCATCAGGGACAGTGCTAGCGCTGTAATTAAAAGATAGGTAAGTACAGCTACATCAGTTATGGGAATATGAGTAAAATACATCAACACTGTTCCTGCTGTTAGTGTATTTACACAGACACTACATCTCGCTGTTTATATAACTTATCCCAATCAAGGAATGGATTTGCACCACACCACCATGACATTTGGATTTTATTTGCTAGAATGGGGCAGCATTTTTGCTGGGGTAGCCCTGAAAACTCACTACAGACAAGCCCTCTAGCTGCTGGCTTTATCGTCTGGAGAGTGGTCTCAATGTACACGCTCATCCTTACCCATATGAGCAGCCATACTGTGAGGAGGAGGATGGTAAAGAAGGTGGCTGTGAACCATATCCACTACTAAGTGTTCAGTCTGATGTTAAAGACTTGACACTCTACAGATGGCTGGCTCTTGCTTTTGCTCTCTCCAAGGAATGCTCTTCAGGGATGCTTGAAAACTGTCCAGCCTGGGCAGGAAGCCTGCCCTATCACAGCCTCCATTTCTCACCTATAGGAGCAACTAAAGGAGAAAGAAAAAGGAAAAAAGGGAAAAAGGAAAAGAAAAAAAAAAGGAAAGTTTAAAACAAAAAAAAAAAGTAAAAAAGAAAAAGAAACAGGAGAGCTCTGTTTTAGCCCCAGCTCTGTCTGCCACTGATTCCTGTGAGATTTTGGTCAAGGAAAGGAACTTCTTTACGTCTTTGTCTTCCTCATTTGTGTAGCATGGGCTAATATTTCCCATTCTCACAAGGCTATGATCAGAATTAATTAGCATTTGAAAAGTGCTTTGAAATGGAAGATGCTTTTGGAAAACTGAAGTATTATTACTGGACTGAGTGAATGGCTCACAAGGTAGGGAAGCATTTCACCATTTCACTTCTTTTTCCCTGAGGGTGGAATTGCCTTGAGAGTATTCTGATTTCTTCAGATTTATTCGTTATTCAAGCATCTTGTACATATTAGGTAACTAAAACAGACCCAAATTTCAATTTTTACCCCGTGAATTATTGGATGTACGGAATCCAAGGCAAATAAATCATCTGATACTGGGTCTCTTCCCCTGCTGGCACCAACTCCTCTGGCATCACTACCAGAGGATGGGCATTTAAAAGCTGTTTTCCATTACTCTTCACATAGGATTTTGAAAAGCACTCCAGCTTTGCCAGTAAAATAAACTCTCACAAGAGTCTCCAGCAAGCTATGGAAGGGCCCTGGACAAGGCTGAAACAAGTACATGTGAAAAAAAATCAGATGAATGTGCTTTGTTTGCTTAGGCCTTGAGTCTGCAGGATGTTTTAAAGTATTCACTTGCAGTTTTGTGATTAATCCTGCTAACGTGAGTGGAACTGCTCCTTGGCAGAATCAGACAAGCACTTAAATACACTACTGAATATAGTTCCCAATTATTATTTCACCAACCCAAGTGCACTTGTGCTCTATTTCAGAAAATTCTTGCATGTTGTTGCACCATCTTCCCCTGTATGCTCTTAATGCTGGCTGCTGCTGAGCTCTGCTTGGAAGAACACCACCTGTGTTATCCATGAAACGCACATTAGTCCATAAAAAATGTATTTCTCATTCCAAGAAACTTCCAGTAAATTTGAAAAAAAAAAAAAATTGTTATGGAGAATATTTTGAAAGCTGTGCCAGTCTGTGGGGGTGGCAGTGCTTAGCTCCATGTCTTCCATTAACTTCAGCTATAATTGCCCATCTACCCTGGGCATCATGCTCTGAATATATCCTCTCAAAGGAGTACGTGTGGACATGAGCATCCCCAAATGTGTTCAAGGCCAGGCTGGATGGGGCCTTGGGCAACCTGAACTAGTGGCGAATTTAGTGGTTGGCAACCTTGCCCGTGGCAGGTGGGTTGAAACTTTGAGGTCCCTTTCAACCCAAACCATCCTATGATTCTGTGAGATAATCAAGAATCATCTAGATAACCTGCAGATCCCTTCCTGCTTGGATATGCACCTCTGTCCTCCTTTGAGGCCCACCGTAACCAGTCCTGAGTGAAGTCCCCCAGCTGCAACCTGCATCTTGCATTTGTGCAGTGCCAGGTGGGGAAGAGAAAGGAGGATGACAGAGGTCAGGACTCTGGACCATTTAGTGTGGTATTATACAAAGTAACTACTCCATATTTCAAACCCAGAAGCTTTGATTTCAAAAACAGATGACCTTTAAAAGGGAGCCTAGAGAAATGGCTGCACACTCAAGTGTAGATGAAAGCCATGGAGCACCGTGCCACAGCTACCTGTAGGGACTGCCCTACACTTATAGGCTATTTTATAGCACAGTTAAATTCTTAGCTATCCTGTTAGCAATCGGCTGTCCATGTGTAGAATGATGCACAACGTGGCAAATCCAGGTCCCAGCTTAGGTCCCAACTGTTGATGAATGTTCTCACCACCCATCCCTTTGGTCTTTGTCTCCTTTCCCCAGCAATGTGATTCTGAAGGATTTCCATGGAGTTAGCATTTCTGTCTGCTGAACTGTATCTAGGATTGTTGGCAGGAGAGCTGCTTCTGTTCCTGAGTAAGGATGGGCAAAAGGCAGGATCCCTCTGTGCCATAGCAATGGGGTCTACAGAGCAAAGGGATAACAATACTCTCTTCAGATGTTTCTGGGACATGTTATCATCTTCATGTTTTGAGACCGTTTCTGCAGTATTCTCAAGAGAGGTGGTGCTGCTATGTGCAGCACTAAAACTACATAAGTTTTGGTCCAAGGAAGTGCTGGAGTTTCTTTAAAGAGGAAAGGCAATGTTAGCTGCTGTGAATGATGGTGTGCCTCTGTGAGTGGCAGCCCTGGGAGGTGCTCACCACCATAAGTCATCTGCACCAGCTTCACACCTGCTTGGAGCAGCTGGCATAGCACAGGGACACCATGTGGCTCCCATCACAAGTGTAATCAGTGAAACCTCTCTTTTATTGTGCTTCATGCTGCCTGACATCAGAACTGAGTCCCTGCAGAATGTCCTTTCTGCTAAAGTCATCTAACAACACTGCAGTGCTGAGCTGGATGGGCAGCAGAGTGAAGGCCAAAGTTGTGTGACTAGCTGTGTCTGAGGCAGTTCCACGCTTACTTATGCCAGCATCTCATCTTCATGACTGTTTCCTCATACTTTAGCCTCGGAGACAGAGACAGACAGTCTCAGTTTAAACCTTTTGCTCCTCTTCTCCTCTAACTCATGGTTTGGGATGTACGTGCCAGAGTGTATTTTCTCCCTTTCCTTACAAAGATCACTCCCATGAGCAGTGATAGGAGTGCAAGCCTGTGTTATCCATGGGAGACCCAGCTGCTCACTGTTAATGTTTAATGACAGCTCTGCAAGCTGGAGATATTCTCAGACTCCGTTTCAGCTGGTCATGTTTCATACAAACTGTTTTCAGCAAACACTGTAAATCTGCAGAGTATTAAGCTGTTCAGTAATGCTGGGCCAGACTCAGAGGAGACTAGAGAAAGCTTGCTGTGACTTACCTCGTCCAAAGCTTTTCTACATCCAGACTTAATATTTTTCACATATGCCAAACTCTCTGCCTGATGCTCTGGTAAAAAAACAAGTTGAGGATCCAACGACCTGCATCGAAGGGTCAGTGCTGAGCAGGACTCCCTCACAGGAAACTTTTCTGTCAGTATTGTCCTGTATGAGAAGTGGTGTCAGATGGTTTCCAAGAATAAATTAATGTACTTCACAATGTTAGGCCAATTGATATCAGCAGAGAATTCAGACAGCTAATTTTCTCTAATTTCCCTCTGGCTCCTGAAAACATTTCCTGCCCTGGTCCTTCTGACAGTCCCATGGTTCCTCTCCAAGCATCTATCCAGGAGAGAGACAAAGCTAGACATGATGTTCAACAAGCTCAAGAACTTACAGATACGATCTAAGGGACTCAAATGATCTGGTATGACTTAAATGCTCGTAGGAGAAATGGTAGGTCAGCTTGGCTAGGAATCTGAACCTTAAGACCAAACAGCCTTCATTTAAATCTCATTATGGTTATAGAGATGTCACAGCTTCAGGAAATTTTGATGTCCCCACCCTCCACCCCCACCTTGACCAAGGACTGTTGATTTTCTGTTGATGTTACTGCTACTCACATTCAAGAATTCAGCCTGTAACTGAGAGCAATGATGGGTATTCTGAAGCACGCACAGGATTTGGTCCTGGATGCCTTGATGTTCTGCAAGACCTTGAAGGACCTTGAGAAGGTCATTGCTTTGGCTGTGGGAGTGAGGTGAACTTGTACAAAGATTTAGAAAACTGTGCATAGCAGTGGGCACAGCAGTGGGCTTGCTGCAGGGGAAATGCATCACAAGGGGACAAGTCAGTGCCTTTCCAGTGCAAAGACAACATGGAGCAAAAGGCTGTCCAAGCTGTGGGGACAAGTTTAAACACTTTCCCTCAAAAACACCTTTTGAGACTAGTAAATATCTGCCGAGACATATTCCATTCATAACTAGAGGGGAGCTGAGAGCTGTCAATCTGAATATCGCAGGTGGAAGGTCAATGACAAATCCCACTCTGACAGGCTCTCTGCAATCACCGATGATCACCGGTGCAGAAGCCATTTGGAGGTTGGTGCTGTGGGGCTGTTTCTGTGGATGATGGTGTACTTATATATAAATATACTATTGCCCTCCAAATGAAGGTGCCAGCTCTGATGAGAATGCTTCCAGAACTGGTGTGGAGGTTTTTGACTACTCACCACAGATTTCCAACTCACTGCGCAGTGCTCGGCGTGGTGCCACTCCAAACCTTCTTCTCCCTTCTCTAGATTCTTTTTGAAAGCACCCCTGTCACAGGAAGGAGATGCTCTCCATTGAGCTAAGGAGGGTTGTCAGCAGCCACTGTAAGAAACCATAATAATCTGTAAGGTTGTGCGCAGCTCTGATGTGCAAATGAGATTTTGAGAAGCTTCACTAACAGGATAACGCAGACAGCATTTAAGAGGAGTTTCAAACTGATCGTAATGCTTCACTTGACAAATGTCTGGTTTTGAACTTTTCTGAGCCTTCAGGGCTTTAAATAGGGAATGTCAGTCTTCTGCAGAATAAATCCTCAATATTTTGGGCTTTTGCTTAGGGAGAGGAAAAAAATACAGAAATCTAAGCAGAGAAGCCGAAAAGAATCTCTTATTTTATTGCTTTCATAATACACCACCACGTACCATTTATTTTCCCTCAGAAGCCAGGGGCATATCTTCTTTAAATATTTACCTACTTTCTTTCTAAGGGCATGTCTGCACTGCACTCACCACACTGACTTGTATGGTAGATATATCCGCCTTTCTTTTGATCTAATACGCCTAATATAGCCAGTATCTAATATCAGGCTAATAAAACCAAGGCCTAATAGCTACAGCAGGAGGTCAGGGCAGTGTGCAACTACCCTGGAGAATATCCTGCAGCTCTGTGTTGCACTGTAAGACCTGTGGTGGTTCCAGGGACCAACAGGCTGCATTGGGGTATGCATCTTTGTCCAGGGAAATCTTTTGGCCTCGTAGATCATTAATTCCATTTGGAAATGGAGTTGAGTCTCCTAGTTCTCCCTCTGCCTCCACATTCACCAGAGAGTTGGCCTAGACAAGAAGAGGCTGTACCATCTCCATCCCCAGAGGCTTTCAATCCCCAATGGGAACAAGCCCAGGGATGCCCCTTCTGACTTCCTAAAGGACTATCCCATCTCTTATGCACTCTGAGCGTTCCCTACATCAACAGCACAAGCTAAAGGCATAAATACACCAAGGACAAGTTGTTTTCTTCTGTCACTACACCTTCTCATAGGCAGGCAGTATTGATTTCTCTCTTACAAACAGAATTATGGCATGCTCAGGCTCTGATTGAGATAGTAGACGGGGACAACAGTGACCACAGGCTCAGAATAGAGTTTGTTTGATAGAATAGGCCTAGTCTAATCAAATGTGGGAGGCCTTTGCCATGAATTCACTGTGTCAAACAGATTTCTGATCAAAAGAACACTTTCACAGTGGGACTGCAAAGTCTGACGCACACCCATCTTGTCCTCAAAATTGCCTGTCGCCTTGGGAATCTCCTTGCTGCCTTGCACAGATAATGTTTTAAGATGTTTTTTTAAATTTTTTTACCTGTGTCTATATTCAGTTACATTTAACTGGTTGTGCATGATGTTACAGAGCGAGCCCGCAAGTCTCAATCTTCCCGTATACGTGACAGAATCTGCAAAAAAAGCAAAGTTGAGGGCTTGGAAGCTATAGGCTCTGTTCCCAGTACTGACACTGCCTTGCTTTGTGTGGGCAGTCTTACAACAGCCCATCTCTCAGCTTCCCTCTGTAGAAAGTGGAAAGAAGAAGAAGCCTTCAGGGGTGTGAGGGTCTGAGCATTTGCAATGGCATAACTGGAAGCTGCAAGAGAAGTGTAAATTATTCTGCATTATAATGGCCCCATCCCTTCACCTCCTCTTTCCCCGAGGACAGGTCTAGTATGACCAAACTTCCTGCCTATTGATGTTTCCCCCATTCCCTGTAGCACTTTGTCTGTGCTCTGCTGTGTTTTTCCACTTCTTTTCCCTAGCAGCCAGCTCTGCTCACGTACTCCAAGCACACCCTCTGCCAGCCCTCATGCAGAGCAGCATGCATCTCTGCCCTCCTGCTGCCCTCCTGCTGGCTAGTCTTGCTGCTAGACACTCCTTCCGCATCTCTGGGGAATACTTAGCACTTCGCTGTCTACACGCCTCACATTGCTGCATGGCAGATGCCCAGCAGACAGACTCAGGCTGCCCACATCCACAGCTCTCAGCAGCAGTGCTGCTGTGTTCAGCATTACCCTTACAGCTCAATTACCAGCACGTCACTCCCCCGAAGCAGGAGGGAGGTGAGGATTTCCACGAGCTTCTAATTGACTTAGGGGAAGTATTTCCCACTTTCGGTGGTTTCCCTGAAATTTAAGAGCTTATTCATTTAGCTCTTTGTGAAAAAGGACTTGGGTGCTCTTGGGAAATTTGCCTGCAGTCTCTTCCCAGAATTTACAGTGGATTCCTCTGAGATGTCTTTCAATGTGAGTGACATCTACATGTGAGCCAGACACCCTGGGCTCAGTTTACAGAGATAAACAGGCATTTGCAGGAAACAATTCATCTTATCCTATGGTACAGAAAACAACCCAATAGCCCAGAGCAATCACAAAATGACTGCTTTCCTCCATAAACTATAAATTCAATCTAGAAAAACAGCTCAGTCCTTGACATAGATTGAAGGATTCAGTTGCCTTCTGCTTTTTGAACTGCCCTACCTTATTTTAGATATACACTAGGCAGGTTTTTATATATTTATATCTGTAGGAAACAAATGTCCTTCTGGTATGCCACCTGGATATCAAGCAAAAAATCTCTAAGTGCTCAAAAATCACCACTTTTAGACAACCTTCCCTCTCATACATACGCTGTCTGTCTATAATTGCTCAGGGAATTCCAGCCCTACAGAAGGAAAAGTTCTGCTTTGGAATCCTTACACCCCTGAATAATTTTCCTTTCATTCTTCATCGTGACTTTCCTGAGCAGGTTTGAAAACAAAACTACAGTTTTTGTTTTGTAATCTTCCCTGGTCTCTGGCGGTCATTTCCTTAGTGCTTGACACCCCCTCCCACTCACATACCTATCCTTGCTCTTCTTCATTCAGACATACAACTGATTCCTAATATTTTCTACAGACTTTCAGTAGGCCCTGTTGCATCTGTGCACTGCTTGCTCGGCAAGCTTTGCACAAACATTTAAGCCTCAGCTGCAGAAGACCTATTCCTGTTTTTGTCTCATCTCTGGGCTGTGAGATGTCATCCCATGACCCATTAATGCCAGTGGCTTTCAGAGCAGGTGCTTCAACCCATTGCAGAGTGTTCAGAGTCTAACATGCTTAACAGGAAGCCTGCATTCCTGGTGCTGTTATCAACAGGATGATAGTTGCTGTTATTGGGGTAGCTGCAGTAATTCCCTTCCATCACATCACAATGTATATCTCCTGTTTCTTAACATAAATGGTCTGCACTGCTATAGCTAAAAAGAGATAACTGGGGCCACAGTGCTACACAACAAATAGTTGATTTTGTTAAAAAGAAAATAAATCAAGTGAGTTCCATGGAAACTGCCAGAGTAATGTGCAGGGATATCATTCAGGTTCTGCAGATAACCACCCCTACCAGGAAATGTATGCAAGATGTCACGTTACAAGTGTTACATCATCAGGAAAAAATCTCAATGGTTGATCATAGCCCCAGGGGGATGTCAGTGATCCCAGCTTCTGTGCAGAGAGTAGTTTTAGAGGAATTAACTCTTTCCTAGGTGAGATGCACCATAAGATCTTACCAGGGTTCCATCCACTTCGCCTAAAAATAGTCATCTCTTTCTTACTTTCCATCTTTGTCTTTCATTCATAAGTGACATGATTTTGCAGACAGTTGTCTATTACATCTCTGTGTCACATAGGATTTTTTTTCTCCTCCATTTCACTAGTGGGTTTTTGCTAGATGCTCAATGTTCATCACAAACCGCTCCTACAGAAGGCAGTAAATGTTATTCACTGAATACAAGGCAGACAGTTTTTCTGTTGTCCAGAGAGCAGCCCTTTGTCTTACATGAAGAAATATTCCCTGTGCAAAACCAAGAAGACCCATCTGTGATAATGCCCAAGGCAGTATGAACATGCCCCTGTTCTGAGGGAAGCGATTGTAAAATAGGTTGTAAAACAGCAAGATATACTGGTTACTGCTGATGCTAAGGGAGTGTTGCCACAGGGATCGGCACCCTCTTCAATCCCATGCCTGGGAAAAGCATCCTGGAGAGGAAATCCCCCCTTGTCCTAAGCAGGGATTGCAGAAGTGGAGCAGTGCTTTTCCTCACACTTCCACGGACTCCAGGCAATCTACAACCTCATTAAAATGTCTTTTATTAAGTCAGGAAGACAGTGGATAGAATATACTTCCTCTTATTCAGTAATATTTTTTACATAAAAACACTGTTCTTAGGCCTCAGCAAGTGCCAAAGCTTTTGAGCTGTTCTCTGTACTGGAATTCTGTGGGATGTGCCTGGAAGCTGAAGTCCAAACACTTCCTGTCCTTAATGGACCCACTATCCCATTGAAAGTTCACCTGTACCTTAGGCCAGCCACACACAGGCAGAAGGAGGAGGAGAGTCCCTGTAACATCTTCGCTTCCATCTGCTGTTTTTCTCATTTGTTTTGCATCCCTCTTGCTCTCTTGGCCACAAATTACTGAGCATCTTATTTCATTTTATTCATTTTTTTTTCCATAATGCAAAAATATACTGCTATATCTCTCTGTCTCTCCAGGCTCTCCACGCTGTCTATTCCACAGGCAGCATGGTCCACCTCCCTGCTTACATACACTGTGTCTATTTTTAAAAAATCTTCAATTTGTAATCTATATACAGAAAAACACCTCTTTCTGTTACTCAACCATGCACTGGTCCCATTTTTGCCTTGTATTTACAGTGGGATGCCCAGTGATTTTGTGCATAGATCTTGTGCATACTTGTTCAAGAGATCTTCCTCACTTTTGACTTGTCCTTCCCTCCCTCCCTCCCTCAATTCCTTCCCTCTTCTCCCCTCCTCACCCCTCCCCTCCCTTTTTCTTTCTGTTTCTCTCTCTCTTTCTCTCCTTCCTTCTCTCGTTCTCTCTTCTTTTCACATTCAAGTATTTTATTCTCTTTGTGCTGTACAACCCCTCAGTCTCCAAACAAGTGACTCTCCTCCAGAGGAACTGAAATCCCCCTAGCACAAAGTATATACTATGCTGCCCCTGAATGTCTCAATTCAGAAATCTTTGAGCTCTCTTTGTTTGCAGTTCACAGAGTTCACCTGCATTTTAGTCTCCTCATCTATTAAAGAAAACAAAGTGGAGAGGAGAGAGGAGGAGAAATACGGCTGTAAAAGCAGCAGTTGCTCAGAGGGCCCTCATGTTCCTGGTACCAGTTGTGGTCCAATCAATCAGTCTCAAATAGCCCACTGGAGAATAACTGCTCAACATACCCAAATTTATTTTCTTTAATAACCGAATCTGCTTGTGACCCCATGGTTATTGCTGACACAAAGTAAGGCCTGCTCAAGCCTTGCTTCCTGCTGTGTGCCAAGCAATAGAGCATCATCCTATTGTTCTCTGCATACAGCAGCTTTAAATCACTGCTGGTCACTTCTGTCTGAGAGATCTGAGAGGGGCTTTCCTATACAGGTCACTCACAGTGTGTGTTTGCCCACACTTGCCCTTGGAGACCTCAGCTTTTTCTGCTTTCTCCTTTCTCTGTAAAATAGAAGTGGAATGGCTCTGGTCATCTTATTGTATGAGTACTTGGCTCCACCAGGGCTCTGAACATGAAGACTGAACCATCAGGGTTGCACAATCTCCATGCTTATGCTCTGGCCAAGTGAAGAGTACCATTGCTCACTAGGAAACTGGTGTGCCCCAAGCAGCAAGACGGAGATTGAAAGCAAAGGTAAATAGAAATCACAGCTAAAGGGCAGGCCTACTTTGTGGATACAGTCTCAGGATGCATTATGTCCTATGTAACATGTTTACAGTAAAATGTGATCCTTCCTGCAGGGATGTTAAGAAGTTCTTCTAAGAAATGTGGAGGGGTGGGTTTGGGGAATTTCTGGAAAAGGAATGCCGCCCAACCCTCAAGGTTCAACTATAAGGCAGGTATTTGAAAGGTAAATGAAAGATCTTTAAAGATTAAACTAAAGTTTGTTAAAGCTGATAAAAAAAACAGCAAACCTGTTATTTATATTATATATATACACATATATGAAAGCATCTTTGTCTGTGTCTGTAGGATTAGAACGATAAAAAACTTACAGAATGAAACCTACCTATTTCAAAGTAGCTTTAGAAACATGGAGGAAATGGTCCCACAGACTTTATCTTAGGTTCAAACCCTGCAGTGCAACCTCAGCACAGGAGTAGCAGCACTATATTAACTTCTTGCAAAGAACTGGTTGCTCTGGAGGCATCTTCTGCTGCTATCTAGAAAGCTCAAGGCACTTTAACATAGCAGCATCTCTCAGCATTCAATCCGGGAATCCCAAATTCTGGGTCTAAGGCATGCATAGCTTCAGTTGACAGGGCACAGTTCCTGCAAAAATTAACTTACTGGGAGCCTTGCACTGCATAGAAATGCGAAGCAGTTGCTTTCCTACCAAGCTATGGAAGTGAAGTTCAAATAGTACACAGCAAGAGCTGTCCCTGGCATACAGCATTCCTTCACCAGCAAGCTCCTGGGTATACTTGGGAGCTTCATCTCTCTTCAGCTACATGTCTTGAAGCTGGACCAAGTGAGGGAGCTCAGGAGTCCACCAGTCCCCCAATGTTACCCTCTGCACAAAGCCAGTGTTTTTCCTACTAGGTCTCCCAAAGTGCAGGAATGGCCTCACAGGACAAAGTGCTCACCTACATGCAAACCTTGGCGTGGTTCAAGAGATGAGTGCTGTCTCTGGGACAGAAGGATGGGGCTGGGCAAGAGCAAGAGTGAAGAGGTGGAAAGGGACAAGCTGGAGCATGGGGAAGGAAAGCCCATGTAGAGGCAGTACATGTGGCTTGCAGGTATGTCAGGTATTTCCAGGTGAGGCCATGAAGTTGTCAGCTGGACTGCATTCATGCCCTGTTTGGCCATGTGAGAACTCTGCCTCCACTAAGTCCCTACCTGCCTCTGGCCCTGGGGTTTGCTGTTGATGAGCAGTAGGGCGTGAGGGAAGAAGAAAAGAGAGAGAGATGGTGAAAAAGGTTAATGTGCATCTGGACCTTATCTTGCTACAGGGCTGGGATGAGCTAAGTCATCCATACTGCACCTTTTAGGCTGGACACACCCCTCGGATGGCTGATCCTCAGCAACTCCTACACTGAGCAGGTAGGCATGTCCCCCAGGACTTCTTGTTCTGAAAGAGGCTCAAAGCACAACAACAACCTTCTTGTGATGTCCAGGGTAGGGCCCACAGTCACTGAATTGCAGCAAGAAGAAAAGACATGGGAGATGCAATGGTATTAATGAAGTACCATCAGCACGCGGATCACTAGGAGCATCATTTTGGCACGAGCATTGAGAAACATGAGAGGACAGGAGGGTTGCAGGCATCTCACTCACCTGGCAGGGCTACTGCTGAAACCCATGATTCTGTCTGTGGAGATGGTCTATCCACAGGGACAGCCTATCTTTCAATGACATATGGAACAATTAATGGACTTCCAGCTAAAAAATTGGCACTGGCTGCAGACAAATGTGTTTTTCCAGTCATTATAGTGTTTGTACTTGGATGTAATCCAAAGTGTGTAAACCTTCCTGGGGACATTAATTGGCTTTTTATTGCCTGTCCCTCAGTAAGGCAGGAGACTCGAGGCTGATGCTGTTTGGCTTTTCATAGGCTTGCTTGGTCTCATAATCTCATGTGAAAATTATCTGGCACAAGTTCTGCAAGTCAGAATAGCAAAAGTATAATTAATTCCCTGTGTGAAATGAAAACAGCCAGTTTTCCACAGCGTCAGCTTGAACATCAACAAGTCATGGAAGTAATATGCAAAAAGCAGAAGAAACTTGCACACAGATAGCAAATCTACTGAATTTTTATGAGGCAGCAATGTTTCACATGCAGCTGGATAAAAATGTCAATGGAGTTCTGAAGCACTTTTCATTCCCTTTATGTATTCATCTGAAAATCTGAAACAGTCTATAAAGACAGTCTCTGAACGGTATATTAATACAATAAATTCATTGAGAGTATATGCTCATGTGATGTTTTTCTTTTCTAGACACTACCATTTTGCAGCAGGTCCTGTACAGATAGCATAGAATGGAAATTATTTTTCTCTAACTGAGGACAGAGAGATAAAACATTTTGAAACACAAGGCCATCCTTTCCACTACCTAAGGTTTTCTGTCCCCATGGCAGATTAGGTGAATTTGTGTCTTCATTCCTACCTTGTGTTAACTCCCATGTTACTCTTCAAGGGCTGAGGCCCTGAGTACGATCTGCACCTGACTTAATGAACTCCAATAGCTCTAACAGAGGTCTTCATTCCTCTTTGGCCCCCCAGAACACACAGCAGTCAGCAGAGTTGTGCTGGCCTAGAGACCTGCTTGTACATCTGCAAACCAGCTAAAATATCCCTGTGGGCTAATGCTGACTTCCAACCACTGGTTGCTTTGCAGGTCCAATAACATGATTTGGAGAAGATGTGTTTCCAAAGGAAAACCTGAGTTGTGCGCACACTGGGAAAGTCAGGCCGCATTGCTGCTCGTAATGAGTGGTGTTGAAAAGCACCTTTCATGTCTCCATCTGGTTGTTTTGCTACAGGTGAGTTGTAACACAAAGAAGAGTTATGCTCTGATAGCGCCAAACACAACTTGTCCCTATTAACTGGGCTCTGGTGAGTATCCAGAACAGATGTTACAGATATATGTCTCACCTCTCCGAAACTCTTTCGACACTTCCTGCTACATTCTGGGATGGTGGTGAAATTAAATATTAGCGCTGCTATTAAAAAAACAAGTGTGTGTTAACAGTGAACTGAATGCATGCTTTCAAGCTACGGCAGGGGAGATTCAGGCTGGACATTAGGAAGTATTACTTTTCAGAAAGGGTGATCAGGCACTGCAATGGACTGCCCAGGGAGGTGGTGGAGTCACTGACCCTGGGGGTGTTCAAGGAAAGGCTGGATGTTGTGTTGAGGGACATGGTTTAGTGGGAGCTATTGGGAATAGGTGAACGGTTGGACTGGATGATCTTGAAGGTCTTTTCCAACCTTGGTGATTCTATGATTCTATGATTTTTTCAACCTCTATACACTGGATAATAAATAGGTAGCACAGGTGTACAATCTACACGTATAAACGTAAATTCTTGGGAGCAATCACCACACTGTATATTACAAAACCAGTGTTGGTATTTGCAGTGTCATTCTACGTGACAAAGTAAGCCAACAATTTCAAAAGAAGCAGTCTACTCAGGAGAGCATATGGTGAATAATAATTTTGCTTTCCTCTATCTGCATGTTGGCTTGCAGTTGGGAATAACAGAAATAGAAATCTATCCTTGTTCTTTACCCATTTCTGTTTTCCCCTTCATACATCTTAGAAGCTTCCTTGGATCATGGACTGCTTCTTCTGCCTCTTGTTGCTGAACAATTCTTAGTGAAAAGCCGTGATATAGCTCCTTGTGTGTGTAAAATGTAGCAGAAATATGAAAGCAAAGATCAAAGGCAGTTCTGTACCTCAGATATCTTCCCTGACCCTTTAAACTGGAGAGGTGCAGAATGAATAATAAGGAGCAGACTCTGCCATCAATTATGCAGAGTTAAATCCAGAGTGGGTTGTTGTAAATCAAGTTACTTCAGAGTTACACAGCATAACTGGGAGCAGATTTGAGATCTGTGTCTGCAGGCCGAAGAACCAAACTGCAAGAGGGAAACCCCATCTCCCTCCCTCTCCACTTCACCCAAGCTCTCAGGCTCTTCAAATAAGCAGACCCATCTGATCTGCCTGCTTTGAAAAGCACACAACACTAAGGCCTTCCTAATCTGCCCAGCTAGTGCAATCCCACTTTCAAGCACATCTAAATGGATCACAGATAAATAAGGGTTTTTATTTAATTAATGAGGCAACACATGGCCTAATAGAACAAAACAACATCAGCAGCTATAAAAGGTGGAGGGAAAAGGCTTGAATTGTCTGAGTGCAAAGCTTACTGGAGGAGAAATAAAAACAATAGCCCAAGTGCTGAATCAAAGGCGTCTGGGACCAAATTTAGATAATTTATTATCTATTTATTATGTCTCTTCTTCTTCTTTTCCAATTACATGATGCTTTTCTACCTCACACAAGCCTTAATCTTGCTAAATATTTGCAAATTGGCACCACATCTGATCGAAACAATAGAGGGGAATGAGCAAAATGATCCAAGTCATGATATACTTCTTATTACAGCGATAGCGTTTCACAAGATTAAAGGGGATTTTCTAGGCAATGGAGACAAATCCAGCACCAGCTTTATTGAGAACATGTCACAGATGCTCCACTTGTTAACATGCGGCAGTGCAAACAAAGGAGATTATCTCTAGCTGTAGGTGTCCCTGTTCATTGCAGGGGAATAAGGTTAGATAGCCTTTAAATGTCCCTTCAAACTCAAATGATTCTATGATTCTATTTCAGTTATTACACATTTTCCCACTCACCCCTTCAAGCGTTCAATTTCAAAAGGCATCATGTGCTGGCTGCTGAGACCTGGGGAAGTCAATGGAACAGTCTTTGAAGCAGAAATCCCAGCCTGATGGCAGCACCTGGGGAAATTATCAACTGCAGAGACCACGCATGGGAGTAACACCAGGAACCAGAATGAGAAAAGGGAGAAAAAAAATGTCCCTCTGTCATGGGGATTTTATGGGCCACGAGTCCTGAGAAACTCCATTCTGGTCCCCCAGTGAGATAAAGCTATTTGTAAACACCAGATTGTGCTATCTTTCTTGCCACCCTGATTGCTAATTAATCAGAAGCAGAAGTGCCTGAGTGAAAAATACAAAGTGTGTGTGGGGGGAAATGAATGGAAGCTTGCCCAATAATTGCTGTTCCCAGTTAGGAAAGAGTCCTCTGAAACCAATAGAATGCATAGCAAAGCAAAAGGTGGCTTGCAAGACTCCAGGATATATCACACCTGAGTTCCAAGCAGCTCTTATGCTATTTATTACAAAAACGACAACTGTTGAGACTGAGAAGAGCTTCAGGGCTGCAGCCCTGACCCTGCCCACCAGCAATTTCATTTCTCTTGCTGTGCTTCCCTCTCCTCCATGGTCTTCCGGATTTGAAGTATAGGTCAAATTTCAAGCCTCATAAATGTTAAGGCTCTCAACTGTACGCTAAAGGGATGCAAGGTAACCATAAGAAAGCTTCCATGATGTGTGGCGGCTTTCTTACGGGTTCGCTTTGAACTGTCGCTGATCAATGAGGATCCATGGCTGCTTCCTGTCCTGCCAGGCCTGGTTTGCACCAGAAAGCTTTACCAGCAAAGGCGGCCTCCAGTCAGAGCAACCTGGTCCTAATTAGAACTGATCTGTTGCACTTTAAAAGGGTTTAGCAACTGCTTTAACTAAGCCTTCAAACGAAGAGCTCCAAAAATCTGGACTGGATTCCAAACAATAACAGTGCTTATCAAGGCATCCTTCTGTCATCAAGCCTGTCAAATGCCTCCTGTCCATCTCTCAGCATTATTTTGACGCTGCTGCTCCCAAAAGCACTGACCGCAAAAGTTGCTGCTTTGGATTCAGGAGCGTAAAATGCCCGATAATATCTATAGGCTGCACCTCATATCCTTACAGTAAGCCCCAGCATGACAAGGGGGAGTTTGGCCTATGTGAAAATGATATTAGAGTCCTGCCGCTTTCTTTCTTTGCACTTTTCCTGCTAAAGTTGGAGGCTATAAAATATCATACTTTATTTCTTTCTAGCGTGGAGTAACAATATATTGTGTCCCTGTGCACCAAAGTCAAGCAATAACAGATGTATATTGTTGAAAGCCTAGGATCACAACCCTCCAAAATACAAAGAGTATTTCATATTTACAAGGCTATTACAGATGTTAGATTTGCACATGTGCCTTTCACATCCACATGCAGTGTGGGAACACATTCAGTGTCATTTGGATAAAATTTATTTCCATTCTGAGTTTCCATTCTGATTGGGCAAATCTCCTATTCTGGACAAAACAAGTTTGAAGCTATGCTTGAAAGGATGTGGAGACCCCTTCTCAAAGTACTTAGGCAATAGAACAGTATTTTGTACTACTGCTCAGGTAGCTCAAAAATATTTTTCCTTCAGAGGTTGAATCTTTCAAAGGTGATTGAGATTTGTGTAATCAGACCTGGAATAATTATGAATAGATCTTCTTTCTACTGGAAAAGTGACCAGCAAACCTGTCAAAGAATCCTTGGTTAGCAAGCCACCAAAGTGGCAGAAACTTGTGTCACATCTAGAATTTGTGACCCAGCATACTGGTGCCTTTTAGCATCCTGGTGTGATAAGAAATTTTCATGATCTGTATCCTCCAAATGGAGGGGGTGATGCAGGAAGCTGTTGCTTGACTTCATCCTTGGTAAGAGCACAGATTCATCATAGACAAGTTTTGATCATAGAAATTCCTGGGCAGATTCTCTTTCACAATGCTGTACCACTTATAGACAAACAGACAATTCCCCATATTTTCATTTGGAAGTTAAATGCTACAATAGAGTGAGATAATGAACTGCATGGACAATACAGTCTGTTGGGAGCCTGGCTTCTTTAAAGGAGAATCCTAGAAATCTGTTGTGGTTGCAGGGGATGAAAACAAATATGGGTAATGGGTGTCCCAGGGAGATAATACAGCTGGATTCCCAGAAAGCTTCTGACAAGGTTCAATCCCGATGTCTGTTGAAACAGCATCCACAAATTGCTGGATACTACCAAGCATGCAAAATGCAGGGCTGAATCTTTGCCCATAGAGGGGATAAAAGAAGGGCTCTGCACCCCTCAGGAAGGGGAAGGTAGAGTCAGGGAGGACCCAGAAGAACAGCAGCTGAAATGGTGGAATG
The DNA here is from genome assembly GCF_951394365.1 of Tetrao urogallus. Classification (NCBI taxonomy): domain Eukaryota; kingdom Metazoa; phylum Chordata; class Aves; order Galliformes; family Phasianidae; genus Tetrao; species Tetrao urogallus. The sequence goes on along the minus strand of NC_136814.1, from coordinate 39,096,257 downwards.
GGTGGAGCAACTCCGTCATGAGAAGAGACTGGACAAGCCTGGGACACTTCAGCTGAGGAGGAAAAAAGCAAACACAACAGGTTTACACAGTAGAGAAGACAGTGGATCAGGTCTCACTGTCACTTACCTCACCACCTGGCCTCCTATTTATCCACAAATAGAATCATGTGACCATCTTGTCATGAGGAATATGGAGAAAACTGAGATGCTCAATGACTTCTTTGCCTCAGTCTTCACCAGCAAGGGCTCTAGCCATACAACACAAGCTGCAGAAAGCAAAGGTAAGAACTTGGAGAAGGAAGACCTGCCTGCTGTATGTGAAGATCCGGTTTGAGACCATATAAATATCCTGAAGGTTCACAAGTCCATGGGACCTTATGAGATCCATCCATGGGTTCTCTGAGAGAACTGGCAGATGAAGTTGCCAAGACATTATCCATCATATTTGAAAGGTCGTGGCAATCTGGTGAAATTCCTACTGATTGGAAAAGGGGAAACATAAACCCCTATTTGAGAAGGGAACAAAAGAAGATGGAGTTTTATGATGGAGTTACGGTACCAGTGGATAAAGCAAGAGCAAATGACACCATCTACCTGGACTTGTGCAAGTGTTTGACACTGTCCCATGTGACATTCTTGTTGCCAAAGTGGAGAAAAATGGATGTGATGGATGGACTACTCACTGGATAAAGAATTGGCTGGATGGTCACACTCAGAGAGTTGCGGCTCAAGGTCCAAGTGGAGACCAGTGACAAGTGCAGTTCCTTGGGGATCAGTGCTGGGACTGGTGTTATTTAATATCTTTGTAGGCAACATGGACAGTGCGATCAAGCAACCCTCAGCAGATTTGCAGACAACACCAAGCTGAGTGGTACAGTTAACACATAGAGGAAAAGGATGCTATCCAGAAGGACCTGGGCAGGCTTGAGAGGTGGGCCCATGCCAACCTCATGAAGTTCAATGAGGTCAAGTGCAAGATTCTGCACCTGGATCAGGGCAATCCCAAGCACAGATACAGGTTGGGTGGAGAATGGATTGAGAACAGCCCTGAGGAGGATTTGGGAGTGTCAGTGGATGAAAGATTCAACATGAGCCAGCAATGTGTGCTTGAAAGCCCAGAAGACCAACCAGGTCCTGGACTGCATCAAGAGAATTGTGACCAGCAGGTCGAAGCAGAAGGACATGGAGCTGTTGGAGTAGGTATAGAGGAGGGCCACGAAGATGCTGGAGCATCTACTCTGTGAGGACAGGCTGAGAAAGCTTGGGCTCTTCAGTCTGCAGAAGAGAAAGTTCCAAGCACTTCTAGCGGCCTTCCAGCACCTGAGGGGTGCCTATGGGAAATCTGGGGAGAGGCTTTCAATACGGGCACGTAATGAGAGGATGAGGGGAAATGGCTTTAAACTGGAAGACGGGTAGATTTAGACTAGATATTAGGAAGAAATTGTTTACTGTGAGAGTAGTGAGAGAACTGGAACAGGTTGCCCAGAGAGGCTGTGAATGCCCCCTCCCTGGAAGCATTCAAGGCCAGGCTGGATGGGGTTTTGAGCCACCTGGTCTAGTGGGAGGTATTCCTGTCTATAGCAGGGGAGTTGGAACCAGATGATTTTAAAGGTCCCTTCCAATCCAAACCATTCTGTGATACTATGATTCTATGATCAACTGCTATCCACCATAACTTACAGTTTCACAACCAGGGGTCACATTGAAATGAATGGGAGCTTGGTTTAAAACAAAGAAAAGTATTTATTTAAGCAGTGGGCTTGGGATCTCTGTTCTGGTTGGCCTTGAGTGGTAACCTCAAGGTTTTAGGCAAAAATATAGTAACAGTGTTAAGCAGATCCACAAGGAAGGACTAGGCAGAGGTGTGCTTTTCTCACACAGCTGCAGTCCTGAGGCAGTGGATTTAAACAGACGAAAATAAACAAACAAAAGAGGTAAAAAAAACCCCAAATAATGTTTTCCCATTACTTAGCATTTTCTGCTTGAATCCCTGCACGTCTTCTTGGATGTCATCAGCTCTGGCTTTGGCCTCCTTCTGCGTTACCCAGACTAGATAAACATACGTGCTGCTGGAGCTGTTTTCAGGAACTCCTTCCTCTCTCTCTGTAATCTCTTATCTTCCAGAGGAGATTGCCAGGGGGCACTTCAAAGCCCTTTGAAGATGGCCAGGGCCCTGCCTGTAGCCAAGCAGATGCAGAGCCCGCATCCCAAGATGTCAACAGGGACTGTGTGCAGGCACGCAGTGCTGCCTTATCACCACTCCAGGCAGGGACTTTACCCTTTGCTATCATGATCCAATCTTCAGTCTCTGCAATATGCTACCCGTTTTTCCCCAAATTCATCCACATTGATTGCTGAAGATTACGAAAATGAGAGGAAAGAAAAAGGAGCAGTTTTTCTCAGCTCAGAGGAATAGCAAAGTCTGAAGCCTGCTGAGCTTATAATTAAAATGCGGAAAAACCATGACAAAGCTCAAAAGATGCGAGAATGTGATACAGAGAGCATAAAAATGCTGAGCACCAGGCTTCAGGCAAAGCACTGTTTTGAATTAAAAATAAATGAGAAAATTGCCTATAGAGAGGGGAATGCAGGGGGAGAGGCAGCCGTGGAAGAGGAAGAGTGGAGAGTGATTGTTCCTTTGCTGCCTTCAGAGAAATCTTCTTCCTCTGCCAAAGGACTGCAGGCTGCCCAGGGAGATGTTGAAGTCACCGTCCCTGGAGGTGTTGAAGAAATATGTGGCACTGAGGGACATGGCTAGTGGGCATGGTGTGGATGGGCTGATGGTTGGACTAGATGATCTTAATGGTCTTTTCCAACATTAATGATTCTATGATTCTATGACTCTAAGCTACAGCAAGTCAGGGATTGCATTAACCATCTGATGACGCTAGCCCTCTGATATGACTCTTCTTTTGCCCCCAGGTAGTAAGCCTGGAACCAGACCTAAACATGCTGAGGAGCGACAAATGCCTGGTTATGCTCTTGCCCCCACTGCTGGCATGTGATGGATGCCTGCTCTGATCCCCCTGCTCCAAGCTGAGGAGCCAGCAAGAATCTGGGGGCAGGAGTCATCCTGCAGATCAGCAGATCAGCCCCTCACACTTCCTCCCAATGAACAGTCCCCTTGTTGATTTAAAAAGCATACTTGCCAAGCTTTACACCTATTACTTTCATATACAACACTGATTTATTCTTCCTGCTAAAACAGTCAGGAAATAAATCAGTAACATCGAAGAATACTGCCTCAGATGGTAAAATTCATGGCATTGCACAACTGTTTGCTCCTTGGTTTATACCACAGAGAACTGCGCTAAATGGTAATGAACAGCCCTAATCGTATTACATCTTCCCACTCTCTGCCAGCAGTGTCAGAAGCTTAATCTTCAGGAGGTCCTGTTGGGTCTTGGGGCCCTGCTGTTGGCTTGAAAAACATCCTGCAAGAACAAATGCAAAAACTTTAACTACATTAGGACAGCAGGGCTGGAGGATGCCAAAAGTCCACCTCATCCCATATCCTGGCTCAAACCTGCATGGATGCTTGAGGAAAAAATCTAAGAACAGAGTAAATACAGAGTGATTTTTCCCCAAATGTGCAGCAGCATTTCCTGCCATCTTCCAGTTATCCATAGTGCTGGGACTTCCTAAAGAAAAGGCTCTATTTTTGTACCTAACAGCCATCACTGGGGCTGTTTATTTCCTCACGCATTCATCTAATTGGGCTTTTAATCTGCTTGCGCCTAATGTAGGTAAAAGCAGTTTCTATCACTCCACGTTGCCTGGAGCCTCTTCACCAGTTCTTCCACTTTTATGATGTCTTACTTATTCCTAAACAGCTGTGTTCCCCCTCTCCCCATCCTGCTGCATGACAGGGCAGCAACTGAAGGCAGGAGGAGCTGACAGAGGTCTCTTCTGCACAAACATGTGAGCACGTGGTGCTTCATTGCGTGGGCACTCACATGCTGAAGTGATGTACAGTGCTTAAGTGTAATGCATATGACAATATTGGGTCAGACTCACGTGGCCACACCAGACCACCTCCTGCAGCAGTCTCTGCCTTTCTGCAGTCAGTGACTGATGTCTAGGAAGGAAATAAAAAAGCAAAGAGCACAGTCAGGTTTCCTTAGAGATCCTCTCTCCCAGCTGGGTCTGAAGGACCATTCGTCACATCCCAGCTTTACTTGACCCTCAGTCATACACTAGAGGTGTCCAATCCACAAAATACATGGGAAAAAAAAAAGAGGTAAAAGTATATTTCCATGCAAGGATAATTTTTTTTGAGAGCATTTGATATGAAAAAAGAAAAAAAAAACAAAAATCCTCCATTGGGAACCTCCATCCATTATGAAGCAGCAGAGATTTCAGTGTTTCTGGAAAACCTCTCATACAGCAGGCATACTACAACACACTCTTATCAGCCACAGCTGCCACCTCATCCTGTAGCTCACATCGGGCAACAGAGCCTTTTGATCACAGCAGTACATGCACAACATCACTCAGGCATCAAGGATGACCTGAGCTGGCTCAGCCTTTTCTGACCCAGGAATAGGTAAGCCACCAGGCTGCACAGCAGGGAGAAACACACCACAGATCTTTTGCACGGGGACTTAGCTATGGGCACACAGTTGGACAGGGCGGGATACAGGATGAGATGGAAAAGGCTCCAAGAGGAGGGAACCAGCTCTGCCCTTCAAAATATCCTCTGGCACCACCAGTGCAACAGCAGCAGGAAAGGTCATGCTGGTCGGGTGTTCCCAGTGGGGCCATGCTGTCCCTGCTGCACACCTCATCATGGCGCAGTGCAAGAAACCCACATGCATCCCCTCTCCTCCCCCAGGGAGCAGCAAACCAGACACATACATGGATCAGCATTTATTTCCAAATACCTCATTTATATCATTCTCACATGAAATATTTCTTTCAGAATATAGCCTACATTTAGAAGAGGTTTTTTTCATAGGCACATCAGATTAGACTACATAGAAACATCTTCACCCCCCCCCCCCAACTTGCGCTTGTAAAATACTGGTGATTTAAAAGTAATAATCCTAAACCTAGACCCTGTGCAGCCCCTTGTAGAGCAGTATTCATAAACTTATTAGACCTCAGTTCATGTACACCTAGTAAAAGGCTATAACAAGTGTATATACATCACATTTTCAGAAACAGTCACAGCTGGCTACATTTAAAAGTAATGCTACTCCAGACTATGAAACAGGCTGCTATAAATATAACCTACAGCTTCCAGTATGGTGTGATACAAAGCAGTATGACCTTGTAGAAGAAACTATGTTATTTTTGCAAGTGAGAGTTGCTCAGACTCTAGCCTGTCTCCTTCCAAACTCTGCATTTCTGATCAGCTGAGACCATTATACAGCGAAGCAAAGCACCCAGGAGAAACCTGGCTTTAAAATTTGCTCCAAGATGACATTATGACTGCATATCTGAAATCCTGTCACTGCATTAGAATAAGAAATATAAAGGCTCAAATGTTAACTTCATGACCAGTAAACATAAAAGCATTATGAACCAGATGCATCCAAGGTCAATGCATCCAGCTTCCGTGCTATGGAAACTGGCTTTTCTAGGCTGTTCCAGTGCAGAAGCCAACACATTCTTCTTTACATAGGAACTGATTCAATATTTCATTCCATTTTCAAGTTTTCAGCCATGAACGTTACCCACTTCATACTCATTTTGCTGTAGTGGAGGAAAAAATATTGCCTGTGGAGTTTTGGGCCAATAAAACCTAGAATCCATTTATGTAGTGTCATTTCTTTAGTGGGCTAGAGGTAAACTGTGGTCAGCTTTATCAGTTCAAATGGCTTCCACAACTCTTCTCTATATCGGGCACCGATTCATTTATGAAGAAAAGGGTTCTGGCTTCCTGCAACTGCAGTTTAGTTTAAGACTATGAAAAAGGTCACTTTAAGGCTATGGCCAAAGGGAAAACGGGAAAAAAAAAAAAAAAAAAAATGTATATATATATATATATATATATATATATATATATATATATATATATATATATAATAAAATCTGATCTTGAAATACCTAGGAAAGGAAGAAAAAAAAAAAAAAAAAAGTAGTTGGGGGCCATAAAAAGACAGACAAAAAGACAGACTAAATGCCCTCTGCAGAAAAAGTTAAATACCATTCTTGCAGAGAGTCATGTTACTCTTCCAGTCTCTCAAACCCCAGGGATTGAAATTAGGCTTAGCCCAGTAGGAATTGGATTTATTCAGAGGGTGGGTCACACACAACTCTGCATTACCTTGATCATTCAGCTATATTTTAGGGACATTTAACCTGTTGGACTGATCCAAAACACCTGTCAGTTGCATTTTCAGAGTGGCCTCAGCCATTTTCCCAGCATGAGTTGGACAAGATTCAACCATAAGCAACTGTTGCTTTAGGAAGAAAACATTAACTTGGTTGAAAACAGCATGATAAAGAGGACACAGCAGCCTCAGTTGCTGGAGTCCAGTCTGTTATCACCTTTATCTGCCTGCTTTGTTGTTTGGTTTAGCAGCCTGAAAGGTAAGGAGGGGCATTCTGAAACTCTTGGCTGTAAAAACAGACGCAATTTGCATGGTGCTGCACAGATATTTGTTACATCTCTTTAAAAAAATTAAAAAAAAATTAAAAAAAAAAAAACAAAAAAACCCAACCCAACAGCATTTACATTCCTTTTTGTTGAAATAGACCAACTGTCATCGCGTCCACACAAAGAGAGAGAAACCCACTGCCACCCAAAGTGGTGAGCTAAGGCTCAGTAACACTCCTTGGGCTTCCTTGTGATGCCCTCAGCATGAAGGGAAAAGGACAAAAATGACCCTCAAGTCAGGAGGTGACAAATGAGATGTCAGCGCTGTAACGTATCAGGTTCCCTCGGCATGCTGAAGGTATACACGTGACCTTTCCAACCACAGCATTTGCGTATAGATTACACCTCTTGCATACCCTTTTTAAAGCGATCCCTAAGACTGTTGGTTTGGAAGACATGGAGAAAAGAGCAGGAGTGGGTTTTTTAAAGCTAGAAAGGTCCGTTAGGAGGCACAGTGTTATCTTCCCTTGAACCGTCCGTGTACACAGCTCTACATTTCCACAGTCCTCCTGCGAAGCCCTTGCAGCAAAAGGCTCCCGTCTGTTCCTCCCGATCCGGTACACATGGTAAGACAAGAAGTCAAATCCTTTGGACAAATCCTTATAACTTCACAGATACATGGTGCACTTCTTCCGCAATGAAAGATATTAGTCACGAAACTCAACGCCAGACTTGATTTATAGCCATGATTTTAACTACAAATCCTTCTGCCACCCTCTTGAGGGCAACGGAGATACCAAGTAGCAACATATACACATACATACAGAGCTAAGCTATACACTCCAGACAACACAGAATGAGATTTCAGCTAATATAGCTTCTATTTGATTTCCTCAGAGCAGCACTCGGGTCCTCACAACTCCTATACAAAACAGCAGTATTTTTTCCACCAGGATTTAGAGAGGTTTTTCATCTTGTCTGGAGTCCTACACTTGGATTTCTTTGGTTGCTGCTGGGTATCTGAGTACTGAATTCCAGCCACAATGGCTGCATCAAAGACCTCCTTGAGGTTTTTCTGAGTCAAAGCCGAGCATTCGATGTAGGACGCGGCTTTAATTTCCTCAGCACAGAGCTTCGCGGCCTCCTCCGGGACCGGCTTCTCCTTGCACTTGTCCAGCTCGATGAGCACCTTGACATCCTCCCGGAGGTCCGATTGCGTCCCCACCAGGATGATGGGCGCCTTGGGGCAGTGGCATCGGATTTCGGGGACCCACTTCTCGCTGACGTTCTGGAAGGACGAGGGGCTGACAACACTGAAGCACAGCAGAAAGATGTCTGTGTTGGTGTAGCACAGAGGCCTCAGCTTGTCGAACTCATCCTGGACAGAACGACACTGTGTTAGCACATGACAAACAGCGCTGCGTAGGCCGCAAAACACCCCCAGCTTCAACCCCTGTCCTCCTGGGATACCACAGCACCAGAAACTGGGATGAGGTGGGGCAGCAGGCCCACGTGCAGACCCAAGGCCTGACCATGCCCAGCCACAAGCCCCCACCCGGCTGAGCTTTTCTAACGCTACAGCTTCAAATGCTTACGTATTTCCTTTGCTACTTGCACATCAGCCCACTGCCCTATATCTGCCCAAAAAAGGACCAGCAAAGCCACAGAGAGCAATGAAGCTAAAAAGAAAGATATGGGAGGGAAAAGGTACGCGGGCCTCAAAGGTACCGTCCTGCCTGCAGGCACAGGCGAGAGCACAGCAGACAAGTGGCAGCAAGCACACTCTGGCCGGAAACATTTTGAAACCAGTGCTACTTAACAACATCCTACAGGAGAGGCAATAATTTCCCTGCCTTTGTAACCAGGGATTTAAATCCAATGGCAGCAACAGCGAATCACAATGCACGGGCTTAACATGCCAATGGCATGGAATAAGAGCTTTACCTTTCCCTCCCACCCATGCCACATCAAACAAACTGCAGAGAGGCCTCCCTGGTGCTATCTTTTTTTTTTCCCTCCTCCTTTCCTCTTTTTGTTAGAGGAAACTCCAACAAAGCAAGGCCCTTCTGCAGCTTCAGGAGGTAGCGGAAAGAAAGCCGAGCACCTGAAGGTAATAAAGGAGCAAAGAATGAAGCAAGAAGCAAGGGTTAACTAACTGCACACAGCCCTTTATGCTGACAGCAGGATGAAAGCAGGGTAACACCAGCAGCCTGAGCAGGTAGGATTTGCCTCTATGAAGTGACATTTTAATTAAAATGGACATGTTCTCAAAAGCTCTGAATTTAAAGTGCAGAGAATAAACGCAGCTGAAGACATCTCTCCAACACCAGCATCTTGCTGCTGAATTGCAAGTCGTGTGTTAATTTTCAAGATGGGAAATTTTGATTTAAAGCCTGTGAGGGCAAAGGATATGCAGCTTAAAGCCCACTGGAAGCCTCAGAAGTCTCGTTCCACTTGAATGAATTTCTTCCAGCAGCAACTCCAAGAGAGACAGCAATTTATAAAACACGAGTCAAGAAAGCAAGCTTCATTAGCTCTGCTGATTCCCAGATTAAGGCTCACAGGAGAGTGGGCTCTCACCATTTGACTGGAGGAGCCCTGTGCTCACTGAGCTGCAGCACTGAAGGACAGAGCCATTTGCAGCAAGGAATCTCGCTGCCTAACTGCCTCTTCTTACATGAGAAACCTCAGCAGCACTTGATTCAATGGGCTTGAAAGTCAAACCTAGATCTTAAGGGTCTCTGCTCAGATGGGACGGCGCCCTTCATGTTCCGAGTGCACTCCTGTGGATTCAATGGCAGGTACACAAACGGCAGGGCTCTGCACCTCTTCAGGCTGCTGACACTGAAATAGCTGGAATTTCACCCTGACTGGAGTGCTCTTTCAGCTGCAGATTCCAGCAGCAATCTCACCCAGCCAGGCGTATTTTATTCAGGATGACTAATGCTGTAGACAACCTCTCCATTTGTAATGAAGCAACTCCCCCTGTTCCAGGGCACTTGGACAGCCAAACACCTGAACCACTCACTCTGCAGCAGTGCAGGTGAGCAGACTGACTGGCACCACCTGGCCTGGGCACTACATCCACAGGCTGTCACCACACAGGTGGGGTCATCTGCATGCTCTGCCTATGAGCACACACAGAGTTCCACCTTGGCACAAGACCAGGGGACACCTGATGCTATTACCTGCAGAAAGCAGGTAATAACCTGCTTGCAGGCTTTCAGGTTGGGTTTGTAGGGCAGATGGAAGACCTATACTGCTGCCAAAGCTGAGTAGCCCTCCGAAGTCCTCTCTTAAGTGGGGCACCTGCTTGCAGAGCACCTAACTAGGTTTGTGTGCTAAGGCCGCTGAGATTTATTTGTGTGGCTATGGGGAAGCCACAGACCTGGATCCACAAAGCAGTTAATGAATCCAGCTCCAATCCCTTTCAAAAACAAGTTAAGCAGCAAAAAACCTCAAGCAACCTGGGCTCAAACAGTACTGCATGTGTTTATGACACACACAAGCCAAGAACATGCAGAAAACACAAGAGATGGGTGCTCTGGTCAGGCAAACGAGGAGCTGGAAGTAGCAGGAGTTTGTCAGCTTGGCAGAGGCAGCACTTCTTAGTGGCTGGGAATTGAAAGTGTGAAGTCTCCACAGATGCCACCAAATGGTATTTTTTTCTCCCTCAAGTCCCTTTAACAGCACAGTTTCCACCTCTCTATACCTACAGCTACGAATGTTTTACATGCCTGTGTCTCAAACACAGTAATTCTCATTTCCATGGTTATTTAACTAAAAAATGAAGCCAGTGACAACTGCTCTCAGCAGATGACCAGGTGGCCCTCCAGATTCCGGGGTCACCACAGGGACTGCTTTGCTTGACCTCTCCTCCTGGGACCTCCCCCCACCCTGCTTGTCACTGGGGTTGGCGGCTTCACTGACCTGCCCAGCCGTGTCACAGAGCTGCAGTCGCACCGGCTTGCCATCCACAGACACCACGGCTAGTGGGGAGAGGAGGGGAAAAAAAGCGTGGTGAGTTCAACTTTGCACATTTTCCATTAGGAAGAAATAAAAATTAAAAAAAAAAAAAAAAAAAAAAAGAGTTAAGAAGGAAAGAAGAGATACGGTCTCCCTGTCCTTACAGCCCTTCTCTTTGCTTAGGCTGGATGTAACAGCTTAGCAGGGCTGGAGCCGGGTCTAGCACCAGCAATCGGGCACGCAGCCTGGGGGCTCTCCGCTTCGTTTCCCCGCGAGCGGCACGGCACAGACCCCCGCGCTGTGCCCTCCCCTGCTGTAGGGGCGTCACTCGACCATCCTCTTACGCGTTCCCAAGCACAGAGAGCCCCCGCCGGGCCGAAGGCACGCGGAGCAGAGCCTCACCGTCCGCAGCCACCACTGGAGATGAAATTTTAGCCCTGCCAGCTCCCGACGCAAGCCGCTCCGCTCGAGCGCGCCGGCCGCGGGCACCCCGGGACCGACCCCCTCCACCCCCCCGCCCCCTGCTCGCTGCCGTCCCCCGGTCCCCGCTTACCGGAGAAGTTGTCGAAGGCAGTGGGGATGTACTCGGTGGGGTACCCGTTGGTGGTGTAGCTCACCACCAGACTGGTTTTCCCCACGGCGCCGTCCCCCACCAGCACACACTTGATGCTGCGCCGGGGCTCGGCTCCTGCACCCGCCCCGTTCCCCGCTGCGGCCCCGGCCCCGCTCCCCGCCGCTCGGCAGCGGCCGCCCAGCGCCGCCCCCAGTGCCGCTGCCGCCCGCCCGCTGCGCACCCTGCGCGGGGGCACCGGCGGCACCTCGCAGCCGCCCGGCACCGGCTTGCTGATGTAGCCCGCCTCGCCCTCCTTCTGCGGCGGCATCCGAGCGGCGCCGCGCGGCACCGCCGGCCGGGGGGCGGCGCGCGGCCCGGGGCCGCCGGCCGGGGAACGGCGGGGCGCGGAGACGGTGGCGACGGGCGAGCGATGCGGAGCAACCGCGGGCCGGCAGGAGCGGCGCTGCCGCCGCGAAGCCAGCACCGGCGGAGCGGGTGCTTCCCGGGGGCGGGAGGGCGAGCGGCTTCCGGAACGGTGCGGGCGACGAGAGCCCGGCTGGGTGTGCTGCGGTGTGCTGCGCTTTGCTGAGCTGCGCTGTGCTACGCTGCGCTCGCCTCGCCCCGCGCTACGGAGTCCTAAACGCCAGCCCCGCGCCGCCGCGTGACATAGCGCGGAGTGGGGAGGAGCCGCCCGGTGCGGCCCGACCCGGCCCGGCAGGCGGCGCCATAGCACCCGCTCCGCCCGCCCGACGGCTGCGGCCGCTGGGCAGGGGCGTGGCGCCGCCCGGCGACCGTGCTCCCGATTGGGCCGCCCTCCCCGTCGGCCGCCGCCATTGGCTGGAGCGGATGGGGCGCGCCGCCTGCACCGTCGGGGCCGCCCGCGCTCCGCTGGTGGCGCCGCCGTCAGGGCGCAGCCGGAGCCCGTGTGCTGCAATAGCAGGGGTGGCTCAGTGCGTACCTTGCGTTATACTGCTGCTGCTAGTCCTCATGGGGGTGCCCGGGTTAGATCAAAAGCGTTCTGTTTTAATTTAGTTTAATTATAGCCTGAGTACCTCCCAGGGCTGTACTGCTTTAGCAGTATCTTCGCGGCACGGAGGCAGTCGTGTCGGATAGAGCCAGTGCGGCTCAGCCTTGCTGGAAAGGAAAGCACCCTGTATGCATGGTAAGGGATGGTATCTGCTGTTACTTCTCCCTCCATAGCTGTCTGCAGCAGAGGGCTGTCGTGTGCCTGGTGCACCTGCTGTGTGCTGCACTGTGCAGGGCAGAGCCACGACTGCAGCCTGGCGCTCCCAACTCACTCACTTCCATTCAAAACAGTTTTGAGAAAAGGAGAACTCTAATTACGTCCTAGCTGTATTTTGTCTCAGCATCCCACAAACGATGCACGTTGTTGGTGCTGTGAAGTGGTACGTGATGCTGGAAGGCGTGGTAAGCTCCGCAGCTTGGGTCACTTCAGGTAGTGTGTCATCAAATGAATTGTAGCAGAATCTGGAAAAATCACTAAGACCACCTGGTCCAACTGCCCATCCCCACCACGGCCACTGACCATGTCGCTCAGTGCCCACATGTTTCTGTAACACCTCCAGGGACGGTAACTCCAGAGCTTCCCTGGGCAGCCTGTGCCCATGTGCCAAGGCCATGCAGTGTCTGTGCCCATGTTGGATGATGCACAACCTGAGGGTGAGCAGCAAGCCACAACCGCTGGCACAAGGATGCAATCTGACCTGGTTGTGGGCATGAGGATGTCTGAGCGATGCTATATCCTATCTGTGATGACAAATAGTAAATCCATGTCCTATATCAGTGCAGTGATGAGAACTCATTAAGAGCACAGTTGCACAAGCTCCTGTAGGTGGGAGGTGAGGGGTGAATGCTCCATACCAGCTAAACATCAGTTTGAATGGCGTTGAAAGATGATGCTGGAAAGCTCTTCATTGCAAACACTGCAAGTGAAAAATGCCATGTGTGCATTTTTGAACACCTTCGGTGGCCAAATGCATTGAGCTGAGTGGGGTCTGGTGAGATAACTACAACTGCCCACATTGTTCTTGTACTGGGAGGGCAGGAGCAGCCTGGGAGCTGCATGGCTGTGCTGTACTGTAATGTGCCCTGCCAGATACAGTAGCCCTTTGTATGAGAGGATGATCTAAGCCATTGTTGTGCCCACCCACACCATAGCAGCGAGCTGGGGCAGCACCAACAGCGGTGCCACCCTGTGTGAAAGATGCTCTAAGCAACATCTGCTGTCCCCAAGCTGTCAGCCCAGCCCTACTGCATGCACCCATCTTGCAGGTTGGAATACAGCTGTTTTCAGAGCTGAGCTGTGGGATAACAAATCTTAGTTTCATGCAGGTCACTAGGGTGCTGCTGTTTGTCCATTATCAGCTCTCTCTCTATCTTACGTGCTCGTGTTAGTCAAATATCATTCTTTGAGGAAAATGACAGAATGAGGAAATTATTTTATCAAAATGTGAAGTAGGTCATTGTTATATCCTGGCTTATCATTTTCCCTGTGATACAAAGAATCTGAACGGGGTGCTGGCCTTGTAGAATGAAAGCTTTCCCTTTTTTTTCCTGCAGAAACTTGACAAGCCTGACACAGAGCAAGGCACTGGGCATGACGTGATGCAGTGCTGCTGGTGCAGGGCAGGGTACAGACTGCCCCAGGGGCTGTCACCGGGGTCCCACTTGTTGTGAAAGCAGCAAACCCACAGCTGGAAAGTGGCCATCTCTGATGCTCCCCATTTTCTTCCAAAACAGCGAGATCGTGGCAATGCTGCTGAGCTGGTCACTGGCTGGAGAGGTGAAAAGGAAGGAAAGGGGAAGTATGAGGGAGCAAAAGAGGGCAATAAGCCAGGGAAGCAAAGGGAGATTGTGTGAAGGACAGCTCTGACCTACCCTGACTCCAGAAGAGTGCTTTTGAGGCTGTTTCTTGACCGCCAGGAGAGAAAAGGGCTGGGGAAGCACAAGATTCTGTTCTTTTTATTATGAACTTCATTTGTTGTATGTATGTATATATATATATATATAGATATATATAGATATATATATATGTGCCAGGGCTTTTTTAGAGAACATGTTTGTCACTCAAAATATCAACCTCAGGCAAGTTTTCACTACCTGGGGAAAAGGTTCAGGAACCGGTACACACTATTAACACAGTAATATCCCCCCACCCCTCCAGCTAAATTCTGATTGAGAAGGCACTAACATGAGCTCAAAATCAAAATGGATTGCTGAAATCAACCTGAAAGCAAAATAAAACAAAACTAAACAAAGCAGAATTGCTTCAAGCCACTCAAATTCCTAATTAATTCAGAAAACAAATTAACCCTAGCCTCCTATCTGCAGTGCCTCTGCAGGGGAGTTGCTGTGGGAGGTGATCCCTTTATCTCACTTTTAACATCCTTTTCACCCCACCTCAGACCACAGCCGCTGGCAGACACTGAGTGTCCTGAGTGCTGTGTGACAGTCTCCAATTTGCCCATCCTAGAGCTTCTCATGGCCCAGGGCTGTCCCACAGCCTGGGGCACAGGGATGGAGCTGTGCTGCAAGGATGGAGCAGTGTCACTGTGCTTCTGCTTACATGGCCTTTTAACATGCTATTTCAGCCTCGGAGTTGCAGAGGCAATCTTGAATGAGGCAATTAACTCCAAGCCCTAGACTGAACATCTGAGGGGAGAGAAAATTATAAGAGAGGAAGCTTTGGCAGCGTGCTGCACGCTGGGGCATCCCAAGATGGGCCATGCACATCCTGTGTGGACCAACATCTCGGAAGAGGGACAGCACCTTCCTCCTGGGGGGCCTCTGCCAGCAGGGCTGGGAGGTAAGGGGCATAGAGACCCTCCTGCCCTAACTGGTTCCTTTTGCACTCACAAGCTGGTTGCTTGCAAAGTCTAAGAAGCGATAGTTGCTCCATGTATTATCTCTTCTGGAGCCAGCCACTTTCTCTTGGTGTCAAACTTGGACAATTCCCATGGGCAGTGCTGAAAAGACTTTTTCCAGTTTTAAAGATCTTCTCTGAAAGCAGTTGCTAGGATCTTGTTAGTGAGGATTAAATACTTGGAACAATACAGCACAAGCATCAGTTTTACTGGAAGTGAATAGGGCAAACTTTCCTATAAGCTGCCCTACTTACAACCCAGAGGTGCACCACGGGATGGCTTCCACAGCCTCACAATGGAAAGAGCCACAGTTCTCCATGCTGCATGGCAAAGCAAAGGCAGGAAAGTAAACACCAGGATTCACCAGGTGCAAAGCAAACAGCTCAATAACCACCACAGTCACAGCCTGCCCTGCTCCAGTGCTCATAGGTGGAGCTCATAGGTGGAGTTCCCAGGTGCCTCCCAGTGCCCAGCCCAAATCCAGCTGCCTTCAGCCTCTCAGCTGCCACAGGTATGTGCAATCAGATATGGAAGCCAGCTGCAATGTGAGCTACGTTTTCCTTTCAAGCTTCCTCTGTTTACCTGAAATGCTACATCTTCCACAGCTTTAAGGTTCTCCATGCCTTTGAAAAAGAATGCCAGAGCAAGAAGAACAAACAAAAGGCTGCAGCTCCCCAGCTCCAAGAGCAGAGGAGTCCTCACCCAGAGGTGACCTAGGGGCTTTGAACACCAGGCACTGTTAGCTGTAAATGCAGACCACTACAACGTACTCAAGATTTCCAATTGCAGTAAAGGCACTGGGAGCAAGAGATGGATAGGTTGCCAGCTGTGTCAGTATGATAAGACAAGCAAGGACACCAAAGCTTTCATTTGAAAGCAAATTGAAACCTCAGCAGTGACACAGGGCAAATCAGCACATAAGCTGCACATGGAACTCTGAGCAAGGCACTGTGGGCAAACGTTTCTTATCTTCAGCTGACGTCAATAGGAATAGCAGCAAAGTGTTTCCTAGAGAGGAGGAGGAGAAAGTCCAAAAGATTTTTCAGCAGTAAAAAAAGTGCTTTTTATAAAGCAGTGCTTTATAAAATGTTACTGCTTTTCATTGACAATGAGCAGACAGAATCACCCACAAGTTCTCCCAGAAGTCTGCTTGCTTGTATGGATTTAACAGTGCCATTCCTGCAGGAATGCTGCCTGCTATCTCCGCTGCATCCCAAAGACAACCTGGGAAGCAAAGTCTCTCAAGCAGCACAAGGTACAGCTGTGATAATTACCCACTTGCTCTGATGGTGTGTGAAACAGGACTCTGGGAGAGGCAGGATGTGGTGACTGAGGCTTTCTGCAAGATGATGCTCCCCGCAGCCACCTCCCCATTTCTCAGAGTTCCTGCTCCTCCAGCAGCCCATCTTACTGACTTTTGCTTTGCTTTCCAGTTTTATTATTTTCATTAAATCTAATTATCAGAAGAGTGGATGAGGCCCATCTTGGATGGATTTTTTCTTTGTCAGTAGTTTTCATTTTGCCAAGTTTGTTTTGTTTTGTTTTTTTGCTTTTAAACTCTTTTGATAATAAGAGGCAGGTGACCCAGCAGCAAAAACACTGCTCATCAGCCTGGACAGCTCAGGGGAGGCTTTCTCCCTCCCTGAAAGCCCAGAGGAACGAGCCTATGCTGCTGCAGAGGTGGAATTGCACCCAAACCACAGGGAACTGTCCTGAGCGTCCCAAAATATTGCCCAGCCTACCCTTAGTATCTGCCTGCTGTTTTTGGGTTGCATTTGCAGACCGGGGCTTGGGCTGCATGCAGACCCAATGGGTCTTGCTGTTGTGAGTAATGGTGTAAGAGCAGCAGATCCCAGAGGCTAGTCTGCCAGGGGGAACAAAGAGATGGTTATAGGTTTGGGGAGAAAAAATAAGGAAATGAAAAAGAAAAGAGAACAAAGAGCCATTGACAAGAGGCACAAATAAGCTAGGTCTTAAGTGTCATTCCCCATCTGATAAAACAAAAATGTCCAGAGCAACCATTAAGAAAAAAAAAACACCATGCAGGATTAAATATCTGTTTGGCTCTATGCACTGACTGTACACAGAGCTCTTTTTCCTTTTGTGCTCTCAGTTATCTTTCTTCTTGATTAATGTGGAGCTGGCCACATACTCATATGTGGACGATGCAGACCCATATTTTGGGAGCTGCCTTTGTGTAGTCTGTACTTTCAGGAGCCTTCAGCAAAGCAAAACAGCAACATGTGTGTGAAGGAAAGGGGAAGGTGCTTGGGCTGATCCTATGACATACATCAAAGGGGTAGGGATGAGAATTTGAGAGGGATTCAAAGCCAGAGACAACTCCAGCAAGGGGTTAAAGATGGCAAAACGGTACTGAATAAAAAATACACAGCAGAAAAGGACAAGTGTGGGGAGTGCCGCTGTGGGCTGCTTGGGGCAAACAGGACATTGGTGACCATCAGGCAGCAAGGAGATGGACGGTGGCTGCCCCTCACTGGGCTGTGAGCAGTGAGGGGGCTGCACGCAATTTGGCTTTGCCATGCCAAAGAGAAGGGGGATAATCCATTCTCCACAGCACATGGAGGTAAATAAGGCAAGAAATAATGAGATTAAAGTGCAGCAAGGGAAGCTCAATACAGCTGTCAGAAAAAACTTCCTAATGGTAAGGACAGCTGCATATTGCAATAGCCTCTTGGGGCCATGGCATCTCCACTGGAGTGAGACGCATGGGGCTGTCAGGAACAGCTGGGTAAAGCTGCATGCGTTTCTAGGGAGCAGGGATGTGCTGGTGCTTCTTGATAGTTTCTCTTCCAGCCACACTTTTGGAAAACAATTGAAGGACTGCCAAGGTCAATGGCACTGCGGTGATTTCCACTGGTGACAGACAGATAGCTAGGTAAGCCCAGTACTCCTTCTCTCTAACCATAGTATTTGTTTGCATGGAAGTAGGTGTACCTGCTCAACATTCCTTTCTCTGTGCACTTCCCTGGCCTCCTCTTCTCATCATGCAGATCACCAGTGTGTCCCTGAAGCACAGGATATGATGTCCTCTTGGGAATCCAGCTGGGGAAACTGGAATTCAAAGGTGAATAAGTAAAAATGTGGGGTGTTTTATTTTCTTCTTCTTCTTTTTTAATATATATAAAATAGAGACTGAATTCTGCAAACCTATGTGTGGTTACTTCACTGTTAACCCAAGGGTAAACATCCTCACACTCAAGGCCCATCTCCACTGACTGGAGCTCCCCATTAAAAGGTCTGTGCTTCCCTATAGCGTGTTCTTCAAAAGCCAGATGACAATAAGAAGTCGTCTTACTTCAGCAAGGCACCTCTTTCACTTCTCTCACCACATCCATAAGAAAATGGCTGTGCTAAATACACTTTGGGATCAAAGCCCCGTCAAGCAGAATAGATTCCATGCACCAAACCGACAGGCTTCTTGCAGATTTGTTGCTATGGTGCTATTGCCTTGAGAAATTAAAATATCACTCATCAGCCTCCATGGGAGCCTACCCAGAAAAGTAACCACCACAAATTAATAGAACATTGTTTTGGCCGCAGTCACCGAGCAGTTAATTTGCTTTAAGCTTTAATCATCCTTAACTTCACGTTTGGCTGTTAACCCACAAACTGATCATTAACTGCATGTAATGAATGACTGATTTCTAAAGGATTGTTCCAAAGCAAGTTGCTTTTTCATTTGTTGCCAAATGACTTTAATATCTCCCACCAGCACATGAGTGACCTATTGATTCCCCCATAAGAATCTGAGGTGAAACAGGGAGGTACTTGCAGGTTATCTGCCTATAAACAGGCTGCTCAGAGCTGATAAACTTGATGGGGCTGCATCCCACTTTCCAATTTCACTCAAGCTTCCCAAAGAGGCAGGAGTAACCTGGCTGGGTTGTTGTGGGTCACAGCTGGAGGTCTTTAATCAACATTCCCAGTGAAACAGCAGGAGTTTGGTTGGCCTGAAACCCAAATCAAGATTTCGCTGGTATTTACTTTGGTGCTTGTCCCTTTCATAGCAGCTGGTTATGGATGAATGTGATGTTGCTGCAGAAATGATCAAATGCCAATTGGACTTCTTGTTTTTTCTTCTCCCTTCAGTTTTAAAATGCCTACAACTGAAATGTTCTAGTGGCAACTCATTTAGGCTGTTTAGATGTATCTGCTAGTAAATGAAAGGAGCAATTTTTTGTTTTAGGTAAACAAAATCTTCTGACTCACAGTCCCTATGGTCAGCCACGAGACAATCCTCCTCTCCCATCTTAAGGTCTGTGAGGCCCAAGAAGCTGACTCTGACTCACTGAGGAGGGGTGAGGACTGGGCCATTTTCACAGTGTGCACCTTTCTTCCTGACAGCGCAGACAGAAGTAAGACGGGAGAAAGCCTGCACCGCACTGTCCCAGTTTCTCTTCGGGTATCACTGGGCTTTGATTGTTCTCTTTGGTACAAGAATAAGTTAAACTCATATTTGTAAGTATCTGTTTGAACTCCCCTGCACTGATAGGGACAGGCATTGGGAAATTTGTATTTAGTACCACCACTGCTGCATCTTTGAACTTAATTTTGGAAGCACCCCTGTCACCCCAGTGAAAGTAAAACACGATATGGAACTAAAAGCTTCCTGCCAGACTTACAATGCTAAGTGCTGCCAGCTTTTTCTGGAGAAGAGTCTTCAGTAAAATATTTTCTAATTGAGGAATGCTGATTCCTTCAAACTGTTGACTTTCTGGTGAGAACCACAAAGGAAAACATGCCCAATATATTTCTCAAATAAAAGTAATGAAGAAAAAATTAGGAATGTCTAATGTGTTTTCATGTTACTGGCATTTATAATGGTGTTTTCTTTATTCAAATGATGCCTGCTATTTAAATAATTTTACTTTCAAGTGAACAAAAAAAAAAAACAGCGTGAAAGTATTGAAAAGCAATGTTTCAGTTGACTCCCACTGCTTTTTTTGTTGTTTGCCTGCAAACATTTTCCACAGTTTGAGTTTTCAGTTCCTTTTTGTGACCTTAGAGGTATTTCTTCCATTTCAAGTACCTTCTATTTGCAGAAAACAGCAAGCAGATAATTGTGCCCAAGCAAAAAACAGGGTGAAGCTCCAGCTAAGGCAGGCCATGGAAACACCAGGAAAACATTCCCAGTGCCTCAGCACCTGGTGCCATGGCTTCAGTGAACAGCAGGGCTCTTCAGGGTTGTTCAGACCAAGCATGCCATGGGTCTCCTGTGAGGAGCTGCCAGCGTGGGGCCCAGCAGGACAAGGAAATGGATAGGAGCAGGCTGAGAACTGGAGGGACAGTCATTTTTTATTTTTTTTTTTCTATGTACATTTATTGAATTTTCCAGTTGCAGAAATGCAATCAAGTCAATTCATAGTCCGCAGGAAGAATGTCCTGGTGTAACAAAAACACAAGGTTTCCAGTATTCATTTCTACTGCTAAAATCTTGCAGAAAAGTATCTATTACCACGCATAGGGAGGGAATGTTCTTAACGGGGACAAAGCTCCCAGTGAAATCCTGGATTGTAGCACTGGGACTAAGGCAATGCAGAGGCACTGCTGCTATTACTGTTTTTAACCCTGCTGTGTCCTGCATCACGGTGGGACCAGCAATACACCAGTAACTTCTGCTGCATTGTGCACTTTTGTAAAGCTGTCCCCTCAGACTACACCAAACTCACATTGGAAAGAGTTTTCCAGATCTCAGTGAGCTCCCATTTCTGCCAGCAGAGCTGATAAGAGGGCCTGAGGCAACAAGCCTGACTATAGGGACAGCCGCCTCTGTGATCGCAGTTATCATTGCTCCTGAGGGCAATAACCACAATAAAGCGGTTAATAATAATAAACCCAGATCTCCAAGCAGCAGCACTGCTAGCAGCACTCAATTCATGCCTTGGGCCAAGATGTGGAGAAGCTTGGACTGCGAGGTGCTGAGTGCTGGCCTGCAGGGCTGCTGAGCAGTGTGGGGCTGGACACAGGATGCCGGAGTGAGAGTACCTCAGGACGCCAGGATGCAGGATGTGGGGTGCAAAGCAGAGATGGGAGATGCGTGCTGCAGGATAAGGGGGTGTGCGGATTTCGGGATGTGAGGATGAAGGATACGGGGAAGCAGGGATGCGAGGCTGGAGAGATGGCGAGGCGGCTGACGGGTTACGGTGGCGGCGGCCGCCCCCTGCTGTCCGTACGGCCGCGGTGCCGGTGGCTGTGGGGCCGGGGCTCCTCTGGGAGCTGCCCCGATGCCGCCCGCTGCACCTCGGGTCGGCACCCGCTGCTGCAGAGCCGCCCCCCTTCTGCCCCGCGATAGCCGCTTCCCGCCAGCCGGCCCCCTGCTTTGGCCCGATTTTGCAAGATGCTGACGGATCCTTGTGTTTTTCGGTTTTTTTTCCGCCCCTTTGTTTGTGCCAACACTTGGCGACAAAGGAGCGCGCGTTTTCCGTGCAAGCTGTCCCGCGGTGCCGTCGGGTTACTGATTTATCCTATTAGCTTAGAGGTCAGAGTAGCACAATCAGGGGCTATTTGTCCACTAGCTGGAGTCACTCACGGCTGACAAAACCGTCCTCATTTCCAGCTCCCTGCAGCTGTGTGAGAATCAGTGCTGCGAGTAGGAATGGCGCCTGAGCCCTCTGCACCCCTTTTCCCAACTGCAGATCATCCTGAATAAGGCAGCACAGCGAACCTGTGCCTACAGGCAGCTCGGTGGCTCCAGCTCTCCTTTCCCAGGGACTGCTGGGACACCCGCACAGCTCTGCACTGTCAGCAGCCACCTGTGGTGGGGCTACTTTCTTATTCCTTTATTGCCTATTTTTGTTTTCTATTAAGAAAAAAGAAAGAAAAATGAAAAAAAAAAGACAAAAAAAGAAATAGTACACTTTCACTATTATCAGAAATGTCCCAATATAGTTACAAACAGGCTGTGCTGTACTAATTTCTTAATCTCCTCTAGGATGAACTAAAAACTTACTCATGTGATTACCCAGTTCTCATCAAATATACACAGGACCAACCCCTAGGACTGGTACATGCAGTACAGCATGTTTTCCATGGCTGTTCTGTGCCACTTGTGCAGTGGTAGCAGCACAGCTGGTGAGAACCAGGCCAGCACGTCTCTCAAGCTTCACATCTCTGTCAACCACTTCAGGGGGCTTTTTAGGCAGCCGAAAATTGGTGCTTGAAAAAAAAAAAAAAAGCAACAAACCTGCTCACAAAGAGCAGGAGGAAATTATGCCAAGGCAGAGGTGAAATCATCCCAGGGCAGAGGTGTGGAAGTCGCCCCTGCACTCTACAGGCAGATTGTTCAGGCACCACACTGCAGAAAAAGAAACGTGTTATTCCATGGATCTTTAATTTTTATCCATTCTTTTATTGGCAGAGCCTGATATTTTCCAGCAGAGTTGTAAACCATCTGTCATGAATTCAAGGCAACTGACAACAGGGTTGATTTTCTTAACTGCCTTTCCCCTATAGATAACCCAGAGGTCCCCCCAGGGCCTGAAGACAATAGGTTGCAAACTGTTGGCATTGATAGATAGGCTTCCTCCCCCTCCGTTCAGCCTGGAAAATGTTTGCCTGTCTTGTTGCTTACACAAATCAAATGTTCCAACCCCAAACAATGCTAGAGCTAATAATGGAAACAGGGACTGCTTTAGGGTTTGAGTCTCCTGCTTCCTGGTCCTTTCCATTCCCATCCCTCTGCTCCATCCAGCACTGAGATTGCATTTCATTTAATTATGAAGTGTGTGCACATGTGTGGCAAGGAATTACAGAAATCATTCCAAAGATACCAGTGTCTTGAACTGTGGCATTGGTGCAGGATTTAAACTGGCAAGGTGGAGAATTAGTCTTCTAAAGAAGCAAAACCAACAAATCACCGTATGCCTTTCCCTCACCTGGCTGACTCCATCTGATCAATGATCTCTGTATTTGCTCCCAGAGATGGGACCCAGTCATAGGAAAAACCATGGCTGCAGCACCAGTGTGAATACAGAAATACAGAAGCAGGGACATGTTTACTGCTGCATGCTCCTGGTGGCAAGCTTGGCTTACAGCTCCCGCACCCGTGTGCCAAAGTACACGGTTGCGTGTACTTTGTGGTACAGACGTGTTAAAACCCTTGCACCACAAAATACTGGATCTATTTTGAGGGTGAGAAAGCATCTGACTAGCAAACTAGCTATGTATGTTTTGTCCTGGCTCTGTTAAAAACCTCCTTTCTAACAGAATATGGGAAGTAATGAAACTGCCTGCAGTAAAATACCTGATAAGACTTTCCTCTTCTACAGAGAGGGTAAATACATGTAATTTTCCAATTAGCTCTTGCTCTGAGCAATTATGTTGATCAAATAATTGAATAAGTGACAGGAATGTGAATTCTGGAGACAGTTAATTTCCTTCATCTGCCAGTTTATAGCTTGACTTGCATGAACACATAAACCAGGCCAACGTGTTATTTATAACTTTGGAAGAACAACTAACAGACATGAAGAACTATGTTTTTGGTGTACAGAGATGAAGGTTTCTGCTAGTAAATTACAATAATAGCATAAAAAGTGAGTTTGCTGTTTATAGCCAGCATGTGGGACAGGAAGGATGTGGGGCTTGCAGATGAAACAGTGAGTAAGGTCAGAGGCAGTGCTAGCAGGGCTGGAAGTGGTGCTGATAACCGTAGGGGGCAGAGGGGCAGCTAAAGCCTTACTGTCATGTTTGGTGATGCATGGCATTTGTGCTGCCCTAGGGACTGTCAGCACAGCTCCAACTCTCCTAAGCATCCCTGCCCTTCCGCACACCTACCCACCCCTCCTCATATTGAAGCTGAGCATCATTTTTGAGGAAGAGCGAGGACCAAAATCACTTTGCATGGATGATCCTTTGCAAAAGAAACAAACAAGCTGTTTCCTACTTGGGATAGGTCCTGGACAAGAACCAAGATGCTCTGGAAAAGAAAAAAAAAAAAAGAAAACAGTCCAGCATGCTCAACATTGATGCACAGGAACAACCTTCACAGACCTGGTCCTGATTTCTAGCAAAAGCACAAGACGCAATGGGAGCTTTCTTCAGAATTAACTTGTTAAAAAGAGCTAGGAAAATGCATTTGTTTTTCTTCTTAAAGCTATCTTTAGATTGTCTTAACCAGTTATACCTTTTATCTGAAGCCCCTGTAGCAATCCAGCCTCCCATCCAACAGGAACTAATTAGCAGAGACATACAGTAATAAAAGTAGCACACAGGCATGAGCCACTGCCTCCCAGGGAGCGTTACCTGGATGAGACCTACGCTGGCTGCAAAGAGGAAAATTGTGCAATTAATTGCTTCCTGATTAAAGACGTTTGCAGTCTGGACCTTACATCTTCAAGGCCTAAGAACAGACACCAAGGTAAATCTGGAGCTTGCCCACAGCTGTTAGAAGACCTCACCACAGACTGCAGCTATTGGTGCTGTAATTTTGGTTTATGAATAAATGCTTTCCTGTCTGGGCATATTATGCCCTAAGCCGAGTCTTCAGAAAGTCAAAACTGAGGGGCAACAAAAGGTCTTGTGTGGGTTTAACTAAATTTCTAAGCCAGTTTGGTTAAAGCAGCACCATTCTTCTGTGGGGACAAGATCCAAGGGGAATTAATTTCCCAGGCTGTGAACCAGAAGACACAAAACTCCCCTGGACGATGCTTCAGGCTAGGAGGCTATTTAAATGATGATAAACATCAGTGCAAATCAAGAAATGACCAGTGATTACAGATGCAGCGGGAGAGGGGCTGTCCTAGGTGAAGGGGCCAGGCTGTGGGGAGGCCTGCTGACTCTGCGCCCTGATGCGGCCGCACCAACAAGATGGGGCTCATCCTCAGGGTGGCCCGAGACCTATTGCTGCAGGAGCTGCTGGGCCTGCAGGCTGGCTGCCATGCAGAGAAACCATCAGGGGAAAACCAAAGGGCAAAACAAGGGTATTTTAGTGCGCAAAATTCCATTCTTGCTGCCTCCTGGGAAGCTGCAGGGCTGGTGATTTATGGATCCCGCCAGAGAAGAGCTTTGTTTGGCACCACAGTTTTTCACGCTTGAGTGTCGCAGGAATACACTTTGCTTGCCTGCATTCTGCTGTTGCCCCAGTATTGTCTCACCATCACTTCTTTGCTAGCTGGCTTTGTGATATTCAGCAGAAATATGCTAATCTTTCAAGCAAGAAAAACATTTTAATATCTAATTAACTCCGACTATAGGAGCGGGCCTGTCAAGCTCAGGGTGAAATGTTATGCTCTTAAGCATTCACTTAAACACCTTGCTGGATGGAAGTTTGAGGAACAAAGGTGACAGGTCTTTTTTGTGAGCCCCCAGCCCTCCTCCCCACATACATTGTGCTAGTGAGAGCAGTGGGGTGTTGTATGGCCTGTATTATGGAAGGCTGATGCACAGATAGCAATTTAACATGCGATTTGACCACCCTCCTCTACAAAACCAATCCAGTACCTCTACAGGAGAAGTTACATCACGGGGAAGGAAAACAATCACACAATTGTTAGTGGGGGAAAAAAAAAGGAAAAAAAAATGAGCAGAATGTAGAACAGGAGCTTATCAGAGACTCAGATTTTGGGAGAAAAATTCCCTGAATCCTGAGGAAGGATCCTCTGCAGAGCTTCAAGTGCCTTTCTGACAGCCCCATCTCACAGGAGCTGGGCCCCTTCCTCTTGTGAAAACAGGGCCTGGAGAGCTGAAAATGAACTTTAACAGGAGCCCCCAGAGTGCAGCAGGGCTTTGAAGCTGTAATTAAGCAGACTGGGTCTTAACAAATCTGACTGGCACAGGCAGTCGTGTGTGAACTGTGATTTTATAAACAGTAGGAATTACTCAGAGTGCAGACAACCAAAGCTTGGAAGCATCCGAGGTGGGGCTTTCTCTCACCTCACAGTCAGACCAAGTGCCATCTGAAGTTCAGATCTCAGTTTTGCCCAAGCCTGCAGGTGTTTACATCTGCATGCCTTATATTGCAAGGGATTTGGCTAACTCACCTCCACAAGAACTTGGATTTTAACTTGTCTAGGGAACAGCTGCATGACTTATTTTTAATGACTAGAAATCATCCTTAATTAAAGCATTTATAAGGACTTCCCCAACAGCTGTGAAGTAAATTTGACCTCTCCTCCTTAGTCCACCTCCCTATGCAGTGCTTTCAGCAATCACCTGAATCATTTAGCACATCAAAATGATATTTCCTACAGTTGCAGGTTCAAATTGTCTTTTGGGTAATGTAAGCCCATATTTAAGAATCCAGATCCTGCTATTACATGAAGGGATTTGTATCTTTCTCTTCTTATACGTTGTTAGCTCTTGTCCTGATCTGTTAGAGCAAACAGAACACAATCGTATCTGCTTGCATTAATCATCAGATGCCTGTTTTGCTCTGCTCACCAATGCAGAGTGCTTGTGAGACACCCACTGGTAACCATGTGCCATCACAGCCCTCTTCAAGTACTTAGGGGAGCAGATTCACTTAATCCTCCCAACAAAATTTTCTGCTTGGTTGTGAAGTGAGATGTTCAGCATGTGGCAAGGAATGTAACCGTGATCCAGCAAGAGCATAGGGAGGGAGAGAGGATAAATAACACAGTTACAGAACTGTGATCCAAAATTGCCATAAAGCTGTCCTGGTTTGTCACGCAAACTTCTGGGAAGAGAAATGCTGTTCAGTGGCCAGTACAGTCCAGGCCTCATGGTATCATTTGCTCTCTGCTGTGTCAAACTGAGGACATCTGCAGCGCAGAATCTTGCTCAACCTCTAGCCCTGAAGTCAAGGATGGTATCATGGGATATGCTGCAATCATTTAAGTTTCATTAGCAAAGTTTCCTAAATACTCTGGAAGAAATTGTTCTCTGTTACTGTGGTGGCTCAAGAAAATTCTCATCTCTTACGCTAGTTAGCATCCATTGTGTTATAAAGAACTTAAATTTATTTTTTATAAAAGCAGAATACTACATGTGATTGGGAAACATTCTTTCCACAGTTTGTGATGTTCGTCTTTATTCTGGCTTTCAGAATTGTAGGCACTGGACATGCAACACTACACTTAAATCTCTGGGGAAAAGGATGTGTCTACAGGCTGTGCTCACAAACCTCTGACAGACAGGCCACATTCTGGAGTTTAATTTCTTCACAGAATATATGCTGGGAGCCTTAAGTAAAAGGCAACCCAATTAAAATACGACTTGCACAGCAAAAGAAACATAAGGAGTGCTTAGGATCTACTGCATCGCTGTGCTAGAGTACAAATCTGCATTATGAAAGTGAGATTGGTTGAGCTCTGGTTTGGAATTTCATTTCAATATTGAAATATAATGACAAGGAGCCATGCAGGCTTGACTATAAGACCCTTCACTTAGCCAAAACAAGTTAACAACCATAACGTAGATGAAGCTGAGATAAGCAAGTTTTCACACCCCTGCAGGGGCCAGTCAAGCAAAATGTCTCTCAGGCAGATTGAAAGTTACTTGTTGATACATACCTCGAAAAAAGTAGACAGCTGAGAATCTGAGATCCACTGAAAGATGTCTGCTGATGATGGAGAAACACAGCAGGAAATCATGAGGAATTAAGAGTACAAAAATCAGCACAGGAGAACAGCACTACCAAACAAGGAAAAAAAGAACTCTGAGATGTCGGCCCTAACACCCACATCTTTTGGTTGAGCATCTTCATCTCCTATAGTACTACAAAAATGTCCAAAAACAAGCTGCAAGGTAGCACAGATTTAATGCTCATACCTACCCATGGCATGCCAAGTTTCAAGTGATAAAACTCCACCTAGCGAAAAGATGGGGCTTACTGCAACATTCAAGCTGAGTGTGATAATGGAAAAGTTCTCTCTGGAAGGTAGCAAGCCTCACAACATTACACTCTCCTAGTTTTGATATGGCTTAATACATCCACCTCAAATCATAGTAGACTACAGCTGATCCTCTTCTTGATTTTACTGAGATAGTATTTTGAAAAAGACTTTCTTCAAATTGCACCTTATTAAGCCACATGCCAACTCTATAGAAATGGAACATAATGGACAGTGCAACTGACATCCTCTGGCTTTTATCACCTTGCTGCCTCTTACAATCACATCACAAATGCTGACTGACCTGAAGCCCTTCAATATCACTGAAGATTTATTAATGGACTTGATCTTTGAATCAGGCCCTTAATGTCCTTTTTCTGATGATGTAATAACAGAAATAAATCACTAGTGTTGTATGTCCCAAAAGTTTTAATATATCGTTCCCACTGTTCAGAAAAGTTATTGCATAAAATTCTAATACATAAATTCATCTGAATAACAATTAAAGAAAGTATACACCACAATTTTGTCAGAGCAGCTAAAGGAAACCAGATTTTATATGCAAATCCCTCATAGAGAAATAAAACAAAGCCTCAGCAAAATTACAGTTCTCTCTTCCCCAAATCAACAGAACTGCTATTGTATTATTTAATAGTTACTGCAAATTTTCATTGGAATCGCACTACCTCCACAAGCAAACAGCTCAGAAAAAGAAAAAACCCATTTCAAACTGATATATGCAAATCTGAAATGTATTTATTAAACAATGACTTTCAGCACACATTGGCTTTATCTGTTAACTGAATTAACATACAAAGTGGGTTTAATGTTATTTACACTCCATTTTCCTTAAGCCAATGTTTTCCTTTCATTATGACTTTAGAACAGACTCACAAGTTTCAAAATACCAATGCTCCTTACAGTTTATAGAACTCGACCTTGCGTGCATTGCTAACAGGTACATGAAAACATTTGAGCACCGAAACAAAAGGCCAGATTCCCTCATCTATTAAAGCCAACATCCATGTAAGCCTACAGCTCCATGATGGCAGCTGACAGACCATCAGGAGGACATGCATGCTTTTATTAGATTGATGAAAGGAATGGTGACAAGGACATAACAAAGTGCGTGGCAGATTTAGATCTTACATTTCACCCTCTGGTTAGAATAAGATGTGCTGTGCCAGCTTGTAACAGAAGCATGAATAGGGCTCTTCAATTTAACAGCGTGCCAGAGCCAAAAAATGACATCTACAATTCAGCTTCTTACACAAAATCCTCAAGCATCACAATAATCAATCTTGAGCTGTAATTCCACAGCTACCCCCCTCTTGCACAGCAAAAAAAGGAAGTGACCTAAAGCTCAGATATTTATTCTTTGCTCACAAGTAAATATACTCTCTTCCGCTTCACATAAAACACTGAAATATACCTGTCTTCAGAGAAAAACACCCTCCTTTCTCCCCTTTTTTCACACTACCCATCATAATGGTGAGTTCTCACTTAAAATTCACTGAAAAATTAAGCAAGGCCAGATTACTACCCTTGCTTACTTTAAACAGTTGATAGAAAATACATTACTTCAATGTAATTCACTAGGCTCTGGTATCTAAGAGAGTTCACTGGTGGAAAAAAAATGCCTGTTTGGCAACTACAGCTATTTCAGTGGTCTTCAAACCCTTTTTAGCTCAGGCTAATGAGTTACCCTTTTAAAAAACATTCAGTACATTGTTTTTGTTGCTGTTATTTTCTAGCAAAATGACCAAATTGGTTAGCAATTGCTACTTGGATAGCAAGTAAGCAGATGCTTGGCAAAATCTGACAGCTCAAAAAGCACTTTAAGAGCAAGAGAATGGAAACTAGCCACTAAAGCAAAAACTACATAGAGCTGGAAGTGTGAAAACATGGAGAAATGACAAAGCCGCAGTATAAGCAGTTACACAGGATATTATACTAGTGATTTCTTGTTTCTTCATGCAGTCATGAGGCAATCATTACCATGACATAAATCGTAAAAGCTTTCATTTGAAAACACAGGAGGAATAAGATACTCAATTATCCCACTTACGATCTTGTTAAGATCTTATTAAGTGTCCAGTATAAGATTATGCAGCTGTAACAATTTTAGCTCAATTAAGAAGGCCTGCAAAATGAAGGGGAAGAAGTTTATGCAGCTTAGAAGGCAATGCTGATAGCCTTCTAAAGACAGCCTTTGCATAAGCCTATTTTGATTTCAGAAATACAGAGCAATATAAGCACCACCAATCCAAACAAAAAAACATTCTCATGGCATGAATACCATCTACATTCAAGTTCTCAATCAAATGCAGTCCTTGTGTGTTCTGTAAAAAGGATCGTTCTTCTGGGTTGGTTATTGCTATATTACAGGAAACAAGGTAATATTTTCAGGAGAGTTACAGTATGCATTTTGTAGATCACATAGTTCACAAATACCCTTATGGCCAGTGTCTTTATCCTCTGCTGCTTCTATAGGGCAAAACTAGAATTCTGTTTCTCCCAAATGACACAGTATCTTCATGAAGACCTTCTCCCTGACTTGAACATTTTGAGAGCATTTATGCCTCTTTGCTGTGGTTTCTAACCTGCAGGTAATGGCCCATAATGCACTTCAGACAGAACCTCTAGCAAGAATGCACAGTTCATCAGATGCACTTGACTCCAGTGAAGTCTGTGAGAAAACAAGGGGAATACGAAGGGGAAGGGAAAGTACCCTTGTTTCTTCTCTGAAAGGAAAAAGTGTTTCTGACAATAAGGAGCTCTGCTTTCAGAGCTGTAACTTGACAGGCAAGCTTATTAAAGAGAAACAGCCCCTACACTCAAACACAAAAATCAATTCAAGATTATTAATTTAGATCTGTTCTAGAAATGAATTAAGAGATTACATACGTAAGAGAAACTGAGGAGTCTGCACTGCTATCAAACAAAGCTGAATGTCAAAACCCATGCTGTTTATCTCGACTGCTGAGTCACATCTAATGGTGGACGTGCCTCACCAAACACCACACCCTGGGAGCGTTTCAGCACTTCCCTTCTACCAGAGCACTGCCTTAAAAAAAGCACACACACAATGATGTGACAAGAAGTGATCTTTTCCTGCTGAACAACGTACATATATTTAAGGTTTTCACAAACATTTGGCCAAAATTTGTACATCATAGTACTTCCCAAGTCACAAACACTACATTAACCATTCTTACAGGATATGCTGTACAAGGACACATGATTTCAACAGCTACCTCTCACTTTCCTGCACCCCCTCAGAAGAAGTGTTGGACCCTTGAAGCCTCTGACTGTAACTTCAGTCTCTGCAATCTTGCAACCAGATTTCCTCATTTTCCAGGAGCTCAAAAAAACCATTTAGTTCACATATGCAATGTACAGTGTTTTCACTAACTGCTTTCACACTCTGTTCATAAGAACTGTTCGTTTACTTCACACCACAGAGGTGGTACTTTCTGGATTTACTCGCATCAATCTTGAAGCATTTCTCAGATCCTGTAGCTGCTTGGCTGGCTTTCCAACTCCCTCCTCAAATCTTTTTTCCACAACAGGAAGGACAGTTTCATAAAGGAAGGATGCATTCTGCCTAATGAATGCTTTCTTCTCAGGGTCCTGTTCGCACCGTAAACTGTAATCGACATGCTGGACAGCCACTAGGATGATTTCCACAAGGCTCTCCAAAAGAACCATGTGCAGCTCTGGAAAGTAAAGCTTTAATGCTTCCTCCAAGAAGGCCATAGTCTGCTTAGTGAAAGCTACTACAGTATAGCTAAGGTTGACCCAGCAGTCATCACCAGTGTATTGGTCAAAACTGCCTACGCCGCAGCTCTTCATCTCCTCCCTGAGTTTCCCCAGAGCCTCTGGAGTCATGAGATTCATCCTCCTCCACATCTCCTCAGAGTTGCGGTGCTTGGTGGCCTCGATGATGATATCCTTGTAGCTCTGCAAAGCACCTTTGATATCCTTTACCAGAAGGGCATGAATGATGAAGGTGAGATCCAGTCCAATGTCGCTAAGCTGCTTGCAGTGCTCTTTAGCTACCTTGGGTATTAAGGAAAAACAAAGTGTTATTTGATAAATTGGGTAAACATAGAAAATATAAAGGGGTCACGGTTCACTTACTTCTGCCTTGAGAAACTCCTTATTACTGAGAAATCAAAAATCAAAGGACAAGCCATGGTTGCCAAGAACACCGGACAACTATATTGTAATCTTTTTCTCCCCCCATAACTTGAGAAAACTGGTTACATAAAAAATTAAGGAAGCGTAGTCAGTTTTGGAAAAGCAAAAATAAGTCTTCAAAATACTCACTGTTCAGATGAGATTATACAAATTTTAAGACTTCCAATTAAAAGCAAATTAAGGAAGAACATATTCTGCATTTCTGATAAGGGCAGGGTTTTTTTCGCTGTGCATTTTCATCTTAATGTTTTGTCTGTTAAATTTAAAAAACAAACCAACTCCAAATGAAGATGAGCAGTTTAATGAAGGAAACTCTTGCACCCAGTCAACACCTACACTAGAATAAGAAATTAAGACCTGCAAGCTTTGTTCAGGCCATCATGGCACACCTCCCTCTTTGGGCACTCTTACCTTCACGCACTCTGCTGCAGTTGACAAGCTCTCTTTACTGTCAAACACTTGTTTGCTAAAGGCATCTACAAACATCCTCATGGAAGAGCGGGCCCACACAACGAAGGCAGAGTAGCAGCCATTGTTGCCAGCGAAGTCCGTCTCAAACTCTCTGGCTGTCTCTAGAAGGCTGGTGAAAAAGACGTGGCAGAGTTTGTGGATGTAGAGCAGCGTGGCACCTTCAATGCGCAGCTGTCGGATGGCCGTGTGCACCGCGGCCGCCCGGTTCTTCAGGAAGAGCTCACACGCCTTGGTGGACTGGCCCAAGCGAATGAGCTGGGACACGGCTCGGCGCGTGGCTCGTGGCCCTCCTCGCAGCGAGCGGTCCGGAGACAGCTCAAAGACCAGTACGTCTGTAAGCTGCCGGACCCGCTCATCCACCTTGGCCCGCAGCTCCTTCACGGGCTGGCTCGCAGGCTTGTCTCCCAAGTACTCATTGAGTTTATCGAGCAGGTCCACAGCCCCTTCAAAGTCCCGCTGAGCGATGCAGACGTCCAGGTCCTCCGGCAGCTCCTGGATCCACTCAAGCGAGAGGTCGACCGTCTCCTCCTCAGCGGAGGGCTCTTCCTCATCCTCCTCATCCTCGTCCTCCTCGAAGGGGTTGGTGGACTCAGGAGGTGTTGGGGCGGGCCGGGGCAGGGCCTCCTGCTCCAGGCGTCGCTTCTCACTGAGGGCCCGGTTGCGCTTGGTCTCCTCCAGCACCTCCAGCCACTCCTTCTTGATCTTAGCGTTCTCGGCCTGGAAGATGCGGCTCTCGGGGAACATGAGCAGCTTGAACATGTCCTTCATGGGCGGGTTGTCCTTGACGTTGATCACGGCCAACCCTTCCAGGGGATACAGGGCGTCGTAGCGGTAGGCGCCGCGGCGGTTGGGCAGGGCGGTGGCCACCAGCAGGCAGTCGTTCATCAGGAAGGCGTGCACCCGCTGGATCTGCGCCATGTGGTCGGCGTCGTACTCCAGCAGGTCGCCGTTGTACACCAGGTACTTGCCGGGGCTCTCGGGCAGCAGGTCGCGGCAGCCCTCCACCTTCTCCAGCAGGGTGGTGAGCGTCCGCTGCCGGCCCTCCTCGCTGGCCGCAGCCTCCTTAGCCGACAGCGGCAGGAAGGGGTCGGCGGCGGCGGCGCGGCGGGCGCCCAGGGCGGGGTCGTCGCGGTCGGCTTGCAGGAGCAGGGCCTGTGTGACGGCCTCCATGATGCCCTTCTGCTCGGTGAGGATGTGGCTGAGCTGGTACATCTCGCTCTCCAGGTAGCTGATCTCCCGCGCCGTCTCGATGAACTGCCGGTAGTTCTGGTAGACGTTGCGCTTCAGGCTCTGCGCCGTCTCCTCTTGGAGCGCCTGGATGCGCTGCCGGTGCTCCTGCAGATCCCGGTCGCCGTCCGACTGCTGCGACAGCTGCTTCACGTACTCCGCCGCCGCGAAGCCCCCCGACTCCAGTTGCCGCCGCAGCCGGCTCCCCCCACCGCCGCCGCCCTCCCCGAGCGCCAGCGCCATGGTCACCACCCGCCGCTGCTAGGGAAACCTCGACTGCGCTTGCGCACGGAGCCCCAGACGCCTCTCGAGACGGCTTTGCCGCCTCCCTTGCGCACGCGCAGCCGCTCCGCCGGAGAGCAGCGTGAGAAGCGGCGATCGGGGGGAAGCGCGGCGCACAACGCACGCGCCGGAGGAGGCGCAGTTGGTACGAGAGCGCCCGGTGAGGCGTGCGCATGCGCGTGCGCAATTGGACTAAGGTGGCCGTTGGAGGGCATTGTAATGCGTGACGCAGAGCGCGTAGTCACAGTGGTTCGGGGACCCACTGCGGTTGGCATGGAGCGGGAGCAGCAGGAGGAGGACGATGATGACTTCGCGCTGGCGCTGCAGCTCCAGGAGATGTGGGAGGCGGACGGCGAGGCGGCAGCGGCGGCGTGTATAGAGGCCCCGCCGGACCCCGCTTCCCTCAGCCCGCTGTCGGTGGTGGATGAAGCCTGGGAGCTGCTGGACCCCAGCCCCGACGTGCGCGCCCTCTTCGTGCAGTTCAACGAGGAGCTCTTCTGGGGACGGCTGGCGGCCGTGGAGGTGTCCTGGAGCCCGCGCATGACTCTGTATGGCCGGGAGGGGGAAAGAGGGGAGAGAGGAGGGGGGAGGCGGGGCTGGGAGCCCACAGGTGCCGCTGCTGGGGTTGTGCCCCCTCCTCTGCTGGTGGGGCTCCTCGGGCACCCGAGAGGGTGTCGAGCTGTCAATTCTCAGCTGGCTTCGCGTATTGTAAAAGCGTGTCGCTGTCACTGTTTTGTTCTCGGGTCTCTTTCAGATGCGCCGGGGTGTGTAAATATGAAGGAAACGGTGGGATGTGTTCTATTCGTCTGAGTGAGCCGCTTCTGAAGTTAAGGCCGAGGAAGGATCTGGTTGAGGTACGTGAAGGCTGCTGGTATATTCAGACATGAAATAGATGGCGCCTTGCCTCCCACATCTAATGTTTCATAGTGGAGTTTGTGTGTATGGTGACTCAGAGATTGTGAAATAGTGGGGATGCTCAAGTTTGCTTGATGAGCAGATGCTGTAATTTCAACTTTCTTACATGTAGCTCTCTGGTTGTGGAGGGGGTGATCTCTTTAAAAGTCTGACAAGCTTCAAGATTGTTTCTTTTTGCAGTATCACTCAGTATTGCACGTGAGTAGATTTAATGAGCACACATAGAATAACTGTTGTGGAATGTCACTCAGTATTATATAGAAGCAGAGTTAATGACGTCATAGGTAGAATAACTGCTGTGTTTTTATGACTCAAGCGCAACATATGAATGTACGAAAATTAGATCAGTGCCAAGATGAATGAAAAAGATTAAAATATTTCCAGCTTAGTTTGTAAATTACGTGTAATGCCCTTCAATTAATAATGATTTTTATTGTTTCAGACACTGTTGCACGAAATGATCCACGCCCTGCTTTTTGTTACTAACAATGACAGAGATCGTGACTCTCACGGGCCAGAGTTCCGCAAACACATGCGTCGCATTAATCGTTTGACTGGAGCCAACGTCACAGTAAGCACAGTCCACTTAATGTAATATATATAGTCATAATTTGTTACCATAGTTTTTCAATACTCTGAGTGTGGTACAAATAATGCACTTGTTTTTTTTCAAGCACTCTGTAGTTGGCACAAACACAAATTTGCAGCCACCTCTGACAATTCTGTAGGTGTTTTGCTGGGAGGGGAGAGGGGTGTTGGAGGGAATAAGTTGAAGAAGATGTGTTATAACTGTCACGTGTAACCTCTGTAAGAATTTTCATTCAACACTGGTTTAAAATTTGCAACAATTTGTGAATTCAGGGTCAGAGTAACTCTATGGTAACAATAATATTTGGGGAATAGCAGCCTGTTTTAGTTGAGATCAATAGAGCATGATGAGTTCATGATATTTTAAGATTTGTGTACATGATAAGATTTTAATTAACATAATAGCCAGAGGAAGAATATAATGCTAGTATTGTGTACATTTGAAATAGGTTTTATTGCAGCTGATGTAAGGCAGCCAGGATATCTCTGTGTCATGTCTTTTTTAAAGCTGTGTTTTAATTGCATTTAAATGTTCATCAAATTTTGCCCAGATTCAACTATTTTAACTGATAGCATAGAAATGATGACAGTAAGGTATCTTTGGGATTAAAATGTAAAACCAGAATGTGGGGAGCAGGGAGAACTTGTTTGTCACAATAGTAGAATAAAGTTTTATCAAAGAGGTGCAGTAAACTTGGAAGGGTGTTTCAAAACACAGAGCACGTGCCAGAATCTTTAGGAGAATAAACTGTTTATTTTGCAAGGAAGGCACTTCAAGAGGGACTTTGTGCTATGTCTATTCCATTAGCAGCTAAGCTCTGTTTCCTTCTTGATACCTTACAGGCCTGCAGGAGGACTTCACCTTTGACCTGTATTATGAAAGAATGTGGTGGTGATGGTGTATGAGTGTGTATGAGAAGTTTGTAGAAATAGCAACGACTAAAATAAGAATTCTTCTGAGTGACTGGAGCTTGTTATATTTTTGTTACAACCTAGATCTATCATAATTTTCATGATGAGGTAGATTCGTACCGCCAGCACTGGTGGCGATGCAATGGCCCCTGTCAGTATAGAAGACCTTACTTTGGGTATGTGAAACGTTCAATGAATAGAGCACCCTCTGCACGAGACTACTGGTGGGCTGAGCATCAAGAGAGTTGTGGAGGTACATTCACAAAAGTGAAAGAACCTGAGAACTTCTCTAAGAAGTGCAAGGAGAAAACCGACACAGAAAAACTAAAGAATTCCAAGTCAAGTAAGAAAGGTATTTAAAATTATTTCTTCATTTTCCCAACTGTTCTTATAAGCAGTCCTTTGAGCAAATATCATTACGTGAGATTTATGTTAGACATTACTATTACGTAGAAAAGAACAGGGCCCATCTTGTTCTTGTATTTCTAGGCTTTTCAACTTAATTGTTCTCAAACTTTATTTTGCTGCGTAGTTTTCAAGCTGCAGATTTTTTCGTATAAGCCCATGGTTTATATATAAAAAAGATGCTAGTTTTTGTGTTCTCTTCTTTGCAGGCCGTGTGGGTGGTAAGGAAGATAAGATAGATCCAAAGCCTTTTAGTGGGAATGGGTATCGACTTGGAGGAGCAGACAGTGGATTCTCAGAAAAAAGCTTAACGTTCAGCAGCGATGTTACAAATAGTGAAAGATCTGATTCACAGCATCGTTCAGCAGCAAGCACAATACCAATTCCTAAAAATGAGATAAAATTTGAAGAATCGCCCCGTCATAATACCTACTTTCCTCTCTTTACTGATGATGCAAGTGAGGAAATGAACTTAGCTTCAAAGCAGGAGTTCCCTAAACTCTCTGTTGCTGATACAAAAGCATACAGGAATGTTAACGGATCACCTGTTAAAGTTGCTCATGTTGTGGAAGACAACTCGAAACAAGGTTCTGCAAAAGGCAAGAGGGCTTTGTCACCGTGCTATCACAGGTCACCAAAACAAGTTTGTCTTCAGCAGACTGCAGCAGATCAGACTCTATCCGACGAGAAGAAAAGTTTGGAAAGTACAGTGCAGCAGTGGCCAAGAAAGGAGGACAAAATTACCTTTGAAAGCTATTTCATAAAAAAGACGACTGATGCGGCTTTAAGCATAAATACACCTCTGAAAACTGAAGCTGAATCTGCAGTGTGCTCTCCAAGATCCAGCACTGCTGAAAGGCAGGAAAAAAATGTCACTTGTCCTGTATGCCAGACTCAGGTTTTGGAGTCTAAAATAAATGAGCACCTTGATTTTTGTCTTACTCGACCAGAGGAATCCTTCTGGAGCGCTGTCATGAAGGGAAAGGAAAAATAAAACTGCCTGCTTTTAAGACAGCTCTTAAAATGGAGATGTTCTAAACCCTGCTAATTTATCTTTGTTCCTTGGACTATAATGTATTGGTTTTAATGTATTTTTGGCTGTTAACCACCCATAAGAGAAAAGAATTACTCTCCTTGTTGCACTGAAGTTAAACAGTAGGTATCTTTAGAATAGCAAGTATTTTGTTTAAGCTATCATTACACATTCAGGTAGTCCTTATTTCCTGTAGATAAGAGAATCTCAAGGGCTTTCATCGAAGGTGGGAGAAGCATAGGCACCACAAGCGTAGCTAACAATCCATTTTAAGCTTGGGATTGTGGAACAGGAAAAGGGAAACTCTAGAAGTTCAGTAAAGATGCTAAGAAATCAAAGCATGCTTGGAAGATGAGAGGGCTCTAAGCTTAAGGGCTCAATTTAAAAAGAATTAAAGTAAGCTTTGTTTTCAAAAGGATTTGAAAGTTAGCCGTGCTGTTAAAAGGATGAGCAAATGCAGGCTAACGATTCTCAATATTCTATGTGCCTTTTGGCCAGGGGTCCCAGCTAGGCCTTCTAGCTACTTTTCTTTGATGTTTTGCACAAACTCAGTGAGAGTTCACTATTTTTGATGATGCAGTTATTAAGTATGTGAGTAACTACCCTGCATTATATTGATAAGTAAAAGTTATGAGCAGTGGCAGCAGTGCTGCTAAAAACTGTTATTAGCCGTGTTTTAAAAGCTTCTTCCTACTCCAATGAAAGTATTTAACTGATGAAACAATTTTTGGCTTGACTACTTAGGTATAAAACTGGTTATAAATATTTTTGCTAAAAGAAGAAATACACTTTCTCATATGGCATTACTGCAGCAACTTTAAATGGTTATCTTAGCTGTAGATGCACATATTTTTGCCTTTATTTATAGTTCTTTTCTAAGACTAGGAAATAAGCTGATATGGAATAGAGGTTGGTAAATGACATGTTTGCTCCTTTAAAATACTGCTGTATTTTAAAATGTTGACACTAAGGATGTTTAAAGTGGATCTGATTGTTCTTATATGTTCTAAATAAACTGATTCTGAATTCTACACTTTTGTTAAGCCTGGTTTTCTTATGGCAGTCATGGCCATCTTACATTAGTCATCAGTGCTCATGTTTATGTTTCCAGTGGCAGTCTAGTTTAAAATACCCTTTCTATATCAACACTTTTCCATCTTACATTTCCCTCCAAAAGCACATACTACCAAATATTGACCTCTGCCATCTCCACTGTGTGTTTAATACAGTTTTACTTACAGTTATATTTCTTTGGATCCCTCTCCTTGATTTTCCTCTTCCCTAGGCTGATCAGTTCCAGCTCTCCCAGCCTTTCCTTATAAGGGAGATGCTCCAGGCATCAACTTAGTGCCACTCTGCTGGACATTCTCCAGTAGTCCCCTGTCTTTTGTGAACTGGGGAGCCCAGAACTGGACACGGGGCTCCAGCTAGCTGTGGACTCATCAGGGCAGAGCAGAGTGAGAGGATCACCTCCCTCAACCTGCTGGTTATGCTCTTTGTAATGCACCCTAGGATACCAGCATACTGAAGGGTAGCAGGAACAAAAGGAATAAGGGTAGGTTTCTGAGAAAAAGGGTGATAGACATCTCCTCTGAATAACTAGAGCAGTTCGTGGTAACCATGAGGTGATGCAGCATGTCTTTGCTGCAGAATGTTAAGAAACTGTGACCACAGCTGTGTGCATCATGTCTTCTGGAGGCAGTCATCCCTCAGCAAGGTGCCTGCACATCTGCTGTCCCATTTGGCCAACCTGCATTGAGTGGCCACTGCGAGGTCACTTTTGAACTGAATTCCTCTGCAAGTGTACAGTTATAGCTGCCTGACACAGTCATGCCTGACAGCCGTTTTCCATCAGCTGTTTTTCACACCACTCATTAATTTTTCACTCTAAATTCCCCAGGTTCTGACTTAATCTGAACTATTATAGTCTCTTTGAAGTCCGAGGATTATGAAAACAGTTGTTTGTAAGTTAAATCAAACATTCTACTTGCATTTACCCTTACAATGTGATTTACAGGTAGGGTGTCCAGGGGAGCATCTTGCATTCAGTATGTTGTGTGCTTGTACGTGTTATGAAACAAAATCACCAGGCGAGGGACCTTTTGGGATTCTCCAGTACGCCGTTAGATGGCACTCCTTACACTTAAGGAATGCTTATTTCTCCCTTAAGCTGTACAGGGGAAGGGAAGGAGTGGAGTTGGTAGGGCCTTATCCTGCCTCCACCAGCACTCCAGGCTGAGGGCAGAGCCACTGCCGAGTTGGAGGAAGGATAGGGATAGGAGGGAGGAAGGGAGGTCTGGAACCAAATGAGATCTGAGAAGCA
Organism: Tetrao urogallus; assembly: GCF_951394365.1. Classification (NCBI taxonomy): domain Eukaryota; kingdom Metazoa; phylum Chordata; class Aves; order Galliformes; family Phasianidae; genus Tetrao; species Tetrao urogallus. The sequence continues at coordinate 39,056,139 of NC_136814.1, read as the reverse complement.
AGATCTTCAACTCGCTTTCCTTGGAGTGTTTGGCATCTCTGCAGGAGGGACTTGGAAGATGACACAAGAGCTCCTTTTTCTAGCTCAGGGTTCAGCGAATAACAACAAAGGTGTCCTTTCATAGTGCACATGTACCATGCCTATTGCATCCATTGCAATGAAGAGTCTGATTTTGTCATAATTTGGCATTAGCCCAGATAAGGGAAGGAAGGCAGAGCTGTAAGGAGCCAGAGAGGCTTATAAAGCAGAAAATGCTTCTCCTGCTCCTTTTTCTAAGCCTGGGAGGTGTGACAAGCTCAGGAAAGGGGTAATGTACTGCAAGTGTGAAAGATTAAAAAAAATAAAAGTAAAAAAAGAAATAGTCCATGGCCTTAATCTCTTGTTTCCTTTTTAGCTTCTGCCAGGCCAGGCTGTTTAAGACTAGATTAAGTCACTAAGAAGGTGCAGCAGCTTGGCCTGAATACCTCACCCTGTCCCAACCATCCCTTATCATTGGCACCATCTCAGTTGCTTTTTTGTCCTGGTCTGAGAGCCTAACCTTGTATGCTGGGCAACATAGAATGGATAAAGGAGCAAGAAGCAACAAGCTGAATATTTGGCTCCACTATTGCCCAGTTTGGAAGCAATGAGTACTTCTTTCTTTAAATGACATCAACCTTTGGGCCTCCACTTGTGTACTCACTGCACCTGCCTTCTCCTTACAGGTCTGTCAGAAGATGCATAGAAAGCTGGGGTTAAAATGAAGGCTAGATATCCCACTGTGGTATCTTAGCTATAGGAATAGGGTTTAGTTGGGGGTCTTTCTTAATTCAGCAACTCATCAATAGGCGGAGCAGCTACAGGTCCTCCCTGACGCTGTTTCTTAGTACCCTTACCTTCCTGCTTTGTTTCCTTCTCTCATGACACCATCATCCAGGCCGTGCATCAGAGGCTTCAGGAGGAGACGGAAAGCACCAGGTGAAGGGAGGCTCTGCCCAGCCAAGGCTGGTGGAGGAGCAGGCAGCTGGGTCACCGCTTCTCACTGCCCAGCCTGGGAAGGCATTTTGTAATTGCTGCTTCCTCGTCAGGCCCTGTGGGGCAGCCGGGTTTATTGGTGCTGCAGATGACTTGGATGTAATTAATTTTGAATGTACCTGTGAGAGATTTAGAAGGCAGGAAAAGCACCTGATGGTAGGAGGTGAGAGGTATTTCAGGCACTGTAAAACCCCAAAGGACTATTTGAGCTATCTGGCAATGTTTCCCTGGCAATTTCGTGTAGTTAAGAGGACATCACCCAAGAAATTTTACTGCTAATGTTTGAGCAGGCCCTGGGTTCCTGAAGTGCATTTTTGTCAAAACAGACACATAAGATGTAGTCATAGAATCTTTAAAGTTGGAAAAGACTACTAAAATCATCTAGTCCATCCATTAGCCCATCCTCACCATGCCCACTAAATGAAGTCCCTCAGTGCCACAGCCACACATTTCCTGAACACCTCCAGGGATGGTGACCCCATCACCTCCCTGGGCATCCTGTGCCACTGCCTCACTGCTCTTTCTGAGAAGAAATGTTTCCTAATATCCAACCTGAACTTCCCATGGCACAACTTAAGGCTGATACCCGTCATCCCAAAGCATTCCAAACGGTAAGTGATGGTGTGATTCGGAGCAATTTTGGAAGATGTTTCGGACACCATCATTCCCTAGAAAGAATGAGGAGACCTGAGATTAGAGAAGGATGTCTAAAATTCCCCTAGTCCAGGCTTTCTTGTAACCCCTTCTTAGGCAGAGCTCTCCTATGCTAAATGAAACTGCAGGGACTGAGTCACTCATAGAGTCGTGGTCAGTTCATGTCCAACCTGGAGCAGATCCCATGAGAGATGCTGCCTGGTTTCCTCAGGAAGGGCGGAGGAGTGGAGGTCTCTGCTGCTGGGCAAGTGTCTTTGGCATTGGGTTGTTATACAGTGCCCAGCCCCTTAGTTTTTGTGTTTCTCTGCTCCTCCATCCCATCCCTGGTGGATTTTCTGCTGCAGGTGACATTGACAGAGCAAGGTAAAGCTGCCTCACCTTATCTAAACAACAGCTTCCGCTATCATATCAAGTGCCAACAGCACAACCGAGAAGCAAGTCCTTTGGCCGCTGGAAGCTGAAGCAGATCAGGCTCCTTTGGGCCACTGACAACGCTAGGGGGACCCAGCTGCTCGCTGTTGCTCCCCCCCAGCTCTGCACGAGGTTTCCGAGATACTTCTGCATTCCAGCTACATGCGATGCAGATAACAGCTCATGTGAGCAAGTTTGCTGAGTCATTAATGAAAATGATCGGGCAGGGAAAAAAAAAGCCCAGCACTTTGTACTTCCATGGCCTCGTGTGAAGTCTAATTTTTACTGTAAAATAGATTTCCTCACTGGGAATTTCATACCAGAAGTTGTTCTAAATAGAACGAAAATTCAGGTCCAAATAGTTAATTGACTCTGGTTTGGTCTTGTTCATTAAAACTTGACTGTGCAGAACACGTGCCCATCATTATCTTGTAGCTGGGGAAAGGAGGACTGAAGGGAAAGTAAATATGCCTTATGTAGCAGCTGAAACCTTACCATCAGCGTATCATCTCTGCTGGAAGGAATGGTGTCCGCTACACGCTCATCTCAGAAAACAGATCTAATTATTACACACAGCCCTGAGTCCTTTTACCAAATATTAGCAGTGTTTTGAACCACACTGTCCTCAGAGAAATGAAAGGTAACACACATGACTTGTGCTAGTTTTGATCTGCTTTTTTGGCCCTTTGTACGATCCTTGCTGTCTTTAGGTACTGAAATACTGACTCACAATGCAACTTACTGTTCAGCCACATGAAGACAGTAGTTCTGGGCTCATGGCTAAAACAGCTGGTCATCCTTCCCAGCATTTATCACCACTGAGTAGGTTAGAAGATGTCCTGAAGAACACGCAAGCTACTGCCAATAGAAATGTAATCCCAAGCTGTTTTTTTAATAAGAGGGAAAAGCTCCCCAAAGTCCACATCTGGAAGGCAGACAAGGAAACAGCTCAAGTAGAATGTTCAGACCTCTTATCTTCAGACATAAAAGTATGATGTTTCGCAACAGCACCCATGAAGAGAAAGGCAGATGGGATGAATCAGCAATTGCCTTTCCTGAGGCAAACATGCAGCATATCCTCTTCTCTTGTTTGTCTCCCATGGAGACACCTATAACATTTTTGCATGGTTATGTTCCATGTTCCCCACACCCACCCCATACATTTTATTTTGGTCTCATACTTCAGTTCTCTTCCTGCCCTGCTTTCCCATTTCTAATTCAACCCTTCCTTCCTCCCTGTCCTGCTATGGACTTGAGTTGGTGATCTGCACCTCATCTGCTCCTTCCATTTTTAGAGCCAACTCTGAGTACCGATTCCCACAAGGGAGTTCTGGGCTTGTGCCTATCTTTGCTCAGGAAGCAATACATGTGCTGTATATTCACTCCTCTTCAAAGTTACAGGGAAAAGCATGATGGAACTGAGTAAATGGCAGCAAAAGTCAACAAGGTGAATCCTCTAGAACTGGCTTTGTCCGGTACAGCAGAGGACCTTGAACCTGCTTCTGATAGCTAACCCCCCCCCACCAGACAGGGGCATGAGTTCAGAAGGGCACATACCTCACGGCCAGCAGACCTTCTGCACTGATGTAAGGCCTCAAACGGGCTTTGATGCATTTGCAGCAATCACTCGCATTCAAGCTTTACTCACGTTCCCCAAAAAAGGCTAAATAATATTTTGTATGAAAGCCCCAAGTTTCTGCAGATCCACGCCCACCCCCAGAAAAGCAGACGAGAGCCAAACCCAAGCGAGTCCCAGGAAGTTCTTCAAAGTCTTGGCCGCTGAGTACTCACTCCCACTGTGCATTTGCAAGTGCATGCAGCCATCTGCATGCCTACAGGCAAAGTACACATGCTAGTTTCTGGTTTCTCAGATTTGAGTTTGCCTTTGACATTTAGCAATCTCCCCTCTTCTTCAAAGCATTCAGGAGGCACTGAAGTGGTATTTCCCAGTCCGATTGTACTTATCAGTGTGACTTAAGAGATTTGGTCCTTCCACCCCTGACCTCAAGGCGGTCAGCACGTCCAGATGTTTTGCATAAGATATTTGCCTCCAGCACTGGGGCTGTCAGCTCGCTTCCTGTCAGATTTGCAAGTGGCTTTCTTTTGAGCAACAGCCAAAAAAAGACTTCACTGTTCCTTGGTGCAGCATTTGACTTTGCTATGCAAAATGATTTCTCCACACGTTGTGCTCAACAATATGATTATAAAAAATCACATCTGTCCAGAATGGCTGTGAGCACTACAGGTCTCCTTCCTCATTCAACACAAAAGGAAGACAGGGAAAGATTTCAAGAGAACGTAAGTCCATATCAGGACCAGCTAGTGCTCCTGCACTTAGGCTTGAGCCTAGTGCCCTGACAGAAACCATTGCCGCAGAGCAGAGGAGAGACCAGCAGGTATCCATGTGTGACAGAAGGTGCACTAAGGCTGGCAGACTCACCCAGAGGCCCAAGGAACTCCCACTGAACCAGCACAAGACAGACAATCAAACAAGCTGGGGTTTCAAACAAGCTGGAGCAATGGCAGAAGCACAGTCACTGTGATGCTTCCTCAATTACTGGACAGCCATTTTGAGGCCCAATGAGGAAGCATAGAAAATTTGTGTGGCATCTTGTGTGGGCTGGCCTCTGTAAACTCTATCACTCTTCTACCATTGCAAAAGGCCTCAAAATTGATTAGGGACCATGTAAAACTGAAGAGTTCCCAGTAAACCTTGCTATCTCATGAGGCCAAAAATGTACAAGTCTATAGGGCCCGATGACATGCATCACAGGGTCCTGAAGGAAATGGTTCATATGGTCACCAAGCCACTCTCCATCATCTTTGAGAAGTCATGGCTGTTTGACAAAGTCCCCAGTGATTGGAAAGAGGCATCACTCCTGTTTCTAAGAAAGGTGAACACAGAGAACTACAGGCCAGTAAGCCTCACCTCTGTGTCTAGGAAGGAGCAGATCCTTCTAGAGGAAATGTTAAGGCACACACAAGATGGGGAAGTGACCAAGACAACTAGTATGGTTTCACCAAGGGCAGATCAGTAGCCTTCAATGATGGAGTGATGACCTCAGTGGACAAGGGCAACTGCTGTCATGTGCCTGTACTTGTGCAAGGCATGTGACATGGTCCCACACCACATCATTATCTCTAAATTGGAGAGAGAGGGATTCGAATGATGGCCTATTTGGTGGGTAAATAATTGGTTGAACCACCTTAGCCAGAGGGGTTGTTGTCAACAGCTCTATGTCCAAGTGAAGGCAGGTCACAAGTGGTGTCTTCCAGCTGTGCATTTTGAGACAAGAGCTCTTCAATATCTTTATCAATGACATAGACCCTCAGCAAGTGTGCTGAGTGAAATCAAGCCGAGTGATGCAGCTGACACTACAGAAGGGTTGCCATTGCATGAAACCTGGACAGGCTCGAGAAATGAGCCCACAGAAACCTAATGAGCTTCAACAAGGCCAAGGGCAAGGTGTTGCAATTTGGTAGAGGCAGTCCCTGATTTGCATACTGGGAACAGAATTCATTTTGAGCAGCCCTACAGAAAAGCACTTGGGAGTTTTGGCAGGCAGCATAAATGAGTGGATGGCAGCCCTGCCAAGGGCAGGGAGGTTGCAACTTGCTAGCTAATCGTTAAGGTTCTTTCCAATGCAAGCCATTCTTCGATTTGATTATTCCTATGATAAATCCTTTCTGAAGTAGACTTTCACATTATGTTTCTTGCACGTATCAGAAAGTGGTGAAAAATTAGTAGTGCCTCTATGTAGGTCGTCACTCCAACCAGATTAAACTTTGGGCTGTTTTTGTTGGAGAAAATAATGAGAAAAATGATCACCGCACCCACGTGATGAAGACAGCTCAGAGAAACAGATCATTCTCCAGAGCAGAAGTTGCTCTGGTTTAAAACACAAATCCACATACCCTACTTCATCAGGGCCATTCATAAACTAGTTACTACAGTGGTTTCTAAAAATTATATAGATCACAAATAACCACATTGTTTTCAAGAACCTTTATACATCATCTTTTTTTAATTAGATTAGCTTTACAAGCAACTTGAGAGCTCTTTCATAATGAACACTGCTTTTCAAATTACACAACTTTATAGGCAACCTGTAAATGAATCCTGAATTTCTTTGCCTGCTATAGATAAAGGTCTCATATTTTACAGCTGGCTAACATCATGAATAAAAATAGCATTATGAAGCTTTGTCTTTAACCAGGACTAGACACATACAGATCATAAGACAGTTTAAAAAATATTTTTGAAACAAGGAGCTGCTTGGTGATGCTCAAGACTGAATATTCAACCGACATGAAATAAAGTTTCTAAAGGACACTGAAGAAATGGCTGACCTGATTTGTTGACCCTATTGTAATGACTTACACAGAGTGTAAAATTAAGCACTTTTTAAACCTGTCTGGCAAGCACAAACCTACGTGATTAGAATTTGATACGCTGTATAACTGCAGAAGTTTGAATTACGGTGGGACTGAAATGATTTTAAAGGCTTATGCTGTACATTTCTAAATTAAAACCAACCGAACCTCCATTAACGAAGTATTAAAGGTGAAGTAAAAGAGGTGGCTTTTTTACTTGTTTCATTGATAGTCTAAATGCACTGCAGACCAGACAGTTAACGAAGATTTGCACTCCTTGGCCAGGTTGGCAGAGGCACTTACAGTAAAGGTATCCTATCTGTTTTTTTCTGGGAATAAACGAGGAAAGAGGAAGAGAATTGCAAAGGGCAAGAACGTGTTAAGAAAAGGAAAAACAAAACTGGGATTTCCATTGGTTCTCCTAATCGATACACCAATACTGAATTTTTCCCCCTTCTGTCAGTTTGTTACTAAACAATTAGCTTTTTTTCATGTTTTACATGAACAATAGTAATCTTTTTAATAAAAAATTACTGAGCTTTCCATAGAAAAGGTCTCTAATTGAATACAAACTATACAGATGCTAAAATTGTCACAAGTTGTAGTATATACAGAAATATTTCTGTACACTCACATTGTTTTGGCTAAGTAAGGAAATAAGGGACAGATAGAAAACCGCAGTGGGTTAAGTTGATCAACCCCCTAGCTCCTATATATATATAAATATATATATATATATATGTATGAATGCAGTCTTTTATAGGTTTGTTTTTCTGAAGCTTTTAAAGCTTGGGGGGAGGGGGTGGGGAAAAGAAAAAATAGAACAGTGTCCAAAACATTTACCTCTTAAAAATTAAAATACCTAAGTTTCTGCATGTCACTTTTATTCTGTGATGTCCCCTTCTCCAACAAAAAAAAAAACCAAACAAACAAACAAAAAAAAACAATGTAAAAGAAAGCAAAGGTTTTTTTTTTTTTTTTTTTTTTACTAAACATGCATCTCAGTGTTGATCAGAGGCCAGTGTTTTTCTGGGGGGGAAATCCTTCAGCACAGTGAGATTCTAAAGATGTATTGCAGAAGGAGCCTACAGTGATGCGCTTCACCTTCAGTGTGCTGACCATTTCCTTGACACTATATGATAGATCAAGGTGTCAACTTACTTAAAGACTGCATGGGACAGCAACATTTGGAAAGGACATTTTTTTAAAAAGTGAGTTTTAGATATTCTGTTAACTTATATACAAAGGAAAGGGGGATGGCAGGTATTCTTTAGAAAAGGGAGAAAGCTCAAAATTTCTGTAAAGTACACAAGGAGGTTCTGGGTACCTCTAATAGCCTAGGAAAGCCCTTGTATGTTCTTGTATCTTGATGGTATTTACCAGGTCCCCAAAGCCAATGACAGCAACCGATAGTGTCAAGTTCACTTAGTGCCAGTCACTTAAAAACAAAACAAAATAAAAACAGAACAAAACCAGAAACAGAGACCGAAACTTCCCCTCTGTAGATTCAACATACAAAACCACAAACTGAATGTTACTAGTAGCAAGATATTGATTTGCTTCTGTTAATATGGTTCAAGAGGACATAGTCAAAAAACAATACAGCAGCAATCTTTAAAAGTTAAGATTAGTGTGAGATATGATATAAAACAATCAGGTTTTTAGCTGGTAATTAAAGTGCTCCTTCTCTGACTTAAGGTGTAAAGAAAATTATTAAAGTGATTATCAGTTACTGGCAACCCTTACATTAGGTCTTTCATGGCAGAGGAGAACAGTATGAACAGTTTTACAAAAATAGATTCATGTTATTTTGGAGAATACTGTAGTTTTTTTCTTTTTTTTTTTTTTTGTTTTTCTTTTTTTTAAGACTCAATTTTGATAAACTGTACCTGGTCATACAAAAATTACCCAAAATTCAAACTTTTACCATATAAAAAAAGGAGTGATGAATTTGATTCAGCTGGATGACAGGTCTGGCAAAATATAAGGATGAACAAATTCTATGTAGGGCACTTGTTTATGTCCAGATGCATATGTTGTTCCTTACTGATTGCTTATCTTCTTCACATAAGCAGTCACAGGCCTGGAGTGACAATCACATAGTACAATGCTTCAGCAGTCAAAAAAATCTTCTATTTGATGCAACATGGAAACACTGTATGCTTCTTTATTAAAACGTTGGTTTGTTGTTGATTTTCCTTTACCTTGTTATTCACATTCAAAAGTTAATAGATAGCATCAAGGTTTCTCAGGGAGAATAGCAAGAGGAGTGGCTAAAACAAAGGCTTATAAAACGCCTTTCCCAACCGAGTCAGAAGGTTTATTAAGTTCAACCCTCACACCTTTTTCACCTGCAGAAAAACAAAAAGGAATCCAGTATTATTTTTCAGCATTTATCAAAGTATGATCTACAGAACGGCTGCACCACTTTCTTCTAGCTTAGTTTTAAGAGAATCTTCAAGGATGACTCAGTACATGTGATGCATCCAAATGCATATTTCTGTGCACCTGCTCTGCATGGAAAGCCAGTATGCTGTGGTTACTTGTAACCTCTGAAAGCAGGCATTTAATTGGCTGCCAAATAGAAAGCTGGATACTTGAGTCACATGTGCAGTTTTGAAATTAATTACCTCAACCTTTACAAACCTATAAGAACAGCCTTTTCAGATGCAAGGAGGCAGTCCACTACTCTGGATGAGAATATCCAGAGTCTCTAGGTATTCATCTTTGTGAAGAAACACTGAAGGATTTTTTTTTTTTTTTAAATGCAACATCAGACTTGACTCAATGCTAATAATAATAATAACAATAGTAATAATTCAGCATTTCAGTCCTTACGATTAACTTGAATAACGACAAGTACACCCAATGAAAACACTAGCGGACAATATTCCATACCCATAGAAAATTCACATATACTTGCGTGGCTTTAGCCAAAACCTGAATGCTCTTTTATAACTATAATATCAATGAAAAATACAAAGACTCTTGTACGATTCTCAGTTCAGATGAAGAACAAACACCGCAATTTTAACTGCAAATAAAACTGCGATTGAGATAAATAGGAATAACTGGGTAATAGGAACCTGTGCTAGACCTAACCAATAGCAAAATTAAAGCTTCCTCCTTCCTTCCTGCTCCCTGCAGCTGAGGAGGAGACACTGCAGAGGGAGGGGGCAGATCTCCTGCTCACCCAAGCTGCTTCCAGGAGCCAAAGCTGTATGGAGACAAACCAAATGGCTCCGACTGTTCTCTGTCAGCTTTATAAGGCACAGGGTCACATGTGTGTGGGGGCTGACTTCCAGCGCCGACACACTTCCCGCAGAGCCCCGCGGGGCTGGGCATGCGTCACCAGCATTCCCCATGGCCTGGGAGTGCCATTGCCACCCCAATCTCACCCCGACCCCTGCCCCTTGGCTTCTTGTCCTTCCGTGTAAGCCAGGCAGGAGCAGCGTTACTCTGACCGCTCCCAAAAGGCACTGAGCCATGACTGCACCACAAGGCAGTGGAACTGCAGCCCCAATACTACAGGAGTGTTCCAGGCACCGAAAAGTTGTGTACAAAATCTGATTTGGAAGTGACTGGGCCCACGTGTCTAAAAATCGGCTTTTTCAGAGCGATTGGTGAAACCTGTGAGAAATATGCTGTGCATATGTGCACCTGCCGTACACCTGATTGTTCTTTGTTCTTATCACAGCAAACAAAATCGTGATGCGTTTACAAGTACGACAAAAGTCCCAAACCACTTCTCCTTATAATGCTAATTTGAACAGGAAAATTAGATCAGCTTCCTCTTGAGGAGAAGTCAGAAAAGGAAAACAGATGCTTGATACATGGAATTGAAAATGGAGGAAGTCACTTCGTTCTTTGATTACAGATTTTAATTTTAGGTTTTTGTTTCTCCAACACAGAGATTCTAGTCAAGTCAGATCGCCATATCCCATCAGAAGGACTTACATGGCGCTCAGTCCTGTGGTGCATTTATTAACCATCACTCCTACCAAAGTGGCACAGGCAGGGAGAGGCCGCATCCCCCATTCGAAAAGCCCAACCAGCCTCAGATCCCAGAGGAAGTGTGCGCAGAACAAGGAGCTGACCTGGATTTCCTAAGTCATGGGCTAGCAGCTTAGCCACTGGGTCACCATCCCTGTAAAGCCTGACTAGATGAATTATGCCTTGGTTTTTTTTCCCCCTTATTGTGTAGAAGGTGGGCTGAGGACATGAGGTTGGACTGCTCAGCTATTCTTCCAGGAAAAAAAAAAAAAAGAAAAAAAACAACCAACCAAAAAACAGGAGATATTGACAAGAGTTTACCTGTTAGATATTTTACTTTAGCTCGTGCTCTTTCATCTGCATCAAAATACCACACCGTTATTGCGTACCTAGGGAAAATGATAAAAAAAAAAAAAAATTAAAATCCTGAACTGTAAGGAAAAACATTACAGTGAAGCACTTAATGAAAAAAGTCAATGAGACCATACTTCTGCAGTTCAGCAGAAGAAAACCTTCATGAAGAGAAAGCAAGCACTACGCACTGTCTGAATAGCTACTGAAAGGGTGACGCTGACACTGTAAGTACTTTTTCCCCCAGTGAGTTGTTATTACAGTTGTTGCCCAGAAACTGGGCAATCACTCTGCCCCATGACCTCATCTTCAGCTTCACTTGGTCAAGTCCACTGCTGAGTCACACTGCAAGAAATGATTCTTGGACACTTGCCATAAGGGAAAATTAACTGCCCCTTCTTACACAGCTCCTCTGGTTTTCCACTGCCCACAGAGGATTTAAGTATGAAGTGCCAGCTATTGAGAAAAGACATTAAGGAGCTTTAGTGTACGGCATTTCACCCTCTGCACAGAAGGGGGAAGGGAGAGTGCTGCAGCGTTGGGAAAGGCTCTAAATAAGAGGACTGCAGACTGCAGTTTCAAATTACTTCTTGCAGAGGTGCTTGCATTATCTCAGTGCCCTAGTTAATGTTCAGTGCTATGTGTGCAACAGGAAGTTTGGACCAACAACTCCAATGATTTATCTATTAACACAATCTGTCAGTGTTTACTCAAGATGTCGGGCAGTGAATGCATGCACATTTAGCATTATCATCTCCCCTAAACAATAACAAAAGGGGTTTCAAGTTCCATCTGTGACTCAAACTGGGAAGAACCCTTAAAATACTCCAAAGAAAAAGAAGAGATTCACGTACTGATGGTTATTACTGATCTCCAGCCCTCCCCCTATTCCCAAAGTAATCCAACAGTAGAGTTGAAGGGAGAGGGAACTTGACCATTTGCTACCACCTACTTCCTTCCCAGGGCAAGCAGGTATAAAACTGCAGCACCCTGTCAATCTTTAAAAAGCACAGTACTGTGCTAGTGACAATGGGGAAAAAAAACACAATATAAAGCCATTACTGAGTAACACAGACAATACTCCTAGGTTACAGGAGGGTCTGTTTATGCAGGGCCAGGTACGGGCCTCTCCAGCTCTACTGAGTACACGCTCAGCAATTTCTGGTGCTTCAAGTACCACGGCCTACCTACCCTGGCTAAGAGCATGTTCTCTCCAAAATACGTGATAAAACACGGGTACAAACTCAGCAGCACAGCAGAATTCTAATCAACCATCCAGAAGAGAAAAAACAAAATTTTTTGCCATAGTACAACCAGAACTCGACATCCAGAGACCTAGGATCAGGTCATAATTCATGATTTCATTTGTTTCTCATTGGGATTCCCTCACCATTGCATCATGCAATGTATCTGAGCCCATTAGACCTACCTTGTAGCAAATGCTGGCTGTACTTCATGAGGGTTGCGGCGATCAGACCAGAAGAATAGCAGTCTATCAAATTTGGGTTCAATGTCAGCAAATTGGGCTTTACCTTCTGGAAATATCCGAAGGATGCCTCCGCTTACCTACAAATTAAGTGTTTAAAACCAATGCATTAAGTATATAGCAAGACATTATTTTCAAAGTATCACATATCACATTTAAAAATATTTCACATGTACAGAGCTGAAATTAAAGCCTTTATCACACCCAGTTAACTATATCCTTTTGCCAAATCTACCTAAATCACTGAAATGCTTGGATAATCCTTATTAACAAGTCAGTCACCACATCTATAGAGAGTTTTAAACCACCAATAGTGAATTCTTACTTAGACCACTCAAACTGTGCCATAAATACTTATCTATTCCAAACCTCTTATCCACAATAATATAAAGATATGTGCTGATCTGAATGACACTGACACTTTGAAAATAAATGCCTCATCTACAGAACATCTCACTAACTGCAGAATCAGAGGCAAAAGGACATCCAAGTCAACGCAATGTAGGAATACATCTAGGCAGACAGAAGAAAGAATGTGTACAAAGCCCTGCAGCAAAGACACATTAGCAAGTATACGTAAAATTGTATAGAAAGAAGTTGCATACCTTGGCATCCCAGTCTTTATTAAGATAATATATACACGTAACACATCTTCCATCTCCATTTGGGTTATCAACATGGCGAACATATCCTGTTCCATTGCCTGGGTAACAAGCCACCATGGCCTACAGTCAAGGAAGCAAAAATAATGATTAATCTTTTTCCGCTGGGGGAAAAGCACACATTTTATCTGTATTATCTGTACATAAGCAACACATAAATTGAACTAGAAATAGCAGTACATTTTTTTATTTTACGTCTAAGCTTTCTTTCTAGGTAAGAATAGCACACAAACTGATATATATGACAAAGGCATGAAACACATTGTGAGGAACACTGTTAACATATTGCAAGTGGGGCCGCTCTCATGTTGTGGCTAACAGTCAGACTTGGCTCCCTTGACTATGATACAGGAGAAGGAAGATGTCTCATGCATAATTAATGCTTCTCATGAGATGGAGACTGGTTTTCCAGACTCAAGTTCACGGACAGCTATCCTTTACATCTTGGTTGTGGTTTTTTTCTCGCCCTCATTTCTAGTGCAAAGTGTTTCTCTGCAAAAAAAGTGGTGTAAAACTTTATTTTAGGATGCTTTATAAGACAGCACAATTAGCCCATCTTTCTCAATTACTCCAAGTGCATTTTTTTGGTCATGTTTTCCACAGTACATTGGAGGCCTTTGAATCCCTGTTGAAAGGATACAACAAAAACATCTTTTTGATTCAAGAAGTGAGAAATTTAAAAGATGCACCGGAAGTGAAATCTAATAACCCAAGGACATTACACCATTTCCAGTACAGTAGTACTTCTACCTATGCAAATTCCTATGCCGCATTGTCCAAGAGGATGGAAAGACAACTGCAAAGTGATTTTATATACTTCATATACTCAATACTTCATTAGAATCCAGACACTCGCATGTGCACAGGAAACAAACCGGACATGCTGCTCACTGATGGTCTGATCAGCTCGATCAGGACTCAGATTGCAAGCACAGCCCATTTGTGGAACAGCATGTCTGCCCATCTTCAGACTTTTCTTGGAAAAGATAATAATTCCAGGCTTTTGAAAGAGATCAGAACAAAGTTTCCCTGGCCAAGGAATTTCACATTTACCCTGCCATCACGGTACTCAGACATCTGCAGAGACAATATAACTTCCACGAAAAGCCATAACAAGAATTTCAGGGAAATGCAAGAAAGCAAAAATCTGATACGCTATTAACCTCACCGAATATTTGGTTTTGGGGTGAGGGGGGGGGAGAAATTGAACTCAATGATACCAGTGCAGATTTAGCCTGGTTGTTACAATATGAAGTTAGATCCACACAGATTTGCAACCTTCATCCATAACACTCTTCTGTAAACTATCAAAAATAGTTTTCCAATTAAAATGCTAACTGTGGAAATGGAAACCAAAGTTATCTCAAGTCAAGAGTATCAGTGCATTTTTTTCTTTTATATTCCAAATTTAACTTTTTTTCTTTTCTTAATGGTAACAAGTAAAGCTTTCTAGTTTGCATTAGTTCCAAGAAATTGCTCTGAGTAGGCTCAAACAGTAAAATATTTGTACACAGCTTGTAAACAGAATGGATATTGCTATAGCAGCAAACATTTTAAACTTTCATTTACAGATATACTGTAATAAGAGAAAAAGCAATGCTTTGGTAGACGTTTCTAGGACCTAAGAGAACATGACGTTTGCCAAACTCTGTTCACGTGAAAGAGAACTAAACACACTGATACAGCATTGCAGTATAAGTACTCTGAAGTACAACATTTAAATATACTTGTAATTTTAAGGTTAGGCATTTCAGCTTCTCAGTTCCTTTACTGTAACCACGGTGTAGTCATCATTACAGCTCTCATGTTATGTAAACACTCTATATATATATATCAAATAATGTGACCTCCTATTTGACAAAGCCATTACTTATCAGTTTTGCCGCAGGAAGATAAACCCACAAAATCAAAACAGTGAGTTTAAGATACCAAATAATGTAATAAGGGTTCTGCAATTTCCTCTCTTAGCGAGAAAAAAAGGAACAAAACAAAGAGAAGCTGGGCTGGAAAAGGAAGGTATTTGGTTTCCACTGAAGCAAACCCTCTTGAAGAAAGGTCCACGGACCAGCGTCCCTGCTGAGCTCTTGTGGAACACACACAGTGCTGGACACAGATCCTGAGTTTTGCTGAGCCAAGTCTATACAGCAATCCTAACAAGACAAGAACTTGCAGTTTTGCTGAGGTACTGAGAAAAGCAAAGGCTGACATTTGTCATTCGTCTACACCCATGAGAAGCAGCTGCTCCAACTCATCCAGAATGAAGAAAAGATGGAGGTCAAATAGCCGCAGCAGTTTCAATTCTCTCTGAAATCACGAGGAGTCAGACTCAGATATGGAAATGTCTCCAGGCATGTAAATGACCTATCTGTCAGTGACTTGAAACACCCCAGAGTTAGAAGTTTAGAAAGCAGATTCCAAGTCTTTCTAGCAAACACCCTATTAATTAATTTATTTTTTTTCCAACCTTGAAGTTGCTGAGGAAAGAGCAAACCAGCAGTTGGAAAGTCTGGGGGCAACATCAGCTGCTGTCAGCATAACACAGAGATCAGCCATATTTCTTGTTAGAAGTGTTTTGTACCTTCTGAGTCTGTCACTGACACTGTAAGAAAACAACAACAAATGCACTTGTTTTTGGCTTTGGAACCTCAAACTTCTGCTATCATTAACTGCAAGAGAGAGTTTTGCAGCGATAAGTTATCTAATATGCATTTGTTATAACAGTAACAATGACTCAGTCTTTAGCAGCGAATTGGAAAGCAAACAAACTGGCCCATCAGCCAGTGCAGCACAATGTATGTTCCCCAGTTAGCGTGACAATTCCCTTTCTCCAACTGAACTGTGATAAGGAAAGTAACCAACTTTTTACAGGACATGTGAAGTGTAATGCCTTGTGAAACAATGCAGAGAGAGCTGGCATCAAACTGGCACATACTGCAAAATTACTCACATTTCTCTTCTGTGGGAAAGGACGGAAAAGCTACCATGCAAATAATGAAATCATGTACTTTTCTGTTATTCTCCCATATACATAAACATGCAAATATGTATGTCAGGAAAAGGGAAATTTGGAGTTTGTGACTTTTTTTGAATTTTTAAATGGCAGCCAAAAAAAGAACAGGCATTTGAGATCAGAATGTCCAAAATTCCTTAAAATTCTTATGCTCAAAACAATAAGGGTGTCAGCTCTTCAAAACAAAGCTATCTGTCCTATTGGTTCTCCCATAAAAGTTACCAGGCAATTTGACTCAAGACACTGCTTCCATTTTCATAATAGACAAGGTCTCCTCTTTCGTGCTCCTCAGACTCTACAGCTTTTAAGTGTTCGGTCATTGTAAATACATTCATACTCGTGCAGAACTGAAGTCACCAATGCATTGCTCTGCACAACACTTTCAGCGTTAGCCTTTAATCCAGCAGCACTCCGCCTGAGCACTCATGCCTAGCACATGAGAGCTGTCCTAAGATACCCTCTAGAATTTATGAGTAATTGAAAAAGCATGAAAGCACCCTCGCTGCTCTGCAATCAGCACAACTTGTGTCTGTCAAACAAAATTAATCACACACTTAAGCAGCTGTTGATCGCTCATTCACACGCATTCTGCTTCCAAGGGTTCAACTCTGAAAAACGAACTGTAGGTTATCATCCTAAACAAGCAACATTAAGTTGTTAACAGAAGAACTGAAAACATTTTTTTTTTCCCCTATGCATTGCCATCTTTAACGCGCCAAAGGTAACAAAGGCAACAGAAGGAGTAATTCATTGTCCATGCAGTTTTGCTCACTCTGTAAAGAGGCACAGATAAGACATTTGACTGGCACACACAGCACTGCAGTGCAGCAGAATGTGTGAGTTCCAAGGGAAGCATCCCAAGCCTTGTTCACCAAGTACAACAGCCTAACCCCTAGATAAAGAAAAGAGCTGCAGGTAAACACACTGAAGCTTCTTCCTCTCCTCTCCTATTCCTCTTACAGCTGGGTATCAGTAAGCCTACCATTCCTTAAAAGAAGCAAGCACTAACAATAAATTCATAGGAAAGGGAGAAAAATACTACTTACACAGTAAAATAAAATTCCTCCAGGAAAATTAAAAAACAAAATCAAAACAAAACAATAAAATGGAGAGAGGACATGTGTTATGCCACATTAATGTATTAATATAAAATAACTTTATTGTTTAACTCAGGTTAAAGAAAACTGCATCAGTCAAGGAGATGTCACTTTTGCTGTTTGCTGAAGGAACTACAAATCCCAGTGAGCAAAACAAGATGTCTAAATGCAAGACTGATGACTTCCTAACAAAATTTATCAGATGCTCTCACAAAGACTTGAATAGAAATCCTCAGTGCGGGTCATCAGACATATTCAAAGAAAAAAACACTCACTGGAATGAAGAACCAAACTAAAGAATAAAACTTCTGACTTGTTCCTTCGTGGTCTATCTAATGCAACTCTAGTTCAAGTATTTGTTCATCCCTGCCAAACAACAGTTCTGAGGAAACATACCACAGTTTCAACATACATCAACCATGATTTTTTGTAAGGTGTACAAAATGACAATTGAACTGAAAGGAAAAAAAAAATCCTGCATTGGTACATTTTGGCATGAGCATAATCAAGATTATTGACTTTAGCACGCTACTTGGATTCATATGCTTTCTACTGCAGATTCCTCACAACCAGAGACAGAAACTTTCAGCAAAGGCTATCAACTGGAAAGAACTATTAGCTCTACCCAAAACAGAGGAAGTTCAAAGTGACAAAATAAACTCTTTGGGACACAGCTAATCCAAGGATTTCAGCACCGATGTTCATCCTCCAAGTCAGTCTTTATGCTGGTCTACTCCATGATCCAGCAAATAAGGACAGAGAGCCAGGTGTTCACAGTAGTCAGAAATGCATAATTGGAAAAGCTGGAGAGAAATATCAGCATCTGCATCTTTCAATCACTGTCAGCTGGAGAACCTATGTGCTTAAAAACTTAAAAGTGGTGGCTCACATGTCCTTGAGTGAGACTGGGGATCTCTAAATTTCAGTTAGAAACTAACAAAAACAAGAGATCCACCCACTGCTGCAGCTCTGAAGCTCTCCCCCTTAATAGTAAGTTACCACCACAGACATTTAATTTGCTTATTAGCAAAGCAGAACAACTTTCATTATCTGTAGCATTTTTCTCTGCAGATACGCTAAAACCACCTAATTGCAGTTAAAGGAAAGAAAAAAATACAAAAATCCTACTTAAGGCAGCAACTATCTGGATCGCATTCTGGCAAGCACACAGCAAGCAGCTCTTCTAGGAAAAACCAACTGAAGGCAAGGACGAGAAGTGCAGGTCAGCCCAGGCCACGGGGGGGGCTGTGAAGACAGCAGCAGGGGTTTTTATCAGGAGTTTGGCAAAGCTGCCTGCTCTTGAGCTGGCATGCTGAAGGCAAACTGAACAAAGTTGAAAAACAAACTCAGATAGGTAGGGAGGGAGGGAAAACAGAGCTGAAATAACTTCTTGCACTATAAATAGGAGCAGCACGCAGTTATGTAGGTGGTTTATGTTTTCTATGAACTTCCAGGCAGTTGAGAAAGTAATGGCAGGCCTGACCTAATTCACCCTTCCCCACACCTTTCAGTACAAAGGCCACTGCAGGGTTTCCAGTCACTTTGGTAGAACTGTACCTTGTAAACAGGCAAAAAAAAAAAAAAAAAAAAAAAAAATCAAGTAATATGCCATCATGTTTGGCACAACTGATAAACACTCTTACCACTTACCTCTAACTTCCTAATAATATTCAAAAGATATCATATGAGAAATCACATGATTTCTCAGTTCAGAGAAAGCTGTGCCCAGTCAGCAGTCTGGCTGCTCAGCAGCAGCCTGCTCAGTTTCTCCCCGAGTTAACTCACTCCTTCACCCGTTACAGCTGCCTTCAGATTTAAGGGACAACTACCTACTTTAAAGACCCACTGCAGCCCCTCTAATAAATTGAGGCATATCAGAAAGCAGAAACGCTCATGCAGTTTCACTGGCTGTGTTCAGCCCACCCACACCTACTTTGAATTTATGCCAAATTCTCTGCACGTAGCAGAGTTGTTGCTTGGTAAACATGCCAGGCATTTCTAGCTGCATGGGAGTCAGCACCTCCTCTCCAATGTTCATTTCAAACTGCAAGCAACAGCAAGATCACATGAAGCTGGTTGCCAAACACCATCTCTTTCCTTCACACGCATTCATAGGCTTTTAAGAAGTTTTCATGAACTCTTAAAATTGATAAAATTTGGATGCAAACTTGGATAACTCATCGGTTTTTCCCAATGGCATACATAGAAATGCCATTGCTCAAGTTTGATGTTCAGAACATAAACATGGGATGTGCTCATACTTTAACAGACAAACCCAACAGATGTAAAAAAATGACACATAGGAAGGAGAAGCTCTCATAAAACAATCAAACAGGAGCCATTGACCTCAGGGAGATCTTGAAGATGCTTGGATGGTTGGACTGAGAGAATCTTAGCAGAGCTCTGAGGAATCCGGGAGATACACCTCCAAAGGTAAACCAACAAGTGACCAAACCCAATGTCATAGACACAAACAGCAGGAAGACCTAAAACGTGCTTCCTCTCTCCCAGAAAAGAACTCTAACATTAGTTTTACAGCCTCCAACTAGTCTACTACTTAACTGAGATAACACCACTTAAATATTAACAAAGCTCTCACTGCTTTCGTACATTTGAGCTTGTTACCAGTCTCAAATGTCCAAACGCAAAGAGATCACCAAGCCAGTTTGCAAACTCCAGGGGAAAAACTGCAGGTGGTATCTTCCTTAACACACTGGCATTTTCCAGGCTGCTAGCCAAGACACCTCTTTCCTCAAAGTTATGTTAGCTTAACCAAAAGGTTTTGTTTTAAAACTAAATCTGTGAAATCAGTGCAAATACCCTTGCAGTCCTCCAATCTGATTAAGATCTGGCTTCCCTTAGCTTAATCTAATTCCTTATTAGCAAAATAAAAGTGGTTTCAATTAATAAAGTCTACAAAGAGTTGCGCACTGACTTGAACAGGATTATTTTTTTTAAAGTAAGGTTTATCTAACACATCTCTGAATATAAACGTCTTCAAGCTTACAGTACTCTACTACAATACTTAAAAAAAAAAAAAGGAGTACATTTGAGCTGCTATTTACTGATGTGCTTCAAACCATTAATAGCTTCCGTGATGTTCAACATACATAGTTGGAGTTTTAATACCACAGTCTGCTATAAACCTAAAACTCACCAACCCATAACAAACAAACAAAAACTAATCAAGGCTTCCTAAAGAAGGTAGATGAAAATTACTGTTACCGAGGACAGACAGTTATCTTTCAGTAGCACAGGCACAAATACAAAACTCCTCTCTGCAGCTGAGAAAGGTGTTTAAAGCCTAAATCTGTCCACAATATGATTAAATAATTGACCAGAACACTTTCAAACAACTGCTGAAAAGTGTAAAATACATTTGAAGAATTGGCTGGCCTTCACACATAACTCCCCTTTCTGTCCAAGAGAAGCAGACTAGTGACTCAGTGTTTTGGCACTGCGTAAAAATGACAGAGAAATAAGTCAATCAGCACAAATTTTAAGAGTCTGTTTTTAATTTAACACCATGACTGCTTTGAAATGAATAACACCATCAAAAAATAGTCTCAAACTGCTTTTTTCCAAGAAGAGGCAGAACGTTCTGCTCTCGCATGACTCCAGTCAACTTACTCATCACTAACCATTCAGAAAAAGTACAGGGAAGCAGCATCTTTAGCTAATAATAGCACAACACTGAAACAAACTATGATAGTAAATTAAAATAATAAGAGGTTAAGTGTCATTTGGATACACTACTTAAAATATCTTCTGACAGTGTTTTGTGCAGACCAAACTCTCAGAAACTAACTAACCGCATGACACTGACAGACATACTGATGATTCTGTCTTACTTGAAACAATTATTCTGTTTCCACTTTAGGGAGAATTGGGAAAATAAAATTCAGCTTGCAGGAAATATTTCCTAATATAAAGATTCGAATGCTGTGTGACTGCACGACAAGACAATAATAGGACTGTATCTTCAGCAGTTAGCCAAATAGAAGCTAATTGTATGATGTAAGCATCTTGAATTTTCAGCGCCTACAGAAAGCACTCAAGATCTCAGCACACATAAAATTTTATCTGTAGGATTTATTGCCACAAACTCTACATCAACTAAAAATGATTTAAAAATAATGTTCATGATTCTTGCAAGGGGTTATGGAGTATTCAGCAATGCTGACAGTATTCCCAACCTGACAAATTCTTTAGTATACCAAAGCACTCACTCCTAATTTAAAAGAATTAGCTGAGTTCTTGAAGTATTCATAAAAATGAGTAACTACACAGTGAATGTTAGCATGCAAAGTGCTGCTTTAATTCATAGTAACCTTCTGCAGAAGTTCTACTGTGGTCTAAAGCCAAATAACAGCAAACAGTCTGTAATATGCTTTCAAATCATCTACAGTTTATAGGTAAGAAATGCTGACTGTCCATATAGCTTTTTATGGGCTTCCATATGTACACTGTCTCTATTCAAGCTCTTCTATACAACCCCATCACCGCAATATAACATAGCCTCTCTCAGAACTGGTATAAACAATATTTGGGGTTTTTGGTTTTAACCAGATGACTCTGCATACAGAGTTCAAACATAAACTGGCACCTGTGCTCAGCTCACAACACAGCTGGTAGAAAGTCTTGAGAAACAGCTATGGCCACACAGAATTATAGGCTGCTCACAAATGCCGGGAATCCGTCCTATGATGTTGACATCAAGACATTAAATTCAGCTTAGATAAGCGTTCAGTGGCAGTAAACCCAACCCTGAATACCTCCAAGATGACTTCCACTTGAGAAATCTAAACAAAAGGTAGAAACACACTGGCCACAGACACTGGGACAGACAACTTGTTTTTCACTGCCAGTTTCAAGTGTGAAGTAAAATGCCACAGAGCCAGCCTGGGCACACAGGACCACCACCATCAGCCCCCATACACTTTTGCTGCTCCTGCTCGCTGCCCCACTTTCAGGCCCACACAAGCGCATGCTGCGACAGGAAAATCTACGCAGGCACAATGAACTCCCTGACGAGACTGGCTCAGGAATGTGATTTATTTACTTTACGAGTACGTGGCCATATGCACAAGAGAAAGATCTGAATGTACCAAGCACCGAGTCCAGGCCGCCAGAAAAGCTTGAGGGAAATGCCTGTCCCAGCACAGTCAATACAGAACCCCACTGTCTCCTTCAACACCAATTTTACAGCACAATTCTACAATAAATTTAAGCTCGCAGCAACAATAGCATTTCTGGTTTAGGAACTGCTGTTCTTCATACTCTTTCCCAGTCTCCCTAAAAGTCACTTCCCCAACTGCTTTTGTCCCATGAGAGCAAAATGGCTGTTATGGTGGATAGCACACACCACCCTCATGCCCTGGGAGAAATACTACAACCTGGTGCGTTACCAACTATGCGCTGATTAAAAGGCACACATCTGGCTCACTCCAACTCGCTTACATACAGAATCACAGAACTACTAGGAAAATAGACAATCAAAGAAAGAAAAAAGAAAAGCTAACTACTTTCCTCCTTCCTACTGCTTCAATAAGGAAAATAATATTTTATATCCTCATCAAATTATTTACCCTTTCTAAAAGGCAGGTAGGTTCCTCTGAAGATCAGTGTTTCTCTGTAAATAATAATTAGACAAAAAAGTCAAGAATCTGCCAAGATTCCTGTCAACCATGTTGCTATAACTGTCACTCCACAAGTTCCACGGTCAGAAGCACAGTGCTAATCTCAAACTGCCTATTTCCCACTCTGATAATCAGAAGGTAGCTGAACTAAAACCCTGCAGAGCTGTTGGGCTTCTTTTATTTTTATTTATTTTTATTATTTGTTAAGAAAGTACCAAACAATCCTGTTACAGATAACTGTTACGTCTTTACAGCATCCTGTACTCGCTGAGGAAACATGGTAGGGATTAGGAATCACAGCCTAGATCTGGGGTATCCTGTCAACCCATCAGAAATCATATGTAAGATGTATTTATGCAATGCACATGCAAGAAACGCAGAACATAAGTTCTATTTTTCAAAGCCTATTCCCTACTTAAGGTTGTAACCATGAAAAGGAAAGAAATAAAAACTGTACTTAAGAAAGTATATTTGGAAACATCCTGAAATAATTCATGGATACAAATTCCCTGCTGTCCTATGCATCAGTGGAGGAAATCACTGATGTGAAGATGATATATAGTGGAGAAAAAAGACAAAAAAAAAAAAAAAAAAAAAAAAGGCAAGAATAGCAACACTACCACAAGTCAGTAGTACCAGAAGGCAAAAATAATGCTGAGTATCACAAGAGCTAAAGCGAAACAATTGCTTCTGCAAAATACCAGAATTCTCTACAAGAAATAAACTTCCTGCTCAGGTCAGCAGGCAACCACTACAGATTTCAGAGTTGAAAGCAATGAACCTTTCAGCAACAGACTGTATTTTACAATGAAACTTCTTACCATTACTGAAAGTAAGTACAGGCCTTTCTAAAACATGCATATATTATTTAACTCAATGGTGGTTAACAGCTTCTGAGTAAGAGACAACACTTCAGGAAATTTCCTGTGAACAGGCAGGTGATTTACTGTCTTCTATTACATGTAGTGGAGGGCTCCATATACTACAATAAGGATAACACAGCTTCTTACCTTCATTTGATCTGAGATCTGCAACTAAAGACAAGAAAAAGCCATTTTGAAAAGAGCATGATGGAGGGGAAAGAGTGGGAGGAGAACGAAGAGCAGGCAAGAACTCATGGAACGCAGCAGCAACTTGCCAAACATGCACTGCATGATAACGAAGAGGAGCAAGTTCCAAAGGATAGGTTTTAACTGTGCTTGCCCCATTACTAACCCCAAGACATCAATAATAACTGAGATACCCCAGAAAACCTCAGCTTTAATTTTCTGAACCCTCCAGCCTCTAAACCAAATACAAAACATCTCAGATATGAGAAGCCAATATTAGCACACAGGATTGTGACTGAAAATCAGAAGGAAAAAAAAGCCCCACTACACACAGCACACTACTGCCATGCTCATGTCTGCCCACTAGTTCAAAAGGCAGTTCAGATAATCTGTCTCCCAGATGTAACATTCACATGGAATGCATACTGTGGCATTGCAGAAAGCTAGCTAGAAAGAAAAATAATCAATTCAAATTGCAGGTGCTGTAACAGTAGGTAACTGCAGGGCTCCTAACAAAATTCTTCCACTAGTTTTAGCTGGAATTGACTGACTTACTGCTTTAAATCATTAATTAGCTTTTTGCTGGAGGGTGGGTACACACAGAACTGTTAAAGTGAACACTGAGCTTGTATTTAATTGTAAATTCTCCAAGGGAGGGCATTGTTTTTGTATGCTTTATTCATACAAGCAAAATGGAATTCAAGCTTATGGGCAGTAACACATAACAATGTTCGCTGGGTTCTGAAGAACTTTAAAAAGCTAAATTCTCAAGTAAGAAAACAGAGCTTACAATGCCACAGGCCAGGATGCTGACCCAAGCCAGCAACACCCAGGGCTGCAGCAGCATCCTCCCAATCCCCTGCTCTGAAGGGCAGCTCTGCTCTCAGGCAGACTGACTGGTCCCCCACCTGGAACACAAAAAAGCCCTAAAGCACAAGCAAAAAGCCTGGACTGTATTTAATTCCCAGGACCAACACAAGCAACACTATGCAGTTACACATGTTACTAGCTTCATCTTTGCATGGGTGCATCCTCAAAGAAGCAGGATGTATGCTTAGAAAGAAGAAAAGGCATAGTAAAAGCTGAAACTCTGCAACATTCTTGTTGCAATGGGATAAGATTAAGCCAAAAAAGCTAGTTGATCGTTTCTTCACCTGTGTTTCTTGTCCTTCGGGTTGAAGTCTTTCATAGTTTTTAAAACTAAATTTCTAGAATTAAATGGGTAAAAAAAACCCAGTTTCTCTCATTTATACCTACCGAGCTTATAATATATAACTCTGGCCTAGCCTTTGGCTCATGAGAAGTTACCACTCCCATTTTCTGTTTTCTCTGAGGAAAATGACAAAGTCAGGACTTCAGTCTAGGAACTCCTGTGTTGTTCTTGAGTCTATGCCAACATTAGGAGGCCTCAGGGAGCCACTGTATGTCATTTTCCCCAGGCTGCAATGGAGATTTAGTCAAGGCATTAATTTTGATGCAAAAATTAGAAAATTTTAAGTATAAAGCACTTTAAGTATGGCCCTTACTCTCAAGGCATTCTAAAGTACTGGAACAGATAAATGCAAATAGCAATAAAACCATGAGTTGAAGCAGCAATTTCACCACGGCAAACTAACTTCTGTTCAGTGAAAAACAACAGCTCCCAACAGGATCCCCACAGGGTCTGTACTTTCCACGTGACCAGGAAGAGGGAGGGAGTAGCAGGGCAGCAGCATTTACACGCAATAAGGAAATACACTATGGGAACCATTCCAACACTGAATGCAGAAAGGTGCACAGAAGGTTGGAATGATATCAAGTACCTGGACAAGAAAATGGCCATTCAGTAAAGAGGAAGTGCAAAAGGGGGATTAGCAGATGCACAGAGCTGCATAAATGGGCAACAGGAATGTACAGAGGTATAAAACAATTCCCAGCCAAAGAAACGCTAAAAAGATCCTAATTCTTCAGTTCTGGAAGGAAAAAGTATCAGCTGAAAAATGTATGAAGGAAAGTATCAGGCTTAAAACCACAGAAGATAAAACTACTGCAAAATGAGCTTTCACAACAAAGAATCTTGAAGACGTTGAAAATCATCAGGCTGTAGGCTTTAAACAAAAGGAAGTTCCTTCCCCATTTAATCAAACTGCAGGACTCATTGTTACAGGATATCACAGAGGCCAAAAGTACAAATGGCTCTTAAAACCAAGATTACGTAAATTAATAGCAAGTACATCCATCCATCCGTGCATACTAAAAGCAGCAGTTCAGATGCAACCTCTGGCCAAGGAAGTTTTTGAATTGCTGGAAGCCATACACAAGCATCATTTTGTCAGTATTTTGAAGATTCACCTACACACAGACTATAGATTACTTGCAATAAATGCATTATGATATGAAGAGATCACATCCTTAGGAGAAAAAGAGACATTTGATAGGGAAGAACAAACACCAGAAGGCAAATTGCAAGAAACTGAAACAAGATTTAGGCTGCAAGAAGAGTGTAAGCTTTCAGCAGAAGAGATTGGTAGTATTTGAACAGTATCAACAGCTGCTTTAAATGTAGCTTCATCACAAATTTTGTTCCCAGTAAGACTGAGTACTCATCTGAAGTATTTCTGAAGAATACAACTCCATCCAGCTTCAATTTACTAGTAAAGATGATCAACAGGCATCTCACAAAAGGCAGGCACTCTTTATCTTTCAAATGCAGTCCTTGCAGAGGATAGCCCACTGGAGGGGTGTCTGCCCTGCCAAATATCCAGCAGGGCACAGAAACTGAGCAAAGCCTCATGCTCTGCAAGCTCAGCAGGGTCAGGCAGCCCTGCCCTTGGTGCCTGCTCCTCCTCCATCCATTCAGCAGGAATACCAGCAGCCCAAGGTCTTGAGGGGACCATAGGTAGGAGCAGCAGGTATCTGTGGGGAATGCACACGAAAGAAAAATTGACAGGATTAGCAGGACCATAAGAGGACCATAAGCTCAGGGCTGCAGGGTTTTGATTTATACAACAGCCTGGAAATATACATGAGCCTGACCCCTGCCTGTTGAGAGGTTCCTTCTGTGTACGCCTATGAAATGTGTAAGTGGGTGGCATTTTTCTTGGGTAAAATAAAACATCCTGAAAATAACTTCATCCAGATGTCTGTTACAAATTCACTGCACAGAACAGAGTAAATAATACGGAGAATATTAAAGAAAAGCACTTTTTGACAGTGGCTTTGGAAATGCCTGCTGCTCTAAGTTCCAAAGGATCCCTGGTGCATTATACCCTCTCACTACAGAAATCCCCTTACAAACTTCAAAACATTTCTAGACAGAGACAAGCCTGCTCTACAGACAAGGAATTGATTTTACTTTCCTTAAATTTTTCGTTAAATCAATGTGTGAAATGCACACATACTCAAAAACAGCAAGCTGCACTAAGCCAGGACCATGTGATGGGCACAGGTCAACTGTATAATAGGTAAACTGGGAGAAAACTGTCATTAAGCTGCAGGAGAGACTGCGGTACAATTACCACCTGCATAATGAAAAGAGATCCAAGCTAGGAACATTTCAGACTGTTTCAGTCAACTTTGATGATACGATGCCCAATGAAGCTGCTGAAACTGAGCGAGTTCAAGATGCCCTTATCAACTGGCCACAGCTTCCGTTCTCACAGTGGCAAGGCCGTGTGCCAGCTGCTCCAACAACAATGCAGCAGCCAACCGAAACCAGAAGGGCCTGACGCCTTCAGCTGAGTACCAGCCACACACAGCAAAAGCTGTTGACACAGCCTGATGACCACAGCAAGAGCAGATGTCTGAACAGGACAGAGAGCAGCAACAGGAAAAATACGCCATTCGTCAGCTCTGAGCTGCCTGCTCCATTCTTAAGATTTATTGCTTTAATTTAACTAGTACCTTCAGAGACAGTTCTAGCTACATATCTGTGGCTTTCTGAACTACGTTAATACAGAGATAACAGATCCCGGCACTCCACCAGGGCAACAACAAAAAGGCAGAGGAAGAGTATGCCCAGAGATGCCTCTGTCCTCCGCAGCTTTGCCAACATTTTTGAGCTATCACAAAGTGATGCAAATTGACAATACAAACTCTTCTCGTAAACAGATTTAAAATACATTTACAAATCAAAAAATAAATTAAAAAACCTTAAATCTTCAGTCAGTTTATTGCATCTAAAGATTTGTGAAGTCACCTGACCATCTTACCATCAATTCCCATTAGCTGTACCCCACAGGCACGTCCTTCACGTATGTTAGGGCACTGTGCATAGAACACATACATTGCTGCCCTACATCACACAAATCCGTGCACAGGCGATTCCTACCCAATACCTATTTATAACATTATATGCTAACAAAAATACTCTTGAGTCATTTCGAGTTAAATACCAAAGAACAAGAAAGTCTTCAAACGCACGCAGCTGTTACGTGCATAGAGGCACTGCTCTATTTTTGACAGACACTGTCCTGGAACAGCGAGTGAATTAGCTTTCAACCTGAGGCTTACGACTGCAACTTACCAGCTAGTTCTGGAACAAGCTCACACTGAAAATATGCTTGATCAGCTATGGTTAACCAATAATCTTCGGAAACTGGGAGGAGTTTACAAGGACTTAATGAGCACAAAATGACTTTTGAAAAAGGCCACAAAGACCAGCATTGGTTCTCTCCTCAAACGCGTTCTAAGTAAACCATGAACGTGAAAGGCAGAAAGGATATCATAAATAATGATTACTCCATTTAGTAGTAGCTAGAAAGTCAAACAACTGCTCTGGGGGGTAGGGCAGGCAGCACAGTGCATCAAAGCAGCAACACCATCAGAAAATGAGCAATGCCACCAAGAGGAAAAAGTTAATGACCCACTGTACACAGAGGTCACTCATGCACGTGTACCCCTGTGGTTTATACACCTCTGGAACAGCAACGACTGAAAATCTAACTGCAGCTGTGTAGCCCAAAAGGACTGGAAATGCAACATGCAGTGAGCCAACCCAGCACTTCACAGAGCTATATCCTCATGCACCAAGGAACAGAGAGGAAATGGGACAATAAAAATAAAGCAGTACTAAAACAGTCCACTTCAGACTGAGCCTCTGCAGCTATAGAGATGAAGAAGGGGACATGGCTGAGCAGGGGCCCTCCGCCCTCACCCTCCAAATTACTGAAGCTGGAAAGATTCAAAGAAAATGTTTTCTTTCTTGCGTATGTTCTATTGAGGAAAATCAGTAAAGCTTTTGTATAAAATTGTCAAAAGAAAGATTCCTGAAGGATAGAACAACATGTTTCTGATGGCAGAAACTGAATCTCATACTAAATATGCAAGGATAAAGGACAAAGAAAGCATGAGGGGAAAAAAATGATATAGGAAGCACAGATTTCTTAACTCTTATTCAAAGTTTCATGGGCAAATTTTGAGATAATCAGTCCCGAACTGTTAAATTAAGGCTGTAGTTTGGCAAACCCTTTAAGCTGGCATAAATTAGCACTGCTGTTGAAAGAAAGTCTCAGCATCTGCCAGTCCCCTGCGCCAGCACAAACATCCAAACACTGAACCACTGAACCAGGAGCATTTCTTTTGCCAGTTCATTTTTCAGATGGATCAGTTCCCCACTCCAGTTCACAGGATGGCCATGTAAATACTTGTACCAATAAAGAAGAGTGACTAATTTTTCAGCCTGAAGTGCTTGGTAAACTACACTAAATCACAAGGATATAGAAAAGTCAATAGGGGTCACGGGCAGTGCTCCCCAACTTTGGACACATCATATGACTCTTCAATTACAATCACTATACTAATACGTGCAGAGGGTTTCACTGTTATTTGTTATTGACAAGTGTACCCACATATGCACCTGCTCCTGGAGATCAATCTATAGGGAAAACTAATGTAGTACCTGTGTACCTACAAAAGCTTTTAATCTATCTTTTAATTTTCACTGGCCGTAAAGAAGTGTCTTTCCTGGACACCCTGTTTCTCAAGTGGAAGACTACTTGCATTTAGAAATAACAGCCTTTTGAGACCCAAAACACGAGAAAGGACAAATAAAACTGTACTCAGCTCAGAGCTTTAACCCAACAGGAATGTGA
This sequence comes from Tetrao urogallus, assembly GCF_951394365.1. NCBI lineage: Eukaryota > Metazoa > Chordata > Aves > Galliformes > Phasianidae > Tetrao > Tetrao urogallus. The sequence continues at coordinate 39,026,328 of NC_136814.1, read as the reverse complement.
AGTCTGCGGGCTGCCCTAAGTATCCATGAATCACCACATAATCCTTCGCTGAGCAGCACACATGTCTAGAAGAAAATGCAATTGCCAACAAAAACACCATCAGGAGGAAAAATCTTTAAGCTAAAGTATCTGTAAAACTCTATCAGGTTCAAGGAATTCAAGCAAGTACTGAGAGACTGAGACCTACCCACTTTTTCCCACAACCCAGTGGCCAATTCTGGTCCATGCAAGCATCCATTACTAACAAATTAAATCAGCAAGTTTGCTATCCAGAAATAAATTAAATGCAAGGGTGATGCAGAATGATCTCTAGAAACGGACATGCCACAGGCAGACTGAGAGGAAGCTCTTCTCCTCCACAGCTGTTGCTCAGCTTTAACCACACCTTCCCTCTGCCCCAGTCAATACCCATATGGCTGTCAAGTTCTTATTCCCTACCTTTGATTTTCATCTGCCATCTTCCCACTGCACATGTAGCGTGACATCCTGCAGAGTAAGATTTGCTGGAAAGAACTCACAGAAGTCTTGCTCAGATTTCCAGCACGCTATGTTGAATGGTATCTGCAAAACTCAAGAGATACGTCTTTTGCTCCCTCTGCCTCTGTTCAGTGCTACACCAGACACTGACAGCTTCAACAGCTGATTACTGCTTTTTTAGCTAAATTTCTCTGTCTTTGGTGACACTACCCAGCCTCTTTGTAGGACAGCTGCGACACAAATGTCTCAATTAAAAAAAAAAAAAAAAAAAAAAACCTCTCCCTTCCAGTTTCTAGAATAGCCAACTGCAGGATATGAGAAATCCACTCACTGACAGAATTTATTTTCTAAAGGAGCATTACTAACTTAAGGATATTATAGGACACAGTCAGAGCAGTCAAATCCAGAGTACCCAAGGACTTCAGAAAGCTCCAGGATGCTCTAGCATGCAGCATCATACTGAAAATCGACCCATGCCCAGGAAATGACAAGCAGCAGATAAAGTATTTACAATCAGGTTAGTTTGAGATCAAGAACAGGAGTAATTCAGCAACTTTAAAAAAAAAAAGAAAAAGAAAAAAAGCATGGGAACAGGCTTGAACAGTATGCAACCTATAAAGCACATTTTTAAGCCACTGGTGGCTGAGGAGCAGTGGGTGTGCTGCCATGATGCAAGAGATAGGAGAGAGTTAAAACTGAGCTGTTCAAGTTGTAGCTCTTCTGTCAGGCTACAAAGGAGTGGGAATGAAACAAAGCTAAAAGAACATAATGGCAATTGTCAAGCTGTCCAGGAACTCCCCCCTCAATAAAAGGGGCAGGGCAGGGACAGGAGATGGGTACTGCTGGGTGTGGGGAGAGCACAAGTAGGAACAGTTGATGGATCAGATGCTTCTTTATACGGTGATTATTAAGTCCCAGCCTGTAATTACTATCTCCCAATATTACTATAACACTAATAAAGAACACAAAGCTTCTGAACTGAAGTCTCAGCTAATCAGCAAAGCCCTCAATAGAGGAGAGAGATACCTAGCAAAAAAAAAAAAAAATTATAAAGCTTCCTTCTTATCAGGCTCTGTATAGAGGGAAGAAAAACCTCACCTGAGGAGATTTGAGAGTACTTCACCCCATCTTTGGTGAGCCACCCTCAGCAGCTATCTAGGACAGGATAGGCAGGAAACAGAAATATGTGCACGTACAAGTGCAGCAGCAGATAAGAGAAAGGGAAGAGAATTAGCATTTGGGGAGGAGATGGAAGAAGAAAAACCTGGAAAACAACAGGAAGCAGGAGAAAGGCAGCAGAGTTCACATCTGCTGGTACCTGCCATTTCTACCACAGGGAGGAAAAAAAACAGCACAATCCAGAAGGGAACAGCAGAACAAAATAAGGAATGTACTAAGTCAGGACTTCTGAGATGAGTAAATACTGAGCCAGAGTGTCCGTCCTGCAACTGTATAGTCACTCTAAAAGCAGTTGGCTGTTTATACCTACTACCATGCAGACACCTCTCAGCCTACAGAATGATCTACTGACAGTCTGGGCTAGGTAGGACAACATCAGCCAGCCAATTTTAGACAGCCCAGTTAGTTTAGAGAAAATCCAAATACAAAACCTCAGATTCCTCACATTTCACCTTATTTATTGTCCTTTTCCTTAAGACTAGAATTAGAGAATGTGTATGGGTTTAAAATAAAATACTCCTGTAAATCAATGCACTTTTTCCCCATAGACAGATTTACATAACGTCCCTGTCTTGGCCTGTACAAGACTAACTTCTTTTCCCTTTTTCATGAAGTATCCAGAATCAGTTTAAGCAACAGCAAGTTCAGTGGCATAACACCAGCAGCTGTACAAGTTAAGCCGAAACTAAATTTGAAGTGACAACCTTCGTATTATCAATTCTATTTGATTTACTTCCCACCATCAAAAACAATTACCCTTCCTTAAAACCTTTGATCAAGAACCCATTTACCCCTGTTAAAGAATCCAGCTGCTAGTTAAAGCTCAGAGAACAGAACTCTAAGATTTTACAGGTATATTTGATTAACAAAACATTTTTGAAGACACAGTCTAGAAAAAAGGTTAATTCCAGCACGCTGTGGAGTGGATTTATTTACGATTCATTCCCTCTAGTAGGATATGCTTGTTTACAGAGCTTGGACTAGATATGGTAAAGGTTAAAGATTCAGTAAAGGCTCCTGTGACTGCTATGACATGATGCCAACCCTTGCACAACATTCGAAAACAAAGATAGTATTCTAAGACAACACACCACTGAACCCAACAAAAATATCATAAAGAACAGGCTGCAAGTGGTTTGGGGCTTTTGGGCTTGTTTTACACGTAGAAGTCTATTTAACAAAAATAATAATGAGGAAGTTGGACTTTAAAAAAGTCCATTCAGAACTGTCCGTACAAAATTGCCTTCTCAAAGCTGTAATAGTGCATGCTGGATTTCCCAGCATGTGAGGCCACACTGGCCCCCCACCCACACAGCTGCAGGGTGAGCAGGGCCCCAGGGGCTGGCATTCTTCAGGTGCTGGGAATTACCCTTCTCACCAGTGGCACGTTGGCTCATTTAGCACCCTCAGTAAAACAGTACACCCAGTTCTCCACACACAAACTGAGCAAACCACAGAGTTGCAACATATGCATACAGGAGTAGTAAGATTATTTGGTAGAGTCTATGCATGCTGCATTTCTATCCATTTTAGTCCTATTACTTGAAGTAAGACCAGTAAAAATTAGTACTGCACAGGGACAGGTTGTTAAAAATTACTGCTGTGAGTGCAAATCTAACTGCAGGACAAGGGGAAATGGTTTCAAGTTGAGGGAGGGGAGATTTAGGTTGGATGTCAGGGGAAATTCTTTACAGAGAGAGTGGTGAGGTGCTGGAACAGGCTGCCCAGAGAGGTTGTGGATGCCCCTCCCTGGAGGTGTTCAAGGCCAGATTGAATGGGGCCCTGGGCAGCCTGGTCTAGTATTAAATGGGGAGGCTGGTGGCCCTGCATGTGGCAGGGGGGTTGGAGATTTGTGATCCTTGAGGTCCCTTCCAACCCTGGCCATTCTGTGATTCAGTGATACTCACAAATATCTGGAAATTGGCTGTATTTGGTTAAGCGAACTAAGCCATGCACTTTACATGGTGAGCTAACAGAAAAGCTTTGGAGTAACTACTGAGTAGTAGCAGCATCTCCACTGCACACTCATCTCTACAGATAAGAACAAAACACATATACACTGCAACTCCTGCAAGAATGAGACTAAACCTTGATCCAGAAAAAGCAGAGGCAAGAAGCAAACAAAAAACAGGGCTTTCCCAATAACCCAGAGGTGTCACCATGTTTCTATCCATCCAGAGCCAGGAGCTCTGACAGCAGGTGTCAAAGAAGCTCCTGTCCCTGGGCCCTACTCACTGTGGCAGAAGGGTGGAGGGAAAGTGGAGGCCTCCAAGGATGCATGAGAGAGGGTGGAAGTCAGTGCATCACTGCTACCTCTGCAGACGTTATGAACACAGACAAACCCACCAAGTCTGACTCTTCCACTGACAGCCCCTCTCACCGATACACCTTTGCGTATGTGTGAGCTCACTAGTAAATCTGTGGCAGTGATGGACAGATTTCCTTCTACTCTTGCTGAAGCTTTAGGAAACTGAGCTTTCCTGCAACACCACAAGCACTGACTTTGGGAGATAAGCAAGGGAACAGGAGAAGACAGAACATACTGCTCCTCACTAGTACAGAAATGCAAACCTGTTGCGATCCCTGGAAATACAGGCATTTCAGCAGCAATTGAAAACCAAGTGGCGCTCAACAGTCTGCATAACCGTACTGCCACTCTACGGAAATGCGGAGCATGCTGCAGTTAGAGATTTCTTTCCCCACCTGTTCCTTCTCAGCTAGCAGAAGCGTTGCTTGGAGGTGCCACATACAGAAGCCCAAAAGTCACATCTGTGATTCAGACTTGCAAGAAGGGACACTGGGAATCGCAGCCCTGGCACACATTACTTCCAGCAGCACATCACTGTGCACACAGACAGAAGCAGCTCTCCTCTTTGATGCATAAAACTGAAGCCCACAAGGCTACAGATGTTTGCAGCAGGTGTGTCTAAAGCACTGGCACCTTAAAGAATCATAAAGGCTGGAAAAGATCACTAAGACCATCCTGTCCCAACCATCAGCCCAGCCCCCCATGCCCACTAATCGCTTCCCTCAGTGCCACACGCACGTTTCTGGAACACCTCCAGGGACCGTGACTCCACCACCTGCCTAGGCAGTGCGAGCCGCTGCCTCACAGCTTCTTAGATTAGAAATATCCGAGTAAATAGGTCTGGAGGAGAAATCCAGACCACGTTTGTGATAGCGTTAATAGAACATTGGTTCAGTACGCACAGTACGCACAGATCGCATTTCAGAACAAAAAGAAGAAACGAAGAGTTCCCCCCACATTCTTCTGCGGCAGGAGGTAACTCAGTGCATCCGAACAGACCCGGGGCTGTCTCTCGCCTCCCAGCTCTCCCCCTCCCACTCCCGTTTCCCACCAGCTGAGGCCCCGCAGCTGCACCAACAACAGCGCGTCTGTGCCCGGGCCGGCCGCGCTGGGCGCCCCTCGGCAGCTCACTGCCCGCCTTATACTTGAACAGAGGTAGCAAACTGTGGAGGGGCTGAAATGACAGTAATGAATATTCATCGCAGTCCTTCACGGAGGGTGCGATCTCATGCGGCGGACCTGAAGGGAATCACCAATCAGGCCGACACAACGGGGCTCGGTTCTGCGTCCTCGGCGCGCGGCCGCACGCAGCCGCCTCCGAGCAGCGCGGGGGTCGCGGGCACGTGCCGCGGCGCTCGCGGGGACGCGCGGCAGCGCAACGCGCAGGCACTCGGCGGGGCGCGCGCACCTGCGCGCCGGCGGCCACGTGCGCGCGGGCACGATCCCGGCCGGCCGGCGGCTCTCGGCCCGTCCCCACTCAGTCCCGCACTCACTTTCGTCCTGCCGTTGATGCGGTAGTTGCCCAGCTTGCCGTTGCAGTGGCGGATGAGATCGTCCATGCTGTTCATGAGCAGGCGGATGGTCTGGCAGCCCGGCTCCTTGCCCTCCACCCAGGTGATCTTGTCGCCGCGGATGTCCTTGGAGGAGTCGCTCTTCTGGCTGACCAGCTGCCCATCGGTGAAGCGGCCGGTGTGATGCAGGGCTCGCACTTCTTGGGCCACCAGCCCGCCCAGCTCCTTGCCCAGGAAGTCGTCCACTACGCAGATGCCGTGCTTGTTCATGCAGGGCACGATGTACTCCAGCGCCAGCCGCTGAGGCACTAGCGACTTGGTCTGCCCGTTGGGACGCAGCGCGGCCCCTCCGGGCCCCGCCTGCACGCCGCTCGGGTACAGGTTCGACTTGTCCCGGTACAGCAGCACCGCCTCCGCGGCGGGAGCCGGAGCCGGGGCCGCCGCCTCTCCGCCTCCGGCCGCCGCCGCGACGACGCGGTCGTCGTCCGGCGGGGCGGCCTCGGCGGAGGGCTCGGGGCCCGACGCCGCTCCCTTCGCCGCCGCCTTGTCCGGGCGGCCCGCGGCCCCGGCGCCGTGCGCGCCGCGTGCGCTGCGGGAGCCGTGGGCGCGGGGCGGCGGGGGCTGAGCGCCGCGAGGCTCCGCAGCGCCCCCTGCCGCAGCCGCCGCGCCTCCCCCGCGGCAGATGAGCTTGTGCTTCTTCCAGTCCTGCCGCTGGTGCTCCTTGCTGCAGTAGAAGGAGCTGCGGCAGCGCCCGCACCGCAGCAGGTTCTCCATCTTCCCGCACAGCTCGCAGTACTGCCGGTCCCGCTCGCTGCTGCCGCCGCCGCCTCCACTGCCGCCGCCGCTCCCGCTGCCGCCGCCGCCGCCCTGTCCGGCGCCGCCGCCGTTGTCATTCGCCATGGCGCTGGTGGTGCAGCCGCAGCCCCGCTCCGCCGCCGAGCGTTATGTAAGGAGGCGGGCGGGAGCGGCGCTACGCGGGCCCCCGCCCGGCCGCGCTGGGAGCAGCGCTCACTGCATCATGGCCGCCCGGCTCGCCGCGGCCCCCGCCGCCCTGCGCGTCCGCCGGCCCGCGGCCTCCCTCCCTGCTCCTCGGGGCGGCCAGGCGCTGGGCTGCAGCGGGGGCCCTCCCTGCGCCTTTAGCGCCGCTTCATCGCCGCCCCGCCAGCGGCGCCGGAGGGCCGAGGGGCGGGCGGGCGGCTGGCGCGATGCGCGGCCGCTCTCCCGAGTGCGCGGCCCGGCGCGGCCGCCGCCTCTGCCTCTGCCCGCCGCGCCTCAGCGCCGTGTCGGGGCGAGGAGGAGGCGCCACGCTCGCGGCCCGCTCTGCACGTACGCCACTTCCAGCCCGCCAGCGCCGCCGGCGCGTCAGGCGGGCGGGGCCGCGCCGCCGGCGGGCGGGGCCGGGCCGGGCAAGCAGCGCCGGGCCGGGCCGTGCCGGGCTGTGCTGTGCCGTGCCGCGCCGCACCGCCCCGCGCCGTGCAGAAGGCCGGGGAGGTCCGCCGTGCTGCGAAGCTGCTGGCGGGGCGTGGCTGGGAACCTCGGAGCGAGCCCCTGCTCCCGGCGCTGGGAGCGGGTGGCATCGGCGTGCCGAGGGGCAGCGGGTGATGAAAGTTGGACTGTGGGTCCGGCGGCCGCGGCCGAGCAGAGGATCGGGTTTTGTCAATCCGTAGGCCCCGAAATAACCCGGCGAAGCAGGAGGCAGCGCCGGCACTCTCCTAAATAATGTGCGGCTTCTATTCGACCTAACCCGGCCCTGACATACGCCGGTGTCAGGCAGTTTAAACGCAGTAGGAAGAAAGAGCAGGTGATGGGGCCGTGAAACCACGAGGAGCTGCAGTGAGCGGGACAAAGCCCCACAGGAAAAGGAAAAGGGTTTGGCAGAGTAACAGGAGCTGCGGGGACCGCGGAGAGGAGACTCCATGGAGGGAAGCGAGTCCCGGCACTGTCATATCGGCTGTCAGCAGCCACGCGAGGAGCTCTGGGATGACGTGTGTGCTCTCATCCACCCAGCTTGAGCCTTGCTGGCTTGCAGTAGATGTCAAGTGAATGCTGTGTATCCTGTACTTCTGTGCAGTACAGCTCAAAACAGTGTGTTGAGGTGCAGCACTCGGCAAACTCTGCACTAAGCTCTAGCAGCTGTCCTTCCTGGGCTATAAGGTTCATCTGTACTGTGGCCCAGCAGGCAAGCAGAGCAGAAACCTTGGTTTGCTGGGCTGGGCAAGGGCACTCAGCTGCTGTTCGCCTCTTCTCAGGACAGAAATCCATCCTAAAGCCAAAGAGGGCCAGAGAAAGGAGCCAACGTGCAGACCTGGGAGTAGAAAAGCAAAATGCGTCCTTTGGTTAGTAACTGAAAATGAGCTATGTGAATGTTCTGCTCATGCTCTGCCAAAGTCTCTTGTGATTTTGGGGACATCGTTTGGTTTTTTTTTCAGCACTGAAGAACATACACCCATATTGTTGCTCCTCACAGGCTGTTGTGAGGGCAGGGATTGTGATGTACTCTAGTAAGAGGGCTTCATCTGTGCAATTAAAGCAGCTCATTCTTACCATCTCTCTATATAGATCTAGATTTAAAATTAACAGATGCAGCAGGACTTATAGGAATGTCAGGCACTGCTGGTACTATGTGAGGGCTGTAACAGGAGAAACAGAGCGCACCAAGGCCACAAACATCCATCATATGCGTACAGAAAATGGAAAGGAAAACCAGACTGGATTATGAGAAAGGCAGAAGGAGGACTGAGAGGACAAGGTCATGTCATACCCATGAATCCAAGGTGAATAAGATCCGGAAGTACCTAGGCCAACTGAAAAAAAAAAAACAACAACAAAACCCAACAAAATAACAACAACAAAATCTGAAAGAACTGGAAAAGCTGGGAACTAGAACCAGATAGGGTACAGGTCAGTAATTGCTTTGTTCATTGCTCTTAAAGGAGGGACAACATAATAGTAGAGGCAGAAGGAAGTGGTTTAAAGACAATGTTTGAGTCCAGAACATAACGTGAACAGGTTTTTAATCCAAGTTTAATGGGAATTGCTCTTTAAATCCAGAATATGAGGTATGTCTGAAGTACCAGGCCAGGCGTTCCTCTAGTAAGCTTTGTGTTGAAGTTAATGTGGCTGAATTCTTTGGACTTGCAGCATTGTTAAGCCAGATCAAATGAGAAAAGAGTCAAGCCTGTTATTTTCAAACACTTTAGAAATGCAAGCAATTATATTCTGCTGGGGAGAAGCTGAGGAGGTAAAAGACCATTTTAATTTATTGTGTACTCTTTCAGCAAACATAATGGAGATGAATGTCACAGACTCCATCATTCTATGATTCTAACTCAACACTCAGACCATGAAACCAGTAAGAAAAGGACCAAGGTACAAATATGGCATCAGGCTAAAACCCAATGATAGTTATTAATTCATGGGCTAATTAGGCTTCAGAACTCCTTTGTTCTTTTCCTCTTTCCCACATGTCAATTAAATGTCTTAATTTTTACATTTGCTAATGTGCTGAACTACGTCAAGTTCTCTTGACACAACATGTTCCCAGCGTGGTCAGAAGAAATAACAGAATCCATTTAAAATATCTGAACCATTTGCCAGTGCTTCACCAGGGGCACAAAACAATGTAATAATGGTTGTATTCCAGTGACAAAACTGAAGTGTGGCGATGGTAGGGAAGTTCTGGAAAACAGTGAGTATTTTTATCACAATCGTATCTACAACATACTAGAAATGTTTTCCAAGCACATAAAGACTCTATTCATTGCCGGAGAGCTTGTTCTTTAAAAGACAACATAAGGGCAAAGCATGACAGAAAAGAACATACAGTATACAAAGCAAAATGACCCATAGGATGGCTGCCAAAACTAATGGGGAGGGCATTGCTTCCCTCCTTTTCTGCAGGTAATTCTTCACGTGTTCCTGAATTTGATATTTCCAAACAGCTCGTGTTTTTTGTGTGTCAGTGAGTGTTGGAAAAGGGCTTGATTGGTGACTAGGTAATGATGAGACACTATTGATCCACAGAGAATGCAGATAAAAAGTCCTCAAAGCTGTACCAGTCCTCACAGGGGGGTGATGTAGGATAAAGTTAATGCAAGGTTGGAGGGTTTTTTTTCTTTAATCACTACTTTGATATAGATCTGATATAGATATGTTTATTAGAAATGCCTAAAAGAATAGGTCAGTCAGTGAATAGCTTTTCTGTTTTCATTGCGTAGTAATAATAGCAGCGTCAAGATATCCTTATAGGTGCTCTATATATCTGGGGTTCTGCAGTGTTCAGGTTGTATAAGCAATCAGGAAGAATCTTTGAAGCTGAGGGAAAGAAGGGAGTGCAGAATAGCAACATGAGGGGCATAGAATTCACAGAACAAAATCATCTTGGAAATAAATTAATTCCATCTTCAGACAGTTTGCTGTCAACAAGATAAAAGTCCCTTAGGACTCAAGGCTGAGATTTTTACTGGTGCCAGAAACCACCTGAAGCTTCACAGAAAGTCCTGCAGCTGGGGACTGTGTGAGGCATTGGTCAAATGCGGATGTGGCTGTGATAGTGTCACTACTCAGGTTTAGGACACGTGGGCTTGTAGTACTTGCTCTTCCTTTCCAGACCACCCCATGTCAGCCTGCCTTATTCCACCTAAGCCGTTATTCCTTGATCTCAACAGTGGCATTTTTCAGGCTTACTTTTCATACCAGCAAGTGAACTCTAACAGGTTTGCAGCTTTTCCAAATAAAACTAGAGAACTGCTTGTCTCTGTTGGATTCTCTGTTAAGCTTACTTCCTTTCTAATCAGGACAAACTGTACAAAGTACACTCACAGGGCTATGCAAGTGTTCTTCTGTTGAATGCACACTTTTCCTGAGGTACTCAAAGGGTTAGCACAGTTTATTCATCTTTCAAACACTGCCCCCATTTCTGCAAAGCTAGGGAGGTTCATCTAGGAGAGATGGTGCCAAGCACTGAGGATTACTGACAGGCTCTGCTAGCGCTGACCCCGATGGAAAAGCACACCTAGTTTTGTGCTGTGATGTCTGGGCATTTTGAGGCAATCTGCAGCTTGCACAAGCCCTGCTACACCCAGAGATTTGTACTTTGCTGTTGTGGTTACTGACCCCAACAAGCACAAGGTGCCCCTGTATTGTGCTGTGCATACATTGCTCAGCACAGTTGTCAGGTGGCACAGCCCTTGGGATAGCAGAGAACCAAGCTCAGGGCCCTGGAGATAAACACAGCACTCTGGAGCCACACTGCATCCAGCTTATTGCTTGTTGACACCACTGCAGAGCTTCCCTAAACACGTCTTGCTGAAATTAAAGTAACAGAATACTTTGGTTGTTTATCACTGAATATCATAATGTTGTATTGTTTAAAGGGAAAAACCTTTCATTATAATCTGAGATTATAAGGGTTGGGCTAAATTACAAGGAGAAGTATTCTCAATTACATTGTGTAAGCCTGGATAGCTCAGTGTTTAATACTGCGGGATTCCTCCAGGCTCTTCAGCTGAAATTGTTTGCTCTGTCCTTGAATCTGTTTGACACGATATGCCTTTACTCCCCTGGGAACAAAGCCTGTTTTTATTACACCAACAATACAGGTTTACAGGTTACAGGGGTTGATCAAGAGAGATTTATGCAGATTACCATGTTTGACTGCTTTAATTATTTTATTCATATTTAAAGAAAGTGAGTTACTCTAGTGAGTTACAATATAAGACAATGCTCTATCTCTATAAGGTGATGGAAATGCAGCAGAGCTTATAAAAAGCTCAAGACTGACACATTTGTCCTCATCTTAAATTTTGTACCGTGAAAAGTTCAAAAGCTTTTTCCACATTCTTTGTGAAGTTTTTCTCAGGAGGGGGTATTTCTGGCTCTGGTTAGAAAAGAGCTCCCTGACTTGCTAAAGATTGACAATTATGTACATTTTTTGTCTCAAACTTAAGCAAGCCTGCAGGCCCTGGGGGTGCTTTAAGTCCAGTTATGGACAAAAGATTTATTTTAAAGAACATTTTTAAAACACTATTTGAAGTCCACGCTCTGATAGAGTGATAAGGAGTTCTGAAAAAAGAAAAAAGAATTCCTCCTTTATCTTTATATAGGTCATATTTATCATAACTGTTCCAGAAGTTTTTCATGATTGTGATACAGACAGGTCTTCTGGCTTTTCAGCAAGGAACTCAGATGCAAGGAAAGTCTCTTTGGTGTTTCAGAGGGTCACAAACATTACGTGACCTTTTTACTTTGCATCTGATATGTGCTTCCTGCCCCTGTGTCATCGTGGCTCAGCATTGTGACATGCTGAAAGATCATCAAGGTGGAAACAATGCAGAGCAGCGTTAGGATGATGTGGCCTGCCATGATAATTTGGTGTGTTCCTGATGTATTGCACATCATATTTTCTCTTTCCTCTTCTTCCAGCAGCCAGGCACGTAGTTCTCTCTTCTGCCAGTGGCTTACCTTGTACTTGGAAAAGAGAACAGCGACAGCTGGAGTGCTGGCAAGGACAGTTTGCTTCCTGGGCCTTGGTTTGGGAAGCTTGAGAGAGCCTCAGCCCATGGGTTACAGTATATCCTGCTATTTAACATGTTACAGTCTCAGTATTTTTCTCCTGATGGCCCAGAAGCTATTATGCAGTGTGCAAGGGAGGAACTCAAGAACTGTTCCTGAAGCCAAGAAGATGTGCTTTCATTAAAGGACTGGACATCATAGTTTTTTGAATGAAGATGCAGTTTCTTTTCCCTTTCTGCAGCTGGCTAGCACAATTTTTGATACTTCCAAAATCTGTTTCTTGTGAAGACTTTTGTTCTAGTGAGAGAGATTCTGAGAAAATAAAAAGCCTAGGACATTTGCTGCTGCAAAAAGAGAAACCTGTCTTGGTAATTTAAGAGAGGAACGAAAGGACAACAGTGAGAGAGTTTTTGAACTGACAACACTGCCCAGGCATTATTCCTCAAAAGATTTTGTATATATATATATATGTTTTTTTCTTTTTGGATAAAACAATTTCTCAAGAATGAGCAGAAGCTTCATTTCCATTTGTTTTCTATGTGAACAATGGTGTCCTTCCCTTCTCTTGATCAATGGGAATATAATATAATTGTGTTTCATTAAACACTATATACTATATATTACTATATAAACTACTTAGCTTGCTTGCACATCAGTCCTGAAGAGCTTACTTTTTTCAGGGCTGCCTGAATACATGTTCATATGCATAAGCTTTGTGAGCCCAGAGAGTCAGCACAGTCTAGGTGAGTTCCATGCAGCTCACACTCTGTTTGTACTTCTCCCAGGACAGTACCAGTGTGTTCCTATTGCGTGTCAGAATACAGCATCTTACTGTTCTCCTACATTGCCCAACCTCACTGTCCCACACCATTCCAAGGGCTTTTTGATGCCTTTTCCTGCATTTCCAGCCTTCCCAAAGAGGCAGAATTATTCCATGCCATTCTATTTGCTGACTGTGCTCTTGTGTCTCTCTCCAACATTTTCTTTGGTTATGCTACATTTAAGTCAGGGTGTTGAGCTGCTGGCCACCAAAAGAAGTGGTTGTATGTCGTCCAGCAGCATGCTCCTTCACCTTTCCTTACCTTAGCACCACACTTGTCTAGCCCTTGGTGAGTCAGTTCAAGAGAATGGTTTTCTGATGGATTAACAAGTTGGATCGGCTTACCATGTGGTTTGATGTGGTGCAAGAGAGGGTGTGGACCCACAGGCCAGGAGTCAGGGAGGGAAAGCTGGACCACCCAAGTCAGAGCAGTAAGCTGACTCAGTCACATTAGGTAGCTTCACCCTTTTTTACTTCATGTTATAGAACTTGACCCTTTCTACTCTATCAGACAGAAGCCTTTCCGTGTGACCTGTTAAAACTGTATGGAGAGTATCAGCAGATCCAAGGTGCTGGATATTGTATACCTGGACAGCTGATTCTTCTATCTAGGGATTTGGGCAGTGGTGTTTTCTTCTATTAGCTCCATGAACAGCATGCCAAGAACTCAAATGTTGGAGGTTATTTTTCAGATTTTACTAGATGAATGAGTCTGTCTGTTGATTAGAATAGTTCTTAATACTCCAGAACTGAATGGATGGGGAAATGAAAATTGTGATGCGTATCAACACCCAATATGATGGTGCTTCTGCATCCCCTTGTCTTCAGTGCTGACAAGCACAACCCTCTGTGTGAATACTGAGTCTAATATCAAAGTAGGAAGCTTTAGCATGTTTTAAAGTACTTCCCAAGCAATTTAACTTTTACCAAGAACAGATATTTGCTAAAACAGGAGCATAATGGATGTATAGTAGTTTAAATACATATAATACTATGAAAAATTGTTGTTTCCCTTCCACAGGATCTGAGCCAATACTGCTTATTTCATCTATTTAAATGGACATTCAGTTGGCACAGTACTGTTAATGACTGGTAAAACATAATGCTGGAATTCTATTAATATTTATAAAATTGTGCCTTAATATTAAGTCCCAGAAAATTAAACTTAACAGGAGTTCTTGCAAACAGACAGCTGAACATTAATTATTAACATCTTTGTTTTGCTCTTGGAGCAATAGAGTACATGTTACTGAACTGTAATTAGGGCTGGGCTGGATCTGAGTCTTCTTATCATGCTGCATCAGTTTGTCCCTGTTGGAAGCATTACCCCTGAACCTGTTCCTGGCTTTGCCAGCCAGCCAATTAGTCACCTAGAGATAAGGTGGCATTTATTGGTAGTAGAAGAATGGCCTTTCATTTTTGTGCAGAAGCAAAAAACAGGTCAACAAGCAAATTACAAATTCTTCATCCACCCACAGCTCAACGGAATCAGAGAATCATCGAATAGCTCATGTTGGAAAAGACCTTAAAGATATAGATATAGAATATCTATATCTATATATATATCCTGATATATGGATATATGAATATATATCATTCATATATAATGTGTATGAATATATCAGGATATATATGGGATATAGAAGGAGATTTCACTGGAGGGAATAGGCAGAGAGAATAGATAGACTGTCCTCACCTATTTACTGAATTGTAAGTGTTGTTGAAATTCGGGTGGGAGGCAAAGCTCCTCCCTTGTGCAAACAGTAAAAGCCACGTGCTGCAGGCAGAAGTAGCTAAGAGCCTTTATTTTTATGTCATTTTATTTTTTAAACAAACAGCAACTTATCAATGTGAGAGGCCAGATGTGGCTAGCTCATTTACAAACAAAGGCTTGTGTGTTTGCGGATATACCTACTCGCTGTGTCCAGCCTGGTTGGTAGCTTATTTTAGACCATATATCCCCTATTTTAAAGAATATTCTGCATTTCAGTAAAAGAAATGATGAGTCAGAAAAAGCTATAGCATGAAGCTAAAAATTCTCACTTTGTATTACCTTAAGATGTTGCTGGATCACAGACCTAGAATAAAAAATATTTGAGATTGTGGGGTCATGCTAGAGAGTCTAATTCTCATTTCTAATCCAGGTGTGGAAGAGGCACATAAACTTTGAAGGTTCATCAATGTGGTGTATAGCACCAAATGTCTGCCCCGTGCACTTGTGTACTGCAGGGGTCTTATGAATGCTATTTCAGGTTGGATATTAGGAAAAAATTATCCTCATCAAGAGCGGTGAGGCAGTGGCACAGGCTGCCCAGGGAGGTGATGAGGTGGTGCCATGCTGCTTGGAAGGGTGCTTTGAGTGTAGCCTTCATCACTGCATTCGTGTAGAAAACGTTCTGTTGCTCGGATGGGCTGTCCTGTGTGAGATAATATGCTGACCCAGTAACCGCAAATGCAGCTCTAGAGAACATTCCTGGGGCAGAACACTTGAAACTTTGTTTCTAAAAGATATGTAAATATAGGAAGCAACCAGCTGACTGCTGCAGAGGCTGGGAAAAAAATGTCCCGCTACCACCCATGCCATTAACATAGGTTTCTTTATGGGGACAGCAGATTAAGAAGTCTTGTCTTACCTAACGTAGCCACGCTGTGTTTTCCAAGATTTATCTACAATTTAGACATGGACAAAAATTTATTCTGGACAAACACTGTGTGGTATTTTCAAAAGAAATAACTTTACAAATGTGATTGAAAAAAAAAATTGAGTATGGCTTCTGACACCTCAGCATCATGGAAATATCAAAATCTCTGTTGTTATACATTTGTTTGATTACCTGGGGGAAAGTCTAAAAATACAGGAAAGAAGCTTACTTTTCTCAAAACGCTGTGCTTTAGAACCAACAGTGCTAGTTTTGGAAACAGAATTCTGACTGTGGAAGAAGGAAAAATTAAAACCAGTCATTTTCCTGCTCACAGACTGCATGTTGAAGAAACTGAATTGCAAAGTTATTATTTGAGCTCAAAAAGCATTGGTACATAATCGTTAAGCCTTTTTTTCTTCCTGCCTGCATGGTTTTAGCATTAAACAAGATCTTCATTTTGTTAGAAAGACATGGATATGATACACATAGGAGCACTGAGACGTTGCCCTGCAAAATAGTCATCTCTCTGCCCCGCTCCAAGTGTCATCCAGATACAAGTTATTTAGAGGCGTTGGAGATGTGCTTTGTGCTTCTTTCAGTGTACTAAGTTTTTATGGTAGTGTTTTGAAATCAAAATAACCTAATCTTACATGTGCTGAAGTCTATGATAGTATGTGCTGATTACATGGCAAATTATAAGGAAAACAACAACTAAGAACAAATAACTTAGTCCAACATATGGCTTCTTAATATGCTGTGACAAAATAGGAAAAAATGGAAAGGGATTTCATGCAGTAGTGTGTATTAGCTCCCAAACCCTTCCCTTTGCTTTTTGATTGAGGGAGCAAAATGACCCTACTCTACTCCATACAGAGAGCAGGCTGATTTTTTTTCTAGAAACATGAAGCCCTAATGAAGGTCTACATCTTAACTAAAGCCTCACCCATGTTTGTCAAGAGCTTCTTGTGAGAGGAGGTGTTCTTGGACATAGACTTTGAGTCCTGACTTTTGCTATTTCTCAAGAAGTGTGGTTCCTTGTCTATTGCAATCTGAAATGCCAGAGTGGGAAGAGTTTTCTTTATGTAAACAAGACTGTTTACATGCATGGGGAAGCAGTCACCCTGAAGTTAGTGTAATCCCTCTGAGCAGCTTCACAGAAACCTTAAGGCTGTACTTTTTAAAGTGGTGCACATATAATGGAGGCACATATGGTGGTTTTCAGAATGTTTGTTACTGTTTTACTAAGTGCTGAAGTACACTGTTCAGAAGTTTAGCTGGCTGCACACTGTGTTGGTGTGAGAGTACCTGAGAAGGAAGGGAGAGGCTAGAACCTGCTTCTAAGTGGTTTATTGACTATTAAACTCTTTCAGTCAGATAAAAGCAACAGCAAATAACCCGATACATGCATTACGACAGTACATTGTCTCAGCATCTCCCTCCCTGCATCGTGTTTCCTATCTAGGTCACTGTGCAGTGTGAGGCTGTTGGTTTACCAGATAAAGTTTCTGCATGGTGACCCAGACCATAGCAATGACAGGAACATTTTCAGGCTCTTTATGCAAACCACCAATATTCTGAGCATGTTCCTGGCACATCTTACCTTCTTATCTTACCTTCTTTCTGGCTGTTTCAGGGCTTGGTGCAGCTTGCCCAGCCCTACAGACAGAGTTGGCTATACTGGCTTTTGAACAGCTTTGGAGATAAAGCCATCTTGCCATCAGCCTGTCACACAAATTCCATTACTATCCTGCACTGCTGTGTAATTAAATCTCCTTCTGCTAGGCATACTCTGGTTTAACAAGTTTTGTGAGTCATGGCAGGAAACTGAGAGTCCCCAAAACCAAGAATGGGCACAAACACCCCCTTGATAATCATCTTATTTAGAGAGAATAAGATTGCCGTCTGTCCAAGGCAGTGAACACCAGATCTCCTCGGATCCCTTATCAGAGTGTCTCAAACTGCTGTACACCAACGTATGCAAAGAAAGTGATCTTGCAGGTCTGAATTAAATGAAGCTTTGTAGTACAGATGCTTGCAAGGAAGTGGTTTGGTGTGCAGCACATTGGTTTGAGAGTGCTTGAGAAGGAAGGAAGAGGTGAGGACTTGAAGATGCAGGTGTTTATTCTCACTAACTGAAACCTGAATCTGTCTACACCACGGGACACTACTACGTGTGCAAGGAGAGTATTTCTCCTCTCTGTTGCACAGGCCTGGCAGCCAAGGTTCCAGCATTTAAAGCAGCACCAAACCCACTTATTACTAGCTGCAGGAAATATGGTGCATGAAAGCAGCTGGAGCAAGAAGGCTGCTTAGTGGCACCATTCTGGCACTGGCTGAGGCAGTGGAGAGACTGCTGTGCATGCCCAGGTCCCCCCACACTGCTGTGCTTTCACACCTAATTGCAGCAGGGAGGGACTGTGCCCCAGCAGCATGTGCCAGGCAATAAAGCATTGCCTCCAGTATGGAGATATGTGCCAGCTTTAGAGGAAAAGGCCAGTTCAAGAGGCCTTTCTCTTACTGAAGGCCTCATTTGGTGGTTGTCCCAATCCATCAGCATGAGAGAACAGCATGAACTGCTTTGCAAACACTTGCCAACCTGAGACACGCGTGTGACCTGCAAAAAAGCAGTGGGATTCACACATAGCCTTCTCCTCTAGAAGAAGGAGATTTCCTGCTTCTTCCTTTTTCAGCCCTCCAGGTGGTTCTAGAAGTTGCCATGAAAGCAGATGCTTGAGGTACTGGCAGAAAAGAACAGCCTGTGTGAGCAGGAATCATGCTCTGTAGGTGAAAAGGTCTAGCATACAGCACCTTTGGTTTGCACATCCCAGGAAAAATGAAACAGTAAATAAAACTGTGCTTTCTTTGGCTTGGGAGGCTGGAGGTTGTGACGACACATGATGTAGTGTAATTCACATTTCATTTCTCCTGTGAGCTGTGAAGTTCATGCTGATTTTCTGTATCTCATGACTTTCTCAGTCTTTACAGGCTTGAGCTCTGATCTCTTTTTAATCCCTGGTATCCATGCTATTTTTAGTCTTGCAGACTATTTTTGGTTAATATATACAAGACGTTGTCTATTTTTAGCTAGCCAAAGCAGCATCCTTTCTCTGGCTGTGAGATCCACACATGCATGTGAATAAATGTGAGGGGCTTTCTTTCTTGCCCTTTAATCAACCTTTTCCACTAACACCCTGATCTTGGTAGAAGTGCTCATCCCACATATGTTGTGGATGAGTGTGCTGTTCTGTATGAGCAGGTTGTCTTTCTGCAAAACCAGAGGGGGTCTAATGAAACCACACCCCTAGGAACTCAGTGTGAATGAACTGCTGACAGGGTTGCTTGTCCCCAGGACCACCTTTCTGTGTCCCATGTCCCCATGGCTGTCCCACAGAGAACACACACTGTTCCCATGGTGGAGCAGGGAGCCCTATGGCAAGGCAGCATAGGGTCCCTGAAGAGCTGTCATTAAAGTCCTCCAGCCTGCAGCCTAATTGCTGTGAGCTCCAAGTGGCCCCAGGAAGTTGGTCGTCCCAGGAAGGCTCAAGGCCAAATGACCTGGTTTTCTCTAGTATAATCCATGGCTGGCCACTGGGAAACTATCTGCACCTGCAGAGAGCTCAGAGCCTTCTTCCCTAGCAGAGTACCTGCCTGGGGCATGCAGAGATTCCTTCTCACTCACCAGTAATCCTCTCTCTGCTGCGATGCTGTGCATCCCATTTATTGTAAGCAACAGTACAGCACTTATCTGTACTTTTTCTAAGGTGCATGCTGTACATATGAAAATACCATAATGCTGCTCTCAACAAGCACAGATTGAGTTTCCCCTGATTTTAAACCATCAGACACAGCTACTTGCCTTTGCTTTCCAAAACCTTCCAATCCCACCTTTGAGGAGACATTGACACCAACCCCTGTCTGTACCTCTTCAACTTCATTCCTGCAACTTCATGTTCTATTTCACACTGACTTTGCAGGAGATGCTTCCCTTTCCCTTTCCAAAACCTCTTTCAAACAGTCCACAGCAACACTGATTATAGCCTTGCCCTTGGGCTGGCCTGGCAGTGACAACAGTGACAGTGCCATAGTGATACAAACCACAGCAGTAGTGTATTGCTAAATGGCTGTGATACCAAGCAGTATCACATACAGAATATTGCTCAATTTATCTGCTCTAATTTCAGGGCTCTGCAAATATGATTTTTTATTATTTATTATTTATTATAATTTCTTTGTGACTTCTGTTTTCTTGACATCACACTGTATTTGCATTGCAGATTAAGCCAGGGCATCAATCTATTCTTTTTTTTTTTTTTTTTTTTTTTTTTTAAGATGATAGTTTATTTATCCCCCAGACCATGTTTTAATATTAGTGTTGTACAAAATACAGCAATTATTTAGATATTTTAGCTTGTCTACGATAGAAAATGTTGTAACTATGCAGAATTGGTCATCCCAACCTCCCATGCAGACAGTAAGGAAATGTATTATAATAGAATAGCAGTTCCCAAATAATAACCGAAAGAAATTTAATAGCTTAAGTCACCTCTCGATCATCAAAAGTAGAGCTTTTGCCAGTATAAACTAGTTTGGTTACAAAACATCACAGTTCTGACAGTAATTATTGTACCAGGAAAACTTGTAGATCCGGACTGCCTACAAAAACATGACTGCAGCAGCTGCTGATATCCTGAGGACTCATTATGCCAAAGTCAGTCCAGTTGTAACTCCAGATTTCATTGAGAGTTATTCTAAGAATGACTTTGACCCACTGGACTGGATTCTTTTTCAAAACAGGAGAGTAAAATGCACTTCTAGTAAAATGACATGTTCTGGGAAATATGTAAAAAGCATTTACTTGTTTGTTTATCTATTTATTTATTTCATTTGAGGAAGGGACTATGGGGTGAAAATGAGTCGCTTGTGAACTGTAGGAATTCTGCCACTCTATGAATACTCAGTCTCCCACAAGTGTGCTGCTCTGAGTGTTGTGCAGCTCCAAGTGGCCTCTTTTTTCCCTCCCAGATAGTGCAGCCAGGTCTCCTGGCAAATAAAATGACTAAACAGAACTTTTTTTAGCTTGATAAATATATCTGCTGTGAAGGTATCGCGCAACATGTGCAGATCCAAGTGGGGCTGAGGTGCGGACCGGGCACTGAGCAGCTCAGGACTTAGACAGTCACATGCTCGGCAGGAGGAACTTGCTCCCAGAGAGCACGTAAGCAATGGAAACTTACAGCACGTAGGGCACAGCAGCTCTAATCCCTCTCAGCTACACAGGCTCCCAGCCCTCTGCTTTGGTTTCTACAAGCACTCAGGTGGCTCTGTGTGGGGTGTGCAAGGTTACCTGCTGAGGCAGGCCAATGTCAGCCCTGTAAGTTCCCCCCTTTGTGGGTCTTATCTGGGCTTTGTTGGATCCGCTCTGCTGCCCTGTGAATTTGCTAAGTTTGGCAGAAGAATAAAAGCACTGCCACCTTGTTGTCAGGGAAAATGGAGCTTCTTCTGGATACTGAGATGCCAAGGTACAGGGAATGCTAACATGAATCAAGCTTGACTCTCACCATCAGCAAAGGAAGCAGCTGGGAAGCAGTGTTGGCTTTGCTACATACTGTAGCCAGGCTAGGTAGCAATGCTGCAAGAGAGGCTGGGATAGGAGGGGACTGTCCCTGCTCCCACCTCTGCTACCTCCGTCTCCTCCAGTGGCAGTAAGACAGTGTGTCCAGTGCTCCTGTTTGGCCATTTCCATCTTCCTCTGAGGGGCATAAGCAGTTCCCAGCCCTCACCTCTTATCAAAGGAGTAACAAAAGCCAGCCAGAGTAGGAAGTGAGGCTGAGACCCTGCTGCTGCAGGACTTGAACCACGCACACAGGTTCAACTCCTTTGCCTGTTTTCCTAAAGCACTGCAAGGTTTATGTATTTCATATCTATCCTATGCACATATTAGTAATTTGTTAAAAGGCTGCTGGATATTCCCCTTCTTTATCTGTTGCACTGAACTGCTGTTTATCCAATTTCGGCATTTGGAAAAATCTTGTCACCAAAATTACCTTAGCAGAAGGTGAAAGTGAGAATGGAGAAAACAAGGACAACTCCATTTATTCCATAGATAGATTACTTGTTCTTTTCCTATGGAACAACTGTGGATGTTTTTCTTAGGAAAAAAAAAATA
The DNA here is from genome assembly GCF_951394365.1 of Tetrao urogallus. NCBI lineage: Eukaryota > Metazoa > Chordata > Aves > Galliformes > Phasianidae > Tetrao > Tetrao urogallus. Next base: position 39,004,712 of record NC_136814.1, on the reverse strand, counting down.
AGAGAGAGAGAAAAAAAAATTAAAAGAAAACCCCAAGCCCCTCTGGCTAATAACCAGCTTCAACTGCACCAGCTCTGCCCAGCTGTGTGCATGTCACCGAGCGCTGCCCCACAGAGAGGGCACATTTCAGCTACTTTGCTCTTTGGGATTAACTGTCCCTTCCATCAGGTTGGCCCGGACAAACAGTGCTGTTGATCATGTAGTGCAAATCTTCCTGAGAAAGACTCTTAGGCTATTGATTACAAAAGACAGCCATTACACAACATGATTCAACCCCTACGTGTTGCAGGCAGTTGCTGTAACAGATAGGAAATGCTTATTGATCACAGCCAGATATGAAAATACACATCCTTTACACTAAGTGATGTTTAATATCTAGTGTAGAAAGATCAAAGTCACCTTTATGCCACGTGGGGGAAAGATCTCTGCCAGAATGTGAGAGGACGTATGTTATCTAACATCCTACCTTGTACACAATGGCTAAGAACAGACAGGAGGAGAATGTGCAATGCTTCTGCTTGTGAAATGCAGTGCCTGAGAAGCAGAAGGGCGTGGATTTACTCCCACCTCATGCTCAGTGCCTAAATGAAGGATCAGTGTCAGGAGCAGAGTCTCTCTTTGAGTGAGCTGTTCAGCTGTTCTTCCTTTAGGAGGAAGAAGTTGCTCTCTGCAGGCACCTCCCTTCCAGGCACAGGAGAAGACCAGTCACCAGGGATGAGTCCAGCTGCAGTGAGGAGGCACAGAGAAGATGCTGCTGGTTGGGGCCATTGATGAGGAGAGGATGAGGGACACCCTGAAATGATGAGCTCAGGATTCCTCTGTCGAGTGGGTAAGACTGCAGCCAGCAGAAGTCAGCGCGCACAGCAGACCCTGTTATCTCCAGCCCAGAGGTGCGTGTGGGAGAAAGGTTGTGCTGGGACAGCCTCTGTGAGATAAGAACCTACTATGATCCCAACCCTGAAGCTATGCTGATTAACACTAGGATGAAAATAGCCTTTGGAGGTTTCACGCTCATGAAAGGTCAGTCAGACTAGGACATCAGGACCAGTGTTTAAAGGAGTGGGAGAAATAGTACCTTTTGTCCCTGAGTGCTTAACTTCTGCTCTAAAAATACACTTCTGAACTATTTATTGGCACGATTGTGTATCCCCTCTGCCCAGAAACAGGTTTACCACTGAATGCTGTCCCCATTCATATGGGTATCAGAGGGTTTTGAGGAGCCCTGGGCTCTAGCCAGGCTTGCATTCTATTGACAAAGAATTTGAAACACAGCCCTGTCCCACATCCACTGCTCTCAACGTGTTTGTTCTCAATCCATCCCTTGTGAATGCTCCCCACAAAGACACATCGGATCTCAAAGCCCACAGTGATCTAAGCCCAGGGCTGCCTCCACAGCAGCACAGCTCACACCCTGGCAAACTGCAAACAAAAATATTCTGTGCAACTCCTCAGAGCAAAGGTATGCTCTCTCTTTCCCAGCAGTGACAGCTCTCACTGGGGCAGAGGAATGCCCTACAGTTGCCCACTCCTTCACTGACAACAGAAGCAGCAGCAGAGGAGGAGGAGGGAGGGTGAAGGGTTGACTTCAGAAAGGCTTTGGAGTCATTTTAGTTGTGGCAAAGCCAGAACTGTGCTGGAGAGGTGGACAATTTGGTAAGTCCAGCTTGGCCAGCAGTGCCAAGATGACATGGGGTGTTTTTCTAAGGTCACTCTTGAGCTTGTGGGGTGGGTCAACTGCGTGACAAAGCAGTTGAGGTAGAAGTGAGCACAGCTGTAAGCACATGGACAAGGCTGCTCCTCAGGAGACAATCAATGGGGCCTGATGCTCTCCAGCTGGGTGGGCTCGACTGGCAGTGCTCACATCCCACAGCCCTACATGGACCATTCTCTCCTCTGCCTATTCCAAGCACGGGGCCTGGATGTTCATAAATAAAGCAGAGCGCTCTGTGATCTGCATTAACACCTGGCTGCCCACCATGGCCAATATGTTCTTTTTTAGGTAGCTGGATCTAGAGAAGATCACATTAAACTTTTCAAAACACGTATTTCTTTCTCCTGACGGTGGCTGACCCACCACAGACATATCCACAGCATGGACAGTGAATGGTAACTGCACACCTTCTTTTCCTCTCGCTCTCTCACTCCCTGTGATCTATGTGTGTTGTTCTGGCACAGGCCCTTTGTGCATTCCAACCAGGCCTGCTGCTTGCTCCACAAACCCTTGTGTCACTACAGCCAAGAGCATGGAACAGAGGCAAGCACAGCACGGGGCAGCTCAGCAGACTGCCTTCACAGTCTGGTTCTTCCGTCCTTCTTGGCAGAGGAAGCACCTGGGCTACAGAAATGAGCCATTTAACTACCACTGAAGATCAAAATGAAGAGCACTTTTGGAAACTGGCAAGTGTTAAGCAATGCCTGAGGCAGCAGGAGAAATAGAAAAGGGTTTTGTATTTTGTAGTCATTCTGAAGAAAAGGGAGTGACCTTCCTTGAGGGCTGGGAGACAGAGGTTCAAAGATTTGCCTCATTGCCTGTGCAATCAGTGAGGCACCTGCTTGTGTAAGATCAGAGCCCAGGAATGCCACACTGGGTCATAGGAGAACAGAGGTGGGAAAGGCCCTGTCAGATGGCTGAGCCTGGTGCCCTCCATCACTGCAGGCAGCAGCGTGGCACAGGCCCCTTAGAAACTAGCTACAGCTTCTACTGGAAATTGGCAGCATTTGTTTGCTGCTGTCTCCTTGTGTGAGATGCTTGTTTTTTCATGCCTAAGATAACTAGGAACTTTCCTCTAATTTCAGGGCTGGTTTGCAGTCAGATGTTTTTGTGTTGCACTGTCCTTCAAGTTGAATAGTTTGTCTTTCCATACCCTGCTATTTAGGGAGAGAAATTACAAGCTCTCTCACCCTCTGTTTTGCTGAAATTCTTTCAGTGTCTCACAAGAGAGGCTGTCTAATCCACGTAATTTTCCTGCACATCTCTTCACAGTGCCTCCTGTAGTTTGAGGGTTTTCTGATTGTATTATGTAGCTAAGTGGAACTCATACAGTATTTCAGACAGAGTTTCTCCTGTGCCTTTTTTTACAGTGATATCAGCATAATTTATGTCCTTTTCTTTCTAACTAACTGTATATCCCAAGATTAGATTTATTCTTTTTTTTTTTTTTCTTATGGCTGTGTTGCTCTGGGGGCTCACAGGCATCCTGTTACCATCAGGTTTATCTTCTGGATTCAAGTTCACCTCTTCAGATATTTCAAGACCTGTTTGTTGCACATGTTCTTGTTCTTTGTTCCCTCATCTATGAATTTTTACTACAGCATTTCACTCTGTTTGCATAACTTCAGCACTTAGGGACCTCTCCCTGTGATATCCATAACTCCTTGAGTACTGGTAACACCCTCCAGCTTTCTGCCATTGACAGATTTCATCACACATCAGTCCAGTTTCACAACACTTCTGTATTATATTAGTCTTTTTTTTTAATTATTATTATTATAATATTTAAATTGTTGGTAAAATATTAAAAAAAACTGAACTGATTTTTGTGAAACTCCCTGACTCCAGCACGAGACATTTCCAACATTATTTATCTTCTTCCTCCCTTCAGGCAGTTCCTCATCCTTTATGATTTGTCTGCTAACCTCCAGGTTCTCCAGTTTGCCTTTTGATTATATAAGCAATGGCACTGAATCAAATGCTTTACTCAAGTCCAATAGCTGATATCTACCATCCTTCCTTTGCCTGAGAGTTTGCTTATCACATCTGGAAAGATTGCTTAGTTTGGCATCATCTAGATTGGAAAGACTGATCTTGTATCTTTTCCTACTTCCCAACTACTTGTAATGTGCAATTTGTAATTAATCATTCCTCTGAGTTTGTTCTAATGGTCTCAGACTGCAGCTTGCTGATATCTGGTGAGGACACTTCCTCATAAATCAGACACAGGATTTTTGTGTGACAGATCTAAAGAATACTCTATGCCTTCTTGTGCTTTAATGCAATCTATTTTTAATGCTTGTTTGAACACTTAGGTGAGTTCTTGCCCTTGGAGGTGTAGACAGGTTTATTGCCCTTATTCAAGACCTTCCATACACGCTTTATGTGTTCTCATGTATTTTATAATTTAGTTATCAGGTTATGTGCTGTGTGAATGCTTTATGCCTTCAGGTTCTGGGGAGAATGGGTTGTAAAATTTGCAAAGAGTTGCTGGACTGGCTGGTGAATACAGTAGTGTTTAAAGGGAAGAGCATAAGTACTGTGTTTCTCCTTCAAGTCATGCAGGTTGTTTGGGAGCTGCTGTGTTGCAGTGGTAACCTGATGTCAGGGAGCACAGGAATTAGTTTCCCTCAGAGAGATGTTCTCCCTGCCAAGCTGGCAGCAACTGCATGGGTGAAGCTTCAGCAGAGAAGCACTTTTATCATCCCTGTTCTAGATGTGGAGTCCCCACCAGCCACTGAGACAGTATAATGATCTCCACCTCTTGATTCCTTTCCTTCTTTCTTCTGCCATATTTTTCTTGTGTAGGGAATTCTTGTCACTTCCAAACTATAGTGATGTTTTTCACAGTGATCTCCACAAGCTCTCCAGTCATTTCTCCCTTACTCGCTAAGCAAGATGCTACATGGCAGTAAACATGTATCTCTAGGGATTTGCATATTGCAAGGGTAGAATTCATGAGGTAAAATGAACAATTATTGTGTAATTTTTACTTTTCCAGCTTAGTTTCCTTCAGTCTTCACTCTGTTTTACACTAACTTTTTGCGGATCATTTCAGTGGCCTGATTTGAGTAATGGAAGTTCTGGAGTAAGCTTATTTATAGCTTTCATCCTGAATTGGGCCTCTCTGGTTTGTGAGTCCAGTGGCCTCCCTACCAGGCAGGTGATCCACTGTTTTCATCTAGCCTAAGAGAGAGATTCCCTGCAGTTAATCATCTGACTAAACCCCAGTGGGGCACAGCCCAAGATAACAGTTTGAAGGGATGTGGATGAGGCCAGCCTAGCGATCGTGTTTGCACTTGTGCAAGTGATCTTAGTGGTGGAGGGTGTATGTCCTAGTTATGTGAGCAAACAGCAAAGGAAACATCTATTTGCAAGGGTGAAGAGGAGGTCAGAGACATGAGCATTGTGATTATTTGCTAGAATAGGGCCTTCTGGTGTTCTCTCTATGGTAGGATACACACACAGATTTCGGAAGCTAGGAAAAGATAGCCATGGCCCTGTGGATTTAGAAATACATGAAAACAGTCTCCACCTCTTAAATTCTGTCTCAAATCCCTTGAGAATAGGCTACATTTTCATTGCTATGGCTATTTACGGGACTATTACAGAATAATTATTCATGTTTTGAAGGATGCTGTCTGCATGCACTTGAGAAATTACTGTCACATAGCCAGTCTAATCCACTTCTTGACTGCCAGGTACATAATGCAGATGTCTGTCATCACCAACTACTTCTATCCCAGCTCAGTCCCTCAAAGGTGTTCTCAACGCTGACTTGTGATTTTGCTGCTTTAGTCATTACTGTATTTCCTGGCCTTCCTCAGGGTTGCTGTCTCTTCTTTCCTCTTCATGTTGAAATGGGGCTTTTTTAAGGACCTGGTTATCTGGCACTCTCAAAACATGGCCAAGGTCAATCTGTATCCTCCGCTGTACTGTTTGTACAGCTGTGGGTAATCACACAGGCTCTGAAATCTCTGCATTCCTTAAGCTCCCTGGTTGCTTTATGATCACTGTCCCCTGCAGGCATCCCCATAGAAAGCACTTTGATTTCTGAGGAATAGACATGTTCTTCCAAGACTTCAACTTGTACAGGTGCATGTGTAATGTATTTTTAATAATGGTGGCTCAAAAGAGCTTACAAGGAAGCTTAGCATTGATGCTGATGACTTCCATATGGGATGCTACCCTTGCTCCCAACACCTGGTAATAAGAGCAGCATAACCAATGCTTTTTTTAAAAGCAAACAGCCATTATCTGCAGATAACTTTTCACCTGCCTTAGTTCCCCCCACTTTTTGGCACTGTGAAAAGCACATTTGCTTGCCAGTGCAGTGAAAACCCCTGGCACAGAGACTCTAGGATGGGATGACCCCTGTCGTGAAGTAGGAAAGTAAAACAGCATTCTGCGTCTAGATCATGATAATTGCAATGCACAGTGATTATTAAGAAGTTGACCAGATCTGCAGAAGGACTAGGTGATTAAAACCCTGGCTAAAAATAAAGCTATGCTGATTGCTAAAAGTTCTAGGTAACAATAAGCTACATTGATAGCTATAAATGTGATAATGGAGCTCTAATTATAGTTGTAACATTGTGATGTCCTCACTCTACCCATGATCCCTAAAGAACCTCCCTGTCCCCATAGTGTCGGGTGACAGGGAAATATTCTTGTCATGGAAACAGAGGAAAGATTCCACTCATTTCAATCTCATATTCTTAGAGCAATGAATAGAGATGTGCATGTTGTGTATAGGCATCCTGAAAAGCCCCCTGCGCCAAGCTCATGTAATGTGTTCTACTCTTATGCAGGCCATGGCAAATTTAGAAACTATTAATAAAGGCATTTATCACTGGGAAAACGTTAGGATTAATGTTTTTGCAGTTTTCTAAATGAGCATTGGTTCTATAGGATTGTTGGTATGAGTAAATTTTCCTGGAGGACAGGAAAATACAAACTTCATGCTGACATGTTAAATATGGGGTTGTAAATGTACATATCAAACCTTTAGTAGTTTCCTGTCTGGGGCCTTTGCGCTGTGACAGAACAATAAAGTGTTCCGTCTTGTAATGAACACAGTTTTGTTATGATTCCCATTATCAGGTTGGAACTGATCACGCAGCACACCAATTGGAGAGAACAAGGCCGAGCTTTTGGAGACGTGGTCAAGCAATAGACTGACCAGGTCACCACACTGGCATTGGCGTGGTAGATTCTCCAGGGAAGTTTCCATCAGCATCTTCAAGGTCATCCCCCATGAAACAAAATTACAGTCTGAGAATAATTCCTCTTGGCTCTTGGCTCTGCAGCTCACTTTCGGTGGATATATGTCTGAAGCACTGTGGTACTTTATCTACTTGTCTTTAAATATTTGTCTCGATGCAGCCATGTATGGGACAAGAACGTCACTCTCCTCTGGGGCCCAACATAGACATTCTGATTTCTATGCCTGGACCAACATGTCTTTGCTTTTCTACAGAAAATGAGGAGGCTCATAAGCTTTCTGGCACAGAGGCTGTGGATAGTCTGCTGGTGATATCAGACATTTTTCCTAGAGCACCTAGATACAAAAGGCAGAACTAATTCTGTATTAGCATTTGACCAGTGAGATGAAACCTGGACAGCACTGGCAATTACGACTCTATGGAGCAGATGTAAGGAGCAGCTAGGTGCAGGGAGGAATAAAACTATGTGGGAAGATAGATGGGAGACCACCAACACATGCAGGAGCTAAAGTGCACACGTCTTCTTCTGTGTAAACCCCTTTAACATGAGACTTCTTCTGCCCCAGCTAGGAATAAATAATCCAGAAGAAGCCCAGATACAAATAGCTGGTGCAAATGTAACTACTGTTTGCAGAAAGGCAACCAGATTTACTTCAGTGTTAACATATGAAGTATCTTATCCTCTAACCTAATAAAAAGGAACAGACGATTCTTTATCTCTGCCCTTGTAATGGGTCTCCTCAGTGGAGTGGTGGATCAACCATGGAGAAAAGAGCCTGGCAAAACCAAAGAAGGCCCCTGAGACCAGCAGTACCAGCAGAGTTCATGCTCAAGGGGAATTTCTTAACATTCATTTTTCTCCCTGAACTGCCAAGGCCACTATGCATGCACCAGCCACTTATGTGAGAGTTGCAGAAGCCAGAGGGTTTTGCACTGAAGCGTGTAGGAGGGATGGGTATTTCATTTGTTTCTTTATCCCGCAGAACAAGGGAAGTTTCTTGTTGGAGTCTGTCACTGGGAGTGGTTAATATGAGGCGTGAAGGTTCACCTAACCTGTCATTTCTTGTGTGGGTGTGTTTTGCCCCAGAGCAACCTTAACTGCTTTTTAACAGAACATTTTGGTGGGAATTGTTAAGAAAGCATTTCTCTAACTATTTGTGCCTTGCTGTTTTTTTGGCCCTACCTACATCACAGCATAAAACATTCTGTACTTTGGGAATTCTCAAGAGCAGATAGTCATCTCAGTGGTACCCAGTTTAGACAGAATTATTTCTGATTTACATCAGCACGAATGAGGGTTTTCCATATGTAATATAATATTTTGCCTCTCTCACATGCAGACAAACACCATTCCCAGCCTCTTTCATACAGAGTTAATAGCAGATCAGATTAGCTCTTTGGCTAAGAACCATTACCTCAAACCTCCAGCATTAAAGATGACCAAGAGAGCGAAGGAAAAAAATGTATTTGGCACTGTTTTTTCAATGGGTACTGAGTTCTGAAGAGCATCACAAACTTTTCAGGATGGGTATTGTTCAGATCAGAGCGTTTCACCCAATGCTGTGTGAAGAGTTTTTGTAGGTAAAATGGGTTCTGCATAGGATAAGGACTGGCCGCAAGGGTTGTGCTTGTATTTAGAGCTTTATTATCTATGTAACTATGTATCTATGTATCTATCTATCTATCTATCTAAAAGCAGCATAGCTTACCGTTACCAAGAATTTTTAGCAGTCAGAATAGCTTATTGTTACACAGAATTTTTGGTAATTAGCATGCCCTTCTTGTTATAGAATTATAGAATCACCAAGGTTGGAAAAAATCTCTAAGATCATCCAGTCCAGCCATCCACCTATCACCAATATTTCCCCCTAAACTATGTCCCTCAGTACAAAATCTAAATGTTCCTTGAACACCTCCAGGGCTGGTGACTCCACCACCTCCTTAGGCAGCCTGTTCCAGTGCCTGACCACTCTTTTGGAGAAGTATTTCCTAATATCCAACTTCAATCTATTAGTTTTCTCAAGAATTTTTAGTCACCTAGAACTTTTAGTCACAGGAATCCTCTGCAGATTGAGTTGATTTCTAAATAATTAATGCATGGTAAAATAATCATGATCTAGACTTGGAACACACATAAAAGCATGAGGTACTCAGTCCTTGGAGGAAGGTGGTGATGGTGGAGGTGTCCCTGACTGCTGGAGGATCATGGGGTTTTGCCATCAAGCAGCAGCTGCTTGATTATATGGTAGTATCTCGTGTGCCATTATGCTTCTGTGTTCCATGGTACCACCATGTGTACAACCTGAGTGACCCAGTGCCTAGACTTTCATAGTGCTGGTGGGCAAACCTTCTTATCACAATGACAACAGGAGGCTTTCCTGTCCTATAGCAGGTGTCACCACATCCTGGTGACAGTGCTGATGGACAAATGTTCCTTTCACAATGCTGAAAAAGTGGGGAGAGAAGGGAAAGAAAGGGAGTGATAAATGTGATTACCCTGCTTACAAATAACAGCCATTCACCATATAAAATTCTGTTGGTTCTGATAGCTATATTACAAGATGTCAATTGCTGCGGGTACCTGCCATAGAGACCTAGATATGTGCAAAAACAATATGCAAATTCTGCTATGATTTGATTAGACTTGCCTTTTCTATTGAGGACTGCACTTTCAGACTTCCCTGCTTTGGTGACCTCCATTTTGTGGCACTCACAGCCAAAGGCAAATGTTTGCTTTTCCCTTGTTTGCAGCTCTTACTCCAGTAGCATCATCTTCTAAACTACAACATACTTTTGCTTAAGCCCACCCTTCTCTGTGTCCTGTCACTGTGATGACACTGTCCTGGCACTATCTCACCTAGAGACCCATTGAGCTGGCACTTCTCCCTAACTGAAGCAGTCAGAAGTGAAAAGGACTGCATTGCCCTAGTTGTATTTTACAGGGAGCTCATGCTCAGAGAGGAGCATGGGCTCCTCTCTGGGAGGCAACAAATGTTAATCTCTGGATGGGGGACAAATGTTCTTCTCTGCACTTCTACTGCACGAAGGGTGTTGGTGATGTAGACACAGAATAAAGATATTCTCACCTTGAATTCCTCCAAAGCATTCTTTTATGTGGTTGCCTCAGTAGAATGAAATTGTTATGAAATTGCCAGCACACCCACCCAGACATAAGCCAGACACTATTTGTGTGTAGAAACAAATTCTCCCTATGGGTACATTATTCATAGCCTGTCACTTGCCAGTTTTCCCTGGGAAGGTATAAACTAAACATTGGAAGTAAAGACAATACACAGTTGGGTCTCTTTTTTTTTTTTTTTTTTTTTTGTTTGTTTCAGCTGAACATTGCAGCAAACCTGTAGGTTCTCTCAGTCCTCCTCTGCCACACACATTAACATATCAGCTAAATATGTGGAACATAACCAAAATCTCCTGCTGATCCACTCAGAGGTTGCGCCGTGGTGTATTTGCACTTGGCAGGATTTTGCTGCTTCCAAGAGAATTCCCAAATTCAACTATCTGAAAAACATTTGTGATTTTCAAACATTATTGGTGGAAAGAGGAAATCATCCTCTTGATCCATCCTGCCAAAAGAATATGGACATCTTTGCAGCCTGAGAAACGCAACAGGTTGTTGTTATAACAACTACAAACCAGATGACCTCCCATTTCCTCTCATCAGCCAGCTGCAAAAGTCCTGTAACAGTCTCAAACTGAACATCTGACCCCGGTTTATGCAACTCCCCTGTGACGGTTTCATAAGCTTTTTGTCACTTCACTCAATTGTTTGTTGAAAGTATTCACAGCTAGTTCGCCTAATGCAAATAGTTCAGTATGACAGATAGCCTTATAGTTAGGCTCTCCATCTCCAAGGCAACCTCACAACTTTGTTCTATGAGTACACTGTGTCATGAAATAAAAAAGAAAACAATAGGATACGCAGAGATAATTCCAGCTCTAACAACCCATAGTGCTACTGTGTCAGTTAGCTGACTTAAAGAGACATTCTCAGGCTAGTTATTTCAGCGTGGGAAGGTGTCGCAAGTACAGCCTTTCTCCCTGAAGTTATGTAAGCCATATGGTGTCCACGAAGAGGATGTTGTATACGTTGCACTTAAACTTGGAACTCGGGATTTTAAAGTTTCCAAAGAGTTACATCGAATTGATTGAGGGTGTGAAGATATGGTGATCTCATGGCTTCACCAGAGCACTCAAACCCCACTTCTGTACAATTCCCTCCCTTAAGGCTGCAGGCATTGAAGAGGCTTCACTAACATGGTTTTGAGCTGGATGTATCACACTGCTCCTGTCCAGCTGTATCTGCCCATCACAGTGCTCAGCTGAGTTGGTACCAGGCTTGAGCTTTTCTAGAGGAAAGATTCATTCTTTCCTTTTAGCATCATTTCAAGGAGGCCTCTGTGGACAATGCTGCAGCAGTACCCTGTAGGAGTGTTATTAATATGGGTCCCTATTGAGAGTAGCAGATCTCAGCAATAAAATGAATGAAGTTTGTCAATCCTGTAGTGGTTACATATTCAGTTGGTTTGCCCACTCAGAAAGACAAAGATCATATGCAGTCCACTCAGTCCTGCTCTTTCCTTATGACCCTGAGTCTTAAAACTCATTTTTTCCATATGAAAGTTGTTGCCAGCCTTGTCTTCAAATCTATATTATGCAATCTCTCAATGCAGCTTTAGACTCTGAGAAAACTTTGTTGTGAGGTTGTTTGGTGTTTTTTTCTTGCCCTACTCTAAACCCCCACACCTTCTTTTACTATGTTCTCCCCCGGAATGTTGCTATTCTTTCTTCATTAGAAGGAGTCAGAGGGGTCTCACAATCAGCAGAAATAAAGGGAAAGATTTTACAAATAACAACCTGTTTCTAAAGAAGAGTAACACTGCCACACTTAAAGAGACTGTCTCAGGAGAAATCAGTTCTTATTGCTGAGGGATGCCAAGAGCTGCTGAATATCTCTGGGCAAGTGCAGAGTGTTGTTGAATCTCAGTGGAAGCTGACACCTCCACCTCCCACAGTCAGTTGGAAACTTTCCACTGCTGGGAAGCATGTGAACATCATTACTCTTTCTGCTATCCCGAGACAGCAGCATAACCAAAAATGCTCTGCTTTTTGTCCAAACGGCTGCTGAGAACACAGAAATAGCACTGTTGGAGAAAAAAAAAAAAAAAAAAAAAAAAAAAAAAAAAAAAAAAAAAAGTAATTGTTTCTAAAAGCAGTTTTCTATGTCTTCTAAAATCAAAGGCTGAGGACAAATGTGTGCAGGGTTAACGCTGACACAAATCATTCCGTGTTCTGATTCTGCTGCTCTCAAGGCTGGAAGCTCCTGTGCAGCTGGGAGCACAGCTATCAAAGCTGTTGTGCATCCCAATCCATGGGTTGGGCTGAGGAAGTTCTGCTGGGATTCCCTTTGTACTCTGGCCTTCAAATGTGATTAACATCTGTTTTCTTAAATTAGGAAATAGGAGAGAGGCTTTATGCCTTTGAATACTTTTGAATGCTGCATGACAGTCATATATTCTAGGTATTTGGCAATATGAGGGTTTGGTGATTCTGCCTGGCTGCCTGAAGACTGCTTAGAGCTGTTGTTAAAGCTTTATTCACGTACTATCTGAATGAGGTAACGTGTCACCCTTCTGCTGCTGTAATTTGGATCTTTGCATAGGAGTACCTCTGCCAACAGGGCACTTTCTTCAGTGTTAGGACAGAAGCTGCCTTCTGCAATGAACTTTATACTACAAACAAGAGCTATTAGTTCACTTGCAATGTTCTCAGCATCTCTGACAGTCACCTTGTTCTGTAGCTTACAGATTCCCATTCTAGTAAGGTGGTTTTTTGTTTGTTTGTTTTTCCTTAGTTGTTGTTTTTGTGATTGTTTTTTGGCCGCTAACGTCCTGAATCAGTTGACACATTCACCTGGCATCCAAGCTGCCAACAGATGTATGTGTTTGTCGACACGCACAGGGCTGGGCCAGGGTCAGTGTCCCCGGACTCAGCCTTGTGGACTCAGATGCGTTTGCATCTGCTATCCAGGACAGCTCGGTTGCCGGTGTAGTGCAAATTCCACCCGAACCTTTTCCCGTGGCCACGACGTTTATAATCGCTCTTGGAAACGCTTCCCCTCTGTCACACTGGACCAATTGATCAACAAGTTAAAAATTATTAAGGGCGTGGAAGAAGGAGAAGCACACACACACGCACACCCATACACAAAGGCTGCGAGCGCTCCGCCGGCGTGCTCGGATGGGTCGTTTCACAGGCAGGCAGCAGCCACGAGCAGGACCGGGCACCTGGCAGCGGGACAATGCGGCTGGCAACCCGCGAGCCACAGATTCCTTTCGCCTTCTGGTTTTGGGCACGTAGGGCCGCGCGTGCGGACAACCATAGCGGGGTAGCGGGACCAGCACCTGCCCGTCACCCCGAGCTCGCCCCAGGCACGCAACCCAACTCCTCCGGCCAGCAACAGCACGCGGCCCGCCCTGCTCCGCGCTAGGGAAGCCCCCGACGGGACCTCAGCGCGGCCGTCCGGAAGAGAGCCTGCACAAAACCACGGCGGGGCCCGCGCTCTGCTCCTAGTTTGAGGTCACCGAGCCCAGCATCGTCCACCGTCTCCCCGCGGCTCTGCTCCGCGCCTCCATTCCCGTGGCCGACGGGCCGAGAGACCGCGCCGCGGCGGGTCTTGCCGTCAGGCAGGCTGACGGGCACCTCAGCGCCGTGCCGTGGGGCCCTGGAGGCGTTGTGGGGGGGGGGGGCGGGGAAGCGACTCTACTTGGGGACGCCTGGCTCGGCGGCTGCGGCGAGATGAGCGGCAAGGAAGGTGACGGTGCGCCGCCTGCCGCTGCCTCCCGCGGGCCAGCGGAGCTCTCGGAGCCGGCGGGGAACGGGCAGCGGGAGAGGCGTGAGGAGGGTGGATGGGGGAGAGGACCGGCTCGGCTGGGCTGTGTGGTGCCCCAGCTGTTCCCTCGACCGGGCCTGTGCTAGCTCTTGCAGTTCCCGTCCCTGCTGTTAAAAAACATGCAGCAAAACCTGAATTTGTTATTGGGCCTGTAAAGTGTTAGGAAGTGTCTGTCAGATCTCGCCGTCAGCCTGTGTGCTGCTCAGACAGAGCTTCCTCCTACCAGAAAGCAGATAGCGTGGCCTTCCTTTGCTTTTCTCATCTATTTTCCTGTCGCTTTCTGAAATTCACATTGCTGTTTATGCAGCAGCCCCTCATCTCTCTCTATTTCTCTCCAATTTTATGCCCCTGCTTTAGGAGGACCTGGTCTTTCTTATCTATCTATCTATCTATTTATTTTCCTGTGAATTATTTTGATGTTCCTAACGTCTGGTGCAAGGCAGAGAGCTGAATGCTCTGCGCTGCTTCAAGGGCTCGTGTTAGTAACGTGCTCAGTGCTACAGGAAAAACAAAGCCCTGAACCCACGTCCTAACAGAAAAGAAGGGAAAAATGATGTTCAGTTTCCTCTTTTAGAAAGTAACAACGCCCACTTCTGGTTTGAGTTTGGGATAATAAACAAACGGAAGCATTTTAAAATCCAGTGTTCTTCTGTAACTTCTAAGTAGCTTCCTTTTGTTTGTCTTTTAAGGAAATTAAGAGAACTACACGTGTTCAGAAAGGTTTGCTAGTATGCAAATGTGCCAAATATTGGCCCCTGCTCGGAACACAATGCTTGCAGCTGTCACGAGGAGGAGATAACAAAGAAAAGTGGTTACAATGTGAATGATTCTCTCCTTGGTGAAGGAGAGACTGAAGGAAGGAACAGGACCAAGTGCAAGTTGACAGTAAAAGGCAATCCAGAAGAGAGGGGTTTTGAGTAATGGTTTGAAAAGGGACACTAAGACAGGAGCAAGTAATGGCAGTTGAAGGAAACAGCTTTTGCAGGGTAAAAAGAAGCCTTTAAATGAGTGGAGTGTAAGGACCTAAGGTGCTGCACCACAGGAGGTAAATCTAGATAGATGAATAGTGGCAGTCTGCCTAATTTATGCCGTGAGTACTTTTTTTTATTACCGAAGACCAATGACAATAATTATGGTCACTTAGGAGAAGAAGGCTGAGGGGAAACTATAATTGTCTTCAAATTGTCTTCAAATACCTGTAAGGTGATTGCACTGAGAGCAGGGTGGGTTTCTTCTCACTGGTGACAGGATGAGGAGAAATGGCCTCAAGGTGCACCAGGGGAGGTTTAGGTTGTATATCAGGAAAAACTTCTTTACTGAAAGAGTTGTTAAGCACTGGAATAGGCTCCCCAGGGAGGTGGTTGAGTCACCATCCCTGGATGTGTTAAGAACTGTTTAGGTGTGCTCAAGGACATGATATAGCAGAGGGTTGTTAGAGTTAGGGTGTTATGATTAGGTTGCAGTTTGACTTGATGATCTTAAGGTCTTTTCCAACCTGAGCATTCTGTGATTTGGTAATTATTGTACAATAAACTACTACTGGTAGGAGTTTAAATATTTTCTGTCAAGTTGGATATTAAAAAAATAATTAAAAAAAAAACACAACAAAACATTGTCAAATGCTGTAGGTCCTTTTTAACGCAATAATTTCCATGCAGCTATTCCTTTATGGAAAGGAAACATAAAAGAATATGAACAGCTTATGACAAAAGTATTTGGGATCCTACTCTGGTCATCCATTAGAATTGGTAAAAGTTGTCCCATTATTCACTAGGAATGTGGTGGAACAAATAGTGTGGTATTGTAGAGATGACAGCAGCTGCTAATAAAAGTTACCTCATTCTATCATGCAAAATATCAATGGAGCCATAAATCCTCTGAAGACAGCGTTCTGACATTACGTATGTTCTGGCAAAACTAGTTTATTTTTAAATATTTTTATTTGTGTGTGTTTGTTTTTCATTAATAGGATCAGGTGGCTTCAGAAAACGAAAGCACGATAATTTTCCACATGGTCAAAGAAGAGAGGAAAAAGAGAATGTTAATCCTTCTTCTCCTTTGATGACATCTTTTAAATGTAAGAAAGAATTTGGAAAGCCAGATTATGAAAAGTGTGCATTGCGGAATTTGCTAGGAATGATGTATTTAGTGATGGAATAAGCCAACTTCCTCAGGGGGAGAGATTTGAAATTAGTGAAACTCATGCTTTCTACATTTAGAAGATGCTGTTTTGCTGTTTATACAATCAAGGCCTGAGAGAAGGGTTTGGCGTGGCTGCACCTGGCGTGTGACCTGCTCCCTTTTTCATCTTGCGTCCTGTTCCCCTCTCCCACCCTGCTGAACCTGATGCTAAGTAAACTGCAGCATTCCAGCAGGCATGGGGCCCTTTGGTAGCAGGGAAATGCACAAACTGCACAGATGCAAAATCTTGTCTGTTGTGACGAAAGGACATGGCTGAGAAGGTTCCCAACTGCTGACCATAGTTATGGTGGTGCATGGATGACCAAGTTTCTTAAATGGAAATCTGGATGCGTGGATTTATGAATTGGTATCTGCTTATACGTGTGCTTTCTGAGAATCTGAGTTTAACGATCTGCAGTAGGCCTTTATGGAGACACTTTGTTTTGATTGCCTTTTTTAAGAACAGCTTATATTTCAGTTGTTGTTGTTGTTGTTTTTCCCCAAATATGCAGGTGTGAACTGCCCTCAAGCAAAACTGTTTTCACAGTATTTACATCAGACTCAAATGTTAGTCAGTTCAGTTTGATTCTCTCAAGCTCTCTCATTAGGTAAGCCCTGACACGCAAAAGGTGGTCTTCAGAAATGAGGAACATCAACAGATGAAGGAAGGGAATGCGATACAGGGCACAGATCAGATCTCAGTGTAAAATTTTCCCTGCTTCCCGTATTATTTTTTTTCCTAAGGAAGATGAAGAAATAAAAGCTGGAAGACTGTTAGAGATGATGCCTTCAGCACCATATAATTTCTTTGGTGTCTTTAACTACATGTTAAAGCAGCTGTATGAGTCAGCTTGGCAGATTATTAACTTTGACCCCGGCACTTTTATCTTGAATAATGTATATACACTTGTACTCTAAATTGAGTAGTGCAAATGTACTTTCAAGTTTAATTTTTCACTCTCAAATGTATCAGGATTTTTCTTGAGGATGCCGCTAATTTGAATTCAAAACATCCCTTATTTCCCTCCTTTCTCATGAGATCCAATCAGTAGTCTTTGATAAATTTCAGAACAGAGTAAGAGATGCAGTTCATCCTGACTTTTCAGGATTGTAGTGTTTGTGTTCCACAGAGTTATGAAGTATTTCTTTTTGGTAATTCACTGGTGGATTCAACTCAAATAATTTGGTGGAGACAGACCAGTCATGCGTATGAAAGACTTGGAGCTCAGCAGGAGCATTTGTGCTCATGTTTCAGAAAAACAAAAACAAAAAAAAAAAGAAACCATATTTTTTCTCAAGGCAATGGGAATTTTTAGCTTCATCTAAACTTTGTAAACTTCTACACTTTTCTGAGAGATAGTCACTTGTTAGATACTCTATTAAAAAAAAAAAAAAGAGACCTCTTAGCTTGCTTTCACCATCTTCTTGCGTGGATCCTTTAATGCCTCAGATAGTTATGCAGGAAATGTACTTAAACACTTCTAAGTATCTATTAATAGTTTATTTAGTGGACTAATGGCGTATAAAATGTTAATGTTGTATGTGAAACATTTGTTCACAGTTTTCACTAAGAAAATTACGTATGCATCCTCTCTTAATCTTCTTTCTCTTTAGGCAGAGAAAATTTATGTCAGTAAGTCAGAAATCTTATTTTAAATCTTTATTTTAAATAATTGGCTTCACTTTTCTATTTTTAGTTCTTAGGGATATTAAAATACTTTTGCTCAATTCTAGTTTTGATGTAAAATAGAACCTTTCTTTTTACTATTCTGTTCATTTTTAAGTGTATGGTTTCGGCTGCTTAAAACAGTATCAGGGTTGATGTGTATTTAAGCCTGACTTACTAAACAAAAAATTATATTAATGATGAATTTTGCTGTTCAAGACTGAGGTTTCATAGGTACGTAGCTGTCTAAATATACAGGTTGATCCCTCAAGGAGGCTTTTCAGAAATATGTGCGGTTTTTGAAGAGCCAAAAATGGGACCTGGGTTCCTGCATACTTGTGAGTCCCTGCTTGGTGCGTACCTGCACCATAAGACCTGCTGTATTTTGTTCAGAAGTTATTCTGTGCCTTTGCTCAGCGTTGAGCTGCAGGGTTGCGCAGTAGCTGTGGCAGGCAGGGGGCAATGGTGGTCTCCACAGCTATGTGCCGTGCAGGAGCACTGCCCACACTGGGGAAAGGCTGATGGGGATGGGGACCCACAGCTGTTACTGTGGTGCAGGATCTCAGCTTTTCCCTTACGCTGTATTCTGTGATAATCATGCTTATTTCTGTAAACACTGCCTCTGCAGCATTTCAGCTGGAACTCGACACCAGGCATGATAAGTATGAACGGCTTGTGAAGCTCAGTCGTGATATAACAATCGAAAGCAAAAGAACAATATTTCTACTCCACAGGTATATCAGGTGAGTCACACCGAGAGCTGAAGTGTTTGTGCAAACCTATAAACTGTCTTTTGTTTGTGATTAATAGCTGAGATGTTTTGTTGAGAAAGATTAATTTCTCATAAACATTCTTTAGCAGCTGACTGCATGCACCAGTTAGAGAATTAATAGATGCTGGCTCAGGTTTTTTAGTTGGTTTTATTGGAATGTTAAACAGGTTCAAAGTAGAGCGTAACAGCAGATGAGAGCTTTTCAGCTTCCAGCAAGCTGGGAGAGAGGAGCATGCAGCCTTCCTTCACATTAGTCACCTCTGCTGTTACTTCCCCTTTTGGGTTCTTGTAACCTCACCCTCAGTGATCAGTGCAAAAAGTGTAGGTAGCCTGGGTTGTTCACTGCATTCTTCAATCTAAGAGACTTGTCTGTGAAGTTTTGAACTTCTGTATGTTTTGTGTCCTCCAAAGCCTTCAAGCAATCACTGGAAGCCAGAAACAAAGCAGGAAAAGAATGGGAAAATTTAGAGCTTTGTGTATCCAGCTGAATAAAATATTTACTCGTCCTACATGTAACTGCTATAAACAGCTCTCCCTGTTCCTTCTCCCAGATTTATTTTTTTCTTTCTTACCTGCGCACATCTGTTGTGGTAGTGTCTATTTATAGTTACCATAGTAGTAACAGTTATAAATAGGGATTAGGAAATTGCCCTCTTTTTAACTTGGTCTTCTGTGAGGAGCTACTGCGATAATTCTAGTAACTGCCTCAACCTTGACTGTGAATAGCTGTTCCCACTGCAGGGGCTAGATGTGCTGGCAACTGGAAGAGGAAAGAACAATAATGAGACACTCATTTATTCTGAATTTTAGATTCCTGTTTTTAAGATACGTGTGTTATTGTGAGAGTGGAAGCTTTCTGTGCTATATTTTGATTTCCCAGTCCTTTGGTTTTAGCCATTATTATGGCTTTACTTTCTGAAGTCTGTTTGCTTTTAAATGTTTTCTTCAGACCAGTCTATCTGTCTGCCAATATACCTATTAATATACTACGTTGATAGTTTGAGGTTGGAGGAGGAATGGTTTTAAACTAAATCTTACATGCCAAATATATGTTGTTTGTTAATCAGGTATTTCAGCTGTTCTTTCATAACACAGTTCATAATTACTTTCTAAAAATGTATATACTTTACATGTGTTCTGTAACATATTGCAGAATAGTGATATATTTTTTTAATGAACTTCTGCAAATACTGCTTGTTTCTCAGAATACTCTAATGAAGCATTTGTTCTTACTCAAGCTCAAGCAGTTGTTTAAAATTATTAATTAATTGTTAAAATTATTACCTGGAATAAATGTTGTGCTACCAGAGCATTTGACTAGCTGATTCTGCATAGTCTCTCTTTCAGAGTCTACAATAAGTGTCAATGAAAGTTAAACCATTTCTGATTCCAATGTCTGCTTTATTTTCTTCCTTGAAGTCTATGAAAGTGTATTAGTAATAGAAAACCTGTAACATTTTTTTTCAAGTGTCTGCTGGTATTCTGAAAGCTGCTGTTTCATTTCAGTGCTCCCAATGGTGAAGAAGTACTAAATGAATCAGAAGTCAAGTTAGATGGTGTCAGACGGAAGATTAAGCAGGTTGCACAAGAGCTGATAGGTGAAGACATGTATCAGTTTCACAGAGCTATATCTCCAGGTAAATTATTTTAAGATACACAAAGTGTGCTATTTTGCACTGAACTCGATTTCTTGCCTAGCAGTGGTTCCTCTTCATGCAGCAGGTTTGAATGTAGCTCATTTCTGTGATTATAAAGCAGGACTCAGAGTTATCTTTGTGGTTAGCTGAGTTAGCTCTGATACTCTGAGAGTATCACACAGTCTTGTTAGCACTGCTGTTAAACAAGGATTTGCTGAAACTGGAAAACTTTGTACCCTGACCTACACTAAAGTTGGGAGTGGTTCTAATGAACGTACTGGTCAGTTGTCTTTGACTGGGAGGAGTATGTGCTACATACATACATATATTTACCCCAGTTGAAAAGGTTGTAACCTCAGGGAGGAAGAAGAAATGACTAGCTTGTGAAATAATACCTTTGTGAATTCATAAAGTTCATAAATTAAAATCCCTAGATGAGCATTTTCTTTCTTCTAAAGACTTGTAATGTGCACTTTATATGTTTCAGTTACATCTTTTTCTGCTCTTCTCTGTAAAATAGCAATTTTTACTACCATCCTGGAGACAGTATGTACCAGTGCTTTCATCACTCTTGCTTGACTTTTTTTTTGCTATGGAATTTGATTCTTACCTAAAATTCTTTTGCCTTGTTTATGGCAAAATATAAGTAGTATCTGTAACTGCTTCTTTCCTATCTTGCTCATGCTCTAGAAGTATCTTGCATTTACCTATTTTATGTATATATTCCCATGCATCTTTACTTGTTTAGGCAAGAATTCTTCAGTGACTTCAGGGGATTTCAGGGGAGAGCTGCCCAGATTTAATTTTTAGAAAGTATTTTACTTTTATAAACTGTTGATAAATAAGTCTGTGAAGAGATGTAATTTACAAGACAAACAGAGCACAGGTAAACTTTTACTTATGTATGTGAACTTAAGGTCATCTAAGAGTGAAATGTCTCTTAACTTACAGTACCAATTTTCAGTGGTTCTAATTCAATTCCACAGCTTGCTTGTGGTGGTGCATTTGGTTATTCAATTCAAATGTGAACAGTTACTTTTAGGAGAGCCATTTACAACCTGTGTGAATCTTGCTGCTCTCTGTCACTTAGTATTTTAACAAGGCAATGAAAAAAGTGGTTCAAAACACTGTCACTACAGATGACCTTGAACTGTGAGCAGTAATTGTTCCAAGTGTTTGGATTTTCATTTTAAGTTCTGTTTATAAATGCTGAGAATCCAGTCCATTCATTCAGTTTTATGAATTAAGGCTTTTTAAAGCTTCCTTAAGACCTGTAAACATTGTCTGAATAACTTGTGAAGTTCATATTTTCTTTGCTATCTATACAACAGCATTGCTTGAGGTGTGCGAATCTTTGTGAGACCTCATGCTGCAAGCTATCAGCTTTGCCACATGGGCAGTTATTACAGGGTAACCAGCTACCACCTGTTGGTTGCTTTACACCAGTTCCTCCTAGTTTCTTAGTATGGGGTTTAGCGTGGGTGAATTCAGTGAGACATACCTACTTCTGTTTTTACTGAGGGGAATCTTGGCTGGAGTTAGCTTGCATTTATCTCAGATGTAATAAGAGCGTGCCTACAGAGCAGACAGGGAAACGTGTGGTAAGTTCTGTATGTACCCATGTCCTCTAAAGTAAATGAACAAAACTCTTGCTAGCGTTCTTCTTACAGTTTCTCTCTTCTGACTAAAATAAAAAAAGTAGATTTTAGTTTTTAAATAAATGCTTCCTTGCCAACCTGAATAATTAGAGTTTTATGTAAAAGATAAGTAAACTTAGTTTATTTATTTTCAGGTTGTTATTACTAGCTTAACGAGTTTCTGTTCAGGTTTGCTTTGTTTGATAAGCACTCATATACAGTTAGTTACGCTAATTCACCTTTGCTGATCTGTGACTTGCATAAAGATACCTATTAATATCAAAATGGACCAGAATAAGCTCTTCAAAAAGCAACTGGAAATACCCTGTCAGCTGCAATTCAACATTTCTCAAACTTATCTTTGCTGTTTTAAATACCAGACTTATAAAATAACAAACACATGTCCGTCCACTGTAGAACAGGTTGAATATAGACCTGTAGTAGAGGAAATCAGTTGCCTGCTGTGTATGTATGATGACTCAGTGCCTCCACAGCTGCAAAGCTTTTATATATGCAGTATATCCCCAACACTTGCATGTGGCTTGCAATGAAGTGAGACTGTAGTAGAATTACAAAAAATCTTAGTAGTCTTAAGACAATTAAAGAGAATGAATCTACTGTTCTCTAGGTTTAAAAAACAAAAAGGAAGTCAAAGAGGTATTGAGCACTAGATCATGAGGGGGAATAGAAGAGTAGAAGCAGGCTTTGCTGTCTATGTTTTCTTTTGATCAGGTATGCATACAAATGCCTGAAATTTAGCAGTTTTGTGGACTAATGCAGAAGATATAAAAATGCAGCCCTTCCATTGGACTTTTCCTTGTAGGTTGTTATTGACTGGAGTTGGACTGTTTGGGTTAGAAATGGAAATGGTTGTGCTTTCACCTCTGTCTGCTCTTTAGATGTCCATGAATCAATGGCAAGTCTGGAATCTCCTCAGTTGTATAATACTACCTAGCCCAGGGAGCTCCCAGTTGTTTCTGCAATTAGGTAGTTCTTTCCTCATTATAAAATATATATTGTATAAAATCCAGCTGAAGTACAGTGACCTTCATTCTGTTTCTGCAGGTCACCTGCATGGTTTATTGAATCATAGAATGGCTTGGGGTGGAAAGGACCTTGATGTTAGTTCCAACCTTAGTTCCAACCCCATGCTGTGGGCAGTGTTGCCACTCATCAGTTCAGGCTGCCATCCAGTCTGGCCTTGAGCACGTTTAGGGATGAGGCATCCCCAGCTAATCTGGATAGCAAGTGCCAGGGCTTCACTGCCCTCTGAGTAAAAATCTTCCTCCTAATACATGATCTATAATCTCCCCTCTTTTTACTTTTAAACCATTTCCCCTTGTTCTGTCATGATCTGCCCATGTAAAAAGTCAGTACTTAAATTTTGGCTCTTCCCTCAGTAGGCAGAGTTTGTGTTTGCTGGTGCCTGCTATGCATGTTTTGTAAGGGAGCATGCTAGAATATAGGAGTGTGTCACTGGGAAGACAGAGATTGCATTTAGGCATTGATTATATGAGCTCATGTCTATGCCAAGTATGAAAGGTGAACTTGTAGCACAAACATTCCTCTCACCTTGTTTGTTGAATCCTCCACTCTTCAGTTAGTCATTGGGATGGAAAAAAGGGTTGCTTAAAGACTTGTAGATTTTGATGCAGCTGACAGTGAGATCAAGGTGACAGATGTGAAGATGCTTGCTGTCAGGATCAAGAAGCTGAGATAGAAAACCTAGAAGCACGAGGAAAGAAGGAACAATTAGAATAAGAACAACTGTGAGAGGGAATGCTTTATCCCACCTGACCGCACTGTTTATGAAATACTGTAATTGTAAGGGAAAACACTGATAAGAGTTAAGAATGTTGCTTTTGGTTTTGTTTTTAAGTCTAGTGATTTTTAATTGTTGCCTTGCTTTTTTCACAGTGGAAAAGTTTGCATGCCTTTCTGAGAACAAACATAATTAGGAAAAGTGCTAGATTGTTTAGGTATTTCCTGAAGCTGTAAGTCTTGACTTTCTCTTAGTGTTCAAGTCTGATTTTGTGTTCTGAAGAATTTCTGGAGAATTTGTTGAAAGTGTTCTCATAAGCAAAAACATTGCAGTTAAAGTGTGGTTTTTTTCTTCCAAAAAGAATAAAGAAACGCCTGTGTCCCATATCTCAAAAGCAGCATGTCCAATTAACCTCAAACTTCCTAAAAATATTCTCCTTTGTCTTGAAACCAAACATGAAACATCCTCCTGTTCCCCACCCTATGTCTCTCTGAGTAAAAGGGATCAAAACTGGGCTCGTAATGGAAACTGCCGTTGCAGCCTCAGTTAAGGAGTCACAACTGTCTGCATCATAAAGCTGCCTAATACATATTTTATTCAGTATAATAACTGTTCACCTATAAATAGAACAGTGCTATGAGTATAATGCTTGGGAATATTGTTTTCCACTTGTAATTGTTAAATGCTTTTTTTGGGGTTACTCCAAACAGTTGTTCTTTTGACTCGAAGATAAAACAATTCTGGCAGAGCACTAAAGGAGTTTCATGCTTTCCCTCATTAAGATTAGTGCTAATGGCACGCAGGACGTTTCCCCAAAGGACACTTGCATGAGCTCAAACACTGAGTATAGCACTAATTGAACAACAACAAAAACTGATGACTGTTTTCTACACGTTTCTTAACAGTACAGATTGTCCCAGGGGATGATTAAACAAGCAAACAAAGAGATACTGAAATAATGAAGTCTTTTTTTAATGTGGAGCTCTTCATTTGTTATGTTAGGATGTTCGGCTTTGTTGATATTTTTAAAGCTTTACTATTTGTAATATAGAATTCCTGCTCTTTGCCCCACTTAGCAGTGTATACCTTATATATCCTGTGAGGAAATGTGTACTGTTTCTTTAAAATTCTTGAAAGATGCTGTGCAAGAAAAGGGCTGAGAAAGAGGTTATGAACGTATGAAGTAAAGGGAATAAACTTTTCAGGATTTTATTTATGTAGTATTATATTATTTATGAAAAACTCCAAAATATTACTGCAGAATATCAGCAAAGGACAGGAAAAAGCTGTATAAACTCTAAAGACAGAGTATGCTCTGAACGTTTTAGGATTTATGTAAGTATTCCAAGTATGACCTGCATGCATGTGCACTGCATAAATGCAAAACATATATTGCAGAGGGGAGCTTTGAGTCTGTGGCAGGTTGGCATTGAGTGGGAATGAATGGAGCACCATTCTAACATGGCTTATGAAGTGAAATCTCTAACTGGTGGAAGCAAGTCTTGCCCAGTTTTTGTCCCTTAACAGTGTGGGGTGGGATCATGTGTGAGAATTGTAAGGCTGTTAAGTAAACCGTTTCCTATAGAAAACCTTGACTGAGCGATCTATTAGGAGTGATCACTTAAGCTACGTGTAGGTGTCTTTACAGTGAGGTCAAGATTTTGCTAGGGACAAGTATAGGTGTGGCATTATCTTTGCAGCTGATAGGCGCGCGTAGCTCCTTATGGAATGAGGAACCCAAATTTCTTTTGGGGCTTCTTTGCTAATACAGTGGAGAGTGATGATAACAGATGTAACTGGAACGCTGTTGGCTGACCTTTCTGTTTGCTGTGTGTCAGTACGAGCGGTAACAGTGAATGGAGTGGGTTGCACAGAGGAGCTCATTAGCTCTTTATCATGTCTGCACTTGCTCTGAATGGGATTAGATGATGAGGCTGTAAAATGTCAGCACCTTGTCAAAACTACTGCCCTGTGACTGCTTCTCTGATGTTGATGCGGGAAATTCTGTGTAAAAGTTCAGCATTGACGCAGTGGATTTATCTTGTGCACACGCTATTTATGTTCTGAGAGAATGTTATAATGTAGCTTATTTCTGTCTCCTACCTTATGCCATCTGAAGGCACTTCAGAATTCTTAGCGTGCTGCAATAAATTGCACTGTTGGAGTGGATAAAGCAAACTGTGCTACCTTTTCCTATATATGTATTTGTAAAACAAAGCTAAGGTCAAGAACAATGATGTACCTCTGAAAAAGAACTTTTTTTTTTTGGTCTTACAATTTAAAAACTGTAATAAAGTAGGTGACATACAGAGGAAAAGCTTTTTACTGCTTAAGGAAGGGTATCATGAATTGTAATCATCTCACCCAGGAAAAAATTTCAATACACCTAAAACTTGAAAGGGAAGCTATCCGTGGAGGAAGCAATCAGATTTCTGCGAGATGGTGGGAAAACATAATAACACAGGAACAGGATGTAGCTAAAGAATTAAGTTCATCTCTTTGCTGTTGTGGGTGAGAGGTAAAACGCCAGAAATGGAATCAAAGTTTCCTGATTATACTGAAAAATTAATGGAATTTGCAGTGTAGAAGCCAATATTTATCAGATACAATTTTGTTAATTTCTGTTTTCTTACTTTGTGCATTTCTTTGTTCTTGCACATCCAAGAGTGCCAACAAACTATAAAACTGATTTCCAGTAAGTAAACTGCTTGTTTGAAACTCACTGTTATATTTTATTACTCTCGGACTATTTCTAGCTCATGCCTATTTCCTAGGTTCTTCCAAGGAAGGTGAAAAATCAGTATAGTAACTGTGCTGAATTCAGCAAGTAACCATGGTACATCCCTCAGATCTTCAAGGGGGGACGAAATAAAAGGTTGTGAACTTATTTTCCACAGTGTCTCCTGCAAGAAAACCATTGTCTATTTGTACACTTGTTTCTAAAATTAATAACATAAGCTCAATTAAATTGATCTCTACAGTGAGAGAATAAAACTCTCTGCAATTCTCTGTGGAGTTTTTGTGTCTGTTTGAGAAATAATTTAACTGTCATGGGCACTTATGCCTATTAAGTAGGAAGCCTGTGTTTGTTTCTTTAGTTTTGAGGAACACAGACAAACCTCTGGTTTACCTTTCCCCTAGCTGTGGTGTGTATGCAGCTTTAGAGACTAAGTGCAAACAATGCTAACGCTTCAGCACCTGAAATTTATCACTTACACATACAGCTGGAAAGGAACAGAGCTGCAGGATGGTCATGGATGTGTCACATAGCAGTTGACTAATCAATAAAGCATTCAGGATTTAATAAGAGAAATTTTCACCAATTTAATTATTGATTTGATCGTAAACCAGCTTAGATGAATCGTTGCTAGATGCAATATATGTTCTGGTTTCAGTTGCTACCTTGAACTGATTAGTGATAGAATGCATACAGTATCTTTCTCTGACAAATATTCCTATATGAGCTTGCACTGACTGTCAAAGTGATTTCAAAACTGAATTGTTAAAATGGAGCAGTTTATCTGGAAATGGACTTGGCTGTGTTTTTCTCTTCCTCAGTTCCCTTTAAAATTCAAAGGCTGTATGTAGCTCTGCATGGCATACATACCTGGCTCCATGAACGTATTATTCAGTGAATAGAAACAGCAGATTTTTTTTTTTCAAATTTATGTGCTTTTATTTTTATGTGTTACTTATCCCCATTGTACAAAACCTGCTCTTCAGGAGTAATATGAAGCCTTTTTTACAGCAATATCCAGGTGGTGTGTATGTCTGAGTATAGCTGGTTTTACAGCTGGCTTTAGAATCTTTCTGTAAGCTGTTAGAAAATTAACCCTTGATTTCACACTCACAATCAACTAAGCAGCTGTTGGATTGTTTCATAGCCTCAGTTTTAATTACTTCAGTTTTTACCATTTCTGGACAGAAAGAAGTGTGAATCTAGGAATTGTTGCTGCCATCTGTGGACAAATTGAAATGAGTGAGGTGTGAGTTGTCAGTTTCGTCTTAATAGGATGGTAATGATGAGGTATGATTATTTTCTAATTGTCATTTGTTTATGAATGCATTTAAATTTATTGCTTGCACTTGTTTCAGTTGATGTACTTGGTCCATGTAGTTATTTTACCAGTTCTCATTGATCAGCAGGCTTGTAGAAGTGGGTTCTTCTCATTCTACCATCTTCCTTGGGTTCTGCAGAGTTCACTGACAGAAGCTCTCCAGTTATCTTTGTTTTTTTTTCTCAGTTTGGGTTTTCCACAACAATTTGACTTTTTTTTTTTTCTTTTTTCCTATTTTTAAGAGAGGGTCACTTATTAGCCTAAGTGTGATAAGGTTGTGTTGCTTTGATTTGATGATGAATTCACAATTGGGTAGCTTCATGTGACTTGCCCTAAAAATAATGTTCTGCACCAGTGATGCTGGAAGAAAACTGTTGTAACTGTGCATGTTTTCAGACAGCCCTTTTGGTGACTGCTGTTGGTTTGTGATTCCTGCTTCATGGTTTAAGGTAGGAGCTGGGAAGGTAACAGAGGCTGTCTGTGTGAGCAAAAAGATGCAGGCAGGGAGGAAAGCAAGAGGATGAAGGAAGAGAAGGAAGATAACTTGAGAAGAAATAGGGACCAACATCATTCAGGAAACTGACAGATAGTGTTGGTGTTTATAACTTCAAGACTTTGGGGGGTTGGACTCGATGATCTCTGGAGGTCCCTTCCAACCCCTACAATTCTGTGATTCTACAATTCTGTGAAGACCTGAGATGCATGGAACCCATTTTAACCCATTTTTAAGTGTTGAACAGATACTTAAATGAAAAAATCCAGTAAATTAAATGTTAAGAGACACTTTCCCCTTCTTTGATCTGTCATTTCAGTACATGCGTGCATGTACATCTTAGGTAGAATTAGATTGTATTTACCTTAATCTGACTCCTCCAATTAAGGGACCGTTACCCATTTTTAAAATAGAAACATCTTTTCCTTCCTCTTACATGGTCATTTTTTTCTTGGAGAGAGTGCTACACTGAGAGTTTGAAGAGACCCGATTCCTTGCTAGTATGATATTAGTTTTGTTTGTTGTTTTTTTTCATTGTTTTAGAGAAATTGCTTAACTCTTACTTCTCAGAATCTGTATATGCAGATGAACATTATCAGGTGATTCAACTGGAAAAAAATTGCACAAACTTTTAGGCATGAAATTTCCTCCTCTATAGATGTGTGCTGAGAAGATACCTCTGTGTAACTTTCCAGTTTGTATGCAAAAAATATATTTTCAAAATATAGAAGGAAGATATTATATGTGTGATGGTAGCCTATCACTAGTACAAGCTATTTATACAGAATAAATATAATAAGATATCAAAATATTTAACTTTTCTGTAGTTTCACCTTTCTAATTTTAAGAAATGCTACTGGAAGTAACGCCATGCTTTTATTTGCAGTTTCCTACGTGTGTTCTAAGAAAAAAAATGCATAAAAACAGTTTTACAAACTATTACTGGCAGCTCAATCTGTAAATAATCAAGTTTTGGAATAAATCCAAAATAAAAGCATGAGGGGAAAGGTGCTGTTGGATAGTGTAGTGAAATGGGATGGAGCTTTTCACCTTGGGGATTATTTGCTGAACATAGCGGATGTCCTTCCATGAAGCTAAAACATAACATATTCAAACATTCTTCTACCTGCATATAAAAACACCTTCTTTCAAGGTCTTGGGTCGCTAAAAGGTTATGTTGCAGCTACTTTTGGAAGGACTTAAAATATAAATATTTTTGCAGAGGAGTTGCTACCAGTCTATTTGTGATGCTAACAGTGTCACATAAGGTTTTGTAACCTTACTTGTCAATACTGTGAGGTAGATTCCCAAACTGTGCAAGGTGAAATAACAAACCAGAATGTGTGTACAATATTCACATAGTGGTGTTAAAGAGAAGGGAGGAAAATAGTGGAACAGCTTGGATTGGAAAGGAGGAGGTAAAAATGTGCATGTATTTGCGTGTGTGTGTGTGTGTGTGTGTGTGTATATATGGAGAGAGAGAAAGGAAAATAAATACACATAGATATAGAAATGAAAGGAGGAACCAAACACCCTGGAAAATGCGTGTGGAGGAGTTAAAGTGAAATGAGTGGAAGCTGGGGAGTTAAGACTGATCAAGAAACCTGTATATTGGAAGGTTTGAGAGCTGGTTTGATCACTTTGAGAACTTGGGTAAGTGCCACGTTGATTCTTCATATCTGATAGTCTTCTCCATAGATAAGAGATTCTCACACATGTTGTCGTATTAATTGCTGTGGCATTAGGTAACTTACAGCTTATCCATGGAAAAAGCCAAAATGTCATAATGAATTACTGGTTGTGTTATATCAGCAGAGTAAATCAGGGGAAGAAGCAATTGAATAAATCTTCCTCTCTGCAACTTCTGAAGTTACTAGTTTTGGAAAATCCCAAGTAGTTTTCCTTTATTATTCCTCTGTGACTTCTGCCCAGAATGCTTCACCCAAGCTCAGTTGATGAAGCTATTGCGTTTAATTGGCCTTGCAGTTCCCTGTGTACGAGAAATGAGTGTGGCTCTGGTTGCTGGATCTTATTCTACTTTTCAAGCTACTGCTGGGTAGGAGCATAAAGGATGCAAACTGAAATGCCTTTCTGAATTGCCCTCACTCACTTTGCAAATTCGTATTTCAAAGGAAGAAATGCAGGTCATTCGTTAAGCTTTTTTGATTGCAACATGAAAAGCATTTTCCCTTGTGGTCTCCTCTAGTTTTCTGGGGATCATGTGGCTTTCCTCTGTTACTCAAGGCTGTGTTATTGATTCAGACTTTCTCTTTGATCCAAATGAAGCCTAAATTCTCTGCTTCCTAGATATCTCTTGTAGGCTGAGATTTTGGCCCTAGAGTGGTCAGTTGGAGTTTCTAAAATTATTCCAATGGAAACAGGATTCTGCTGCTAGTTACCTTGGGTTCCTCCATTTTTTTTCACTTGACGTATTGGCAAAGCTGTTGTCTATTCATGGCCCTTCTCAGCGTGTTACAGCAGTGTCACCTCTGAGCTTCTCTCAAAGTGAAACCATCCCCTTAGAATTGTTCAGTTCTTCTGCTAAGATCGATCATGTTACAGTATGTTCCTTTAACTTCCTCTGTTGGCTCTCTCTCTGCCCCTTGCTCAGATACACACGTATTGTTATTGTCTTTAAAACTTTTTAGCTTAATCCTGCTGTGGCTGTTTGCTCCAGATTCATTTCTGCTTTTTATTTTTCCACCATCAGAGCCAATTTCAGATTTGTGCTGAAATCCCACATGCTTCCCCCAGATTTGTCCTCTACATATAAGGAAAAATTAATAGAACCTACGAATTACCGTCTCAATATTCAAGCTGTATTTTTGATCTCACTTTTGTTACTAATGCATACAGAAAATTGCCATCTGCTGAGTTGATAGTGAGAGGTAATTGTGACAGGTGGCTGCAAATGGCATATAAATCTGGAACAAGCTGTATTTGTTATCCTATCTTTTATTTCCTTGCTGGCACACCTTTTGTTCTTCCTGCATGCCTTATTTTCAGAGTGTAAGTTCTTGACGATAGGGCTGTCCTTCATTGTGTTCATCTTGCCAAACATTGCAGTCTTGTCTGGCTTATTGTAATTTTAACAATAATAGTTTTTGGTCTGGATTTGTTTGTAAGAAAATGTGCTTTGTCCTGAACTTGAATTTCACCTAGCCTGTCTTTTAAGGAGCCTATTCACTAATTCCTACAAAACAATGAAATGGGAAATGAAGTTTTAAACAGATATTTTCTGTTGCTAACAACAGATCTAAAGGAAACATTACCTGTATTTTGTGGGCCATCTGCCTTGTTTTTGATTTATCTGCAGTCTTTTTTTTGCATTGTGCCCCATGTCTGTGACTTCGTGTAATATAAATGCAACGCTTTAGAAGCTTCGTTATGGGGAGCGACTTCTTAAGATGTTTCTGGGAGTAAGTAGCACTATACTTTGTACTGATATACTGAAGGATCTGAATAAAAAATGCACTTGTAGTAAAAACTCGAAAATGTTGATCTGCTGTTCTTTTGGTCTCATATGTCAGAAGTGTGCTATGTTAAATAGCTTTTCAGTGTTATGTCTGGATTTCACTTTCTGCTAGTAATCTTAAGATAGTTTCACATACAAATTTTCTAAAAAAAAAAAAAGCAAGCATGGGTCATGGGTCATTGCTATAAAGTTTGAATCATTTGCTTAATAATTTTGTGGTTTGGTTGTTTTTTTTTTTTCAGGACTTCAAGAATATATTGAAGCTGTTTCATTTCAGTATTTTATCAAAACCCGATCTTTAATTAGTGTTGAAGAGATCAACAAGCAACTAATATTTACAGCAGAAGACAGAGAAGAAACAACAAACATGGTAAAAGTTTTTCTCTTCTCATATGGCATATCTTTCTGGAATGGTAATGCAACGACTGAGCTTAGTCATGCTTTTGGCACTTGATTAAGTAAGTTCAGTTAATGGAATGGTATTAGATATACATGTGGGCTTTGACTCAGTCATTCAAAACGTGCTTGTTATTCTGAGACGTATTAAACTAGGTCAGTAGGCTTCAAGTTTATTCATTTCACATCCCCTTTAGGGCAAAATGAACACCTTCTGGCAGGGAGAAGGATTTGGGATTGTAAAATACCGGGAAGCAAATATGGAAAAGGGATTTTTAATGTCTGTGTTTGTATCTGTAACATCCACCAGTGTATAGTGGTATAGCAAAAGTTGGAGGAGACTAATGAATTCGAGACAAAATGAAATCTTCCTACCTCATAGTAAGCTAATCAGGGCAGGCACTCTGATTAGCTTCTGTTAGTATTCATTATGTGTTTTAGCTTGGTAATTTGTAGCATTCCTAGAGTTGCTCTTTATGTTTTCAGGGCACAAACTCATTTACTCTTGTACCTTACACCTCATGTTGTATCTGCTGTTTCTTGATGTGGCCATACCTTTACCCTGCCCTGCACAATTATTTGCACAGACACTGCTGCCAATGACCACAGTAAACTGGGAACACTTTGTAGATGGGGCTCAGAAGCTGTCTGTGGTAAAGTATAGAAATGGTCATGCAGTGCACATGCAGTGTACAGTAATACACAGCATTAGTGCTTTAGAGACTACTTCTGTTGAAGAGATTCTGTTCTACAGCACTTTTTTTTTCCTTCCTCATTCTTTTAGTAAGATATTTGTAAAGAAGCCAGGTTTTCAGCTTAAGTTCTCTTTTTCTTACCTACAATGGCATGCTTCTTTTCCCTATTTGCAAAGTTATTGATGTCTGCATGCACACCTGACCAGATTGGTGATGTTTGGGTGGGTGTTCCCTTGTGGGAATAAGGGGATAGAAGCAAACCTGTGCTGTCTCCAATATCACCAGTATTTTGGAAATCAAAAGTATTGTAGCTTGGAGAGCAAATTTGTCACTTGTGGTAATTTTTTTCATGAATATTTATTTAGATATTTTGATGAATTCAATTGATATAAAAAACAGATCTGAGAGGAATCCACTTGTGAGCTTCTTCTAGAAAGCATTTTGAAATTCAAGATATTATTACAAAATGATGTGATTTGTTTTCATAGTGCAGACTCTCTTATTGTTTCTTGAATCTTTGGATTTGTGTATCTTTGGACAAGACCATTCAACCAAAATTTAAATCCATCAGGCTGAAGTCTGCAAGCCCCCCACCCCCCCAAAAAAAAGGCAAATGCAAATAAATGTTGATACAAAAAAATATTTATTCTATTTGCATATAAAAATGGTAGAAGCGTGGTATGTTTGATATGTTCATCATGCTTTTCAGAGAGGAAGTCACATCTCAATGGAATGGATACTTTTATATCTTACAGCACGCTGGAGGAAGGATTAGTAAATAGTACTTCTGAAATCAGTGGAAGTGGCATGCACTAGAATGTTTGTAATTCCTATTGCTTTGCAGTGCATTAGGTAAATTGGTGTGCATTTGAACCATTTTAGACTGTCTTTTCCATAATTCTCTGAAAGGAACTTTGCTCTATTCTGTCCTCAGACCTCCAGTTCCCAGGATAAACAACCACACACTTGGAGCCTGAAGGTGACACCTGTAGATTACCTGCTGGGAGTGGCTGATCTAACCGGAGAGCTGATGCGACTGTGCATCAGCAGTGTTGGCAATGGTGACATCGACACACCTTTTGAACTGAGCCAGTTCTTACGTCAGATTTATGACGGTTTTACTTTCATTGGCAACACTGGACCTTATGAAGTATCCAAGAAACTGTACACTTTGAAACAGAGTCTGGCAAAAGTAGAGAATGCCTGCTACACGTTAAAAGTACGGGGCTCTGAAATCCCAAAGCACATGTTGGCTGATGTGTTCTCCACCAAAACAGAATTGATTGACCAAGAGGAAGGCCTTTCTTAAAATATGGAGACTGTCACAGCCCATAAGGGGAGAGGACTCACATAGAGAAATCTTGTTAGTTATGATTTTTAGGTTTTTGACCCTCAACGCTTTTTAGGTAGAGACATTTTTAGTTTTATCTACGACAAGATTGTTTGCAATAGTGATTTGTAACCAAAAATACTTTTTTATGGTGTGCCAGAGAACAAATGTTTGACTTTGTCCTCTCGGCATGGAATTTCCTGTATTGCTCCATTGTATCCTCTTTCAGAACGACCAAATGTTCCACTGCGTTTTGCACCAGTGACTGTCAGTAGTGCCAGTCACCTTGAACAGGTGTGGTTGCTCTTATCACTAATTAGCAGTGGAAAAAAATGGTCAGGTACTGGTTGTTCAGCATTATCCGTAGGTTTTTGCTGAGCTTTGTTTTCTGACTGTTTGGGTTCTATCTTCACATTGTATCTAAAATAGCACACCTACATGTGTGAAAGTTCGACCTTTGACTTGAAGCTGAGGTGGTCTTGAAACTGAAGCTAAGTCAGCTTTTCTCCAGTTGGTAATGAGGCTAATTGCACCAGGCATGTATTACTGTGTACTCATCATTCTGGGACTCGGTTAAAATTGAGCTCTGTTTTAGTTACACAGATTCTTTAGATATTTTGATATGAGTTAGGAAATCATTTAAAAATGTGGAACTTAATGGTTTACATTTTGGTAACACGTTTTAATGCAGAATCTGCCATTTTTGTAGACAAAAGCAGAAGAAAGACCTGCCAAGTATACTTAACACACACAAATTGGTTAAGGCAAGAGCTTCTTGAACAAAACCAATGAGGCTTTGTGCTAGAAGTCTGTTCTCTGGTGTTTGTGCTGCCCTGAGGACCTCCAGTGGGGCTGAGCTGGTAGAAGTATAGGAAGGGCCAGCAAAGCTTTAAATATCTGTTAGCAGGAACTATATCATGTGCATGTTCCTATGGAAAGGAAATTGCAAACAGAAATAAGGCAGACATTCTGACTTCCAGGTTTATCTTTGAGGTGGGTATGTCACCGCTGGCAAAAAATCAGGGCTTTCTGCCGGTGTCTGAAGTTATGGAAGTCTGATAATGTACGTTATGCTAAAGGAAAACAGATAAAACAACATGATCTTTAGACTCCAGGAAATAGGCCTCCCAACTGCAATTGAAAATACTGCATGTTTTTTATTTTCACTTCCATATGCTGTGATAGTGCCAATATTTTTCCCATGAGCATGTCCTGAGTAGCACGGATCATCTGATACATGGTCAGGAATGGGTAAATATATTTCTGTCACATTTTTCCATTGTTTCCACATAAAGCAATATGTGGTGGGTACTTTATTTTCTTCCTATTATTACTTTTTTTTTTTTTTTTTTTTTTTTTTTTTAAGCAATAAATTCTGAAAGCAGTCACTGCCTGGATGTTGTTGGTTTTTTTTGTTTCTTTTTTTTTTTTTTTTTTTTTTTGCTATTTAGTCCTAGAGGTAAGTAAAGGTGTGAGTTTCCCCCTGGTGTGCAGAACTACTTTCTCAGCCGTTTTATTCAGGGAAGTCTAATAGTAGCTAGGTTTGAAACTTCATGTGATCCTCTTGAGTTAAAAAAAACAAACAACAACTAAAAAAATCAGCAAGGGATTCAGATGGCAGAACAATTTTACACTAGTATAAATCTGCAATGGTAGACAGTATTTTTTTCTTGTTGTTTTCCTCTTTTTTGGCGAGGGGGGGAGGAGGAGAAGTGAGGAGGAGTAAGTGAAACCTATTCATAAGGAATCCTTTTTAAAATTTTTTCTTA
Source organism: Tetrao urogallus (assembly GCF_951394365.1). Classification (NCBI taxonomy): domain Eukaryota; kingdom Metazoa; phylum Chordata; class Aves; order Galliformes; family Phasianidae; genus Tetrao; species Tetrao urogallus. Next base: position 38,968,995 of record NC_136814.1, on the reverse strand, counting down.
AGTTTACGTATGCTTTTAGTATTTCACTTGAAGCAGGTGCAAGAGTAGTACTGTGTCTTTTGGCACTGCTAAATTTACTGCAAGTAATTGCAGGAGGACGTGTGTGAGTTGAAAGCCTATCGTATCGTTATTAGATGTATTGTCTGATACTAAACAGAAGGCTGTATGTTGTCTGTCCCAGCAACTACTGGGCAGAAGCTGAATGTTTTCATGTCACAGTTTGACAAGGGATGAGATGAGTGACATTGAAAGCCTGCCACATAATGAGCACACAGCAGCCACTGCTGCAGTCAAACAACTGTTATCCCCATACAGTCATTCATGATTATGAAATTACAGATGTATAATAATTGTATTTTTTAGCAGAATTTAGAGGTTTCTTCAAAGAATATGTTTTGATTCCAACCTTAAAATTTCATTAAGCCTAGAGAACTTCCTTAAGGGCAGATGAGATTTCTAAATTCCTTTAGGCTGCCTGTTTATAATCAGAAGCCATAGTAATCCCTAATAGGGAGGAAAGTGTGTGTGTGGTGTATTAGAGCAGCAGCACAGATGGGAAATTGCTAGCGGCCTGCAAACCTCCAGCTCAAGGAAATATTTTCCCCAAAAAACAATTAGACTGTAGCTATTTGAAAAGTGACAGACATTTATCAGCAAAACAAGTTCCTAAACAAGCAATGGCAATTTTCCCATTTCTTATCCCATTGCTCTGTGGAGCCATTGATATGCTTGGTCTACAGCCAGAGCAGGACTACGTCATAGCAGATGTTTCATGGGGGCAGCTCTGTGTGCTAAAAACCATCTGCCTTTCTGAAATCTTTCTCAGAGGTGATATTTCTTCATGCTTGACTTTTGTCCTGGCTACTAATTTGCAGAGAGGAAAATAGATTCAATCACATTTAGCTTTCCAAAACTGCAGTGAAGTTATATAAGAGAAGCTTCCTGTTGACAGGACACGTGTGTCTATCTACTCGGTCTTCCTTACTTGGATTTTTCCGTGAGTTTATTCAAAATCATTTTAAAATAATAATAATAAAAATTAGAATAGACTTTATATTATATATTTTGCCTTCTAGAATTCTATGGACTAGACTCTGGGACTACCCTCAAAGAGTTTCTGAACTTCAGAGCAGACAAAGGAACAGCCAAGAAAAATAAAGGGAAGATGGTGGAGGAAAGCGATGAGGTGGAAGTGAGAGGACAGGCCCTTTACCAGAAGACTGCAGGATAGCAGTTTGGCTTAACACTTCTGATTTTGGAAAGGAAACTTTCCAAAACTTTTAAAAGTCTGAAATGTTGACAGTAAAGAGTTAGTTGGGAAGGAAGAAGGCAGTAGAGCAGGAAAATGGAAGGAAGTAAGGTGAAAACAAAGAGGGGAAGAGTGGCAAGGAGTGGGAGAGCATGGAGGAGGAGCAGGATGAGCTGCAGGACAGAAGGGACACACTTAGGGTGGGACTTGGGAAGGACATGGGACAGGAAGGCAGCCCCGCAAGAAGCTGGAAACTGCTTTGCAACTGAGTGTCTCAGCTATAAAAGTCTTGGAGCTGACCTGTAGGAATGGTAGGACCACAAGATACCCAAAGCATCTACTCTTGAGTAATGAGTAAAGGGAACTTAATTTTCTGAGCTGTGAGAACCTGCAAGTCCTGCTTTGAGCAGGGTTTGTAGGATCCAGCTGTGCTGTCACAGATTTAGCTCTTTGTTCCCATGCCACCCCACCTCCCATGCTTGTTCACCATCATTCCCATACTGGTAGCCGTAGTCATTGATTGGTGATCTACCAGTGTTTGCAACTGCTAGAAACAAGGTTAGATGTATTCTGTAACATAAAGGAATGCTTACTGTGACCACTGTTTTCCACTTGCATGCTGTCAGTCTGTCAGTTTTGCTGTCACTGTTGTTGCTGCTTCAACTGTTCCTTTTCTTCCCTTTCTTAACTTGTAATTTCTTGCACTTTACTGTTCTTTTGATTCATTGCATCCATTCCATGGGTTGATCTTTTCCATGTCTAGCTGATGTCTTGGGGTAAACCGTCTCCATGCAGGAAGAAGAATAATCAGTTGGTTTCTTAAGCAGGCTTGTCTATTCACACCTCCAAATCTGAAAACATCAGTCAGCTGTGGGGGGAGAGTTCTGCTACTCCTGCACTCCAAAGACCTGGTGCTATGTCCTATGGCAGCCATGGTGCTGTGTGTCAGGATGGGTGGGTAAGCACATCTCATGATGCTTTTGTGGCTGTGCAAACCTCAGTTATTTTGAGGCCTGCAATCATCGCAAGCCAAGAGAAATGGTCTACAAAGATGGAGGCAGCTGCTTCTCCAGTTCTCAGGAAGGTTGTCATTGAGGAGTATTCCCACCAGTCCCACCTTTCTTTACCTAAATCATTACCCCTTTGAAAAGCCTGTTTGCAGACTGCAGCAGGAGAGGCTTGCCTATGGGTTCTTCTGGAGCCAGTCAGTATCTCCCTGAACACTGGCCAGACTTGAGGAGATGGCTCCTCTCAGCTCCTCCCACAGGCTGACACCACTGGCCCTGGTTGTCCCTCCTGCCCCCCAATAAGGGGGGCTGAGTGCCCAGCCTGCCCTACTGGATTTCACAGACCAGTGTCATGTGGGTTCATCTTCTTTCTTCCTACTGTTCTTTTCATTCAGATGTTTACTCCTCCCAAAGAAAGCAGCTGTTGTGTGAGCTCTGCTTCTCCATTGCCACAACAGGCCAGATGACCTCCTAAGCCCATCGTTAGATGCTGTTCCTTGGCTCCTGGTGCACAGCAGGTTTCGTGGGACATCGTTTATCTTTGGGCACTTCTCCCACAGCTCTTTGCTTTCTTTCAGGCTTATGAATTCCTTTTAATCTGGTCAGGTCCCACCACTTCTGTTTAGTTCCTTCTCAAGGTCCTCTCCTCTCATGGCTTCAGGAAAAAACACCTGGCAAAACTGACTCTCTGTAAGTGGGTTTGGAAATAGCCCAGGTTTTGTTAAAATGAACTTTGTGAGGACAGAAATCAGATGTTTGAAGGATGCAATTGTATGAACGGTTTCAATGTCACAGGAATACTGTTAAGTGCTGGCTGTCTTGTGTTAGATGTGTATAAGGGGGTGGATCTCTCCTCGCAGCAAGGGCTTAGGTTAAGAAGATTTTGCTTTGTATACCTCACACCTCCAGGTGAAGATGACAGGAGATGCCATGACCATGAAGGAAAATGACTAAGATGAAATGGTGTAAGGTCATACAGCAAATCAGTCAGGAGCCAGGAGTTGGACTTGGCTCTTTCAGCTTCCAGTCCAGCTCATATGGCTGCTGATCTGAGCACTTGTTGCACTCCAGAGCCTGTGAGCTCATGGGGCAGCCCACGCCCTTTTATGGGGCTGAAATGCTAAGGTCCCTCATGTGCCATCCAGTCATGTGCAAAGTGTGTGCAGCATCCCACAGGCAGATAGCAACATTAGAAGCACTCATTCTGAACTTCCAGCTGGCTTCAGTGAGCTGCTGTGCTTTATGCTCTTGGTGGAACCTGTTTTCCTGCTGGTTTCCCATTCATTGAGCTGCCCTGGGCTGCTGGATCTCCAGACCTTGCCCCATCCTGCAGCTCAAGGCAAAGCCAGAGCTGGGCCACGCTTGGGGCACAAACCTTGAGCGAGCAGTGTCTGGTGCCAGCAGAGATCTCATAGTGCACAACAGTCCTGCTCGGTTCTTCTCAGGTCTTTTTTTTTTTTTGCAGCATTTTCAGCCCAGCATTTACCCATGATTACTCTTAATAATTTAACTATTTAAATAGGTACATTCTTCCTCTGGAAGAAGTGTTGCTTTGCGGGAGCAAATAATTTAGATTCTAATTACATAATGGTATCTACCCATGAAGAGCATTCCACCGATTGGCAGCTGCACTGACGTTCCTAAATTGCTTGAGCTCAATTGAGGTTTCTTATCTGCATCTAAAAACTTGTATCACCCACTCAGAGTTGTGGTAGAGTTTTCCTGTGTCCTACTTTAAACGTGTTGTGTGAGAGAAGGGAAGATGCTGGTGTTTGTTCAGGGAGATGGGAGTTCGTGACTATCACCAAATTGAAGGTAACACTCATGGTGAAGGACATAAAAAGTTTAAACCTAGTCTTATCAGAGCCTGTGCTCTACAGGAACTGATTGGCCCAAGTGGAAAAGCTGTAGGCTTTCCGTTTATTTCAGATATAGTCTATTTCAGCTCTCTGGTCCTGCCTTGCCATTAAAAGGATGCCTCTTAGGAAATTGTTAGAGAATGTTTATTTGTTCTGCCATCTAGTGTCCATCTCTAGAAATACAAGAGGCTTTTTTTTGTTTCCAGTCACAAGTTATTTGTTGTTTGCCTTTTATGTCCTTAAAACACACGTTAGCGGTGCAGCATAAGCTTCATTTTTAGACTTTAGCTACATCTCTGGTAGTAATAAATGATATGCAGCACCTTCTGCTATTCAGAAATTTGGGGAATATGAGGGAATAGCGTATCTCATCATGTGTGTATGGTGGTTTGGAGAGAAAGAAAGAAAGAAAAATGCATGAGAAAGTTTGGCCAGACATGTACTTGCAGACCTGTACATTATACAAATGCTTTTATCTGAAGCAGTACACTGGAGAGTACTGGTGCTAATAAGGATTCATAGAACCCTAATTCCTTAATATATATTATAATTATGTTTCCCATATAAGAAAATGCAAGTCTTTTAGCTGTTGAACTTCTGGTATAAAAGCAAACAGTCCGGCATGTGTGAACATGTCTGTGTGCCTACCTACTGTGACCACGCTTGTCACAAAAACACCTCAATTAGACAGCAGTTGTCCCCAGGCCACCAGGAGAGACCCAGCACACTCCATAGAGCATCACCAGACACCACAGCAGGCTTTGAAAGGGGATCACGCAGCCTGAGCTGTTCCTTGTGCTGGGCATGACTTGTGTGTCTAAGAATGTGTTGGAGATGGCTATTGCTGCCCAGGCACCTCTGCAATACAAAGTTGTCCCTGTAGTACATCATATGGTCACGGTCCTATCTGAGCATCTTTGGCTTAGCTAAGATGGGTGCTCAATTCCCCATTCATGTAAACTGTTTTCTGGATTGCAGCCACAGGAGGAAGGAGATGCTGGTTTGTTTTAGGGCAGTTCCTTTGCCTTTGGAAGATCACAGGTTTCAGAGGGATTTCCGTCTTTTTCTACTGCAGTTTAACAAATATTGAGATCTTGTATGAGCCTCTGAATTTATAGGATGTAACTTGCACTGCGAGTAAAGGATGGAGAGTGCTGGAGTCCCTTGAGTTTCCTGGATGAAATTGAGTGAAATTCCAGCTGTGGTCCTCCACAGCAACATTCTGAAATGACTGGCTCTGGTGGGAAACTCAGCGGCTCTATCCTGCGGCTGTGCCTCAGGTCAGAGCTCTCCCTAGAGTCACCAGGAGCTTTGCACTGATGAGACACTCTCTCTGGATTCCAGGAAAGCCCTAGGACAGCTGCTACATGTGTTCTCTGTGCCCCACAGCCTTTCCGTGGCCATCTATGGACCTGCTTCATTGCTGATGCCAGGCTCCTTTGCTTTCGGGAATTGCATTTTGCTGTATTGTTACCAGCAGGGTTTGCTAGTGCAGCACCTGAAAGCAGAACAGCTGGCATGTGGGGGTGGTCCTGTAGTTTTGCCTTGTTTCCTGGGCACTTCTTCCTTGAAATGCACTCTGAGCATATCCATGAAGTTGTGGAAAAAGAGGTGAGCGGTGCAGTGAACAAGTTTGTTAATAGAACAGAATATTCTGAGCTGGAAGGACCCATGAGGATCATGGAGCCCAATCCCTGGCTTCGCACAGCACCACCCAAAATCCAAACCTTATGTTTGAGAGCAGTGTCCAACTGCTCCTTGAGCTCCAGCACTTGTGGCTGTGCTACACAGGTTTCTATGTCGATGTCCTTAAATTGTTTGCCTCTGCTTGTGACAGGCTTGTATTGATTTAGGTTAATTTGGTTTCCCAAAAAGGGTTGTGCTGATTGCTCTAAATGGATTAAATAGTGATTTTAGTTAAACTGATGGTTGGATGGTGTGTAGACAGGGCCTGGAGCTTTGTAAGCTAATGACTTGGCAGTAGTACAACAAGTTTTTTTTTAGACACCTGAGTCCAAGCTGTTGTTGTAAATATAGGACTGTAAGTGTTACTGTTCTAGAAATTGTTCCCAAGCATAAGAATTTTCCAGTAGATCAGTTTCCTGGCACATCTCTTTACCAACTCATGCTTTTCTGATAAAAATTTGACAAGCACTCTTAATATAAATGGATTTTGGATTAAATCCAAATGAATAACATGGAAAAAAAATTTTTTTTGCAAGGTTCCTTAATTTTTGTCTACTTTTCCAGCCTGCAATTTTTTTTCTCCCACATTTCTGGCAATGAAGAAAAAAAGTTGTATTCATTTTTATCAAAATTCAGATATTTTGAAGAAAAATGTGAATGTGATCACCTCCTGCCAACACCAGCAAATCTTTCTCCCAGGCGAGACCTGATAGGAGGGGTCTAGGAGCAGCCACCATTTAACTTTTCACTCAAGAAAGTACAAACAGGTTGCACCTCACCTTGTGAGGTTATGCCTTTCAAGCCCACGTCATCTCAGTTTGAAGAAAACCTTGCATCTGCATAAAGAGAAAGGAGTACAGGAGGACGGAAAAGCTGAGGTCTGCCTACAGGATTGTGATCGCCTATTGAGCTTATGTATCCTCTCTGGTTTGCATTGGGTGGTGACTGATTTCCTTCTAAACACCTTCAAAGCTGCCCTGGGCTCATACACACAAGCCCTGTCCTTGAGGGATACCACACCATGGACCATGGTTCTCCCTGGGCTGTGAATCGTAAGATAAAAGCTCAGATCTGAATGGCCAGCTTTGCAACAGAGGGGTACAAAGCTCACAGTCAACAAAATAATATCCTACAGAATCCTCCTTCATAATTTGCTGAGCCTCTTCCATGGAACAATTAGTGGATGCTCTTGTTTGGAACTCCATGACTCACTCCTGTTCTTCAGTCGTGGTTTGTGGTCACTCAGTCACTCAGTGCACCATGGGGAAACAGGCAATTGTGAGAATTTCCTCTCATTCTGTGCTATGTGACACCACAGCTCCATATGTTCATGGGCTGTGTGTTCATGTCCTGGATGTGTGGGCTCACCCCTCAGGCAACACTTCGTTATGGCCTCAGTGATTAGCAAGATTTGTCAGAAAGAAAACACATTTCACAGCATGTTACAGTACTTTGTAATCTATCTGCAGGCATAATTCTTTTGTCATTGAGCTGTAACTCTTACATCGTGGCTTGGTTCCAGTAGAGTTTTATTTCTACCTGTGTATCTTTGTGTATGCATGTGTGTGCCTGTGCCTGTGCGCTCTTGTAGAAGCTCCAGTAGAAATAGTAAACACCATTAAAGAGGTTACACTGGCTCATGCCTCCCACATTCTTTGCTGTTAGCCATACTCAGATTTGCCAGTCAGCAATGAACTGCTAGGAACTAGTAGGTGATCTTAGCCATTCTGCATCACATAAACATCTTTGTAACTTTCCAAGTATGTGGTGGATGTGAAGGACTCTTAACAACTAAAGTTCCAAGGATTTTTCCAGGGATATTTCCATGGATATTTCCAGCAATTCCCAGCATCCAAAGAATATTTGGAGGCTTCTGTGAGCTCACCTTGCCTTGATCATGCTGTGATCACTTTGGTAGCAGATCAAGTAAAAAGTCTTCAGTAATTTACAAACTTTTGCAGATCTAAGAGAGAATGAAAACACAAAACTGTGGTGCACTGCTGGTATCAAGCACCAGAGACCTTGCTTGATGTCCATCAAACAGTGTCATGGGCTTGTCACGATGGGCAGATCATTTCATTCTGGCTGCTGTCTTCCAGGTATTGCTCCCCTGTGAGTTTTGAGGCTTTTCCACGAAATGCACAGATTTCTCACTTGTCAGCTTTTGATTTTCCCCTGCTCGATCCCCTGCTCCAACTCCTTGTTCTCTTGGTCTATTTGCTGTTTCCCTTTCGTGGTTGCTTTCATTCTTACTACTCATCTTCATTTTGTTCCGTTTCTCCTCTTTCCCCTCTTTTCACTTCCCTTTTTCTTATTTTTCCCTCTGACTGCCTAACAGCACACACCACCTTCTCCCTTGCACATCATTTTCCAACGCACTTAACTTTGGCAACTCTTTTTTCATGTTCCAGAGTCATCTCCCTTAGTGTGTGTCTCTTGGCTGAGGAATGCAATCTACCTGGGGAAAGAAGAGGGCCTCCAGAAGGTGCCTCAGCCCCTACAGTTGTTGAAGGAGCTTGTGAAGACTCTGCTCTCTTGCCATGGTCTGCCAGTAACACAGACAAATCAGAATCAGATGTTTTGGACTGGGGGCCCAAAGTTAGAACAAGTTTCTTCCACTCAATCTTCTGCTTTAGACAGTGAGCTCCAAGCAGGGCATTTTCCCTCTGCCCAAGGTGCCCGCCTGGTGGTGAACATATGACTTGTTCAGAGAAGCTGCAGCCTTGCTGGCAGAGCCTTGCAGCACCTTTCTCCCCCCATCATCCTGCTTCTGTGCTACAGACAGGGCATTCAGTACTGCATTCAGAAGACAAGGAAGCATTTTCAGTCCTGTTCCGTTTTTGCTCTAAAAGTAGGCATAATGTAAGGAATAAGGAAATAAAAGTGAAAAGGGAAGAACAACTTTAATCCTTAGCCAGGTGCTCTGAAAGCAGTCTTCTGTACTGTTTCAGTGGCTTTCACTCCACCAGTTCTCCTAGGGGCTGGCATCAACACTGTGAGTGGAGCTGTGCTTTGGTCTTTTCTGTAGCAAATCACACAGGAACTGTGAACTCCAAATACAGCCTTATTTCCACCCAGACGTTCATTCCTGGAGCGATTTTTCAGTTTGCTGTGATCAGACCCAGAAAATGCAAGAGGCGTTATGGCAACCCCCCCAGAGTTTCTGTGCAGGCACTCTGCTGAACGTAGTGGCTGCAGACAAGCTGCTGCATGGTAAAGGTCTATTTTGCAGGCAAGACTCTGGTCCCACCACCTGCCTGTGAGATGTTCTCAATGGCTTTTCTATGATTTATCCCCCAGTCTGGATCATTATTTTTGTTATATACTGGCCCAGCAATGCAAAGGTTTGTTGAAGTCACAAGCCTCCTTCCCTCTTTGTGCATCTCTGCCTTCCTATCATGGGGGATAAATATGGGGGACGCTGGAGGGACAGCTGCTCTCCAGTGCAGGTCACTTCCCCAGGGCAGAAACACTCTGCACTGGCCCAGTGGGACCCTTATCCCCTCTCTTAGGTCACTGGTGAGGGAAAGCTGGGTCCATATCCGTGTGTTCCTTGGCACAAATAGCTGTTGGGAGCAATTTCGTTCAGTTTCATCACTGACCATGAGAAATGATGGACTGTTGGTCTTGTATCTGACTCAGGGGCTGTCCTGGCAGTGCCTGTGTGACTCTCTTTCTCCCCACCATTGCCATCCTGTGCACAGCTGCCCCAGTGACTTTGATAATCAATTTTTTATTGGCTTGTTAAATAAAGAACTGGCACCGAGCCATTGGCAAGTTATAAAGCTGGCCAAATAATTGGAATAATAATTCACTCACATGGGAAGTGATCCATTTAAAGGTGTTGTGTATTTCCTGGATGGAAATGAATCTCTTCTAAGGGTTTGGTTTAGATTGGTTCTCCATGCAGTTTACAGGAGCCCTATTATATTACCACTGATACATAAAATAGGCTCATAAATACAGTGATAGAACCGGACCTTGGCTGTGCTAGGAGATAGTGCTGTGCATTAATGTGTATTATAAATGTAAAGCTAGAAAACCTAACAAGCCCAGCTGGCAGACTTCCATGTATTATCTCAAAATAATTGCTTCCAGCCAGTAGACATTTTTTTGTACTGCAGAAGACAGGTTATTTATATTATATATTTAGCCTAAAACTGTAATAACATCCTCTGGCAAAAGCATTATCTGATGGCATCTGAAATGGAACCAGCTTTCCTATTTCCAGGCATTAAGAGATGACAATCTTTGAGTCCTCTCATGGCATTTCCTGAATTTGTGAATAAAATGCGGATGATTTTTTAATACGTATCGTTTATTTCTTAAAAAGTAAAGATGTATTTCTGACAACCAAGGTTTCCCAGAATTGTTACATGTGGTTTGTACCGCTGACCATGGGGAATATTTCCTTTGTGATTCTGGTCAGGCTAAAACAACGGTAGTGCTGTCAGGGTTGCTGCTTGGTTTAGCACAGTCAAAAAAATACCTGTGAGCAGCAAGGAATGCAGAGGTCACAGAAAACATTGTGTTTCTTCCTGTTGCCTCAGACATATTTGGATGCTCTCTCTTTTGCCCACCAGTGCATTTTCAGGCAAACAGTAGTGAGGATGTGAAGCGTGAGAGAGATAGGATAAGAGGGGCTGATTCTAAACTAAAAGAGGGGAGATTCAGGTTAGATATTAAGCAGAAATTATGCACTCAGAAGGTTGTGAGGCACTGGCACAGGTTGTTTGAAGAAGAATCAGATAATAGATTTAATAATAATAAAATAATAATAGACTTAATTTTTTACTTTTTAGAAACTATGTACTATGTATAAAATCAATATGTTAAATGTCATGAGACTTGGCGGACTGAAAAAATGTAAATGTCTCAGGAGGGCTGTTAAAGAACGGGTACTACTATAGTGAAGTCTGTATAGAGCAGTATTAGACTTAGTACTATTCAATGTTTTTTGAGCAACCTGATCTAGCTGTTGGTGTCCCTGTTCATTGACGGGGAGTTGGACTAGATGACCTTTAAAGGTCCCTTCCAACTCAAATGATTCTGTGAGTTCTGTGAGTTTTTAATCTGTGAGTTAAGGAAAATAGGAAGTGGAAACAATTACCAGATAGCAAATAATGACAAGAACAAGAATCACACGGAGTTGCCAGGACTGCTCTGTGGGGAGCCCATCCCAACAAGACATGTCTCAGTACAGTTTTGAGATACCTAGCTAAATTAGATACCTAAAAAGAAGAAATGCGGGTTATATTTGCAGGAGGTGAGTTTCAGAGAGTATACGGTGACTCTGAAATACTTAAGAAAGTTCAGAACAGAGAAGCAACTCAGTAGGGCCTCCCAGTGTGATGGGGAATAAGGTGTCGACCATCTTTGGATACACAATTGGTGAGAAGTGGGCAGGGATCAAAAGCACTGTGTGAAACAATTTCTGGAATACATATCCTGCTAGAGTGACCCCATTTAAAAAGAGCACTGAAGGATTCTCTGCCAGCACATCAAAGAGTCACAGAAGTAAAGGCTTTTCATCAGCGGCTGTAGAGTTACTTAGTTGGAAGAGGAAGATAGCAGCCTTCATCACCTTGGGTATAAACACAGATACTGGAGTAAAACCCCAAGGAGGGATGTGATTGCCTGAAGTGTGCTCCCCCCCCTCCTCTGGGCAGAGGGAAGGCATAGTAAATTCCCAGTGCCTTGCACTGTCCTGTTATCCAGACTCACAGTAAGGAACTGCCTGCATTCTCTGTACAACGACCCTCAGCCTTCCTCTGGCAGTGAGTTCCCCCAGCTGCTCTAATGGCAGAGCACCAAAAGAAGCCCAAACACACAGTTATTGCCAATTTAGTCACATACACTCAGTATATAACCTGCAGCTCCTGGTGTGAAGGTGGTTTCAGTGCAGACATACATGGATCAAGTGCTTCATGCTGGATTAGAAGCCAGACCACACCAACCAGCTACAGACAAAATGCTTTACGTGTTCACACTTTTAATACCGTGTGCTTAATAAGTCATTCAAGTACTGCTACATATGTAAGATGTACTGGCAAATGAGGAAATCAAAGGAGCTTGGTGGTAAAGCTAATGTATTTGTGTGCTCTTTGTGTTGCATTTGAGGGTGCCTTGGGGACCCCTGTACAACCCAGGACACTGACTTCCCACCTCTCGAGTCTGAGAAATACTGATTCCCTCAGCATTCCCACCAGCATGCTCAGGCAGTTGCAGGAGAACATGCATGCAGCTACCCAGGTATGAGTGCATCATGGGTGCTCCCACATGGCCTCAGCCAGTCCCTATGCCCTGATGCTGGTACATGCTCCCATGAGAGAAACTCATGCCAGCTCTATTTGTCTGTGTGAGAGAAATGAATCGGAGATGATCCAGCATTTGTGAGGCACAATAAAAAGGATAGTGGTGGAGAAAAACACACTTATTCTGCTTTTCAAAACACCAGTGATGCTGCTTTCATTTTTCCCAGTTTTGTTCCTTACTGAATTACTAAGAGTTCATTCTGTCTAGTCCACACTAGCATGAACAACACATGGCCAACACCCATTTTTGAAGCAACAGCAATATGAACTTGTTGGCTTTTTGGCTACTGATCAGGGCATCTTCAGGGAAACTAACTCTTTTCTTGTTCTAATTTAAATTTACGGGAAAGCAGTGAAAACAGGCATTCATGCTTAACTTTTTGATTTGTCTACCCAGCAGATTAGGGCTTGAAACATTTCTAAGTTATCATTGTTATATGACTCTTAATCCTGTAAATACTTTGAGCTGACTGGTAACAAGCTACCAGCTTTACTCTTGTTTTGAAGTCTGTCCCGACACCAGAAACAAATCAAATCAAAACAAAACAAAACAGCAACCCCATGCAGTTGAGCCACTGTCTTTGGAAAAAAATCAGAAAATGATGGCCTGAACCACTGATTGAGCACCTGGGGAAAGGACCCAGTCAGCCTTGGAAGCACAGGTGAAGGCAATTCAGCTGTGTGACTGGAAGGGGTGGAGCCTGGCTGCACCTCTCTTAGACCTCATTTAAGGGCTGACTGCCACTGGGAAGGATTTGTGGTTGGAGATCCCTTCTTTATGGAGCTTTCCTCTTCATACTTGGAATCTGCTGGTATAGATGGGCAATCTTCTTCCCTTCCTTTATTGTGATTTTCTATTGTGCCAGTTCTTCCATCATTACACCTTTGTTGCAATGTATTTCCTGTTGTCTAATTGCTACAACAGGCAAGCCATGTTTGGGCTTGTGCCTCATCACCAAAGTTGAAACTGGTTCTTTTGGTCTGGAATATGAAAATGAAGTAAGTGTGGAAGGAAGAGCCAACCTTCCCTGTGAAGGATGTTGCTGGGGAAAGATGAGGTGGCAGGCTGAGTGATGCAGTGAATGGATGACAAGGCAACAGCTCAGAGCTCTGGCTCTGGCAGGACCTGGCCATGGAAAGGCACTCTGCAGGTTCCTCCCTATGCAGAGCACAGCAATGTGGAGATAAGGAACCCACAGCTGTGGCACATCATTGTTGTCAGCTGCTGTTTTCCAGCCCCTGGCTGGCTCTGGTCATTGTCCTACCTTGCCCTGGGTCTGATGGTGAGATGCAGTGTCCCCAGCCTGCACTGACACCAGCCTTTGAAAGGTCTCAGGTTTCTAAACTGTGAAGAAGATATCAGGATAAAAGAACAGCTTGAGAATGTCTGTAGCTGTGTGCTGTCTGACAGATATTGAGATGCCCTGTGTGAACCTAACTTAAAAAATTTGAGATGTCCTGATACTGGAAAGATCAAAATACATGGCTCTAGCATTTCTGGATTTTCTCATTTGTATGCTAGATAAAAACCCTGTTTTTTTTCTGCTTGATTTGCCTAAAATTTGCAAGTAGAGTTGGCTTGACTACGGTGGCATGTTTTGGTGAATGTTATTTACCACTGGAGTAGAAAAGCGCTCTGGTGTAACAATGAATGAATGAAAAATAAAAAAGAAAGATAAACATGAGAATAGGAAAAGGGGAGTTTGCAGGTGAGTTTTGAGATGAAACAGAGGTCATAAAGGACAGAGAGGGCTACAGGAAACCCATTCATGATGGGAGCAGGTGCATGTAAGAGTTCTCATAAACTGATGTTAATCTGGTGTGAAAGTACCATACAAACAAGCAGCCATGTGCAGATGATGAGAATCAGAGAGGCTGAGACAAGGAATGGAAAGCAGAGAGGGCAATTTTCAGCTGGCATGGGGTCTCAAGGAAGTGGCTTGAGGAGGAAAGGGCACATGGGAGAGATTGTTAGGATTTGCCAGGATTTCTGGTGCAGTGAGTAGTGCTGTTGTTACACAATCACCTTCAATTGGAGAAAGGCTTTTGGTGAAAAAGATACAAGGTTTAAACTCACACCTCTTCTCAGTGTGCTGTATAACAAATGCTTTCCAGCATAGAGCAGACAGTAGCATGGGGATGGGGAGGAAGGCGCAGCTGGGGAGGAGTGATGTGGGGGGGGGGGGGGGGGGGGGGGGGGGGGGAAGGGAGGGGAAGGGACAGGCACGGCTGTTTTTCCTGTCAGCTGTGCCTTGCATATACCAGCTCACTGGAAACCTGAAATGGAGAAGCAGCCAAACACTCCAACTGCCTCCTGTGTAATCTAAAATAGAAGATAGCCATGCAGTACACACCAATAAATAAGCTCTGCTGAGCAATTTCGTACAACATCTATCTCACTTTAAACACCTGAACACCATCTGTAAGTTATTAGATCTTAACTGTAGGTGGAAGGTTTCTTTTGTAAGATCTCGTCTGGTCACTCGGGTCAGACATTCCATGAAGGATGCAATTTGAAAAGCATTAAAAACAGAAATTCTGTTCTCATGTGCTAATATGTGCTTCAGTTGTGTGTCTTCCTCCTGTGCCTTTTTCTCCAAGTATATTTCAGTCCTCTGTGAAATCTCCCTGCAGACCTCCCTCCAGGCCCTTCCTGACAGCCTGGTGCTTGAGTAAGGATGGTTATCAGAAAGCAACTCTGTTCTTAATAAGGGGACAGATTCACATCCACTCTGTCTGACAAACACTGCTGATTATCTACCCAGCTAATTAATTACAGTTTGCTGAGTATTCTGTTATGGTGTAGAATTTGATTTCTTTGTTTAAATGTATGCATTATGTGAGTACGTATGCGATAAGACAAAGCTACTTCAAGCTGAAGCATTGAAGTTTTGGGTTAAACTTCAGCTTTTGGAGTAGGTTCAGACTTCCAGAGTAGGAAAACTGATTACAAGGGTCTCCTATCTGAGGATGGATTATGATTCTTCAGAATATTAGCATATAGAACTGCTGCCTTCTGGTAGCTTTGGGCAGTTTAGCTTCTCTAGGACCTCTGCTGTTCAACATCAAAGTGGTTGAAGCAAGCCTGCTGATGGTACTGGGTCATCTGCTGCAGTATGAACAAGAGCTGACTGCAAAGAAGTGCAGAAGGAACAGTCAAACAACAAGTGGTGCATAAGCTGAATTGCTGCTTTCCACTATGAACAATACCAACTTCCCATTTAAGGTGAAAAGCTATGACACAACCACTACCCCTGAGAAGGAAGCTGTGGGGTTAGCTACATATCAGAACATATCAGCCAAGCGTGTGTCAGGAGTCAGAGGAAAGCAAATCAAATGCTATGACCTTCTAGTAATGGAACATGGAATATGGCAGGAAACACAAAGATAACACCGCTGTAGCAATCCATAGCTAACCTTATCTGGAAAAACACAAAGAAAAGGTTTAGAGATGGGCAACAAAGGCAATCAAAGGTATGAAGCAGTTTCTGTATAAGGCAAATCTGAATAACTCTGCACCATGTAGTCTGGAAAGGGGTCACAAGATGTGATAGTACATACAAAAGGCATCAGCAGTTGGACAAGTATGTTCCTTCCAGCATAAAAACCTGGCATCTGTAGAAGGAAGCCAGCCATAGCTGGGCCTGAAGCAAACGTCAGGAGCTAGTGCAATGCACAGTGCTGGAGACCTGGGGGAGTTTGCAATGAAGGGTACTGAAGTGAGCTCCAAGGAAGGTTGGACAAGCAGCAGGGAGTCAGTGAGACCTGAACAAATCACTAACTAACAATCTGAACGGGGTAAGGAAACCCATAGGCTGACATTGGTCAGGGGGAGGGAGAGGCAAAAGAGGAAGTGCTGTGTGCACTGGCCTCATTCCTGCTCTTGAGGCCACTGCCTTGGGCTCAAGTTGGAGGCGTGCTGTGCTGGATGAGCCCTTTGTTTGCACCCGTGCAGCTGTTCTTTTATAACAAATTGATCTCTGAGTGATGGGAGCTAGTACTGATATAAGCTGACATCATCTGAATCAGCAACAGCACAGCACATTTGAAGAAAGGAGGATGTGTGTCTATTTTTGGCTTGCAAGGCACAGCTGCCCATTGTCTTCTCTCACAAGTCAGGAAGGGCACAGCCGGGAGTATGAGGTTACATCTCTCTTAGCATGTCCTGTATTTCTTAATAAATGGACCAAAACCCAAGAACATTAGTAAGTTCTTAGCTGTTAAATAAATCAGAGCTTTTTTTGTAGCAGCATCTCTGAATGTCATGAAAACTTCTCAGCATGAGAGGGGATGTTTTAATGAAGCACTATGCATATCCGAGAAGACATTTTTGAATTCTAGGATGGAGGACATCTTGAAAAATGCTTAATGTGAAATCAAAATTGAAGAATGGTTGATGTAGTGGATATGATGATAGCTAAGGAGAGATTCAGGTCATATATCAGTGAAAATTTCTTCTCCCAAAGAGCGGTGAGGCAGTGGCACAGGCTGCCCAGGGAGGTGGCGGAGTCACTGTCCCTGAAGGTGTTCAAGAAATGTGTAGATGTGGCACTGAGGGATGTGGTTAGTGGGTGTGGTGGGCATGGGCTGATAACTGGACTAGAAGATCTTAGTGTTTTTTTCCAAACCTAATGATTCTGTGATTCTATAATTGAAGCAGGTACTACTTGAGCAGACTTGATACAAAGCTGTTGTCGATAGACAGTCATGGGCTTCTATAAAGCTGATAATTATGGCTATCAAAAGATGTAAAACTACCAGTTTAGGAAAACCAGTGAAAGCAAATTAGGCATGTGCTAAGGAGGAGAAGATACCTCATAAATAAGAGAGCTCTAAAATTAACTACAATGCAAAACGGGACAGAGTTTTAGCAGAAATTTATGCTGTTGCTGTGAAATGTAACTTAGAGAGCCTCAAAAAGGTACAGTGACCTCAGCAGAAAAAAGTATATGAAATGTTGGGTTGTATATAAGGATGATAGCAGAACAAAACAAAATTGAGAAGTTGTGTTTGACTTTGATAGATCACAGTATTTAGCGAAGCCTTGCAAAAGTGATAGTGATAGGACAAGGGGGAATGGTTTTAAATTAAAAAATGAAAGATTTAGATTAGATATCAGGGGGAAATCTTTCGCTGTGAGGGCAGTGAGGCCCTGGCACAAATGCCCAGAGAAGTTGTGGGTGCCCCAACCCTGAAGGTGCTTGAGGCCAAGTTGGACGGGACCCTGGCCAGCCTGAGCTGGCACAGGGCAGGAGGTTGGTGCTGGGTGGGCTTTAAGACCCTTTCACCCTAAGCTGTTCTGTGATTCTATGGAAAGTAATGGAAGCAGTGCAGTCGTTGGTGTGCTGAGTTTGAACTACAGAAAGCCAATGAGCAGTGCGTTACCTTGTTGCATGCAAGCCTTGCTGAATTCAGCAACGATCTGGCAGGATGCGGGGATAGGGCAGGGCTCGAGAACAGTCACATGATGGCTGTAAGACTAAAAAAAATGTGCAATGTGGATGAATCCTACAGCAAATTATTTCCTGGCGTGCTCGGTGCTCAGCGCCCTCAGCAGTACCCCCATGTGAAATAGCGCAGGGCTTGCAGCAACCAGGGGGCACGGGGAGGAGGCCGAATGCCTCTGGGTGCGTGTAGAAGCAGCCCTTCGGCTTGCTGCAGTCGGGGCTTCGGGCCACAGCCCCCATCTTCCCCCTAGTCTAATCTAACGCCCGTGCGCTGCAAAGCCGGGGCTGCCCGCGGCTCGCAGGAGGCCGGCCCGGAGGAGGGGCAGCGGGTGCCGCCGGGCGGACCGCGCCCCGTGGCTCCGAGCCGCCGGGGGTGTGGCCGGGGCCGCCGCTTTCCGCCCCGCTCGACGCGCCCGGGGAGAGCCGCTTCGTCCCCCCGGGGGGCGGGATGTGGCGGCCGCAGCCCCGTTCGGGCGGCACCGACAGGCGGCGCCGCGACGGCGGCAGCGGGAAGGAGGCGACTGGCCCAGGTGAGCGGGGCCGGGGGCTGCGGGGCGACACGGCGCCTGGGAGGGAGCCGGGAGGAGCCCCGTGAGCGCGACGGAGCCGTGATGGGGCCCGGGTCGTCCCGCAGCGGCTCTCTCCGCCGCCGGAAGGGTCTGGGCGCTGCGCCCGGCCCCTTCGAGTGGGATTCGAAGTTTGGGTGGGTCGGGCGGCTTTGGGACCTCGGTGCGGGCGGGCGGTGCGGAGGAATTAGATACAAAGACTCGTTGCTTGCTTCTTAGTTTCAAGCCCGCTTTGCTTTCTTAGTTTTCAGTCCCCGGAGGTTTTGTCTTGGCGAGGGTTCTCACAGCGTTGCCTAGGAAACTTTGTTATAATGCTGAAATAATACTTTTTTTTCCCTTCTTGCTTTAACCCTAAAATTCCTATTATTCCCCCATTGCTAGTGTGGGAGCAGTTATATTACTACATAAATGTGTGTGATTTGTATGTGTGTGTATATATATACATACATACATGTGTTTGTGTATATAAGCGGATGTGTATGTGTACATGCATCTACATAACCATGTGCTGTGAGGGAAGTAGATGCACTCTTAGAAGTCAGCAGTCTGGTACCTCCAAACTTGGTTTAAAAAGGAAGCTGCCATTTTCATGAGAAAAAGCCAAGCTCGTGTGTCAGTCCGTGCATAAACGAGCACTGAATGGCTCTGGCTGGCGGGGCAGGTGAGCTGCTCTCCCTCCATCATGCAGCTGGTAGTCTGAGCAGGAATCATCTCTGACAGTGGTGCTGGTGAAGGGCTGGAGCTGTGGGTAACACGAAAAAGTAACGCACCCTTCTCAAGAGAGTTCAGGAGGGAAGGCACAGCACGCACCAGGCACATCAGCTGCCTTTCTGGCTTTTTTGGATACGCAGTACTCGGAAGCAAAACTTCCTGCAAACACTCCAGTCATCCTTGCCAACATATCAGTGGAGAGCAGCTCATTCGTGTTTGGGTAATCCACGCTAATCTCTGTGTACAAGTGGTTGAGAAACTTTTTGCTGTGCTTCTGAATAGCGCTTTAAGAGCTCTGTGGTGAAGTGCCTTTATCATAAAAGCTTTTCTATGTATATTATCGAGCATATACCGCCAAGTGGTGCTAGCAATTAAAGTAGAATTTTGAAAGAGATGCACAAAGTACCTTGAGGTGCATTATCTCTGTTTTTGTCCTTTTATTTTTGTTCATTTACTTGCTAATTTGCAATTGGCCTTGCAATAACTCGTGAAAATGGGAGAAAAGTGCCTCTTTACTTAGTTTTGCTTAATTTCCAGGTATCTTTAGTTATCTTGTATTAGTGTTCCCTCATATTAATGCTGAAATCGAAGTTGTGGTTTCTTTTGGGAAGAGATTGACAGTGGTGTTACAGCCAAAGCTCTATAGCATCATTTCCTATCAATAGGATTTTTAGGCACTTTGCAAACTAAGAAGGAGGGTTTTAAAATATGTGGTCAAAAAGAAAAATAGTTGAGTTTAGAGGTTTGTGATCCCTCAGAAATGGGACCAGGGGATCTAAAGGACATGGTCTTAATATCAAATGTACAGAACGTTTGTGAGTTCCATCTGTGTGTTTTTTCTTGCTTCCTGGTGCTATTAAACTTATCAATTTTCTGTATGGTTCTTTTAGATCGGTCAGTGAAAATAACCTAACATACACTGTACTATTGACTTACACAGCAGCACAAAGCTCTGAAGTGTGGTCACAGGCAAGTGCTATATTGCCCCTGGCTTCCTCCCTCTTTAAATTCAGATAAATCAGCCTTTGTTCTCTTCAGCAAAATGAAGTCAAAAAGTTTGGGCCTAAGATGCTGCTTCTGGAATTGTAGTGGGGTTGTGCAAGAAAGGAGGATTTATTAGCACCAGTATGAATTAATTGTAAGGAACAGAAGGACAGAAAGCACTGCAAACAATGTTTTGTACTCACAAAAGCACAGCACCCTAAAGGTTAATTCTGACTTTGTTCACAAATTAGGCACACTCGGGTAGGCTTTTTTTTTGTTTTTTTACTCAGCATAACTTGGGCCTCCCGCAGCTCCTGATCCACCTGACCTTCTCAATCGAGATCTACTGGAGTGTGTGGCACACCCTGAGTGCTCATCAGGAGTTGTGATTCTTTCATTGCAGTGTTTGGTTTCCTTGAGCAAATGTTCTTCCCAATTGAGTGTCAAGCAGTCTGCGGCCTTTCCTGCTTTTGGACGTAATACATATTAACAACTCCTGTGACAATAGCTTTTCTTACTTCTTTTGGAGTACCAGGCGCAAAGGTAAACAGGGATGAACCTGTGGAGTTGCCGTAGAGATTTCCAAGTTCATCCTTAGAGCTGTTGCGTCTCTTTCCAGAGAGCAGCCCTTTCTTGCTGTGTCACTTGGATTAGGATTGAGTGTGTGGTACTCAATCCTACTCGGTGTTCTTGGAGGAAAACTGCCGCAAAGCCCTTATGTGTGAGGGATGAATGTGTCCTTTGTAAATCAGCAGTCACACAGGAAAAACTTGGCCCTCTGGTACTGAACAAAGGCTTCTGTGCCCATGTGAAGGTCTGTAGTACCCTTGTTTGGAGGTGTTTACTTAATTCAGTGTAACATTAACAGTTTAACAGTGCAATTTGTGCTCTGTTTTATCATTGCATTAACTGCTCACCTGAAAAGTGCTTTCAGGGAGAGATGTTTCTTTACCCAGTCTCCCAATCACAGATGCTATGTAACAGGAGCTGATATTAACTGCTGATATTCTTTGTTTGCTAAATGTGAGTTTACCATATGAAAACTGAATCAGCAGTTGTCATATTTTATTGACATATAAATGTGCAGTTATTTCCCTGTTCACTGATGCTGCAAATGTAAAATGGCTTAATGACTAATCTGAAGCCTACAGGCAGAGTGGTGAAATCATGTGCTTGCCTGAAGTACGGTTCCTTTGTTCAGCATGATTCCTTTGGTGCACGCAAAATTTGGATTCTGTCTCCCCTTTGTGTGATTATACCACATCTGCGTGCTGTACAGTAATGCAGTTTTTATCTCAGATCCTCCTTCACCTAACAGCCTCTTCCCAACACACGCATCTCTTACTATCTCAGTATGATATTTAATAATAGGAACACTCTTGTCTAATGAATCAAATTGGTGGTACTTTCTATTCTTTCCCACAACCTCACCCCCCCCCCTTACCTACCTTTCTTTCTGTCTTACAAATAAGTTTGTTTGATGTCAGAGTAGTTTATCTCGTTTCTTGGCTCTTTTTGCCTTCTCTCAGTATGCTTCTTTGTAGCAGCACCAAGTGCAAAAACACTTGGATTTTACATTGAAAAAGAAGATATTTTCTACGTGAGCAGTTGTGTAATCAGGATTAAAGATGGAAAATGCATTTTCTTGATAGTACTTATCTATCTCCCTTCTTTTCAAAGATACGTGTTACCTGCATTTATAGATAGTATCGAACTACACAAGTCAGAACTGGAACTGCAGATGAGCTAAGCAAGGTGTATATGCTAAGATGATAAAATCTTCATGTAAAAGAACTGCATGAGAGAAGTGTCTGCTTCAACCTAAGAATAGAATAAATGTCATATATGTGAAATTCTCTTCCACCTTTCCCTCCTATGCACAGTGGCAGAGGAATGGGATTTAGCGGGCTCTGGCTGAGAGGTTTCTTTGTTAGGGTCATCAGGGCAGGGAACCATTATAGAGGAAAATCTCTTAGTGGAGCAACTCTGAGGCAACCTGTGGAGTGAAAAGTCAAGAGGTTGATGGTGAGTATTGTAAAACTAAGTGAAAATGGAAGGGTTGGTATCCGTGGACAAAACAGGAAATGGGAATTGCAATAATTAGATACTCTGAACTGTTCTGCAGGTCTCCGTATTAAGATGAGGCATGTGGCATTGGTGTAGCTTTTCAAAACCTTGCTGAATTCCATATAGTAATATTAATGCAAAGTAGAGTCAAATGGTAGGGTTGTTTTCAGTGTGCCTGTGTATAATGAAGTTTGACAGTGGCTTCATGACCTCAGTGATTGATGGGGTGAGCAGGATAGTCCCTAGCTCAGCTCATTTAGCTGGCCCCACTTCTGTATTTATTGTTAGTCGTGCTTTGGGTCTAAAAAGTGTTTTGAGCATTCTTAGAGTCTTTTGTTTTAGTTTTGGAAGACTCTAAGGTCTCCAGAGAGCCTGGGAAGGGAAGGCCTGGGTTGCTAGGCTGAGGCGCTTCCTGTTGCAGACTGTCCATAAAGACCTGGGGGATGTGGAGCAGTGAGCTGGACAGCTGCTTCAGAACTGGGGGTAGGCTCTTCCTGTTAATAGAAAAGTGCATTGCCCTCTGAGTCTGCACTGATGCTTTGAACTGTGATCTGTGGGAGTTGAGCTGTTGATCTGTGAGCCCTGCTCCTCTCATGAAAGTGAAGGCATGCCAGCCTCAGGAGAGTGGGACAGACAGTTGCTCAGTTTGGTGGTGTTTTGCACTGCTGTCCTGCCGGATCTCTTGCCTAGCAGAACAGTGCATTTCTGTTTGTTTAGAGCAGTGAAAATTCTGAGAAACCCTTGCTGAAACTGCGTGAGAAATCTCCTGGCTGCCGTCACGTGTAGTGCAGCATCAGCACAGATGTTCCTCAGTGTGGTTTTGCTCCTTCATGTCAAACTCATTAATAATCAACAGGTATTGCATTTCCTTTCCCTGGGAAATCTGAACGTGGTTGTGCTGAGACTGCTGCTGTAGTATTCACATATTTGTGGTCTGCCTGAGTCCTGTATGGACTTGGCTGGGAGAAGGGCTGCTCAGCTAATGAGCAGTGGGAAAGGCTGTTTGCAGGCTCCCTGAGCAAATGAGGACAGGAGGAGGAAAATCATCTTTGTCAGGTGGTCTCAGTTTGCTGCAAGGTGAGCAGAGGCTAACTTTCACTTCTCACTTTGTATGTGGTGAGCACTAATAGTTGCGTATCTGCTCTTTCAGCAGGAAGCTGGGGATTTTCCTGATTATGTTGCCAGTTTTGTCAATAGCAAAATTTTCCATGAGATTGTCTGCTCTGAGACCAAGTGAAAAACCATTTCACATCAGCTGAGAGGTGTTCTCTATGTGTCCTTAGTACATAATTCATAAGATGCTTACTTCCTTAGAACTGTGTTTTTGGTTTTTCTTGTGTGTGGTAGGACTGTGGGTTTATAATCAGTGCTACCATTCCGGAAAAGACAATCTATGGAACTTCTCATCACTCTTTGTGAATTGTGCTGGTGTGCCCTGTTCTTGTTGGTTCCTTTTGTTATCTCTTGTGGAATGGATGGTAGGTTTTTAATCATTGCTGAGTACTATAGGCTGTGTATATTGATGCCATTCACTTTCTCAATTGATTATTATCATTTAAAGATAACTTACCTTTGTTCTGACTCTGTGATAAATGTGCATAGCCATGTTTCTGGTGAGCATGGAGTAGCACTGGAGTCCTAGGTGAGAGCTTGGACTTCTCAAATAGGTTTGCACACACTTGTTATGTGTGTGGCTGCTTTCTGTGTTGCCAGGTCTTAGTGAAACTGTGTGCTTTGTGCATTAAATTGGAAGTCTGTGACCATAGCAAATGTACAGTAGCTGTGTTTTTAATATTGAAAAGCCAGCATGAATGTTCCGTGCACTCATGTGAGAGGTGCCTCTAGCAGATGGTACCCTCTTGTCTTTCAGTTGAAAAGCAGCCTAGAAAAAGGTATCAGAATAATTTTTTTTTATAGCAAGCTGAATAATGCCTTGAGAGAAATGCTTTCCAGTGATTGTATAGCCAATAAAGAAGCCTCGGAAATAAACATTTTTGTGAAATAACTGCAGTAGATCAAAGTGACATTTAAGTGATGCTCATGAGCATCATTTAATCACCAGCTGACTACTAAAGGTCTGCTGCTTTGGAACAATAGGAGTTTTTATACTATAATGCCTTATTGTGTCTATCTTGCTTATGGCACTGACTGCCACTGAAGCCTGTGATTTCTGTGTTGTGTGTATGTATGTGTGTGTTGAATGCTATTTTTTTTATTTTTGAGAACCTATTTACTTCAAGTACTTAACATTATTCTTAATATTGTTGATAGAAAGCCAGCTGTTTCCATCTTCCAGGATGTGCTGAAACTATTGTTTACAAACTTCCTTGTGATTTTAACTTCACTTCCTTTGTGAAGTTAGACCAGCTAAATTACGTTCTTTCTGAGTTGGATGTCTCGTCATGGATTGTATGCTTGAACTTCTGTTGTAAGCAGAGAACACACAGTGAAATATTGTATATATATTTAAAGCTTGGTTGTATAGTGTGAGATTGCTTGAGTTGGAGGGCTAGCAAGTCTCTGGTCCTATACATAGCAGAGTTGGCTGAGGCTGGAGCAGGTTGCTCTGAGCTTCATCCTGCTGGGCCATGCATCGCTCCGAAGGCTGCACAACTAACTTGCTGTGGTCACTTCCTCCGCTGCTTGTCTTGCCTCAAGATGAAGGAGTTTTTATTCATACCCAGTCTGAAGCTCTCTTCTTTCCACTTTTCTCTGTTTCTTGCCTTTCCACGACATGTTGGTTTGGTTTTAACCTCACTGCACGTACCTAGCAGCTTGGGAACATTATTGCTAGAAAATGGAATCAGACTTCACTTACAATCTAATTAAAAGTTTTAGAGTAGAACACTTAGCATTCTTTTATTTGCTTTCCTCCCTGTGGCCTAAAATAGCAACTGTATTTGATGAAAATTGCTGCAAGTATATCCTTATACCCAAAGAG
Source organism: Tetrao urogallus (assembly GCF_951394365.1). NCBI lineage: Eukaryota > Metazoa > Chordata > Aves > Galliformes > Phasianidae > Tetrao > Tetrao urogallus. Next base: position 38,944,164 of record NC_136814.1, on the reverse strand, counting down.
GGCATTCTAACCTTAAAGATATCCTTAGTTCTGTCTACATGATTTCTCTGTTACAGAAGTCCTTGCTTATGACTCAGACTTTAAGGTAATATAAATTTAAGACACTTCATATGTTTTTGTTCAGTAACATGCTATGACATTTTTATTGTACAGAAATGAAAATCTACGCATCTTCTCAGTATCTCTCACAGCCTTGTTGTCACCTCTGTTTTTGTAGGCTGTTCTTGCAGCTCACTCACTCATGTTTCTGCTCTCTAAGGGCTGGAGGGAGAGGATGACTTTAGGTTGCAGAGCTTTTGCAAATTACTTCAAAATCCTTTGAGTTGTCCCTTCTCTAGTCAGTAGAGGATTTAAAAGGCTTCCAGCTTAAAGGTGGAACTGTTTCACTATTCTTCCAATGAACTATCCTTCTGGACTGACTTGACATGGATGTTTTATAAATAAATCTGCTCTCCTGTATCAGCTCTGTGGATTAATATAAACCCGTTGAGTTCAGAGCACAAAAATGTAGGCGAGCTCAAATTGTATTATAGGTAAGCTGAGGAGTCATTTAAATAGGATGCTTGTATTTCTTTCAAATTTGCGGTGAAAAGTTATGTTAAACCTGAGTTTTCCAATGAAATTCTCACTTAAAATAGCATAATTGGCAGGATCTGCCTTGGGGAGATCTGTGGCTCCAGTCTGAGTTTTGAGAATACTAAATGTTGTTTTTCACATCTCTAGTCTTTTCAATAGAGAAAGGAATTCTAAAGGCGCAAAGCCTTATGTGTATTTTTATAATGACTTTTTTTTCTTATTGCTCATTTAGGAATCCTGTGTAAGTCATTAGCTCTTGTGGCGTGGCTCACTTGTAGTCTGTTTTAACCACAAACCAATGCATCAGATTACTGCTGTACCTCAGGACTGGGGGGATCAAGTGTCTCTAAAAATGCCAAGCTTCTCTTGAAAGGGAGCAGCAGCAGTGCTGTCTGCTGCTTTCTAATAACAAGGATACTGTGTGCAAAAGTGGTGTGCAACAAAAGTACTCTGCCCACCGGGTGGGACTGGCCACTGCCAGTTACCTTGTGGGGGACTCCGACAACCCTAGATTCTGAATTCATCTTTTTTAAAGCTTGCAGTAGATTCAAGAAAAAGCGTTGAAAATAGTTACGTGCATGACCTATGGTAAGTCTGGAAGATGGTTTGAATGATACTCAAAGTTGTGGTTTTTTTTTGTTTTTTTTTTTTTTTGGCTAAGCATTTTGATGTTCAAGATGATCTTTTCAGGTGTGTGTGCTTAGCACCATGTTTTACAATCAACACTTTTTACCCCCTTTAAAATGCTAAGTTGAACTGAGGATATATTGACATGAAAGACGTTTTCATTAGCTTGCTCAAACCAAACTTCCTTTGTGTAGAGGATATTTTCCAAGGGTCAGTCTGAATGCTGTGGTGTTTTTTTTTTTTTTTTTTTTTTTTTTTTTTTTTTTTTTTTGTGACTTGAAGTATTTTACCTAAGAGTTCGTTTCATTTCAGTGTTATACAGGGCCTTTAGTGCCCAGGAAGCATCTGCAAGCCATCTCATGAAAGGCCATGATTTCTTTGAAGAGAAGTACTGTTCTTTAACTTTCTTGGGTAACAAGAGCAGACAGGAAGGGTTCAATGAAAGGTGGCATAGCCTGTAGCCTCGTACTTAGGTAGGAATGCTTAGGGAAGGAGTTACAAATAAGTTGTGACAGAAGGTGGGTTTTTTTTATTAAACCTCTGGCAAAAATCTATGGTTTTGTTGAACATTAATAAATGCAACCTGTATTATTGGCCGAGGGAGAATGTCAGAGTAAATTGTGGCAAGTAATTGTCTTGATTTCCTAGATGTGAATAGCAGCAATTTACTGTCTTGAGAAAGAAGCTCTTAAAATAGTGTTTTCATAGAGATGATCTCCAATGGGATGAATGGAGCCATTGTACGCTTAAAGTGGAATAGAGTTTATATGAAAGAGGTAACAGGAGCCCTTCGGACTTGCTTGTTCTTGCAGCCAAAATGCTGCACACCTTGAGGTGATCAAAGAAATCAGTGGGTACAGCTGATGTAGGATGGGACTGCTTTTAAATGGGCTTGGAGAAGCCTGGAGACTTATTAGTTGTGCTAATGGGGCAAGTGGAGTAGAAGGGCTCTTCACTTGGGAAGGGATGGGGTGGTACAGATGGGCTGAGAGTTCACGGATGTTGTGCAGAAGGGATTTTTTTGCAGCGTACTTGTTTGTTTTGAGGGATGTGCTGATAGAGGGGTTATGGCAGAGAGGAGAAACTGGAAAGGGTCAAAGAGGTGGTATTGAGCGATGGCGCAGGGGAATCTGTGTGGCTCTGATTGTTTGGAAGCTTTGTGGAGGGCCATCGCTCTGGACTGTATAGTGTGTAAGTGTGAACTGTGCAGTGTTAGGTCAGATCCAGGTTTAGGAAAGTTTCTGGTTCAAATGTCTTTCATGCTTGCTATAAGAGGAATGAGCAGATTTGTGGGAACTAATTGGGGATTAAGAAGAGAAATGCAATGGAAGCTGGTGAAAAGGGAGGCTGGGTTTGGTGGGAGCAGTGGAAAAATTGTAGATAGCATTGGTATTGGCAGAGTCAGATGAAGGCACAAGTGAAAGAATCAAAGCAGAGCTGTCAGCGTTGATCACATCTCCCCCCTCAGCAGGGGGTCTGGCTGACTGCCACCTGACCGTATGCACTAATCCTCATTTGCTTCCAGCAGTCCTGACTTTGCAATTTGTGTGAGGGCAGGATTTCAGGTCTGCTGAGAAGCCTTGTTCTCTGGATGTGATGTGACATACGTGGGGTGGCTCTCAGCTCCTTACTAGTGGTGACTTTCCTGAGCAAGCAGTCATACAGAATGCATGTGTTGTTGCTGCAGAAGTCCCTTGCCCAGACAGTGCTCCCGTGTTGTAATAGGAATCTCAGGTGATGAGAGTTTGCAGTACTAAGGTTAGCCTGTAGGGCCAGGGCTCTTGCCTGAGGGCTGCTCGCTGTCCAAGGCTGCTGGATGCCTTCTTGACTTGCTTGTACCTTCTGCCCTTTTTTCTGAACCCAAGGTTGAGTCCCATCTGCTAAAATATCTCTTTCCTACTTTTTACAGAAACGCTGTGAACATTTACCTTTGGACTTTGGTCATGGCTTTGTGGCATAGCTGTTTGGTACCAACAAGGAGACACACTGCTTTGCTTGTCTGGGAAATACGGGCTTACTGCTAGGAAATGCATGTTGGAGCATGTTTGCTTAAATGAAAGAGGATCTTGGTAACAGCTGTAACAGTGTCTAAACATTGGACTTGTCACTGTACAAAGCTTTGACTGCTTTTCATGGTTTCAATGTGGCTTTTTTTTTTTTTTTTTTTTTTTTTTTGTGGGGTATTACTTTTCTTCTCTTTTATTTCTGTTACAATTTTCTTCCTTAAATGTGAACTGCTGTTGATATCATAGGAATGGCAACATAAATTAGTTGTATGTTGTCAGAGTGGGAGGGAAGGTGTAATTTTTCCTGTAACTCAGTGGATTTTTCTTTATACAGAGAAACTATATTCTTTCATGAGGGATATTTATTTATTTATTTATTTATTTGAGATACCTGATTGAAGGCTGAGCATCTTTTGTCTCACCCTGTTCAGAATGAGCTGCGATTTCTCAGTTGTGTTGTATGCCTATGGTTGGTATTCTGCTGCAGATTCAGCAGTGTTAATTACAGTGCTTCTTCCATGGCTCGTTCTTAACACAATCCCAGATTTCACCTTCACCTTTTTCCTCCACTCTGGATGAAAAGGATATAGCCAATATCTTCATTTCTACGTTCTCAGACACAATAAAGAAAACTTTCAGCTTCCATTTTGTCTGCCTGCAGCCTCAAGTGAGTGAGGGTTGTAAAGATCAAGCAGTATCCTTGTGGAAGTCCTTGGAAGGGATACTGTGTGCATCCTTCTCACCTACCAGCACTGGTCTCTCATGGAACCCACACTTGACCCCTTGTTGGTTTCTAACATCTGTAATGCAGTATTGATGAACAACCTGCTGGCCTTTAGCTAGGACTTGCGTTAAGTGCAGTTGCCTGTGCAGCTGTGGAGGACAGGAGAGCAGTGCTGTAATCTGTTCCTAGTCATTCAGCTTCATCTCACCATTCAGAGTGGCTATTTCTTGTCAGTGCACAAAAGCCCAGTCTGCACAGCTGCTGTTGCAAAGAGTACTTGAGTGTGCAAGTTTTGTGGAAGCAGAAAGCATGGCAGGGATTTGTGCTAAATCCTGAGATTATATTCTGAGGGGAGCAGGGTGAGGGAACGTTGCTGTGTGTTCACATGCTTCCTTCCCACTGCAGCTGATCTCTATGTCCCACATATTGCTATTACTGTGAAAATCAACTGTGTATACAGACTGCAGTATCTTATGCTCAGGCTGCATCCTGGTGGTGCTGTGTGTTCTGTGTGATGTTTTTGCTCAGCTATCCTGATGTCTGAAACTTCCCTTCACTTCCATTGTTGTCTAGATGGCTCCGACATTGGGTTCTGACAGCCTGGCTGGGGCTGGGAGGCAAACTTCCTGCAGCAGGCAGGGGAGGAGCGTTTGCCCTGGGACTTTGATATTAAATTGTGAAGTTAAAAGCATACTGACTCCTCACCCTTGACAATATAGGAACTGCCATGTTGTTTTATTTTCATTATATGTGATGACTACTGAGCTGTTAAGAGCAAATTACTTTCTATTTCAGTAAACTCAATTCTGCTTTCATACTGGCTGTGCATCAGATGCTTAATTTGGAACCTGCTTTCTCTTGGTGAAATTAAAAATTCAAATCTCCAAGCTGGAGCGCTCAAACTGTGCTTGAATTAGAAATTGACTGCTGTCAATGTGCTCTCACACTTCGCTCTCTCCCTCACCCCGATGTGTTTTATATTAGAGTCTTGCTGTGGCTGATCTGACGGAGCAGAAGTAGTGGGAATCTGCACTATCACTCAGTAGACAGAGTGATGAAAGAGAAGTGTGGTGTGTTAAATAGACCATTCTTGAGAAGGACTGCTGTGTACCAATTTGATAATTATACACATGTTTGGTGAAATACTTTTATGGGATACGACTGCAAACCATTAAGCATTGTCGACAAATTAATTAAGGACCTGGGCAAACTTAAATTTCTTCTTGTGGACTTCGCAAGAAATCCTTGCTTCCTTATTTCTGTGTCATGTTGAAAAGTTTCCAGATCCTGGCCGAAAGAACTAAAGTATTCTCTCCCTTTGAGACATTAGCATGAGCTGCCTCTACAGACTGTTGCACCAAAATTGCAAATGTGTTTTTTTTTTTTTTTTTTTTCCCTGAAAGGAAAACAGCAAATATAAGAATAATAATAAAAAAGCACAACAACCAACCAAAAAAAGAACAAAACCAAAAATGCAACAAACCAAAAAACTCCACAGCATCTCTGCGAACTTGCAACTTCTGTGTCGTTCTGCCTTTTGAAAAAGTGGGAAAGCTACTCTCAAACATTTAGCTAAAAGTAAAAATAACATTGGCAGACTTGAAACAGATTGGGGCTGGGTATTTCTGGGAAAGTTAAGTGCTTTCTGTTACTGCCTGTGCTGAAGGCACCTAGTGCTGGTACTTGTGTTCCCAGACCCAGTTGTGCCTTTACCTGTGTTGGTCATCCGTGGGGTGGGCTGTTAAAAGTACTGCAAAGCTGAAGTGGGCTGTGCTGTGACTGGGTAGGCTTGGCAAGTAACTGTTGTGTTGTGTGGCCGTGTATGTGACTTGGGCAGTTCCAGCTAGCCTAGGTCTATGGCAGTGAGTTGGAGCGTGAGCGAGCTGCATAAAGAAGTTAAAAAGAAGTTAAAAGAAGTTAAAGAAGTTAAAGACTGGCTGGGCTGAGGCTTTCAACCAGAGATTCATTTATTTATTTTGCTTGTGACTTTTTAACAGCAGCTGACTGCATGAAAACAGAGAAGTAACAAAGCAGAAACATCACTTTTGAGAAAAGGACAGATGTAATTTTTCAGAGGTATTCTGCTATGTAAATGGTCCTGCTTTGCTGAGGCAGCAAGGAGTCACTTGGTTGCTCCTTAGTGTATTCAGCCACTTGTTCTACTCACCAACAAAATGAGTTTCCTTGTAGCACTGCAGTAGTGAGGTTATGAGGGGTAATTCACATTTTAACTTGAAAAAATGCAATTTTCTGTGATAGCCAAGCATTGGATGGCCAGCCATAGGATGTTGATTAGTTATCAAATAGACCTCCGCAGTGCAACTGCATGCTTTCACAGACTAGGCAGTTATTGCCTTTTTAAATTTAAAAGGGTCAGAAATGCATATTTCTGTTTTTTTTTTTTTTTTTTTTTTTCTCATATCCAAGTGAATAGATGAGGCACTTGCTTGAGGAAAAAAGCCTGCTTGTATGCATTGTCAACGCACTGCTGAAGAGTGATGGATGCAGACGTGTACTTGCATTTTAAAGTGTTGGCAATATAAAACACTGTGGTATGTGATTAAGGAAAGAGGTGTTTCTCTTATGCTTCTATGGCTAAATAAGTGTTTGTTACTAACACTGGGAGTGTTATGATATTTAAGAGCATACATCTTCATAGATCTTGTATTTTTTCCTTAGAGTTAACAAGGCAAAAGCAGGTTTAAAACACCTTTAGGAGAAGAAAAAACCTGATAGGCGTATTAAAGCTGGTATCAACTAGTGAGATCATTACTCTAGAGAGAAGTGTTGCAATTTCCTCAAATGGCTTAGGATGAGTTGTTACATTCAAGCCACTTACCTCCTTAATATAACAACTCAATGATGTGCATTATGGGAGTGTATCAATAAAAATAATTTTATTGAAACACTGGCTAAGGAAGACCACTCTTGCATCTAAAATGTCTTTGAAGTATTTTTAATGAAGAATAACAACTAATAAACACTTAATGACTTCAGAGTATATTTCATACATGACATGTTGGAAATTTAGCAGCTGAATAACTGATCTCAGCATGTGATCTTAGAAATTGCAGGAGCTTTTGGTGAGGGAATAATTTTTATGTAGCTCAGCCATTGCTCACCTTCTATAGATGCACTTTGGGAAGTGCTGGATAAATCAAGGTATAGCTAACATTCACTAATTAGGTGAAAAATCTGGATGAGACATTCACATTTTATTATTTATGAAAAGCTTATGTTAAAGGTAACTTTGTTTGAAAGCACACTTGTGTAAAGAAACTGTAATGGCTTATTTTGAAACAGGCTGCGTTGAGATTGATGCCACCTTATTTTGAGAATTCTGTGGTATCTTCTGAAATTCACCAGACAAGTCAAAATTTAGCTAATTAGAAATCACAGCGTATTTTGTCATATTTTTGATAGAAGAACTGATCCATAATAATAGTTACTATAATGTTGGATTGATTAATCTTTGAGAAAGGTTAAGCTTGTGTATCTTTGTAAATAATAAATATTTTCATCTCACTTTATGTACAGTTTAATGCAGGTTTTTAAGGCTTCTTCAACAGAAGTAGCACTATAGAGTTTGATTGGAGCAGTGCTTTGATATCTGGCTTTGAATATGACCAAGTATCTTTCCTCAGGCACCACGGCTGCCACCCACCAATGTTCTATAGCTGAATTTGTTATTTTAATGGACATCAGCAGTATAATGTAGGTGCGAACGATTGAGCTCTTCTTAAAACTACATGTGTAATTTCTCATTTATTTTCAGGGATAACTTAATGATCTCGCAGGCATTCTGAGTTACTGGACCAAAGTACGGGCAGAGAGATTTTGTGAAATATGGTGTTTCTGTACTTTCTTTAAAGCCCCAGTGGATTTTGTAAGAATTTTTCACATTCTCGTGGCACTCTACCTATAGATGGAATTGGAGCATTTGGTCAGAAAGTGTGGATTTTGTGGCTGAAAATGGAGATTCATGATAGATAACTGTCCTGCTATGCATTAGCATCGTTGAATGAAAAAGGATGTGCTGTTCCAACAACAGTAAATGCTCTTTGGCTTCCCCTTTCACTGCTTCATCCTACTGACTCAAATGAGACTTGAGCAGCATTGCTGCATGAGTTGCTTTGCAGTGTTGGAAAATGTTCATTCTGTGTTCTGGCTCTGAGTTGTTACTCATTGGGAAAGATTTGCTATGATGAAAGATCTGATAAAATCAAATAGATTCTTCTCTGAGCCTTCATAGTTAGGATTTGAAGCCACTTGCTCATGATAGAACATTTGATTGGAAAATATATGTTGCATCTTCTAGAATTATAACAGGCATTTTAAGAGCTGATTTGTAGTATTACAATTAGAAGACCTATGTGGTTTTTTTTTTGTTGTTGTTCCGAAGTACCTCATGCAAGGCATAACATTGTAGTATTATATAATTCTGAATCATCTTCCATTGCTTTCATAGTGTTTCAAGGTGCAATTCTGATTTGGTAGTTACTTGGTAGTTACTTGCCAGAGGCTTATCTGCTATTTGAGGTGCTTGAAAGAAAACTGAGAGACTCCTGAGAAAAGTGAGACCTGTCACTTGAACAAGCCATCTGAATTGTTCCACTGTAGTTTCTTTGTCAGGACATAAGATATACTGATGATATGAGGATGCTCCAAAAGTAATGCCTTCTGTTTACTTCCATGGAAACTGCAACATCTACAAAGAGCACAATGACACTATTTGATAGAGCAAATTCTCAGCTGTAGAACAATATTTTTCAACACAGTCAACACCAGTTGCTGTGCATTTTCACCAGCTATGAACAGAAGCCTGCTTGCCGCACTCTTCAAAATTTGTACCAGCAGAGGTGGCCCACTTTCACTGTCCTCACTGCTGAAACCCACTGCTTCCCTGTGCTCACATCCACTGATTGGTCTCCTTAAGTGTTCAGCAAGAACTGATGAAGATCAATGGGTACCACTTTTTCCACATCGAGGAATTCAATGTCACACCTGTGCTTCATCCACTCTTCCATGTCAGATGCCATTTTGTTACACTGCCCCTCTGCTGCCATCTGTCCCATGGCAACATTTTATGGAACAGTGATGAAAATTTCAACCCCTACCGCTGTACCAACAACATCATCTGCCTCTTGTTCTAGGCCAACATCATGAAATAGGAGGCATTGCTTTCAGAGCAGACCTTGTAGTTTAGAAGGCTAACAGACTGTTTAATTAAATTTCAGATATGTGATGATAAACAACCAAAGTGATTCTGAACTTCACATCAAGGTATATAATAGGAGGATGAAGGGTGTAAAAACAGTATGGCCAAAGCCCTAGCAATATTCTATCTGGATTTCATAATGGCTGATGGTACAGAGGTGCTCTCTAGCTGGTGACTGGGCTCTGCCTGCAGTTTTCTTTTCCTTCCCTTTCCTCTGAGCAAGATAGGCCTTGGGGCCTGCTGGAATGTGCCTTGTGGAGCTCTTTAGTTTTTGCCTCTTGTGTGGGTCTAGACAGCAGCTCAGGCTGCCTCAGTAGACCTCTGCTGGGCTACGGATGTAATCTTGGTGCCATTTTGGCTGCTGTGCAGTAGCCAGGTGAGGGGCTTGTGCTGGTGGGCTTGCGAGAAGGCAGATCTGGAGTCCACAAAGGAGCTGATTGGCAAACCTTGGACTAGAAAGATACTTGTTCGAGGAGGCATGTGGAGGTGTGGGGCTTCCTACCGTGTGGACTAATTCAGGATAATGAAGTCATACCAGTTGTACTAAAATTGCTTTTAGAATTGCATCTAGGTAGTATGGTACAAATATTTAACAATTTAAACTTAACTTACATTAGCATAGTTTAAATGTGGTGTTTGAAGAGCTGTAATTATCTATTTGCCCTAGAAACTCATGGTGATTTGCTGTGATCAATTTTAAATTGGTCATAATTCAACCATGAACTTCTATTTTTATCAGACAAGGCCTGCGGCTGGCCTTTGTAAACTGTGATAAAATATATCCAGTCTTAGAATGACTTCTTTTGTGTGATGGATTTCTTCTGCTGAAGGCCAATTTTGACCATTATTTTGTATATAAAAGAATTAAATTCTGAAGAACACTCTGTTCAATTTTTGTTCCCTTACATCAAGAATAGTTTCTATTTGTTATAATTTCTATTAAATTACTCCCAGTAGAGCATTTTCACTGTCTTTTTATGTTAGACAGGTTGATGGACTTTATGACCTTCTTTATTTCTGACTTCTGGGAGTTTTTTTTCCTCTAACAAGAGAGAGTGTGAGACAGCTGGGCTACCCTAGTTTATGCAATAGGAAGCAAAATACAGAAACAACTGCAGTTCCATAGTGAGCTGCTGGTATTGTAATATGTGGAACATGTTCAAGTTGCTTTCATTGAAGGTTACTTGGAGAAGACACAGTGAATGCTGAACAAAGTCTGTTGGGAAAATTCAGGTTGAGTGCTTATATGTTTGTATACGGTGTCCTTCTGATGAGGTATGTTTTAGGCTTCTGTTAGGAGTTGCTGAGCTATTTAGAGTATGTGCAAGTCTGTCAATATAAAAATCGACAAAAGGTTGTGATTGGAGGTGAATATTTAATGCATTTTGTGGGGGGGAAAAAAAGCAAAAATTGCCTTTTGGAATACCACTATGCCTGTGATCAGAATAATTCTGGTACCTGGGGTTCTGGCAGTAGATTCTGTTTCAATGAATAGAAGGCAGCTAATCCGGGGCATAATTCAGCTAGTCACTAAGTTCCTTTGAAGTGCTAGTCTTGCAAATAAGCCATTTCAGTATGTTTTTGTGATACAAAATGGGTAACAGGCAGAGCAGATATTCCCCCGATTGTGTGCAAGATAGAAGAATGGAATACATTTCAAAGAGTAGTAAATCCTTAAGAAGCTGGGAGTAGTCCTCCTGTGATCTTTATCTTTGCTTCTTGGCATAGCAGACTTATTTAAATATATATATATATATATATATATATATATATTTAAAATGGAGATAGCAACAATAGTGCTACAAAAAAAGTGCTACATTTTGATCTTTCTCTTTCAGTGATCTTTTTTTTTAATCTTGATTCTTTCTATTGCACTCTGAAAGCAGCTAATCTGTGTTTTCATCTATATATATTGAATATACATGGGGAAATTTAGCTGTTGAGTATAAGACCTTTTTACATAACATTGCATTAATGTTATCAATCTTATGGTGGTATTAGTTTTCTCAGACTGAGAGTCCTGCATTCAAAACTTTAATGCTTTGGGTGACAGGTAAAACAGTAAATGAAGGTCTATAAAATATCTCACTAAAATAACAGATATGCAGCCATAGATTTTTTTAAAGAGCTGCAGCTGTTCTGGAAGCTGAATTTGAAATGCTTGTATTAATAAAACACCGGAGAACTAGGCATGAGCAGTAACAAGTTATGTGAAAAATTTTCTAGTGTTGTTCCCTTGTTTTTGATGCAGATTTGGTCTTATGTGATTGTATGTCTTTTCAGACATTGTTCTGTATCAGTGAGACTAAATAAGTTCTGTGCTGTGAGTGATCGGAGAATGAGAAATAGCAGAGCACAGCTACAGACGGGAAGGCCACGGATTCATTGTTTGTGGGTTTGTGTCCTGTTGTATCAGCGAGTTCACTTAAAAGCAGGTGCAAGAAAGTGAGTGAATGCACACAGTTCTCTGGTTAACACCTTATCACGTCTGTCTGCAATACAGGCAGCGTCTTTGTTTTGTTAAAGTGGAAACCTATGCATTGTCTGAAATTGCTGAATGCTACAATATATTACCCTTAAGAAACTGCAGAAGTGCTTTACTGACTTAATTTTTTTTTTTAATTTTTTTTTTTTTTTTTTTTTTTCTTTTTCTTACTCCCTCCAGATGGTCTGGAGCACTTGATACCTTCTGGCTCTCTTCGTAAAAAGGCAAAAAGACCTGGATACATGAGGCCAGAGGCTCAGCGACAGCTCCGATTTCAGTCCCTGGGTGCCTGCAAGTCCTTCAGTCCAGAGGAGTTCAAGCATGACAAGAGGCACTGTGAAGAGCTGGAGGACTTCTCTCTCTGCAGAGAACAGAAAAATAACGTTGAGTTCTTATGCTGTAGTTCAATTGCAAGTAGTGCTGTAGTTCTTGCTGATGGGGTAACAGCATTGGGCGCTACTGTAAATATGCCAGGAAGTTGCAAAAATTTTTCATGTTCCAAGAATCCATGGTCAGAAAACATAGCATCGATTTACCCTGCTGAAACAACAAGCAAAGGTATTTCTGTAGTAAGTGGTACACGGCAGACAAACTGCGGAACTGAAGTGAGTGAGCCCCTAAAGATACATGCCTTGGATCAGGCAGAAGTGAATAATAACTGTGAATATCAAAACAGGGAAGTTGTTTCTTGTTCTGGTGCTCCATGTGATAGTTTTCGTTCGAGTTTCAGCTTCATACAGCTCTCTCTGAATTCAGCCTCTGGAGTAAGTGATGCTGAACTCAAGACAAGTGTTCTGCATCCCAGCAGTGCCAGAGATCTGCAGGAGCTAGGAGAGGCAACAAAAACTCAGGAGCACTCAGGGGCTTTGTGTTGCTTCTCTAGGCTCAGTGAGGATTTGAAGTCTGAAAATGAGAACACAGCAAATGATAAACTTCAGGATTGTGAGACCTTCTCTCTCTCTGATACGGATGCAACACTGTCATATTCTACAGATTCCTCAGATGTGGCATCTGCTGGCTCCTCTGTTACCTCAGGCTATGAAAGTAGTTTTACTGTCAGTGACCAAAACTGGGATACTTTGATAAAAAGGTATGAACCAGCACTACTGGACTGCCAGCTTGGCAACTGGAGTACAATAAAGGTTTGTAATCTCGTTTCATCTTTGATTCCTCCTCTTGGCACCCAAAACATATATATTCGTAGTGTCGATGTCTTAATTTGATGTGGGTATTGGGATGTTAACAGGTTTCATGGTACTTTTCCATAGAAGCTTTCAGTATCTGTCTGCATGATAAAAATGAAGGAACCTGTGTGTTTTGTTTTTAAAAGAACCAAAACAAGAGAAACCCAACAAAGTGATGATGTTGCAGTAATTGGCTCCTATGGCATACTGAGACTATGATCTTATTTCTACTGTCATACATCAACTTCTGAATTTAGCAAGGGCTGCTTTTGCAGGTGGCTTTCTTGACTGCAGATTACTGGAGTGTATGTAGAGCAAAATTTGAAGGTGGTAACATCTTTTTTCCTTGAAGCATCATGATTTAATGAAACAGAACTTTGTAATTGAAAATGTGTAAATTTAGCCAAACATTTCTAGGGGAAAGGCATGTGTGTGAGGGTAGCCTTCAAACTAATACACAATTGCACTCTGCACAGGATGATAGATGGGGTTCCATTCCCTGCTCTAATTCAGGCTGGGAATTAAAAATTTTTTTTTCCTTCCCCCTTACAAGAGTTGTGGGCTGTTGATTAGAAGTCATTTTTTTGGATGTATGTGTGTGTACCCACATGTATACTTACCATGTGTACAAGTAGCCTCATTCACTGTATTCTTTGTGGGAGGGGAGTGGGGAGACCTTAAAAAGGATCCATTATTCTTTTTATTGTACAGGAGGATTTTTTTCTAGTCTTTGATAGTTTTGGGGTGGCAGAGGAGCATCAGAAGAAAGCCATTACGAGCCTAGATGCAACAAGGAGCCAAATTTTGGTTCTGTTGTGCACTCCGGAAGTGGTAATCTGGAGTTCAGTATGGACATGCTGGATCTCATGAATTTTAAAACTATTAAAATTCCTCTGAGTGTGGGTGGTGTGCTTGCTGAGCCTCTCACCGGTGCCATTAGTGCCCTGAAGCAATGCCTGGGATGTGTGTACCTTACGTGTAGAAAGGTGCACCAGTTCTGCCCATGCTATCTGTGTTAACCCTAGAATGAAAAGCCTTCAGAAAGCAGGCTCTTGTGACTTCTTAGCACAGGCGTATCTATTGAGATGCACTGTGTTGTCTTTAGGCCTAAGGGAGTAGGGTGGCTCTTCATAGCCCTTCTATCTGGGTTAGGCAGTATGCTGAGAAACATTATTCTTACTTTTTTGTCTGTGTCATCTGACCTGAGTTTACAACACTCTCTGATCCCTGTTTTTCATGGGGATGCATGTAGGACCCAAACTAAGTTCTCTTGCACACTTATACAGACTCTACATGCATTGCCATGGCGCAACTGTTTTGGCTTCAGGCCTGGAATGGCGATGTTCCCATGGTGTGGTATGGCTTGGGAAATTAATTTTCTACAAATCTGGGAATGTATGACATAATAAAAATACAAAATGATTTTCTGTCTTTTTCACTCTGCTTATTTGATAGGCACAAAGAAACATTGCTATCTTTAATTTCTATATTCATTAATTCATTGAACGGAGAATTGGGGAATTGTGCCTTCAGATGTCTTTCCCTTGGTCCTGTGTGTTTAATTTGAAACACCTTCCTATTGCAATGATAATGAGCAACTTTCAAACTTTTCAGAAGGGAACAAAGACAACTGTAGTCAGAAAAAGGAGACAGTACCAAAGCTGTTAAAACTGTGCTGCTTCTGCACTCATTTTAATTAAAAAAAAAAGAGGGTACTCATCACCTGGTACAGGTTTAGGACGTTCTGATCTGAAGCACGTCCTTCAGCAGTCGAGCTCCAAATGTCTTTCTAGCCTGCAAACAGGAGAACTTGACTGTCGCACCATCAGTCACTTAGCCACAGGCATGGCTGTACTGCGGTACCCAAGCAGATTTTAAATGACCTGCCATTGGGAGTGCATGATGGAATAAACAGTGCAAAAAGCAGCAATGCTCTATTCGCAGTGTAAATGGTTGTTATATATCATATATATGAAAAAAGTGTCATTTGAACCATTTCTACTGTAAGCTTCTTTAGAACTCTATAAAAATATGGCATAAAATACAGAAAACGATTTATGGTGAGGATTCAGTACTTCTTCAGTTCCTTCTACATGTTATATGTTCATCGCCAGCCTCAGAGAAAAAACACTGATGTTTCTGTATGTGAAAAACAATACTACTGAAAACAAAACAAAAACAACAGAAATTTTGAGGGTAAGGGACTATGTGCAGTGGTTTGGTTTTTTTCTTTTGTTTTTCCTCCAGAGGATCCTAGAGCCTGCTATTAATCTAGCTTTTTTTCCCCCTCCTGCCTATACCTTTTATATATGTTTTCTGACCAGTCCATTTCACTACTATATTTGTAAGAGATGCAATTAATTTCCATGTCTTGCCGGATTTGCACTGACTGTGTTGATGTGACAACTAAATGGTTCTAGTAAGTTGTTACACAGCTGCACCTCTTTTTCTGTATGCTATTTAGAGTTTTAACTATAAAGATTTAAATACAAAAGTGCTTTAGGAAGGAGCAAAGTTTTTGTACATGCAGAATGCCTCAAGTATGAATTTTCTTGCTTTCCCAAGCACTTTCAGGCTTTGGACTATGAGGATATATGTTGATTCTTTTTCTGTGTTTACCTTTCTCAGTGCTGATAATGGCTTGTTGGTACAGGTCAAGTGTAAATTTAAGTAAGAAAACACTTCTCAAATTTATAACTGTAACTGTGCTAGACTGTGATGGGAATGGGGCAATGAGGAAAGGACTGCATACCTTTAACCAAATTCTTGTTATATAATAAAAACTGTTAATATCCTTTGGATGCACACCTGCTCTTCTGAAATACTTTGGTAAAAGATGTAGATTCATTAGAGAGAAGCATTTTCTTCTGAAAGAAAACTGTACCCTAGTAAGAATGTCTTTGGTGTGTAAAGGCACTTTCTATGTGATATAGGGTTTTTTTTCTCACCCCTCCCACTTGTAATATGGACATTTCTAAAAATGCAAACATCAGTGTTTTCTAGATAAGCTTAAAATATATTTTAATTAAACTTCATTGATTGCAATTGAGCACAGTTCTCTCTGCCTTAATCTGAGTATTGTTGATCCAAAATATCCATTCTACATTTCTCTTTTTGTTTGCATACTGAAATTCTGGATGTTGTCTGTGCAAAACTTGTATAGCCACAAAATTAAGTGGGCTAGAGAACAGAACACTGAGTTAGAATGGGATCAGAAGTAGACGCTAGGTTGACAGAATCCTATAATAATCCTTACTTGGAAAAGGGTGAAAAATATCCTATGATCACACAATCTGTTTTGCTTTTCAAGAAAAGCTGTTGATGTCCCTTGTAGATGTTTGGACCAAAGCCATTCTTGACTGAAGTGGCTGCAGTTCAGCTGATTTCAGTACGTCTGTCTACTTAACAAATGTGAGGTTTAATTCTCAAGGTCATTCTAGTGAGGTAATAGTAATTCTGTAGATTTATATGATGTAGAGATTAATAGTGATTCTTACATGTAACTTCTATATAACTAACTTTTTTTTCTATGCACAGGTAAAATCCATGATATTACGGATTCAGAAGCTTCAGCAGAAAGCAATAGAAGCAGATGATTATGATAGAGGTGAGAGTTGCCCCCTCCTTCCTCCCCTGAATCATGCTGCTTCCTCTCATTCCACTCCTCCCCCAATTAATTTTATTTTGTATTTTTTACACTGCAGTGGTTAGGTATGGAAGACGAGTTCAATGAACTCTATTGTTCATTCTATAATGTGGCAGGAAACAAATTAAAGAGAGAAGTAGGTCAGCAGCAGGTAGCAACAGTTTTTATTTTCTTGAGCAACATCACCATGTGGGAAGGTTGAAATGCGAATAGCCACCATCTGGATCAGCTGTTTTGAAGCAGCATGACTTTAAAAAATACAGAAATGAATTAAAGCTTTGAAAAGAGAAAGGACAGGCCCTGGCTGCTGACAGGGTGTGATTTGTTGCTTGCCGCATTTAGTCATGACACTACAGCAGAGCTCTAACACAGAAAAATGAGGTCAGTAGCTATAATAAAAGTGAATGATACTGTCCTGTGGGATTAACTTGATGTCCACTGAGTTGAATAAAAAGCACCTAAAGAATGATGATACATCTGGTGTCGAGTATCTATATTTGAGTAGTGCTTTTCAAATGGATTGGCACTTCTGATAAGCTGTGTGTTAATAATTAGAGCATCCATTAACATCTCAGGTTTCTTATTATTTTCTGGTATGGCAGTCTGTGTTCAGATAATCATATTTTGACAATCTTGAAGTTTCATCCTAGATGAAATTCTTCCCAGCAGATTTATCTTTGTTTGGAAAGTACTGCAAGTGTTTCAGTAAGCTGCATTGATAATTCAGAGAATGCAGGTGGAAAAATACAGTTTTACCCTTTCTCTCCATATTTTTCCCCAGTTTTTTTTTGGGGGGGGGAATGGAGAGCAGACTAACTTGCAGTTCTCCTATCAAAATTAATGTTTTGAGCTGTGCAGTTTTACCATGGGGTTTGAAAGACGTGGGAGGGAGGGAACATAACCAAGGTAACTCAAATGTGTTTTAACAGCGTCTGGGGAGTAGGTGGTTCTGCTGGCCTCTCAAAGCCTTGTCAGTATAGGAGACAAAAAAAAACAAAAGTCTGCTAGTCTCACAAGTCGGTCTTCAAGTATGATGTTTCCCAAAGGGGAAAACCTTTAGCTATGTTATCAGCTGAGCATATTGTAGACAGTCATTGGTTTAATCTCTGTCAAACTGAATAGATGTTATTGATATGTGTTTTAACTATGGTATGCTTACTACTCTTTATGTGCCTTTTGATTGAGTTTCTGGTAGGACACTTTCTGATAGCTGTATACTAAGTGCATATGGTTCCTTCAGATTTTTAGCCAGAATTCACTGGCTACTCATCTAATTCAATTAAAAACAAAAAAAAAAATATATCAGGCTTAAGATCGGCGTGTGATGCCTGGTAGTTTTCTAGCTTTGCACAGAGAATTCTTGGGTAGTCTCCCTGGTTGCTAGTTTGGTCTATTCAAAACAGGACCACTGTTATGTTATCCCTGATTTTTATCAACTACCCTTTCCAGTTTCCACCCTGATTCTCACACGGGTAGCATGGAGGGCAATTGGCAGCCTTCTATTTATTTCCCTCAGGAAAATGGTCTGGATGAAAACTGATCTTGTTGATCAGAATAAAAGCTGGACCAGGACAAAGGCGAAGAGGAGTATCTGAGGGTGGAATTGTTCTCTTTTTGCTAAGGCTGGCTTATATGGGTGGAAAGCATTTGTTACGTTACGTGTCTAGATACTGAGGCACCTGAAAGATTTTGTGTTGGGCTCCTGCATCTCTGACAAGTGGAATGTTATCTTTGATGCAAGTGCTCCTAGAAAATGCCATGTTACTGTGTAAAATGAGACCATGTATCCTTAATTTTCTCCTCAGTTTTCGAGTCCTTGACCTACTTTCTGTCTTACTGGTCTTAGCTCCTCTTCTAATATAACCATCAGCCGTTTTAATGTGTGTGAAACTACTTTTCATTATTATCCTGACTCCTGAACTGACTTCTGAGTTTTTTCTCCTGTGAAACATAGGCAGATTATCTCCTGGGAAAGACATATATGGAGAAGTTGTGGCTCTGCAAGAAGAGTTGGAGCTGTGACACTTCCTCTTCCTGAGCTTTCCACCTTTGTGTTTAGAACTAAAGAGCCCCTGCTCTTAGAAGAATACAAAGACTTGAGTGGTGTAAAAGTATAGTTTGAAAGCTTATTACAGAGCTTACAGGTTGGCCCAGTACCAATTTTAGTTCAGCTGAAATTTGAAATTAGTCTTCTTTAAATGGGATTTTATTGCCAAATACTGCTATCAGGGAATGAAATAGCTAAATGTGCACAGCTATGCATAATGCTACGTTGTGTGTTCCTGCAAACGTAGCATCTTGAAGTCAAATATCTGAATGACGTGAATGCTTTCCTGCTCTCCAGAGCTTTGGGAGAGTTGCCATAGTTTCTAGTAAATCTTGAATCTGAAGTGCAAATAAAATGTTGCACCTACAGAGAAGGAGAAGTGGTGCACTATTTTCTTTTCCCTTATGGTGCAAGAGACAGACTCAGAAATAACAGGAAGTTTCTCCCGCTGCACAGCCACAAACAAATACCTTGTTGCAAACAGGTAGGGACTAAGGATATATCACCTATTTCTTGAAGGTGAGATGATATTTTTTTTGTGAGGGATTTTAGAACCACAACCCTCCACTGTCTGTGGGAGTCATGAGAGCTTGTTTAAATGCTATAAGCCTCAGCTTCCTCCCCTCAAGCTTAGGAGGAGCACAGCAGAAATGTCTTTGCCATTACTTGTTTGTGTTCTGTGCCTTCCTGAAGTCTTGCCATGGTTAGAGGGTTTAATCAGTCATTCAAATAAGTGCAGTTTATTCCCATGCTTTCTGGCAGCGCTGTATGTTTGCACCCTGAAAGCAGCAGAGGCTCAGCTGGGGGCAGAGTCTTCCTTCCTGTCCCACATCTGCTCCTCTGCTGCAGGTCACCAAATCAGAGTGGTGCTATGAGACCTGCGGGGTGCCACCAAACTCCTCTCTTCACGCTCACTGAATGTGTGTTGTTTAAACACAGACGTTTCTTGTGTCAAATACATAAAAGAAATGAACATCATCCTCAATCCTCACATAATTTTGATAGGAGACATCAGGGTTTTCCTTGCTTTTTTTTGCTCACTCTGTGCCTCTGGGTAACTAAATATCTGGAAGTAGCTTAGTTGCTTCTGTATTTACTTGTGATCTCCTCTTGATGGCCACATTACTGTATATTTTCCAAGCAGGTGCTATACCATGGGAACATGATAACAGCATTTTGCTTTGCATAGCATGTAGTAAAAATCAGTCTGTTCACCAAGGATCACTTGGAATGTTGTCATGGCTCATTATTTGTGATGGAACTTGGCAACTCCAAGGTTAAACATGTTGCTGAATGCAGGAGGAAAAAAAAGTATATTTTTGTATCTGTGGGAGCTGTGCTTGCAGTAGAAGCAAATGTATTTTGCTCAGTGCAAATCTTTTGCCTAAGCATTTCAAAGCCCTTTTCCTGTTCTTTCCTGTGGTTTCCCAACTTCCAAAGTTCACATGGTACAGATGGCAGAGGGGTTGATGATACAGTGTCAAAACTGAGACTAGCTGCTGAACTACAGTACTGGCTCATGTGCCCTGGTGTTATTTCAGGTATAAATATACACACAACTATTCTGTTTTCATTTTTAGGTTGGTCTTTCCAATTTTTTTCTTTATGTTTTGAAGAGGAAAAGTATTATTTTAGTTAAGTTTTATTTGTAATCGTTGGTTTAAAACATTTAAACCAATTTGACTTTCAAGCAGGTGACAGGTCTCTTGCTTTTTTCTTTTTCATTTCTTTCTTTCTTTTTTTTTTTTTCTTTTTTTGTTAATAGAATTATTTGTAGATGAAATTTTACTGTACTTGGAATAAGATGTTTTCTTGACAAGCAGTTTTCCTGATGGGACAGATAATGAATGCAAGTTAGCTTAGTAAGAATGAGGATCCTGGAGTTGCTTGGGTTGGAGGGACCTTATAGACTATTCAGTCCCTACCCCCTACTGTGGGCAGGGCTGCTGCCCACCAGATCAGGCTGCCCAGGACCATATCCAATCTGGCCTTGGATGTGTCCTATAGTTAGGATAGCATGTACTTCCAGAAGTAGAATCCTTAAACTTAGCTGCATATTGAAAAAAGCATGAATTGTGATGCTACTGGTGAGGTAGAAGATGGTGGACGCCTTTTTTGTTTGTTTGTTTTTGAATCTTACTGGAATAAAGTTTTTAAGGGGGTGGGGAGAAGATAATTTGCTCAAGCAAATAATCAGAATCAAATCTTCTTCGTATTAACTTGCTTATCCTGTCTTTGAAAAATTCATATAACCTCAGAAAAGGTTTTGGGTGATTATGGAAAGCAGGTGCTTGTGTGAAGTGTGTGAATAAATTAAACCTGATTTTCTATGCAACAGAATAGCAACCTCACAGCTCTTCCATCTTGTCTGAGTTTCTTTGCTTAAGACACCAGCCTGAAATGAAATTCTACATTTTTTTAGAAATATCCATATCCATTTATTATTTGTCATGTCTGTTGTTCTTTTTTTATTTCACAGAGTTGAAAAAGGAATTGAGTTAGTTACAATTTAAAGGTGTGAAACTCCTTATCGTGCTGTCAGACAGCAGGAAAAACCCTGACTTTATGTTTAAAAGTAGTGGTTATTACTAGAGGTGTAGCACACGCATGGTCAGCAACTTCTGGATGCACTTTGGATGAGTCCTCTCAGTTTAGCTCTGTTGCTCAGTGTCTGCCATGTCTCCCTGAGGCAGAACAGGATCTTGCTATTGGTTGGTTCATGCCCACACTTAGAAAATGCACCCACGTTTTCTTTGTCTTTAATCCCTTAGTCAATATTGAAGAGGAATTTACTTTAGTAGCGCAATATCTGCAGCCCAAATGTTTTTTAGGAAGCAGTAGTATTTTATGGGTTTCTACTATGTCCTCTTTTAATTTGGCCAGTGTAAAAAGATTCAGCTACATTTTGGGCTTCTGGAAGCTGCTTGAGTACAAGAAAATTGCTGAAGTTTTGGCATGCCATGTGCTTGGAAGCTCTCTACTCCCAGCCATCTGCTGTCTAAAACTGACACCACAGGCTACCCCTCCTCTGATAGCAGGACTCTTTCTCAGTCCATGATGCAGCCAAGCTGTTCCCAGACAGCCTGGCTAGTCTTTTACAAACAAACAAGCAACAAAGAAATCAGAACAAAATAAGCAGTTATGTGTAATTGACTAGAGTACTTGCTGAATTGCAGTTTGAGGCATGGAGTTCTGATGGGTGTAGCTCATGAGAAGTGTTGATATGCTATCTGGACAGTACCCACTGACTGAGTGGCACGGCTTTCTCACTACACAGCCCATCTGCTTACTTTTTACTTGCAAAAACATGTAGCCTTTTATATATATATTTATATATTCAGGACAGATTTATCTTTCCCTTCCTCTTTAGGAATATTAACTCTAAATAGGAAAGTTGTCATCCATTTGCAATGTGACTTTGGAGGCAGTAAGACTATTAATTCAACCAACAACTGGAAATTGATTTTGCTGCTCTTGTCTTACACTTCAGGTATATGCTTTTCAGAGGAGTGGAGCCTTCTATTTTCAATTATTGCCTGCTTAATAGATAACTGAATGTGGACAGAAACTGCTAGATGGCATGAGATGGCATGGTAGCACAATTTTCATGTAATTGGGGGTTAAATATGTGCTGAATGGCTGTAGCTACAACTTGAAAGCTAATATGAAAGACTTTTAGTGCCAGTCCTCTATGTGGAGCTGATAACACTCATTGCTGATTGCTGGATGATATCTGGCTGAATTCCTTAAGATGCTTTTATTGGAGACCTCTATGAACCTTCCATTACTTGTCAAACTCATCTGCAAAGTGGGATTGCCTTGAATCAGTTAACTCCTCCTTTCTTCTGAGGTTTCCATTTGGTCCTTCCCCATTCATGTTCCTAGACCAAATGACCATACTTGGGAGTACTCATAGCTGGGTATGCATGTCTGACCTCCAGATATTTCCTTGTGCTGCCTTTGGTGTGTGTGACTTTTTTGGACATTCCTTTCTTATCTGTCACCTATGGAAAGTGAGAGATGGCTAAAGTAGTAAAAAGTTCTTGTTAGCTTTTTTTTTTTTTTTTTTTTTAAAAAAAAAAGTAATGATAGGGATAAGCACCAATGGAAAGGTAAAGACAGGAAATTTCAATTCCTATTGCTCTTGTGCAATAGCAAGCTTTGCAGAAAATGTTAAGAGACTGAAGGCTGCCAGTGGGAGTGTACAAAATGACCCTGTATGGGAATTGCTGAATCACACCCTGAACCTCTGATTGACCAGCTGACGCGAGCAATGAGTCAGCCCTGGGAGCACAGGTGAAGGCAATTCTCCTGTGCTACTGGAAGGGGTAGAGCCTGGCTTCACCTCTCCTAGACCCCATTTAAGAGCTGACTACCACCGGGGAAGAATCTCTTTTGGAGATCCCTCCTCTTGGAGTCTTCTCAATGAGCCCAGGACAAGGGTAAGCTTTCCAACCATTCTTCTTTAGTGTGATAACTTGTTTATTTCTTGTATATTTCTTAATTATAACATCTGTATATTCACTGATTATACAGACCCCGTGTGCTGTGAATTTTAAGCTTCTGCTGCAGATACCATACCATCCTATCAGTCTAGTGTTAGTCAGAATTTCTGTTTGATTTTGATTTTTTTGAGGGAGTTGTATGGTGATTGGAACATCTCCAGGTGCAATGGGATTTTTAAGGCGTGAAGAATTAAATGAATTTGATGAATTGGGTTTGTTTGATGTATGGCAAATTTGAACAGAAAGCAAAGTAAGGTGCTATCTGCATAACTCAGATATGATGTTGGGAACAAGTAGAAATAAAGATTTACAGCCTTTCCAATTAGGTTATTACAGAATATACTGTTCCACAGTTACTTGTGCGTGTTAATTTATACACCCCTCCAACACTGCCAAGTGCCTTCACTTCCTTACTAGTAGTAGCCCACCGGAGAAGTAAGTCCTGGGGAAAAGGCTTTAATTTTTGGATGGCTAGGAGCCGTGCTAGGGTTCATTAAACTTCCTGAGACATTGTCAGGGGCAGTAAAGAACAAGACCAGGCTTAGTCTGGATATGCTATGGCAACATACAAAGCACCTGTTGTGTTGCAACAGAATGCTGGTGATGGTGGTGTAGAATAGAGCACTTGTAATAAAAGTCTGAAAAAAAGGGCCTTGTTACAAATAAGTGAGTCTCTACAGTTTCTTTCCCCCCTCCCCCCCCTGAACTGCTGAGATATTTCTATGCTGTCCTAATGTCCAACTCTAAAACCTTGACCTTGTAACACATGCAGCTGAGTTAACATTGAGAATTACTAAATTATCTAAACTAGAAATGATCTTGTTTCCAAACTCTGCCTCTGCCTGAATAAGCACACTTTTGAAAGTGTGATGCAAATACTAACTGCTGTGTCCTGAAATGCTGGTGTGCAAGGCATGCTAAGTGAAAGCTCACAGAAGACAAAGGCTTGAATTTGACATGCATAACAATATGAATGTAATACTTATTACTCTGTCTTGAGTAAATGTTTTTTTTTTTTTTTTTTTTTTTTTTTTTTTTTTTATATAACACTTTGTACTAGATCTAGGATTTCAGATGTGCAAGCTATGTGGGAAGTTTTTTTTTTTTTTCCCCTCTTGTGTTGTGAGGCAGTTGGGTAAGATCAGTCTATGACTGTAGCCACAGGTGTTGATGAAGTTAAACTACAGGGTGAGGGCCATTGTGACCTCCTGGACAAGAAAAATATTTTTAAGTATCTGATCATAACCTGGCAAACTATTGGACACGCCAGCTTTAGGAAGGGTTTTTGAATTCTCTAGTTGTCTAGCTGTCCAGTTAGCTGGATAAGTCTTGTTCAACTGATTTCATAGTGTTATAGTGAAATGCATTATAGGCATTGCTGTATAGATAATATTACTGTGATTTATGTGGGAATGAAACAGTTCTAGCTTCACATTATAAAATGGTAGACTTTGTGCCTACCGCTGAAATTTTAGGGTGAAAATATGAAAATTGCTTCTCTAATTATTCTCTAAATTATCAACGTGGTATGTTGTGAGTTTTAAGTGGGTTTGCAACTAGACGATCTTTAAGATCCCTTTTGAACTAAGCCATTTTATGAGAAGGCATTTAAGCGCACATTATTAAGCACACGTAAGCTTTCATATGCACAGTGGTTGCACAGGATGAGATGGCACGAGGGTAGTTAAATACAAATAGAGATGAACTGTATGAGATCTCTCCTGGTACAAGAACAAAGGGGCATACAATGATTCAGGTTCCAGACAAACCAAAGAAAATGATTCTATGGTGTGTACTGTCTAATGGTTCAGGTGTCTATTGCATGAAGATCTCTTCATTAAGGCATGTTCTGGATGCAGAGTGACAGCAAGGGCAGGCTGGACTAAACAAGCAAGCAAACAACAACAAAAAACATGCTCTGGAAATCCCTGGAGCTGGAAAAATTCAGAAGCTGCGGAAATATTCAGGGGAACTATCGCATGTGTGCTTCCACCACAAGCAGCATTTTCTTCTGGTTACTGTTGGGGAAATTCTTAAGAATTAATACAATTTAACTTAAAGAAAAATGCACTATTCTTTTATAGACATGTTCATTTGGGCTGCTGGAAGTCTGCTGAAGTTATAGGTGGAGGAGTTGTTAGCATGTGTTTCTGTGACTTTTTCATCTTCAGATTATAAAGGTGAATGTCAGCCATACAGACTCACCAGCAATATGACACTTGTAGAATTGTACGTGTTATTGAAGCAAATTGTGGCTTTTGAGAATGACATATCAATAGGGATGTGACTATCAGACAATTTCTTAAACTCTGCTTTATCATTTTTTGGACTAATTATTTTTACTTCCAAAACATTTTGTAATTTAAAAGAGACATGTATGATGCAAAACAAAATCAAAACAAACTTGTAAGTGAATTTATCTAATGTTATCAAATGCATATGAAAAAATCTCATGTAGCTTTTGTAAAGGGATTATTGAATTGGTTCACTACCCCAAAACAACAGAAAGCCATTAAAAAAGAGCAAGTTAAATTCTTGAAAAATGCAAGGCACCCCTCTATAACTATGTGCAAGCATACTCTGTTATCTACTGAAGATGCATTCCCAAATATTATGTCACTTACCAAAACATTTTTTTTCCTGAAAAATGTTAATGTAATGAGGAGCTTATGAAATACAGATATATTTACGAGAATGGTATAGACAATGCAGCAGATGTGCGGAAAGAGGGTCATCAGCTGGAGGAGAGGCTTACTTTCTGGAATGGATTGCTGTTCTGAGATAGTTGCCTTAACGGTGAGACTGAATGCTCAGCTTTACTTACAGTAGAAGACTTGCATAACGTAGGCGGAGCAGCTGCAAGCTTTAGGAATGGTTGTTTATGCCAAAAAGATGACATTTCTTTCAGCTGACCTTGCTGATGTTTACTCTGTGTCTTCATCTATTACATCATCATATATTTAGTCGTTGTGAATTTGAATTGTGTGTATTCAAGTTGCTGTACACATTCCTCTCTCTGTTACTTTGATTCTTGTAGGGAACAAATTGTTTTGTTGTCTTTTCATTACAGCCACTTCATCTGTGAGACCAATGGCAGTTAGTGGAATAGGTCATTAAATGATTGCTGCTGGCATGCTAAAATAAGCATAAGAGGCAGTTAGGGTCTTGCTGTACATGAAAAAACATATTCCAAAGAAAACAAATGACCTTGCAAGCCATTAAAGCAAACCTGAGGTTGATTTGAGAATTGAGGCGTTTCTTAGGAAAGAGAGGAGAGGGAACCTAACTTAGATCCACAGCTTTGTAGGCATGTCTGTACTGAAAAAGATGGCAGGATTTCAGTTTTTTGTGGGATTATGGGATGAAAGGAAATGCTATAGCCAGGAAGTGTGGTTTAGCAGTGCATTAAATCTGTGGAGTATAGTCCTAAATATAGCTAAGTTCCAGGTGGAAGCAGCATCGTATTTCCATCTTTTAATGACATCTAAATTACAACATTTCATGTAGGCCTAAGGAATAGAAGGAAAGGAGCTGAGTTGTAGGAAATTATTAGCATGGTTGAATTTTCTGGAAGAGCTAAAGAGTTCAAAGAGCTTTAAGATCACAATAATTTGGACCTACAGAATTTGTAAAGTGCACGTGAATTCCTATTTGTTTGAGCTCAAGTATCTGAGGGTCTGTTTCTATATTAAAAAAAAAAAAAAAAAAGGCATTCAAATATTTTGCCAAAAATGGTTTGTATTTTTTGCCCTCTTTGTTTTGACCATCATCTGCTCAGTCTCAAGGGCACAGGTGACTTCCACTGCTGTCGAATGCTCCAGTGTTAGTGGAATGACTTTTGGCTGCTCTGTGCTGGGCTCTTTTCACTCTGATTCCCCAGTGACAGCAAGAACTTTCTCAGCAGAATCTGCTGAAGTTATATGCCTCTTTTAATGATGACCATACAGAAATTCAGTGAGAGAAGGTCCCTGCTGCATACCATACTGCAGTGGACAGCCTACTAGTGGGATTTATTGCTCAAAAAATCCTTCTGTCAAATACCATTCAAGGGAAATCAATCTGAGAAAGAGTCAGGGCTGGTGAAGTGGAAGCAGAAAGCTCAATAGCACATTAATAATTCTTCTGAAGTCTTATTTTTTCACGTTAAAGAAAGTAGCTCTGGCTACTAAAGGATGCTAAGCTTATCCCAACCTTCTCCCAGTGCATACAAGCCATTAAGCCAAATACCATGTTTTGTTATCCATGGACAGCAGATTCTCCATGATCTGCCATTTAAAGAGAAAAATAATAACAGACCGTAGTTACCACCAGTAATTAAAAGCAATGTGAAATACTATCTGTAAACACGGCGCCCAAATTCATAACTTAGTGCAGAGATGTAAGTTTGAAATATTTTAATTTGATTTCTAGTTGCTGAAGAAAACATTTACGAGCAAGAGTGGAAATTACCTAAATTGTCTCAGCTGAAGACAGGCTTTGACAGTTGGTTATGCTAGTGCCATCTGAGCAGGAATGTTCAGGAGTTGTCTGCTTCTCAGGAATTAGGGGAGGAGGATCAAGAGTTTAAAATAATATAAGTATCTGACAGGAACTGGTCTTTGTTTCCCCATTGTGTTCTATTTGTGCTATTACCAAACTTGTTCATTTTTTTTCACAAGGACAGTGTTTCATCTTCTTGTGTCATGTATGTGCAATTCTGCTCATTGGTTGAACATGATATTTTGTGCAAGATATGTTAGAGATGTTTCTCTCTTTCTTGCTTTCAAAATATTTAGGCTATACTTATTTGTAGGTGTTGTACTGAATGCTCTGTTCAGTCTGAACTTTTTTTGAGCAGACTTATGTGCTCAGCAAAGCTATTTCATTGCTATTCTCTCAGGAAAAAAAGCACTTTCCTTTTAAATTGAGCAACAAGAAGGTAAGACTGCATGTCTCTGAACAGCTCTCTAATGACTCCCCAGTGTAAGCAGGCAAGAGTTATTTAGAAGCAGACCAGGTAGCAAAGCAATGGAGCTGTATTTGACTCTTCCTTCTCTCGTGGAATTCTTACTTGTTGAGTGCAAGTGGAAAAACATTGTCTCAAAAAAATGTGAAACTGAGCTTTTTTTTTTTTTTTTTTTTTTTTTTTTTTTGCTTGTAAAGGTATCAAGAAAATTCTGCTTTTGATCAGATGAGGAGAAAAGTAAATCCAGTTCCTATCCAAGTCAGAGCTCGGTTATTTAATGGCTACAAGGAATGTAGGTTGTGTAATGGCCAGGGTTGTTTGTGAGGGATTCGTGGCCTGCCTGGACTGTTGGACAAGCATCCCCTGGGTTACAGCTTTAAGGAAGCAAACTTGGACTCTGACTCCACAAGCCGGTGCAAGAGTTTCTTATGCTTCCATGTATGTTCCTGCAGAGAGTGTGCTATTAGTGATGTCAGGCCTTGTTTCCTTGCTTCCCTTGAGTGTAAGCAATAGCATCCATGTCTTTTTAGAGGCTGTCCGCCCTACATGCTGTGCCTGCTTTAATTTGTCTACGTGCCCTTTCTTCATTGCTTTCATTTTATAGGGTATAATTGCTTAACAGAAACTTGCTTGTGAAGTGCCTCTAATTATCCTTCAGAATAAATGCTGTTAAGAGGAACTAATGAAGAAATGAAATGGTCGTCTACAAAATCAATTTTTATTTCAGAAGTTAGAAGGATTGGAAAATTAGTTCCCCTGAGAATCTTATTCTCTTTGCTCTTACAAACTTTCCCTTCCCAAAGAGTCAGCCTTTACTATATTTATGTTAGAAAATGTGAGCTCTTAGAGTTCTGCTCCAGAATTCTCTGCACGTGCTACTGTCATTTTGTGATTCTGTCCAAGTTACTTCTTTCCATAGCAAGTTTGTCAGGTCATTGGTTTGTCTACTTGTTCTAGTGCTGCAGCAGAGAGCCTAGACCTTGCAGAATTCTTAATCAAGATATGTGCTGTGGGCTTTTTCTTTTCCAGATCCGTCTTCCTACTTCCCTTTATGTAAGGCAGATTCCTGTGGGGCTCATATTTCTCTGTCTAGCAATGTCTGATCTAAAGAGTTATGTGGATGTTTGGTGGTTCTGATTTGTATGCTTGATGCCTGTTAGTTTTAGGCACACCTTCATTCTTATGCGTTTTTAAGATCTTAATTTCTTTCCCCTCACCATTACAAAGATGTATTGTATGTCCACTTAAATTCACCGAGATATTTTTAATATTCAAAATTTTTCTGTCATTTGACTCAACAGTGCACATTTTTTCAAATATTTCCTATATGTACCTAAAAGAAATATTACTAAATGCTATTTGTGGTGTAGAGTTTCTTTAAATACCTTGGGAAGGATACAGAAAGTATTTGCACAGCCCTGGTGGGCAGCCAGAAAGGCTACCTATGACAAAATATACTGCATAACCTTCGGAAAAATCAAGAAAACAGTGTGAAAAATTAGATTTTTATTCAATTCTCATCTACAGGCCAATTGACTCTTGACAGTTGGAGTTCTTTAAAGTACGGAGCACAAACCTATCATCTCAGCTTCTGAGCGAGTGGGTGGAAGGTACTGGGGCCAGCTAGGGGCCACAGGTCTTTGATACAAAGAGGAGCAAAGCAACAGCACAAACCTGCAGAAGAGAGGCTCAGAGACACTGGTGTTGATATTCTGCTCAGCTAAGGTTAACTAACTGCCCAAGATTTCTATAGAAGATTAGGATGAAGCTGCAGCAACGTTAGTTCTAGTCAGAGAGCTCTCCTTGGGAGCTCAGGTAAGTTCAAATAGTTTAAAGAATAACTTAATCACTCTCAGCTCCTGCTGAATTAATGACTATCCTACCTATCAGGAAGGAGGCCAATTTGACCTCCAATATCAGTTTGGAAAAGATTCTATAGATTTAGGAAATATTTAGCAGTGGTATGTCATGTTCGGTGTCTTTCTGTGTGTGCAGAGTATTTGTGTGGGCAGTGCTTTTGCTGTGTATGGCTTTTCCTATAGGTATTTGTGTGGCTGCTTGCTTCATCACTGCCTGGTAACTTCCAAGCATAGGCAGCTTCTTGCTAGTGAAATGGGTGTGCATAACAATAATGAAAAAGGGAACACTAATTTCCAGAGTAAACCCAGTGGGAAATATGTATCAGTCAGAACATCTGTCCTCATGAACTTTTCTCTTGGGCTTCTGTATGTGTTTGTTTAGAAATGTGTTACCTGGTACTTCACTCTGGCGAAAGGCTAGCAAGTGGTTTTTTCTTTACTGCCTTTGCTTTGACAGGGGTGAGTTGACCAGGTTCTTGCTGCGCAATTCAGCCCTAGTAGACACTCATTTTAAAATGAAGGTTTCCAGTCTTCCAAACATGAGAATTGTACCTGGAAAAGAAGAGTACAGCCTGCATGTACAGGATGCTATGGTGAACTTCTGTGTCTGGAAGGCAAGAAACTCACTTTCCTGCTCTTCTGTGATTTTCTTCTTCTGCATTATGATATTAGGATCTTTCCGGGCAGTAACTTTTCCCTGTACTTCAGGAACATGCTTGGCATGTGCCTCTCATTTCCTACTCTGAGTCCTTGCATCATCTTCTCCTGGGTTCTTGGTATGCATTCATTCAGCCAGCAGGCTCCGTTAAACTGTGCTGCTGTTGTCTCCTGCTGTGTAGGAATTAGATTTGCTTCTCAACTCGTAATTGTGGTCATCTGAGGGTGGTAGTTGATAGCTGCTGCAATGAACTGCACTGATAGTAGCTGTCCTCTGAGCTTCAGAGCAGGTATAAAAATAGTCAATCTGTCTCCTAGTAACCTGAAATCAAGGCATAGGCATGACGACAGGTGCATCTTCCTTATCCTTCACTTAGTGAGTTAATTTTCACTAGACTGGAAAGCTATCGACCTTTTTACTACAGATGATGTTCTTCTGCCTTCCTTTATATTTGCCATAGCACCACAGGAACCTGAGGAACAATCAGGCTGGAGGCCAAGCCATTGTGCTCTTTGATGCTGGAGGGTGCTTCTCATGGTATATCTGTTTGCATCAGTTAAACTCCAGTGATTTGAATTTCCCTGGAAACTACTGAAAAGGATTTGGGTGATGGCAGTGTGTTTCTATGTGATGTTTTTTCTATTAGCCAAGAATACCTTGGGTCAGATTCTGTAGGCTATTTTCAGTCCCTAACAAAGTTCCATGTCCCAGAAGTTTCAAGCCTTTACATGTGATGGCAGAGTAAGAATAATAGGAAAAGGCATAACATGAATGGACTGTATTAAACTTTTTGGTTTTGTAGGGAAACAGTAAACAGAACTGTACCTCTGTTTTGTTTTTTTTTGCCAGGAGTTTTGTCCTTGCCCTTGTCAGCCTATTTTGGATGAATGAAAGGATTTCTGTAGGTTTTTTTTTTTTTTTTTTTTTTTTTTTTTTTTTTAATGCAAGCATTTACATTGAAACTTGTTGGGTTTTTTTTTTCCACTTTGTGTTTTTTCCATGAGAATGGTGGAGGTTATGATAAATACCTGGCCTCAAGTACCCCTGTTTTAGATTTCCTCCTGCTTACTGCTACCTCCTAGATGAGTAGATCACATTCTGTCAGACTTTTCAGCTTTTGTGTTCTCTGCCATGCCTTTTAGTACAGGTGGGAACATTTGCATCTTCTTAATCACATCCACCACTGTTTCTTTTTTTCCCTTGTTTCTCTATTTCTAGTAATTCCATGAATTTACATTCTTCCTTTACTACCTTCCTTTACTTCTATCTTTACTACCTGTAGGAAATTTCCAGATGGCCTTCGCTACTGGGAGTGGAGCAGCAAGAAAAAGAAGTAATTTAAAGAGTCAGGTTAGGTAAAAATGATGAGTTATTTGAATTCCAAAGATAATTTTTTGAAGTGGGAATGTCTGAATTGGAGAAGACATATTTTTGTTACTTGCATAAGATTTGCTTTGAGAATTTTATGCTAATTCTCCTACCTAATAAGAGGGGAGGAAGAAGGTGAATATAAATTAGAATGATGATGGTGTAAATTTAGCTGCATCAGGAAGAACTTATGTGGAATTTATTTGAAAAAAGTATAAAAATGGCTTTTGATCTTCAGTGAAGTTCAGAAAGAGAGACGTAAAGCAAATGTACAGAGGGAAATATTCTGTAGAAGGTTTCTGAAAGAATTACATTCGGGCTTTGAAACTTTACAAATTCTTTTTGTATTTTGATATACTTTTTCATGTATTTGACTCATCACCTATCACACCATGATTGTGGCTTCTGGTTAGATCTGTTTGAAAACACGTTTTTTGAGAAAGGTCTTGGAAACTTAGCATTCTGGAATTTCATTTGAAGGTTTGTTTCTCAAGACTCATGATAGCATAATTGCATTAACTATAGACTGTTACAGCCTTGTAATTTCTGGAACCTGCTGAAGAAATTGTTTGGATTTCCTGGCACTAGGAGCAGGTACAGCGTTCCAGAGATTGGCAGACTGCCCCTGTATGCCTTTCTCTCCATCCTTAGAAATGTTGAAACAGCCAGTTGTCACTGCTGTAGGCAGGATCTTGCGCTAGATGGAAATGAGTCTGACCTAGTCTGTCACTGTTGTCATTTCAACAGTTTTTGATCCTTCTGCTGGTGTAATGCTCCCATGTTGTGTTGTATATACACACGCGCTGGGTTGTGCTTGGAAATGTATGAGATATGGTCTGTGAACTTTTCATTCCCTTCTATATATATTTAAAAAAAAAAAAAAAAGGGAAAAACCAACAAACAAAAAATTTTTATTGATTTAGGCCCTTCTTATAACCATTCCAGGCTGTGCACCTGGAGAACCTACTGACATCTGAGGCTATAAGACTCCTTATGTTTAGCTTATTAAATATGGATTTTTAAGCCTTTACCTCTTCAGGTAGGAGAAAGCTGCCAAGCATAAATTTTCTTTTTATGATGATGCACTCATCTGATGAATTTTCCTGGTGAACATAAGTAACGTTTTCCAGAAGGGAGGTGGTATTTTTGAATTTACTATAAAGCATCTATGTCTCAAGGAAGATTCTTCAAATACAGGGCTATGTTGACAACAACAAAACAATAAAATTCTTTTCTGTCTTCCTTGCTGAACAGCTAGAAAAAAAAAATACTGTTGAAACTGATTTTGTTTTCCTCTGGTTGTGCTTTACTGCAGCTGTTTGCAACCTGAAGTTATGAAACTGCCATCATTCATAGTACTTGTTACTGAAGAAAGCTACAGTTGCATTATGGTCTAAGGTCTTGATAGTGTTGCTATTGAGTTTCTTTGAATAACTAGTAGAATTTGACACGCTTAGGAAACATGCCAGAGGGTGAAGCAAACATCACTTCCATTCTTTCATGAGGCAACTGAAGTGGCAGCGAAGAGGTCTGTGAAGAATCCCACCCCATCCTTTGGCCTGCATCCAACCTTCACTTCACAGGAGAAATGAAAACCAATGAAAGGAGCTGCAAGTTACTGTACTATTCTTCTCTCCTTATCTCTCTCTCTCCTTTTTTTTTTTTCTTTTAAATTAAGAGAAATACATTGAAAGAGAGGGGTCTGGCTTTAACTGAAGAATAAAGCATGCACAGGGTGCACACAGCCTTTGCTAATATTCAGTAGGCATTGGGGAAGTCTAGCAAGACCTAGGTAACTTTGCAAGCACTGGGCA
The DNA here is from genome assembly GCF_951394365.1 of Tetrao urogallus. Lineage (NCBI taxonomy): Eukaryota > Metazoa > Chordata > Aves > Galliformes > Phasianidae > Tetrao > Tetrao urogallus. The sequence continues at coordinate 38,910,502 of NC_136814.1, read as the reverse complement.
TCCAGGTTTGTCATAATCAGAGTGCTTACTGCATGCTGTGGTGAGAGAGATCCTTCGGGTTTTTGCCTTTAAAATCTGGAGTGTAATCTTCCTAGTAACTGCAAAATTTCTTTCAGAATTGTCTTAATGGTACAGGATCTGAATTTTATGCTGTAGTGTTCAATTTTTAAACTTTCATTAATAATGAAGACTGAGAGTATACTGAACTGTAAATGAGCCACCTTTGGACTGATTAAGTGAGATGAGATGAACAAGTATGTTTTGCTTTCCCTTCTTTTCTGTCATAGTGCAGTGCAACCCAGGCGTTGTCTGGAGATGAGGGTCGGGCATTAGCTTGTTGTTCAGCTTTACAACTATAGCTGCAGTGTTTAATGGTATTTTAATGCGTTATTTCGCATGTTATGACTTACATATTTCCAAATAATACAGCTACATTTTTTTGGAGAAACAAACATTTTGGTGAGAGGGAATGAATTCTTAAGCAGGGACAGGAGGATATAAGGGGGAAAAGAAAGTACAACCTTTCAACTTCTTAAAACTTAAGACTATCTGATCATTTTTGCTTGTGGATATTTTAACTTTAGGCAAGCTACTTTAATCTGCTTCAGACAAAATGCCCATAAAATGAGTACATTGCTTATCAGACCACAGGAATCAGAATTTTGGTTGGGCTTTAGCCCTTTGAAACCATATAATGATTGAAGCTTTAGGTCTGTAACACGTACTCAGATTTTAATTTGTAGATTTTTTTACAGAAAAGTTGTCCTCAAGGAATTTTGTGTTCTACTTCTGTACTTGTGAAAGCTGTAGAAACTGTAGGTTAAGCTGTTCTCATTAGACTGTATTGGCTGTAAGAAAACAATACTAATGTTAGTACGTCACATCTTGGGAAAAAAGGAAGGTTCTGAATATTTTTTTTTCTTTTAAATCATGTAGATTGCAAGGTTATTTTCTGTCCTAGCAGTTATTGGATGGAGTGACCTTTACCAGCTTATGATATTGATGTAGTGGAAGGGACATTTTTCCACTTGACCTTTATAGAATGTGTCAGCTTGTCCTGTAGCAGAAAATGAGTTGCAATTGGCAGATTTGATGGAACACTGACTTGACAGCAGCTTATTGTTTGGAAGCAGATATGTGTTGAAATGTGAACCCTCTAATAAATAACATGAGAAAAGCCATTCACATGTTCACTGTCACTGGAGAATGCCATGCTTAGAAATGACCACTGCTAAATTGCAATCCAAACACTGATTAACTGAGATTCTAGCAAAACAATCATCAAAGAGTGATATTTCAGAGTCAAATGTGTTCTATTAACTTCGGTCATCAGTCAATTATATTTTTTCTATATTTAACCTTGTATCTTAACACATTTGTCCTAAAAAGAAAGAGGAGTAAAATTCAGATAAATGGTTTTCAATATACAAAAAGACTCTTTTTCTATACATTGAGTAATTATTATGTATATATAAATATATATAATTACATTAATATAATACGTATATATTGTATGTAAAATAATTATATGTTCATTATATACAATAAATATAATATATAATTATATATATTATATTCAGGTTCAGTTATAGCGACCCTCTCACAAACAGGTTCAGAAAGGGCAAGGAATTTGCCATTTTAATATGAATTCACATACAAAAGAAGGAGCATATATCTGGCTTATATATATAAGGAATATTTTTACATTAAAGAAATATTTTGTATTGAAGAAATAGTAGATTAAATAAATATTTTTTCAGATATGTTGTAGAAAGAGGGAAACAGTATAGAAAGAAACATAGCTACAAGCACATCTCAGGGTCGGAGTGAACGTAGCGAAGAGAACTGTGAAGGAAGCCATGATAACTCTGGCCCACTGCTCCAGCTGGGAGAGTGCAGTACACAGCTTCTATTCAAATCTGGTGAAATAAAAGAGTAGGAAGATCATGCTTTTTGAGGAGAAATCTGAAAACAAAGAACAGAAATGAGTTATTGCAGGTGTCTTCTTGTAGTTCTGGTCTCTCTTTCTGGCATAGTTGAAGGTTTTGATGTTTCCTGTAAGTAGAGGTGATTCCTCTTTAAAAACAGGGAAGAAAAGGTTGTAATGGAACAAGGATCTATCTGGAATTCTTTAAGTGATAAATTACCATGACTTTTGAAAACTACTATCAGCACTGAGCAGGATTGATAAAAGAGCAGCAAATACCATCTGTCTTATTTACATGTTTTACCACAGTTCTTAAGCCATCCAGTTGAGGTAAGGAAAAAAGCAGCTGAATGGGTATGGAAGGGGGAATCTTCTATTGCATTTGCAGGAGGAATATGAAGAAGAAAAATAAAGTCAATAGAGGCTGATGTTTAGACATATCCATTCAATCCTTACTATTTCAAAGCCATGCTGTTCAAACAATACCAATGGCAGAAGATACTGCTGGACAAAATCAAGGTGCAATGTCAGATGACAGTGTTTATTTTGCTATGGTAGAACAAATTCAGCATTTGTATAAAACTACTGAGGTATTGTGGATGTGTAGGCATGGTGTGAAATTCATATCAAAATTCACTACTGTAGCTGTAATTTAATTGTAATATTAATTTAATTAGTTGTGATACTAAGCAGTTATATTTAATTGTAACTCACTGAGAAGGTAGATATTAAGTGTTGTGAACCTGTGTGCTAATGAACTTATTTCTTACAGTGCTTCTATTTGTAGTTACTATGTGCTACAGGAAAGAATGGGCTTCAATGCATTTATTTTGCATTCATGCAGGGAATATGTGGAGAGTTTGGTTGCAGAGCTGAAGCAGAGCCTGCATCCTCCATGTTGCAGTTCCGGGCCCTACAAAATTACATTTGTAAGGTGCTCCTTCTTTTGTATGTGAATTCATATTAAAATGGCAAATTCCTTGCCCTTTCTGCAGCATCTGCTTTTCTGAACCTGTGTATGAGAGGTGGCTATAACTGAACCTCTGCCTGAGCTCTGTTGCTGGCAGGTGCTCCTGCGCTTGCCTCTGCTGGCCAAATCCCATCCATCTCTGCACCTCTTTCTCCTTTCCTCCTGGATCTGGTTCTCACCTGGCTCTCAGTCAAGGCACATACTGGTCTGGCAGCACACATTTCCATCCAGGGAGGCTCTAGTGAGCAGGTGGAGAGGCTACTGGAGGCGGTGATTGGTGCGGGTGATTGGTGTGGTTGCCCTGGAACTGTTCTTCACTTGGATGGGACCTGTGTAGGGTGCAGCTGGGTGCCTGGCTACACTTTGAGGTCAGTGGGATGTTCTTTCATTCTTGACTGTGTCGCCGAATGGGGGCCTCAGCACAGTTATAGGACTGTGGGACTTGCATAAAATCCAGGACGGAAAGAAGATCATAACTGTGGAAAGAGTAAGATGTGTGTAACAGGGAGGGAAATGGGCAGACGGAGACTTTTTTTTTTTTTTTTTTTTTTGTTGGTTTGAAAGAAGGACTCAATACTCCCTTCTTTGAAAATAGGAAAGAGAGTCTGGATTTTACCTGTTTTCGAAATGAGAAGATTGGGAGATGATTCCAGGAAGTAAAGCTGTCTTTTATAGGGAGCAGAGTCCAGTAAAAGTGCAAGAAAAGCACCAACTTATGAGAAAAGGACAAGTTATGAAAGGGATAATACAAGGTTTCTTATGCAAGAAGCACTTTATATTGTGTAATGATAGTAATCTTTTAATCTGAAGATCTCATGAAAGTGTTAATTAAGCTTAATGAGGCTCCTGCAGAGCACTTGTTAGAATATACATTTTTAAAGAGAGGGGACTTAGAAGCTGAAAGAAATGGTGCTATTTGTTTGAGATGATGTAGCTGTTCTGTGGCAACCACACTCCTAAGAGAATACAGCGTGACTTCATGCAGCCTAACAGCCATGGACAGAACCCCTTCCATGAAATCATGCTGTATATCCCTACTGCTTTTTATTTTTCTTGAAAACATACGTATATGTAGATGCATAAAAAAGCCTCTGGACAAAGTGTTTCTAGATGATGTTTCTTGATCACACTCATAAGCCAGTAGCTATTCTTTAATTTTGTCTAAACGTATGCTTAGGATTTACAGGGTTCCATAATGTTTTGATTAGCATTCAGTGTTTTCAGAGCCTTATGGGAAGCAGCAAAACAGAAAATGTATATGTGTTGGTGAGATTTTGTATGTTAATTCTTTCCTTTTTTCAGTTCATCCTTTCTGGTGCAGAGCAGACTGAGGAATCCCTTTGTGAGTTTCCTTTGTGGAAATCAAACAACTCTTAGCAGTTTCCTTCCTGTAATTCTCTTAAACTGCTGCTATTTCAGCACAAAATTCTACCAAAAATGTAATGAATGGGTGAGGATGGGAAACAGAAAATTTTGCACACTGTTGTCCAACTGGACAACACCCTCAGACTTAGGGTTTGAATTTTAGGTGGTGCTGAGTGGAGCTGGGAGCTGGAACAGGTGATCCTGATGGGTCCCTTCCAACTTGGGATATTCTGATTTATTAATGATGATTTTGTGGTGGAAGTTCCAGTTTTTCAAAGTTTTGTTCCTCAGGTGCAGAACACAAAGCTACTGTTTTAAGGAAAGTGTGTTGTATCTGTTCATCTTCATAATAGAAGTTTACAGGCTGTGTAAGGGGAAATAGCTCAGCAGATAGAAGTAATTTTTGGAATGAGAACCTGCTGAGCAGGAGTTTTCGTTTTAAGGTGGATCTCAGAGAATAGCAGCCCTTGAAAGTGTATTGCTTCCGGTATGGAGTGTTATCCTTAGAGGGCCCTTTGCTGGTGGGCAGCTTGTCCACAGTAGTTGTGACAACATAATCACTCAGCAACATGTTGGATAAGAATCATTTTTATAAGACGTGGCTGAGGTCTGCTTGAAGCTGTTTGTCTTCCTTTGGGATTCTATTTTATCTGAGGGAAGATCTCACTTTGCTTCAGTGTGACAGTTCATGGCAAGAAGTAGGCACTGAGAGGGCTGTAGCATGTACATGTGGAGTAGAGTGAATATTTCAGAGCAACATGATTGCACTGCAAGTCATTGCCTTCTGCCATATGATGCAGCTAGGAAGCTGCTGATGTGAAGTACAGTGTGATAGCAGGGGAAGTTTCCTGTGAGGTTTTTGCAATGAGATGTGCTTTTGTTACAGATCAGCTTGAGAACCTGTTTCAGTAGAGGGGCTTACTTTTCACACTGCTCTGAAACCCTCAAACCTACTGTAATTTTTTCTTTAAAAAAAAAAAAAAAAATTGATGCCTTTATGGATGTTTTGTGAAATATTTAATGGTTTCAAAATTGGGGTTGCTCGGACAAAGTATACTTGAGGGAGTTTCCAGAAAAAAAAGGGGGCTACAGCTTTTATGTTTGACTTTCTGTATTTCTTTCTCCTTTACAGTTGTTTGATTAAATTATAGTTGTCACTGCCCAAAATGATTAAAATTATTTCTGTTCTCTCTATGCATGCATTACTACCAAAGCAATCTTAGGAAAGCGATGTTGAATGACAGTAGTTAGGAAACAGCCAAGATCTCAGTATTAGCAAGCCAAAGAAACTGCACCTATATGTCATATCACTAAATCGCTTTATTTTCTGTTTTGTTCTATGTTCCACTGCAGGTTAACTTTATTCTAACCTTCAATTAAAGTCTGAATCCAGTGAGGGGGATAGGGGGAGTTTTCAGGAAAATGTCTGTAAATCTGGCAGCAAATTTCTACATAGAACAGAAATTAACAACAGAAATTAAGGAGGAACCCAGATTACTGTTGAGGAAGAAAGGAGACTAAAGAAATGCTGGCTGAGATGGAGGATATGGCAAGGGAGGAGAATGAAGGGGCAGAGCAATAGAGAAGGGAGAAACTGAGGTAAGAGTGTTCCAGAGAAGAGGAAACTGGATTGCAAAACTGAGTTTAAAAGTTCTCTACTTCTATCTTTTGTAGAATATGGCTTTCTGGATGATGCAGAACAATGTGACTGCTGGGTGCTAAAACAGCGATAGAGGGTGGAAATTAGAAATGGGACTAGACAACTACACTGACATCTTTTAATAGTTCTTAAACAGCTTTTGATTTGGAGTCTACTGATGCAGAGCACTTGGAGAGTGTATCTGTTTAATACAAGATGAAGTTTTAATCCTTAAAGGGTATTGAGGACAAAGAAGAAACATTGAAACAAGAGATTATATATATATTTGAAATTATGTAGACTGTTAGAATTGAGACTTGGAATATCGACCACTACTGTGGAGAACTCATGAAGGAGAAATTGGGAAGTGAGGGAGAAGAAAAAGAAAAAAGCAAAATTATGGCATCCAGGTACTCATTCATAATGAACAGTTGCTTTTTTGGTCAGCTCAACTTCCACAAACATTTCTTTGCCCAATCTCCCACTCTTCATTTGTAGAGCAAAACTTCAAGTTCATTTGCAGTTTCCCACTGCAGAGTAATCAGTTTGAGGTTGTGTGTGCATGTTTATATTTTCACTGTAGTCAGCTGTATGTGATATCCTTTCTATAAGAACATTTGATAGATTTTCATCAATGTGCCCTACTGCAGAAGGAAAATAGTCTAATCGCATTCTGATTTTGGTGCTACTGACCCATAGCTGGTAACTTCAGCAGAACTGCAAGCCAGTATATTTCTATAGATATCACAATTGCACAATGTAATGTACACCACATTTCAAAATCTGTGTTATTTTCTTTCAGACTACAATGTGAAGTAACACTACATCATCTTGCCGGTGTCTCTTAGCCTAGAATGCGTTTTGTTGTGCATTTTTAGTGTGGTTTTTAAAAATATGAAGATTAACCTTTGAAGAAAATTCCCTTTATTATCTACATGCTATTCTTACACTTCTAGCACATGCACGCACAAATCTTTCAGATGGTGTATTAGGATGGTATTCTTAATATGCTCAAGTTAGTCGATAACAAAGGAGCCTTTTCTTTGTCTGACAGCTGGAACACAGAGCTTTAGATCCACTATAAGTGCTTGAATAGAGCCTGGTGCAAAAAAAAAAAATAAAAAAAAATCCCAACATAATCTGTCTATAGTTGCAACAAAGCCAATGTGAAGTTCATCAGACATTATTTCTTGCAGACTGTTTAGAATTTACTTTGTAGAAATGACCAGTGTCACTCAATATAATGCAATTTGCTGTAGAATATTGCCTTGTTTCTCTGTTAATTGACTTGTCTATACTCTAATTGACCAATGGCATTTATTCAGAGGCAGTTAAGGAAGGCAGACATTGGCTTAAAGATTCAAGAGTGAGGAAAGGGACAGAGTGGACTGGAGTTGAATCCTTCTCTATTCAAATTAAAATACTGCTGACAGTCATTTGTAGGCAGTGCTGATGGGAAACCTTTACCCATGTTCCTCCTCTTCCATCTCCAGTAACAGAAGGAGCTGTACTGTAACCAAGGACCTTTCATTTCTGCCAGCTTCTTGATTTTGTGGGCTCTGTTTAAGAACATTTTATGCAGAGCAGAGACCTATCCCATTGTGCTAGATAGTCTTGCCTCTTTTTTTAAATTCAGGTTTAGCCTGGAATCAGCTGTACATATTTCTCCTTATTTATGTACAATTTCATATATAGTGACAGTACTGTCAGTACTGCCTAGAAAATAATGTTGATATCAAATAAAGTGCACCAGCAATCAGCTTGTTTTTCCCTTTAATGTATCTTTAACTGCTCTTGGATATTATTTTTACTGTTAAGTTACATTGGAAATGCAGAGTTCTTGGTAGTTCCAGTGGAAATTTAATGCTTACAAAAGAATATGAAAAGCAAGCACTGTTTATTTTGAGCTATGAATTCAATTAAAACAAAAATGATGTCTCTAGAAAGTGCCTGCGCATTGAAAAACTTATTGTGTTTGAGCGAACTTAACAATTGCAGCAAATCCAAAGATAATGACTGTATGGGCTAGATACTGCATAGAATTGTACCATTATTTTAGTGCAATTAAAAAGATGAATAAGGGGTTGTCATACAGAGGAAATTGTCCAATATTTTAGTAACTGTTACTCATGTCAGACACTTAAAAAAAAAAAAAAAAAAAAAAAAAAAGTAATTACTCCAGCATTTAGAAAATTATGGAAATGCCTACATTATGCTGCAATGCGAAATACTTATTAAACTCTTGCTATTAAAAATGTTGCTATTAAAAACACTTTTGAAATGTAGTGTTTTTCAAAAGTATCATATTAAGGGCAGTGGAGAATAAGCTACAGTTATTGTGAAAGTACTGTGCACCATTTTCATCCGTACTTTGTGACTTTGTCTTTCAGCTATCCTTTATTTTGCTGATTCTAACTTTACTGGTGTAGGACTCTTCCTGTTGTCTGAGCCTTGTACACTTAGCATACATTGGTGTCTTCTCTGTGAGACAGCAGTGGCAAATAATGACTATTTTGCTTGCAGGTTGGTTATGCTACAGAAGTTTGTGATGTGAGTTTATCCAGATAGTCCTGACAGTCTAGAAAGTACAGCTGTAAGGATAAGTTAGCCTACATCACATTCTGGTGATAATGAGAAAGTATAACATTAGAAAGCAATATTTTTCTAATGCTGGCCATGATACTTAAGAGGTTAATCACACAAATCAGTATTCTGATATTTCCAGCTGACTGCTTTCCCCTGTTCTTTGCCAGAGGCATGTCAGAGGAACTTTTCAGTTTTTGTGGCTTTTTGCTCTTCTTCAGGCTAAGTTGATACTAACTCAAAATCCACTGAGTCTTATGGCTTGTGCTCATAAATCACTGTTTGATTTAGCTCACGTTATTAAGAAATATTAAAACATTACTGATTTACTAGGAGTTTACCAGTGATGTTTCTCCTCTAGAAAGGTGTATGGCAATCTGCTGAGTCACGGCCTGAACCCCTGATTGAGCACCTGGGGAGGGGACCTGGTCAGCTGCAGGAGCACAGGTGAAGGCAATTCAGCTGTGTGACTGGAAGGGGATGGAGCCTGGCTGCATCTCTCTTAGACCTCATTTAAGGGCTGACTGACCACTGGGGAAGGATTTCTTTCTGGAAATCCCTTCTTTGTGGAATTTTCCCCTGTGAGCCTAAATCCGTGAAGACAGGTGAGCAGTCCTTTTTCCTTCCCTTATAACATTTCTATTGTGTTAGTCTCTCTGTTATTACACCTCTTGTATCGCCTTTGCATTGTATTGATCTTTCTGATTGTTACAATTAGAAATGGGGACACTGCTCAAAGCTTAGGCTGAAAGTCTATACTAGATTCTCACTTGTGTCCACCTGGCAAAAAGTTTTCTTATACAGCATAGGATTTTCTATGTTGAAGTATTTTATGTATTTATTTCAGTTTTAAAAGTTTTGCTTAAAACATCGTTGTATGACTGTGTTGCCTTGAATGTGGCACCCTAGACTTCATTCATTTTTGTGGAAGATCTTTCTTGAGCGTTCTGAGGAGAGGTCCCAGCAAGCCTGACTTCACATTCACCAGTGCCTGGGAGAGAAAAGGAGGGCAGATGTTAGTTGAACGGCAGATGGAGTGCAAAGAATCCATGGAAAACTATAGGGTGTGATAGGAGTGTGCAAAGATCTGGAGAGATTTGAAGCCACCAGCAGGGAAACAAAGGAAGACAGGAACACAGACAAAGCAAGATTTTTCATGCTTGACTATCAGGCTGCTAGCTTTCTGAAGGTGGCAAAGGAAATTCCATAGCATATACATGGGGAATAATCCCACCTCTTAAAGACCTGGCCACTGAAGAACAGAAAGTAAAGCTGCTTACATCTAGGTCCTCCACTCTGTCTTCTTTGGTGTTGCCCAGAGTCATTGGTCTCATGATATAGAAATTTCTTTGTGGGTCATCCTGAGGCCTTTGTCCTTGGTTTCTGCTGGCCTTCCATTAGCTTTGCAAAAAAGGCAGAGGCGTGCAAGAACTGCTGTTGCTCACATTGTCACAGGTCTTCCACTACACTAGCAGGCCAGTAGGGTTGTAGATTTAGGGAAGTTGGCATCTGAGTTTCTTAGCCAGATGCTCTGCTTCTCACGCTTCCAAACTATGTTGTATTTGTGGGACTTCTCCCACAAGGTAATAACAACACAGGACTATTTCTCTCCTCCCAGTGAAAACTGAAGAGGCTCTGTCATGAGTGACACTGATTGGATTATTTCTGTCTCACAGTAATAATTCTTCTTTCCTTACCTCTAGTAGGAAAGAGGAGAAGATTACTGATAATTCTTACATGAAAACTAACTAATTTTTTTCTGAAACTTCGAAGTCAGAAAGGGAAAAGAAAAGTCCTCAGGAATAGGAGGGATCAAAGTGTGCTCTTGTGAGAAGTACTTTGTCTTGAACGGGCATCCATTATGTGGACTGGAACCAAGACAAGGATGTTGGATAGAACAGCCATGACAAGAGGAGGAATATTGTATTATTTGATGGAAGACCAACCAAACAAATGACAGTAACCACCACCACCAAGAAAAGGAAGAAAATGTTTTCACTTACTTGTCTTATTTGCAAGGCTTCTTCTAATGTCCTCACCCACCCGGAACAGTTTTTCTGACAAGTCTAGCTCTGCTTGCCAGTGTGCTATTTGCCGCAAGCTCTCCTGATGCATGCTTTGGTCTCTCTCCATTTCTGATGTCAGAGCTGCAATTCTCTGCCTCTGTTCCTTTCTAAACGTTGCTTCTCTGGCATTGATCTCCTCTAGCTTGCTTTGAGAAGCTGCCTGCATCGGAAGAAGACAGTGCAACTTGAAGGAACAGGAAGAGGCAGACAGTGCCACATCCATGTGTCCTTGCAGCCAGTTCCCATACCCAATGGAAACAAGATAGCCCTGCTCAGTGAAGGAGCCGTGCTTCCTCCCTGCCATCAACACTCAGGGAAGAAGTCAGAAATGACTAAATGTCTTTCCGTTATTTTTACCTCAGAAAGAAACATACCTGCTCTTCTGCTGTTTTTACATGAAAGCTAGTATTGAGCCACCTCCAACTCTATAAGGAAGGGGATGAGGAAAAGGCTGCCTATTTCTTATGCACCAAGATCACACGACACACACAGACACACTTTCACACATCTCTCTTCAGCTTCCTTACAAGGAAGCCAGAGGCTCTGCACTAACAGAACTAAGTGTAAGAACTAAACGTGTAACAGAAAACTCCCAAAAGCAATGAGCGCAGCGACAACTCAACGCGGTGTGGATACAGATAGGAATGGCACATCAGTTTACCAGAGAAAAGAGGCTGGGCTCTTGCTTCGGCCCCATTTCTTTTGGAGCACTTTCTTCGTGCCACCTTCCACTCTGTGAGAATGGGCTACAGCCCGCTGCAGTGGCCTGTGGGCGATATTGGTGAACCAGGTCCTGCAGCGCCCGATTTGTCATTTCTAGCTGCAGCGAGTTCTGCCGTTCCATCTCCAGCTGTACGGAAAGTTCAAACACCTGCATGCAGTGGAAAAAACAATCTCCCTTAATCAGAGTGCTCTAAAATCCCCACATCCTGGGGAACTCATTCACATGTGTGTGTTGCTGGAGCCCCTAGCGTAATGCACTAAGGCTGTAACTTTTGCCAAGGAAAAGAGGTGCGTTTTTTCTAAAGCAAGCACGACTTTCTAATCTTTGCTGAGAAGACTGATGCAGTCTTGACCCTTCTTTCCAGAACGGCTCCAAAGGAAAGGCACTTGACTCCAACGGAATTATGCAACTCCCATGCCTGTGAAGTAATGCTCCCACCACAGACCTCCCTGGAGACAGCTAGTAGGAGAGGTGGAGAACGGGATGCATCAGTCAGTGCAAGTGGTTTGCACAACACCCATCTCCTGAGCTGAAATTGTTTATAGGGGAGGAAAGCAGCAGGTGCTGATATTTTCATCCTGAATTACAGCAGCACCAGCGGGCAGTGGACAAGAAGAGCGGTCCTGTTCTCTGCCGGTGCTTTCACCGCAAACCAGGCTGGCTCCTTTCCTTTTCATTTGCACTCACCTCTGCTAATGTCCTCTCAGGGTGGAGGGAAAATGCAAGAGAGTACTTTTGTTTGTCACCAACGCTACTAACAGGGAACAAAGATCTCATTTTGCTGTTGAGAACTTGCAAACAGAGCTGCTGAACTCAGAGACGCTTTGTGAGGGCATGCCTTGTGGTGTCACAGTACTGCCACTACATCAGGAAAGGCATCAGAACAGCAGCGAGTCTCGAAGGAGGACAAGCTGCTGCACTCTTCCTTCCCTGGATGCTGCTCCCAAGCCACTGCTTTGCCCCTCAGCCTGAAAATGAGCTCCCCGAGAAGCTGCTTGTGTTCTGTGAAGTGACAGGGGAGGAGGCAAGGAGAGTAATGTACTCTAAGGACCGAGTAAGAGCTTCCACTGCCCCTTTGCAGCAAGGGATTGCCTCTTACTTGTGGCTGAAAGCAGATGGCTTTGTTGATGTTTCAGATCAGATCATGCTCTGATCAGGAAAGCCATTGCTAACAAATGATGTGTCTTTTACTGCTTTCAGATAAACGCGTCCTGCACTTGTTTTCAGATTATTTCTTCTCTTGCACTATTTAGGAGAAAAGAACAGCTTAACCTGCGCTCACAGGCATTGCATACCCTGACATTAGCCTTGTCCAAGCCTTCGTTCAGCATCAACATGTCGTTCTCCAGGTAACGGCAGTAATCTTCAGAATGCTTCAGAGATGTTTCTGAAGCTGACTGCTTTCTGAAACTGTTGGCAAGTTTCTTCTGCATTTTTTCTTCTCGCCTCTTTTCAAACTGCGCTGATATTTTATAATCTGCTTCCTCAGCCTCCAGGCGCTGCTTGAGAACAGCCTCCTTTACTCGCAGCTCCTCATTTGCCCTTTTTTGCAGCAGCAATTTTGAGTGCTCCAACTCCAGCTGTGCATAAAGGTCACGCACCTGTACGCAGTGGAAAAACAACAGTGTCTTACGTTTGTTCTCATCTTATTTCTTCTCTTTCACTCGTTGGAGGAAATGAACAGCTTTGCCCCTATCAAGGCGTGTTCACAGATGTTGCATACCTTGGCATTAGCCTCATCCAGATCCTCTTGCAATTTCAAGTTTTCTTTCTTCAGTGAGTCACTTAAGTCAGCAGAAGTTTTCAGGAATGCTTCAGCAATCTGCTGCTTTCCAACAGCCTCAGCAAGCTGTTGTTGCAGCCGTCCAACTATTCTCTAGAGAAATGTATGAAACAAAAGGTAAAAAACTAAAGCCTGCATTTTTACTTCTGCTTACCAGTTCCTATACTTAGATCATATCCTTGAGTGAACCACAAAGGGAAGAAAAGTGGTAGAGGAGAATCGCCTGATGCTCACTGGGGTGCAGAGCTGGGATTTGCCACTTGCAAAGGCAGCGGAAAGGGAACAAAACAGAGGCAACTCGAGGAATGGCCTTCCAGGCAGGTAGCTCATAGCTGGTAAATTCTAGAAGTGCCAGATGCCTTTGGGAGCTGCTCTACTTCAGTGTCCACCTGACCTTTTTCTTGTACTTTGTTTCACGTTTAAAGACATCACACTGCTCTTACCTGGTTGGTGTTCCGCACATCTTCCAGCTGCTGACGCAGTGAAAGGTTTTCATGCTGGAGCCGGGCCACTTGTTCCTGCAGAACTTCCCACTCTGCAGTTTCTTTTCTTGGTTCACCTTTTGCAAGGTGTGAAGCACAACATTCCTTTGCCTGACTCTGGGCCTGGAAAAGTGCTCTTTCTGTTGCTTCTGAAAGCAATGCCTCTTTCTTGAGCGTTTCTTCCCATTGCTCCAGTGTTGTCTTTTGCCTGTGAGCTCTCCTATTGGATTTCTTCTGCTGCTGACTTAAGGTCTTGTTGCTTTTTTGCAACTCAGGGATGTTCCCAGAGAGGTTTTCCATGCAGGAGGGCTCAAGTTGCATCTTAAATCGCTGCTTTTTATCATCTGCTGAGCTTGAGTGACTTTCAGAAGTCTCAGTGAGACTGAGCAGGGCAGAAATTTCCACTTCTACTCCATCTTTGTTGGAGAGAATGAATGGGGCAGAAGTTGCTGCTGCCACTCCATCAATGTTGGAGGGATTGAGTGGGGCAGATTTTGCCACTGCAACTCCATCTGCGCTGCCCTCTGCCTGTTCAAAGTTAAAGAATACAAATTGTCAACGTTTAAGGAAATCGGCTCAAAAGAGGATGCCATGGCAAGCACTTTATAAAACCAGAAGACTGTCACCTGCTTGACTTCATATTCCAAAGGGCCTTCTCCCTGGCTTTCCTGCTCTGTGCAGTCCCTGGGGTGCACGCGAGCACTGCGCCTAGAAAAGACAGAAGGCACGTTCAGTTGCGCACACTGCCTGTCGCACTCCTCACGGCCCTTTCTTGGCCACCTGTTCCAGACTGACAGCAAACTGGGAGAGAGCAGCACACACTTGCTAGTACATACTTAAATGTTGTTTTTCTGTATGCTATGGTATATCGGCAAGATCTTCCTCAAAGCAAGACTGCTGTGAAAGACACAGCGCGCTTTACTCTCAGCGGTGCTGACAGCCCACAGTAGCCCCAGGCAGCATTTCTTCCTGCTTCCAGTTGATACTGGCCAATGGAGGTAGAAGATGGAGGGGGTGACAGAGGGGATGAAATGAGGTCTAGAAGAGGTGTCCTATCATTCTGGAAGGTATATATGCACAGGACGGGCTATGTGCAGGGAGGCTGAATTTGCCTGTGAACTGAGCTGCCATCATCAGGATGTGCTGATTTTGCCAGGCTTTTAAGTACCCTATGTGCCCTTGAGAACCAAAACTAGGAGGCACAGACCTTCTCCGTGTCATTCTCAATCTCCAGAAAAACTTCTGGATCTTCTCCATGATCCGTTGGGACTGGGCACTACCACCAGCACCACCACCAACACTGCCAGTACCAATACCAGCACCAGCACTAGCACCTGCACCTGCAGACACTGTGCTTGTGTCTGTTGTGGGGCCCCAGTTCTGCTGAGCGCTTTGTGACATCACAAAGGGTTTAGTGACTCTTGGTGATGTGAAGTGACATGTGGTGACAGTTGCCAGGGCTACCAGTACCAGTGTTCCCTTTGTAAGGCCCTTGGGGTAGGGGAAAGGGCACATGTGTTCATAGAATTATGCATTTACTGGGGCAATGTGGCTGAAGGAAGCAACCTTGCATACCTGCAGGAGTACATGATGCTCAAGTTTGTTGCTCCAAATCTCTTCTATTGCTGTCATAGAGAGCCCCTCCATTCTCTGTGGTGTGTCTTCATGCCTACTCTGGCTGCAAGTACTGAGTTGCCCTTATCCCCTTAGTTCACAGGCACATCCCCTTCAGTCCTTTCCACAGCATTCCAGCATCCTCCCTTTTCCCTTTAGGGATTGCTGGAGTCCCTTAAGCATCCCTTCCAGGCATGCTTACATCCTTTCTGCTCCCTCCCAAAGCTGCTGGCATAGCCTCTGCTCCCTCCCAATATGCTCGCATGCCTTCCACTTCCCATGGCCAAGCTCATCTCTCTCCTCATTGCACGCTCTCCCCTTTGTGCTTCCATAGCCCAGTGCTTACCGCTCCTCTATTGCCTTCCAGCTGCTCTTGTGGATCCTCTGGTCTCCTCTGGACATGCACTGAGCCTCCACTCTTCCCATTGGCTAAGCTAAGTGCCCCTCAGTGCTTATCCTCCAAATGGGGATTTGGACTGAAAGAGAACACTTTGAATCCTGAAATGACTCTCTGGGTTTTAAGACTAAGGTTTTGGACCCTGAAGTGAGACTCAGAATTTTTCAAATGAAGCTTTGAATCCTCAGCATGGAGGGTTGTGGCTTAAAAATGAGGCGGTGGGCCATGGAATGAGGCTGTAACCTCTGAAAATGGATAGGGATCTGGAATGAAAAAGGAGACTTTGCAGCATGCAATGAAGCTTTGGGCTCCCTGGCTGTCTGGATCTGGAAGAACTTCCTCACGTTATGAGCATATACGCAGTTTATGGCGTTTCCCCCTTGCACCCTGAAAACATCTATACTTTTTGTAACATATTGTTTCCCTTTTAAGAAGGAATAAACCAAGAGTAAAATTTTTTAAATACAATGCAGAGAAGCACAATTTCTCTTCACTTTAGGGGCAGCAGGACACATCAGGGAGCTGGTAGAAACAGGGAAGGGAAATGTCCCTGCGGAAAAGAATGAAGAGCCATTCTCAGGAAAGGGAAAGGCAGAGGCAGTGTCATGCCTTTCCCACAACGGGGGAACAGGGACTTGTAATATCAGTGTTGAAAACAGGAGAAAGAAGAATCGAATTAGATACATTTAAAGTTCAACTCACTGACAAGTAGTCAGTAAATATTCTTGACCTAAAAGAATGTACTTGAGAGGCAGCCCTTCCTAAAGTGAAATCGCTGTCGTGCAGCCTGATGCTTCAGCAATGAGGGCTCAAATTAGGATTTCACTGACTGCCGTAAAGTGATTAACTTATAATCAAAGTTAGAATTATTACAACATTGCTCTTGACCTCTAACGTAATTTGTCATTGGTTATTTGTTAAGGACAGCTTTCTTAAACATCTGCCAGCTCCACTGTGCTCCCTTGTCCTTAAGAACAGATTCTTAGAGGGTTTTGTTGATTGTCACCCTGAAGAGCTGGAAGTTGGCTTTCTTAAAATTTAGCACCCTGGTTTTACTCTTTGTTCCACCTCCCTCAGGTTTGAAACAGCACTGTTGCATGGTCACTACAGCACAGGCAGATCTGCATGTGGACGTGCCTCCATTCACTCCTTTCCTTCTTGCCTTCAGCTTGGGAGTGAGAGGATATAGGCTGCCTTGGATCTTATGTTTTCTCCTGTGGCAAAGCCTGCCTGTACGAGGGCAGGTTGTGGTTCCTCTGCTCCTCTCTTTTTAGCCCCTTTTGACACTTTCAAACCCATTTATTTCATCATGCAACCTCGCAAGCAGACTGAGCAGATTATCTGCCTGCTTGCACCTCACACAGCTCTCCTCGCTGCTGTCACAGGATGCAAATGAAAGGCTCAAGCACTGTGGTGAAAACAGAAATTGGAACAAATGGCAACCAAGAAAGTTATTACTAAAACTAAGGAATTATCAGTTACCCTAAAAATGAGGTTTTGGACCTGAAATGAGACTCTGCATCTTTCAGATGAAGCCATGAACCATCATGTTGTGGCTTAAAAATGAGTAAACCTCTTTCACAAACTGTTACATGTATTTATTTCAGTTTAAAAAGTTTTACTTAAAGCACTGTCCTGTGTACCTGAGGCCTTCTAAGGGTGAGCATATTCTTTCCTTAGTTTCTGTGTCTATGGCTGCTGCACTAGAGCATGTCCTCTCTTGTATCCTAGGACTTTGCTACTCTGCTGTACAATTACTAGATGTGCAGAGGTTAGGCTAAGTAGGATTATCATGGTGGAAAGATAATAAATGAAAAATGCTCACCGGTGTTGTAGGCTTGCAATAAACTCCATGAGGAGTGATCTCCAGAAAGAGATCCTTCCTCAGCAGCAGTCAGCACAGATCTAGGAGAAGTGGAGCCAAGCTCCATTCCTTCTGGTAGCACAGGTGAAGGCAATTCACCTGTGCTCCTGTGGCTGACTCATTGCTTGCCTCAGGTGGTCAATCAGAGGTTCAGGCCGTGATTCAGCAGTTCCTGTACATCTGCTATCACTGCTGTGTTTTCCATCGTGTTGCAGCAATACAGAGCAGAAACTGTGGGCAAGTAAGGTTGCATGCAGCAGGGGAAACTAGGAGTTGAATGTGTCATTGTGTCATTGCTGTGCTTTTTGACTATTCCAGTGCCCGTGTCTGGCAGGGAATTCGGGAGTCTGACTCTCTTCTGTTTTCTACATTACCGAGCTTCCAACTCTAAATAGCACTAGAGTCAGAGGCAAACATCCATCTAGTGTCTCAACAGGGTAAAGCAGGAATTAGAAGGATTTGTCACATATCTTAAGAGTGCCAAGTATCTGAGTAATACGTGTAAAACAAAGAGTTGTGGAATGTAGCATTGCCAACAGATTTTTAGGTGAATTCTGCGGTATTTGCTTCAGACTTCAAAGGATGTTCAGCACCTAGGAGTTCAGTTTGCTCAACTATTCCTAAGGTCATTTTGATAGTTCAGGAACCTTCTTGATTGAAATGGAAAAATTAAGCAGTGGGAAAACAGGGTATTTACACCTGCATTACTCTCTAGCAGCCATTGTGCTCTAGACTTTTATGAACATGAAAGAGGATGTAAGGGGTTATAGCCTTGTCTGGAACACTTTATCATCTATTCACTGTTAGTTCCAGCAGCTACTTTTTCACTAGCTATTAGAAGTATTCCGAAGACACTGACTCAAACAGTATTTCAGTTTGGATTAGGTGTATGAACCTTTGAAGGGGATTTCCCAGTTGTCTCATCTACTGTGCTTTGTTTCGTATTGTAGAGCAGTCAAGAATGCTTGAACTGTTTTTCTTTCAGGTGAAACAAGGAAGAAATGTGCTCTAGGGACTAACTGGCCTTAAGTGCACGGGACTGTGCTAAGCATAGTATGTGTGAAGACCCTTTGAGCTGTGAATATTAAGTTCTCAGAACTGAATTGTTTTGTTGTGCTGTTAGTCTGCAAGGTTAATAGGGTAGGCAGAACTCTGGAGTGCAGCTGCTGCTCCTGTTGCTCTGGTTGGATCTTCTACTGGCTGTCCCCAGATCTGTGCCTTCTCGGAGTCTGCCTACCTTAGCAGTTTCACTCTCTTAAGTTTGCTGGTTTCCTTGTGCAAGTCTGAACGGAAGGTGGAAAGTGTTCACTAGCAGTGACCAGAAAATTCGTGGTGAGGGAAGCTGTCCATATGTAATGTAAATCTCCCTTTCATGCATATGTGATGAGCTAGGATTTGTAAGAAATTGAATATTTTCTATTATGCATCTGCTCACTGCTGTTAAATAGTTCATTTCTTAATTTTCTTTAATTATTTTATGATAAAAAATTGAAGAAATTACAAATTGCTTGTAATGCCTTTGTTTCTGATCACAGTGCAGGTCTTTGCATATCATATTTGAATACTAATTGGTATGTATGTTCTCCCACAAGTGATTTTGCAGGAGACTAATGTTAGTAATTGGGCTACAGACCTCTTGCTTACTAAGCTGTCGTCCAGCTTCACCTCAGCCACGTATTCAGGCTCCCAATTACTCCTTACTTTGTAGCCTTTGTAGCATTTCTTCAGCTAATGTAAAGTCACTGTCCAGAAAAATGAGATGTGCAATGTGAATATAAAAGTGTCTAAATTATTAATGTGTAGGAAAGTGAAGAGGATGTTATCTTGCATTCATAGTAGTAAAAAAATTAAAAAAATTAAAAAAAAATCAGTGTGGTATGTATTTATAGCATTCCTAATTCTATTTTGAAATTATCTGTCATAGGATATTTTGAAGACCAAAAGCATATATAGCTTCAAAAAAGGGAATTTTCTAGTGGATAGATGTTCATCCACTCATGATTTTTCCCTACTCTCTCAAGGTACTGGTCTAAAAGTAGTGTCTTGTTCAGGAAATCTTTTTTCCTGATAATCATCGTAGGTTCAGGAAGCAGCATTGAGGTAAGGGGACACTTTGTGCTTTGCTTCTTAGTATGCTTTCCTAAGACCTGCTCCTGTGTACAGGAGAAGGATGAGAGTCAGGATTGAGGAAAGAAGAATAGGTGAATTTTCAGAGTTCTGTAGTTCTTACAAAGCAGGTATCAAAATATTTTTGTTGCTGATTTTGCAAAAACATTCTGGTCATCTTGGAAGCTCTAAGTTTTATGAAAGTGAGTACTGGGAAGGTTATCTGGCTCTGGAAGCATCTAGCAGATAAGAAGGCAGCTTTAGAACTGCAAGGCGTGATTTCCATGTGTAGGCTCTGTGCTAATCCTGTTTTAGGATCTTCAGACTGTGATGGAAATCTTAAACATTTATTACATGATGATAATTAGTTTTGATAAAGTGAAGCTACTCCTCTTCATGGGAATAAAGAAAATGCATTAAAATATGTAAGAATCAAAATGGTAGCCGGATGTTCTTATGTGGACAATTAAGAATTAAGCAAATTGCTTCATTTGCCTTGAAGCTGTAACAAAGCATGATCCTTGGAGGCAATGCATTTCTTGGACTGCTCTCTGTTTGACTGAAAACAGCAGTTAATCAATGTCTTCCAGGCCTGTAGCCTGAGTTGGCTTTAAGTGGAATGGGATGTTTGATGCACATCAGGGAATAACCAGTAGGAAGGAGGGTAACTTAAAGATTGATTTCTGCACAGAGTAGAAATCTGTATCTCTAGGGCTGCATCAAGTCAGTAGCTAGTAACATGATGAAATAAGAGAAAATTATGCTTTATTCCAAGTACTTGTCAGTATGTATTGATATACTGAAGTTCCTTCATTTTAGAACAAATATCTACAAATACGCTACTACTTCTAATAGAAGAATTGCTTTTTACACATAAACTGGTGTTAAATAACTTATTTTGTGGTGAAGCATGGGCTAGAAGACATCAAAAAAAGACATCAACATTAAACTTTTTCTATGTGATGTATATATTTGAGGGCGTGGTTTCGTTCTGTGCTTCAGTTCATCAGTGAGCTTTGGAATTCTGTGGAGATCTTTTCTGTGTGCTTAAACTAATGCTTCCCTTTCCTGGAGGCATTCAAGGCCAGGCTGGATGGGGCTTTGAGCAACCTGGTCTAGAGGGAATTATCTCTGCCTGTAGAACGAGGTTTGAACTAGAATGTCTCTTAAAAGTCCCTTGTAACCCAAACTATACTATGATTCTAAAATGAAGGTAAAGAAAAGTGGTGTTTTTGAGCCTGATAGCTCATGAGTAGCAAAGATTTTTTTTTTGTCTGATTTTTGGCTAGAAGGTCCTGGAAAGTATGGTGGAAAGAGATCTCAGGAGAATATATTCAATTTTGCTGGCTTTGACCTTAACAACTGTGCCAAATCTACCCCTGAGATGCTTGATCTGGAAACAAAAGCTGATGGGAATTTCCTGGTTGCCCCAAGCAGCCGGTTTTAGTGCTTTACTGCCTCTATTTTTCCTGATGTCCATTGTTGCAATAGAGATTTGTTACTTAGGACCAAAGTTCTGAGTAAATGCATTTTATTAACTCTTTCTTTGCATCTATCTGGTATGGAATAGGACTGAAAGTTTTTCCCCTCAGTCTTTATCTTCACTAGATAAAGGGTTTTTGAACTCTTTCACGTATCATGTTTGTTAAACAACTGATTATTTCTGTAACTTCTGCTTGATCTAGGTCTTTTGTGATCTGCAGCACTGAAAGCTAGCTGAGGTGAACTTTATTAGCTTGGTTCCCTTTTCAGCAATTGGGACTGTGATGCCCTAATGTCTCCATGCACCAAAAACATCAGCCAGATGAAACCTCAAGGAGAGGAGCCCAAAAGCAGAAGTACTGCACTATTCAGATAGAAGGTGGTGGGGTTTCTTTGGACGTAACCTCTAATGATAGTGCTGAAAGGATAAACAGTCATTTAGTTCTGAAGGATGACAAGCAGATATGACCAGCAATAATACTTATAAAATACCAGTGGAACAAATTATTTAGAAACGCCTGTTAGTAGGAACTAATCGAGTTCTGTGTAACCTGGAATATACAGAGCAGGATGCAGCCAAGAATTAATGACAGAGATAATGAAGTGGCATATGGATTCCTTCAGCTGTTTTCATTCCCAGAATAGCCAATTTCAAGGACTAGGAAGGATGAATCAATGGATGCGTAAACATAGCGTTAACATAATTATGTCAAAAAACAAGTTAAAGTATCATGGAATGAGTTTTGTCTCATGTAGTTCTTTGATGCAAGTTTTCCAACTACTCACCCTGGGTACAGAGAACACCAGCCTGCTGCCTCCTCCAGCTATGGAGTTCTATACTGTGAATATAAACCTGTGTTATTAACTGCCCATCTCTCAATTACAGTAGTACATTTGAATACTGTCACATGGATCTCTTAGAATGATTCTGTTTTTTCCTGCCTTGTAAAGATGCCAGTCCAAACATGAGCTAGCTTTTTTTTTTGTTGTTGTTCTCCCTGGGCTGTCTTTTGTGACTTGCATCTGGACTTGAGTCTTTATATCTTCTGTGAAGTCTGCTATTTTACTGTGATCTGTTGTGGATGAACACTTGGGAGGCTTCGCAATAGTAAATGCTGCTACCGTGCTCTATGGGAAGAGGAAAGCATGTCTTTGCATGTGTTCATACTATTAAAGAGGACTTCCACAACTCCCATTCAGGTAATGCAGGAAGTCCAGCAATGAATGATCTAAGTAAAAGGAGGTAGTTCTGCTCGTTTTGATGGTCAATAGATGTTGGCCACCATTTAGTCCTTACTTTTCTGATTATAATAGTGATATTTTTGATACCAGTGTTTGAAGTTCTATATGAGATGTGGAATATTCTTCTGGTCAAAATCTGGTCTGTTTTTGTGGACTTAGGAATCTCACCTAAGTTCTTGTATCATAGAATGGCTTAGGTAGGAAGAGACCTTCAAGATCATCTGGTTCCATCTCCCCTGCTATAGGCAGGAATACCTCCCACTGGACCACGTTGCTCAAAGCCCCATCCAGCCTGGCCTTGAATGCTTCCAGGGAGGGGGCAACCACAACCTCTCTGGGCAACCTGTCTCACCACCTTCACAGTAAAGAATTTCTTCCTGCACGTCTCAAGCTTGTCCAGATCTCTCTGGATAGCATCTCTTCCTTCTAACATGAAATGTGAGAAGGGGCCCATAAGTGAAAGTGAAAAGGCAAGAAGGCTTCATAGTGACTGAGAATGAGGGAGGTGAAGGGGAATAGTTAGAGATAGTTTATAGAAGTAAGAATGTAGAGCTTGTTAGAAAAATAAGGGATGGCAGACACTGGTCTGGGATAGTGAGGGGAAAAAAGGCCATGCCAATAAGGTTTGAGAATAACCCAGAGACCTCTGGCAGGGACGTGATTAGATGTCCACAGGGCTAGAAGAAACCAATTTGGGGGATGCCCCCCCAACAGGTCAGAAGTTTACAGTGAGAAGGGTCAGAAGCCTTTGTGAGGAAAACAACAAATCTTCATCCCATGACCCACAAGAGGGGAGGGTCTGCATGCTAATGAACTCTTGGGGCTGTAATGAATGTGTATCTAAATTCCGGAAAAACTATTGGTTACGTATTAGTTTGGCCTATATCTGTAGCACAATTTTTTCAGACGGTGTGCAAGTTAGGTAGATCTATCACCCTTGCATCCAGCATACACGTGTCACTGGATAAACCATACCTGCTTTGTAATCTTACTTGGGTTACAGAGTTTGATTCTGCATGTCAAGCATGTAAACTGCACCATTCAGCTTGATGTCATGTGTAGATGTCCTGTGGAGTTGCTGATAAAGGAGGGTTTTGGACATGTGCCAGAATGGAACAATCTTACCTACTTTGACATCCAAGATCAGCTGGCATTTCTTTTAAAATCTGACTGCTAGATGATTATATGCTACACACATAGAGTGAGTGCTTCTAGAGGTTGTTTCTGATCTTAAGACAGTAAATCTGTATGATGCTCTGCAACAGACATCCTGCTTTGGGTTGGCATTAACTTGGATGTTTGCTTTTTACTCTTTTTTTTTTTTTTTTCTTCCTACCTGTAAGAAGCTACTAATATATCCTTGTCGAAACCGTTGTCTGCTATTGTCTGCAATCAGTTGCTTGGTTGCCTCATCTGCTGTGACAGAGTCTCAGGGAAAGAAAGCTAACTCAAGGCGTTTCCACAAGGCTCAGGGCTTGTTCCACAATTAGCTGTCCCACTTTCTGATTTGAATAATCTGGTTTAGGTAGTGCATGAGGAGCTACGTCAGAACTCATTGCTCCTTGCAGTCCTTTAGGCCATGTTCAAGCAATGCCTGGAATCTGCAGTAACCTGGGAGATGACAATCTTGGCAAGAGCATTCTGAAAGCATTTTGCACCTTAATAATAATAATAGCATGCGTTAAGCTATTTTGAACAATCTACTGGCCTAGGGAGAAAATCTAGTCTTGTTAGCATGTTGTATGTCTTAATTTTTCCCATCACCACCATAGCAGAAGGGGTATCAAAACTAATGATGGATTATTGTGAAAATGGATCATTGTACTGAAGTAGCTAATGTGAACAACCCCTCTTCTAAAAACCTCTTTGAGAATAAAGAAGAAAATGAGCAGTAAAAAGTATTCACAAATGGGAGTTATTCTGGTAGTAACATGTATTGAAAATGTTAGAGGGAAAGGAATGCTTATCACACAAAAATTGTGGACAGTAATGTCACAAGGAAAGTACTGAGCTATAAAGATTTTCCATTTGTGGACCAACTCAAAACTCTCTGATTTGATTAATGTATCATCAAAGGCGTTTCATCTTGTATCAGTGAGACTCCTTGGCTGTGTTTTTTTTTTTTTTTTTTTTTTTTTTTTTGCCTAGTATACTTGCACCATATAAATAGAGGATAAATGTACCAGAAATAACTATCTGTGTTTGGAACCATTTTCCTTTCTTTTCTACACAGAGAAAGGAGAAAAACTAAAGACTAACTTATATAAGAAGTGACTCTAGGTCAATAAAGATACAGTAGAGTCAAAGCACTGCCATTTGTGTTTGATAAGCTAGATGTAATTCAGGAGATCCTAGAGTGAGAGAATTATTAAGATTTCTATAACTGCATGTGCATTTTCTGCTGAAATGTAATCTTGAGATTCGGGCAGTTCTGCAGTTCTTGATCTAGTAACAATGCTGTTTTTCAAAATTCAGACTTCAGATGTGTAATTGCCATCTGAGATTGTTTTAAAATAGATCAGTGAAGAATGAGTTTTCATATAATTTAGTTTCAGAGTTATCTTAGGAAAAGAGTATGGATGATAACTTAGAGCTTTACCAAATTAAAACTCAATAAAATTGCTGAGAATCCTGCAATTTTGTCCTTGTCATAGAAGAAAGTCATTTAGCATCCTGATTATCTGATATTGACTGTTGTACTCTTAATACTTCATTCTGAAGGAAAAGAGACTGAAATATTTTATCAAAAGAGAAGAACTGTTTGTGATACAGATTTTACTTCTTATTGATCAATCTTTCTTCTTTAAGTAAAACCATCTTTTCTCACTTTTTTTTTTTTTTTTAATTTCTTCTCTAGCTGAGAAATATAGACGGAAATTAGAAGAACTGGAGAAAGAAAAACATTCTTTAAAATTTCAACTTCCTTCTAGACATCCTTCAATTAGCAGTTTTTTGGATAGGTTTGTCACCCAAATTCAAGCAGTATTGTGTTGGGCTGCCGATGGGTAAGTTCGTTGACTCCTTATGTAAAATGACACTTCTGCTTTTCGTGAAGTATGAAACACAGTTTGTGATGAATTTTAATGCAAATTTGTAAGGACCTTCTGGCATAGAAATATGAAGCACATTTACGAAAAGTTGCTGTCTCCTCTTTTTTTCCTATGTTTCATTTAGAATTGCTTTTAAAAAGGCTGATTTGTGAACTGGTGAATCAAACTGAACTTTTCTCAATGATGTTGAGTGAGAATGGGATTGAATCCTGACCCAGCAACAGTGTAAGGCAGTTTGAGTAATGGCTCCTTATGGAGTTAATTCTGATGCTCCTTTTTCAAGCAATGAAAGAGCATTCAAATATCAAGTGAAAACAGGTTATTCTCTGAGATGTGTAGATCTTTGGGAGCTTCCTTTTATGCATCGCTTGTTAGGTGGCAGTAATGCACTCTGCACTGTACAAAGTCACAAAAATAACTTCTCAGCCTTCTCTTGAAGCAAGAACAGCTTCAAAGTCAGGGGGGATGTGAGATGCCTTGCATGACCCAAGGGAGGTAGTTAGCTTAGAAAGAAAAGGTTGTCTTTATTCCTAGATCTTTCTTCAGCTGTGCTACTGGTTACTGTTGTTAAAAGTAAGAGGATTATTCGTTTCCAGGTTTTGGAAGCTATTATCAAATAGCATAAATAAAAGAAGAAAAGCCTTTGATATTTTGGTACCTTGTACATATAAAGGCTGCAATGTTTGCTAGTAAATTTTGGTATATATAAATTTTTAATATATCTGAAATTAGTTAAAATCTCTACAGATAATTTCTCAGTAAATCCTATTATCTATTGAATTTTAAAGGTCTTTTTAGCCAATATGTGTAGAATTTAGTAATGAGAAATGTTTAACTCCACTCTCTATTTTCTTCTGCCTACTGTGCCCCCAAGAAGATGTTTTACTATTACTTAAAGATTACTTTAAAGCATTTTGTCATTAAAATATTTTCCCTGTATGCATTAATTTATAACAATGTTTTTTACTCTAGAGGTGGGGTTGTTTTCTATGTCATATAAATTGATTCCGTATAGCATCCCTGAAGTCTGGCCTGCTAATTTTTATTTAAAAAAAAAAAAAAAAAAAAAAAAAAAAAAAGTATTCTATATATGTGAGTACATATATCTGCTCCAAAAGTAATGCCTTCAAATTTATTTTGTTGACTCATGGCGTCAGAAACAGATAGTGGTGATACGATAGTAGGGGCTGAACCTTCCTGCCAATATTCTGTTACATGTTGTTGCTGCATGACAGATGGCAGCAGAGGGGCAGAGCAGTCTGACAAAGTAATGTCTGACATGGAAGTGCATGGGAAGCAAAGGCATGGCATGGAATTCCTCCATGTGGAAAAAGTTGCACCCACTGACACCTTGATTGATGTTTGCTGAGTGTATGGAGACCAAACAGTGGATGTGTGCACAGTCAGGTGGTGGGTGGTGTGTTTCAGTGATGGTGACAGTGGTCATCTCTGCCATGTTCTGGACTCCCATGCACATATTTGAGTGTGGCATACAGGCTTTTGTTTGTTGTTGGCAAAAGGGTATAGCTAATGAAGATGACTGTGTTGAAAAATAGTATTTTGTGGCTGAGAATTTGTTCTATCAAGTAGTGTTATTATGCTCCTTGTGTCAGAAATAAGTAGGAGGCATTACTTTTGGAGCACCCTATGTGCATTATGGAAGTTTTTCTGTTCTCTTTCTGATGGCTTTATCTGTAACTCTTCTCTTTGCAGAGGTGTGAGAGCATTGCCATTCTTGAGGGTCAGATGAATATTCTCTTACTCCTCACTTTTATGTCTTGAACACTCTCCTTTCTTTGAGCTTGAGTTTGACTGTTGTTGTGCACCTTTTATCTTTCTTGCTTGATTCGTAGCCTTTCACACCACTTTGTCTGCAGTCTGGCTTCTTTGTTGATAGAGCAAGCAAAACTTTGTCTTCACCAGGGGTGAAGAATGGTTTAAAGTTTAACGTTCCAACAGTTTTTTTTAATAAAATACAGCTGGAAAACACTACCACTTCCTCAGGGAAAATTTGTTGGCTTCATTCTTTGTTTTTTGTTTTGAATCAGAACAAAACCACGATCTCCAAGGTTTCTTTTTTCATCTGGAAAATGAAGCAAATTAGACAGACTAGCCCCAGAAGACCAGAACATTATAGATTAACAGTAACCAAGCCAATCTCATCTTTTTGCAAATGAAGAACCTTATAAATTTGAAGTTTATATGGCAAGTTTAATGTGTGAGACTGATATTCATGCCTTGGATTTGTTTTATGTGATTAAGTTACAAGAACAATTTTTGGTAAATATGTTCACTGTCTGACACTGGGATATTGTGGGTGCATGGTAGGAGTCAAGTTTGGATAGGAGCAGTGCCGTGTTCATTTGATCACATAGGCTCAGTGAGATCAGGGAGATCTTGTTTCTGTTTCCTTAAAATCAAACAGACAGAAGTACAGGCAATTTCCCAGGGATTCCAAGAATAACCTTTGTTGATTGTGGAATATTTTCTAAATTTTGATCAGCTGCTCAGAATTTCTATTGCATTCAGTTTTCAGAAAGATACAGATTTTTCTTTCTTTCCTTCTTTCTTTCTTTTTTTTTTTTAATACTCTTCAGAGTTGCTTAGAAGTGTTGTTGTTCAAAACCACAATGATCTGTAATGCTAGGCACACATATGCAGAGATGACCTAGAACCTCACACACAAGTGTTTGATTTACTTTGTCATTGTAGAAATACAGGTACACAATCCTTATGTCAATTTTAAGTATTAATGTCATTTACACTAGAACATCTCCTTTTGCTTCCGTAGGGAAGGGTGTAAAGCACGTGTGTGTTCTAATGATCCTGCAGGAGAGACATGAATCGCTTTTGCTCCATATTGTTAAACAACTGTGCATGGAGATCGTAACTGTGTGATTAGTCCTGCTTGCACCACTTCTGATGCATGTTTTGTGTGTGGCACGAATGTATCTTTTGCAAGATAACAGTGTGAAATCATGCTTTAAAACCGTCCATCTGAGATGAGACAGTTTTTTGTTTTTTTTTTTTTAATTTTTAAACAAGATGTTGAAATGTATCATTATCTTTTATGTGGAAATGCATATGCTTGTCTCTAGAGATGGACATGGACATGCAATTGGTCTTACAAATGCACAAGCCCTTATGCAGAAATGTGTGACAGAATAGGTTTGCCTTGCTTGCAGGTGCGTTTTGAGAGGATTATTATAAACTTGACACTTAATGTAACACACTGATTGCCTTGGGGTCCAATCATGCAAAGATTTACAGCTGAGAGTTGTACCAACCACTGTGAGGAATCCCACTGACTGCGATTTTGAAAGAACTCGCTGTGCAAGAGGAAAAATAAAATCTGGCATTGTGGAGCAAACGCTCCAGATGATCTCTAGTGTGGGTTCCAAAAGCTGACAGAAGCTGCAAAAATGGCTTTGGCAAGTTTCTAAACTTCTGTCTAAAAGAGATTTCTCTCTGTATTGATAGAAATTACATGCCTTAGTTTTGTCTCTTTGAAGGCGGTGAAGGATAAATTTCTGAAAAGTGAAGTAGCTGGGGGAAGCCTCGAGCTACATAAGTTTTCCTTTTACTTTCTTCAGCGTGTTGTAAAAACAGTGTAAATGTTTGATATAATAAGGAAGATATGCCAAGGAGAATGTCTTGTTCTCTAACTGTGTAGATGTTTAAGATGTAATCGTTCTGGTGATGGAGTGTTACAGCTCTGAAGGTAACATGTAGTATTCTTGTCTCTTTAATCTTTGTGAAGTCAATACCCAGTGAGAAAACTGACTTTTAGCTTTTGTCTTTCCTCTCTGAAAAGGCATGGAAATGAAGAAACCCAGCTTTGGCACGAAAACAGACATAAACTGTTGAGATCCACTTACCAGGAGAGGATACAGGTTTTGGCCATGAAACGAAATGACCTTTTGCAAGAAAAGAAATGTTTACAGGTAAAAGGACTGCCAAGTTATCTATAATAACCAGTGCTGTGTGGGGGAAAAGCTTGTAAGCTGCCACATAGAATTAAATAAACTTATTGTAGTATTTTGTTCAGTGCAGCAATTAAAGCCTTGGCTGTAGTCCATTTGATAATCTAAGTGATGATTGGAGATGGCAGCCATAGGAGTTGTGTTAATCTCATTAAAGAAAAGCAGAGCTGGAAGGCTCAGTGGCTTGTGTGCATGCTTTAATTTTTCCTGTTAGCCTTCTAAGTGTGCTCCTTATGTTCTAATTTGCCATTTTTAAATTTCACTAATCTTCAGAAGTTTTTATTTGAAGACGGGAAGAATTTTGGAGGAAGCAATCTGTGACCAATTTCTGGTTAGATTTGATTATCAATATGTGATTTGCCAGCTTTTGATCCTGAAAGGTGATCAAAATGTTTCAGTACAATGCAGCAGTCTATATGGAGCACTTGTCATTTGCCAATGATAGCTTTACACTGTCACATGATGTCAGTGTTGTGGTAATGGTTGGTAATTGGTTGAATGTTTTAAGACAGGTTCTGTCCAATTGTAAATCTACAAGCTTTTATGTATATTTCAGGTTTTTTTTCTCTGTCCTTCAAAAATCCGTTTACTATCTATTACAAGTCTTTGCTCCATCTCCTTTTAAACTTCAGTGATCACACTCAGCAGTTGGACATCTTAGCTTTATTTCTGTGCTCTTTCTTTCCCTGAAATCTCATTAATTTTGTTTTCCTCCTTTTTGAATCCAATACCACAATGAACTGTGTATTCACATGAATACATGAGTACGCATATATGTGTACGTGTTTACATGTACATGTACGTATACATATATCTGTACATGCGTATACATATAGAGAAGAAATGGAAAAACATCTTAGAAGACCATTGCAAACTCTTTTGATCAAGTCATCATTGTTTAGATTTATTTCCTCAATCATCAAGAGTGGGTGTAGTTTAGATTTAGCGGTGTCCAGAAAACTAGTTTTTGTAATCCTCATCATCCAGCCATGTCAACACAATAAACTGAAAAATGATGTCCTTAAGACTTGATGCCAGGTAATGTTTCTGTGGTTGTTTTGGGTGTATTTCTATATAATGATGCTAGGGACAAATTAGCATGCCCTTTACAGGCACGCTATGAAGGCTTGTCAAAATGACCATGAATTCTGCGTGCTGAAGAAATCTGACCAGTAATGGTTGGTGACTCCTGGCATTTCTTAAAAATTGATCTAGCCTAAAATCACACGTAATCTGATTTATTTATTAATTTTCCTCCGCCCTACTTTCCCTTTCCTTTTGCTGTCTCTTCTCCCATTTCTGCATTCACCTTCTGGGCTTCTAAAGTGCATGTGACAGTATCTAAAATTTACATTGTAATATTTCTACCGTGACCTATACTTTGTGGACAACGTGAGCTTGTACATGAAATCAGGAGCCTCACAATCAGTAGTGATTAGCTGTCATGTTAGAAATCTCAGTTTAAACTCAAATCCAAAAAGTAAACCTCTGGGTTATGTTTAGTGAGCTAAATATCATCTGTTGCTCCATGCTGAGACTTTAAGTCCTTTTTATCCATCCCTGGAGGCTGACCCAGAGCACATTAAAGGCTCCTTGACATTTCTGGAAAAGAGAGAAAATTCCAGCTTGCAGGCTAAAATTTCCATTCTCCCAAGAATAAATGTATACTGTTCCTGAGCAGAATAGTTTTTTCTTTGTGAATGCTGATTCTGGTATCTGAGTTGTAAAAATGTTTCAGTATTAAAAGTGTATTTTTAAAACCAAATTCTGTTCATCTCCTGTTCTGTTCCCCTTTAGGCCGCGTATTGCAGCGATTGCAATTACTACATTTTCAAAGAATATGAAGGTCTTTGTATTAAGTAGAGCTATTAGGATTTTGGCAGTATTCCCAATCCAGTAATACAGAAACAGAATTGTCCTTTGTGCACACTAAAAGCCTGATTTGAGACTCAGAGAAACAAAACTGATGCTTTTGGCCTGCTGACCTTTTTGTTCTTGACAAATGCCTGTGGGTTGAAATACGGGCCACTCTGTTTTCTTGTAGCTAAATCTGAAAGAATAAAAAGGAAGAAAACAATTGGTAAATGTAGTCCACAGCATTAATATAAGTAGAATTCTTCGAGCCACTTCAGTCTTTTAATGTGCAAGCATCTATTTCTTCTTGTTTTAAGTAATACTCATGGTGTCAGAGAGCTTGCTAGAGCAACAAACCTGAATACATTTGTTTATAAAGTGAATATTAGTGAACTGAACTTCCCTTAAAATACACTGAAAATGTTAAAAGAACCTGAAAGTCAGTTGTATAAGCATGCTATTTTTTTCCTGAATGTCTGCTTTATATATTGTTGAAAATGGAAAATGCTTCTTGAGATAGATACAAAGAATAACATTTTGTCTTCATTACTCAATATTTGGCTTCCAAAGCTTTTTACTCTGCACCATTGAAACCCTCTTTGGATGCAGATTCATTACTTTGTGAATGGGCTCTCCTTAAAACATTAATCAACATGGTATCTGAGTGATTCAAACCGACTTAATTTTGTCTCTGCAATTGCCCTGGAGTGAAGAGACGTTTCTATTGCCATTTTACAGATAGAGAATTAAGTAGTGAATTATAATAAAAAGCTACATGGTACTTTTTAAAGTGAATTTTGTAATGCCTACTTACTTACCTGGAAAAGGTCCCTGAAAAAGGTCTTTTCTCTTTGATTGGTCTGAATATGGTAATGGGGTATTTGAGCTTTGATTTCTGTTGAGAGTCTCTGGGTAGCACTTCAAAGACTCTTCCTTTTGATTGTGTGGAAGATGGTGAGCATTCAGTCTGTGACTGTGCATGCAGATAATAGATTAAGTGGCTTGCAGTTTCACGGAGAACATAAGAAATGTAGAAATAAAAGCAGATGCTCCAGTATGACATTCAACAACTTAGCAAATAGCTCTCCTTTGATTTTTTTTTTTTTTTTTTTTTTTTTTTTTTTCTTTTTCCCTTAACTCACTTTTCAAATCCGAGGATAAGTGAGCCAAGGGCCATATATTAAGTAATTTTAGTAACTAGACAACTCAGATTCCTTTATGAAGTGCTCCTTCCAAGCTGTCTCTTGGATTTCCAAGGAAAAAATGGAATATTCTTTTGCAAGAAACACCACTACCATAAAATGTTTAATATTGAATGAGAAGTCTAGAGGAACCACTGCAGGGATATGCTGCAGTAGGATGGACAGGTTGTTGATCACTTGCCAGTCTGACGCAGGATTCTATGACTGCGGTTGGACTGAGATTTTTTTTTAAGTTTTTAACAAAAGTTTTTTAACTTAGGAAGTACTGGGGATAGGCAAAATGTGCCTGTCACAGATGATTCCGTCATAGGAATTTGAAATACGGTGTTGAGAAGCATGGGGGGAGTTTCAGACAGTACAATTGCTAGAGCTTCTAAGCACAATGGATTTAAGAAATTTTGCATGTCAACAGAAGGCTGTCTACTCATCTAGTGTTGCATTAAATGGAACAACCTTAATTTATGCTATTTCTTATGCTATTTTCCTAGGAGCATGGCCATTTCTTTGATTTTGTTCATAGTAAACTGAGCTTTCTGTTCTATGCAGAAAGAAATTGAAGACCTCCGAGTGAGACTGTCTGTGTTAGAAGAAAAAGATCAACAGCTACAGAGAGAAATTGAAGAACAAGATAGACTTATTCAGCCACAGGACTGTGAACTGACTACTTTACTTGGCTGTGTCTCTTTGAGAGAGCTACAGGAAATAAGCAAGGCTGTAGATGACACTTTAGCATCCTCCTATCAAATTCCATTCAGTTTGGATCTACCAGGGACAATAAAGAGGTATTTAAATATCAATACGTTATCATTGATGTAAAGTCTTGTACCTTTCCAGTGTGATGTAGAGTTCACTACCAGTTGTTTTGTTAGTAATCATGCCTGCTAATTACCTGGATTTGGAAAGTTAAGAATTTCTAAGAACAGATATTGATGTTCTAATATATCCTTCCTTAGGAATGAGGACCTTGTAGTGATTTAAAGATTTTGTACTTCATATTTTTATGTAAAAGAGTCATCAACAGAAAGCATTAGATGATAGGTATTAACAATTGATGGATTTGATTTTAATTATTTTTTGGTAACTGGTGATATTTATTTCCTAGCTTGGTAATGCAGTAATTGCAGCATATTTCTCAGTCTGAAAATGTGCACCAGGCACCATCCAAATAAATATTAGAGCTGTCTCTTGCTTCAATGAACTTCCAAAATAATAAAGACTGCTATGAAGAATGTTAGGCTCAGACATTGGAATTGAGGTAGTGGGGGAAGGGATAGGGCTTGAAGGCTTTTGAGACACCTACAGTTAAATGCAAAGCATATGATTCTTTTAGATGGAAATGTAGCTACTTTTAGTAACATTTTTTTTTTTTAAATGACCTCATCTTTATTTTAAAAAAGGCAATAGAAGAATTTCAGCACCTAAACATTATAGACAGTCAATGAAATGTCAGTGATGGAACTTGGAAAGTGTTATTTCTTCTGTGTCATCAGGACAAAATAGAATTCCTATTTCTCCTAACTTTCTTTCCTTCCAGATAAGCAGTAGTTGTGTTGCTTTCTCATCTGTTTCTCCTCTCTTTGCATTTATTGGATTTAGATTATTTGTATTAACATTCATGAGAAGCTGCTGCTCATGTGTGCTAATTTATACAGGTTTTTTCTTAAAGTCAGCAGAATGTCTCATAGAAGACATCCCTCTGTTTTGGAGGCTTGTTTAAAATTTTAAATTAGGTTGTGGGAATCTTGAATTTAGTTTGTTTTAATGGTTGCTTATACTTATGTTTCAAAGATTGAGGAATTAAAGGTTTCAAACAGTCTGAGAATATATACTTTGATTCGAGTTTTCTCTTAGTTTTGGGTTTGCTTACAAAAGAATATTCAGGTTTATTTTTTTTCACTCACATTGCTGATGCAACATTTTAGTTGCGCTTACTCTTTAAGAAACTCTTTAATAATGTCTTAAATTAGTACTGGTTCAGGAGCAGCTTCCTCTGAGTTATTCACTCACCAGTGCCATGAATAACATATTCACTTGAAAGAAATCAGGCATTTGTCATTGGAAGTGAGTTCAGAACTTTAACAAAGATGTATGAATACTTTTTTTTTGTTCATTTTTGAATCAGCCCTAGAATGATTCTTTTTTGTTTTCATTTTGTTTGTTGATCAAATTTGGTAATCATGGGAGCCGATGATTCATAGAATCATAGGAGAGGTTTTCCATAGTCATAGAATCATAGAATGGCCTGGGTTGAAAAGGACCAGAATGATCATCTAGTTTCAACCCCTCTGTTGTGTGCAGGATTACCAATCACTAGACCAGGCTGCCCAGAGCAACATCCAGCCTGGCCTTGAATACTTCCAGGGATGGGGCTTCCACAACCTCTCTGGGCAACCTGTTCCAGTGTGTCACCACCCTCTGGGTGGAAAAACTTCCTCCTAGAATCTAACCTAAACCTCCCCTGTCTTAGTTTAAAACCATTTCCTTTTGTTCTATTGCTACCAATCAATCTAAACAATTGTTCCCCCTCCTGTTTATACACTCCAAGTATTGGAAGACCGCAATGAGGTCTCCCCAAAGCCTTCTCCAAGCTAATCAAGCCAATTCCCTCAACCTTTCCTCACAGGAGAGGCGCTCCAGCCTTCTAATCATTTTAGTGGCCCTCCTCTGAACCTTTTCCAAGAACTCTGCATCTTTCTTGTTCTGGGGGCCCCAGGCCTGCACACAGTACTGCAGATGGCCTCTTCCCTTGCCTGTGTTTTTTGGATCCCTTAGTTTAAACCACTTGCTTCTTTAGGTACCTGAAATAATTCCAGGGCTGTTCTGTGTGACGGTCATGTATGTTTCCAGGATGGGTTCTCAGCCACTTTTTGCTTCCAGAGTAAAATATATTTCCAGAAGTGATGAGAAAAGTAATATACTCCTGCATTGGTTTCAGCTAATAGTGTGATATCTGTGAAATATTACTCTCAAAGCGATGGGTGTTTTTTTAAATCCATGCAATCCATCATACCTTGGATACAGTGATCTTATATTTGCATCCAGTTATACTGTTTTTTTTTTTTTTTTTCTTTATGTAAGATGAAAACATTGCAAATGCATAATAAGTCAGCTAGCATGTGTACAGTTCCAGTGGGCCCATGGAAGTCCTCCACATTGTCATAAAGTTATAGGGTAAATTCCTGCTGAAAGCAGGGCTACAATTTCAAAGTGAGATCATGTCCCTTAGGGCCCTATCTATCTTGGTTTTGAATATCTCCAAGGAAAAAGATCTTGCAGCCTCGCTTCGTGTCCTATCTTTGACCACTCCACTGTGTACTCCTCTCCTACTGTATCTTGCCAGAATTTCTCTTGTTGCAACTTTCATTGACTTATCCTAGATCAGTATGTCTTGTGAAAGACAATGTTAGGTAAAAGGTTGAAAACAAAACCAGTTCTGCATATTAGTTCTGAATTTCAGAGTCTTATGATATTAAGTAGCAATGTTCATTTTATTTTATGATCTATTACTTAAGAAAAAGTTTATTTTTTTCTGAAGTTTGGGCTACATATGTGAGAAATAAATAGACCTGTAATTAAAAACAGTGTTTATGTAGAAAGTCTGGTAGAAATACTGGTAGGCTGCTGACTGATGGCAAGTTTCTGGGTACCAGAATGAAAGATACTGTGCATTCTAACTGTATTGTGCTAGTCAGTAAAGTAGTGCTGTAATGTGCTTTTGCATAATTATTTGTTGAGTTGCTTTCAGCACTAGGATAGCACAGGGCTGATGTGAAGCATCTCTTAAGATAATTTCCGCTATAATGAATCATGTTCAGTAGCTTGCATCTCACCACAAAAATACAAATTATTTGGCTTTTCTTGGTCTAAATGTTATCAGCTAGAAAGTTATTAAAGCAAACTTAAGGGAAAGTGAGAGAACATCTTAAATGAAGAATAATTACCCAGATAGAATGTAACATTAGCTTGAGCATTGTTTCAAGCTTATTTTTCTTGTCAAGCATTGTTATTTTCAGGAAGATTAATAATCCTTTGTTTAGCTTTGTTTATCTTTTTTATGTGGTAGATTTTTTTTTGAAAATTATAAGCCTTTGTCAATAATTTTAACATGCTTAGAGTTTGAAGACTTGAGAAATGTTACATGCTTTACTCTGGGATCTTTCTTGAGGTCTAGTAGAGGCCTAGGTTAAAGCAGGGGCAGGTAATTTTCAGTCAAGCTAACTAGTGATTTGACAGGGATTCTTATCCAGGTTGAGACCATAAAATATGGTTATTTTGCGCATCAAGACAGGATTAATTACCCTTGATAAACTAAAGGGCATAATCGTTATAAAATGAGGAAATTGCTCAGACTCCTTGCATGGGGGTTCTGTGCTAGAAACGTTCAAAAAGTGGTAGGAGCAGCTGGTCTTTCGTGTGCTCTGACATTATTGTGTGTTACTTGAAGACTATATACTGAAATCAGAGAAAAATAGTTCTGAGTGTTAAGTGTGAAGGACTTATTCCTGGTGATTGCAAAGATAAAAAAACAACACAATAAGTACAATTGCCATATCCTTCACTGACGAGGGGGCAGTTAAAAATATGTATTTCTGAAACTGTGTAGCTTGTATCTTATTATAAGGTAAGACAACGTTAATTATTCGACTTATTCTCTACAGTGCCCATTCTTTCCTTTTTTTCATAATGGAATCTTGCTTCTATCTGTGGGGAAGTTTGCACTGTTCATATTTAGGTTCATTGAGTATTTTTAGTTTTGATTTTACATTTATCTCCATACATATATATATGACCGCGCAGTGTGTCATCCTTGAAATAAATTACACAGTTCCATATGGGTTATTGTCTAGGCAATGGATGCTGGTTGAAGGAAAGAAATTCAATTAAATATCTTTCAAAAATTTGAATCCTCCACCTCTTTTTCTGTCCCTCTTGAATGGAGCAATTTTTAATTGGTAGGAATATTTTCCACAGTGTAGATGTGGGATCTTCTAAAGATATGAAAATTTTCTACTCTGTGTATTAGTTATTATAGGACTGTCTTGGCTGGTGGCACAAGGAACTGACCTAGAAGTTTTATGCAAAAAGTTCAGTCTGTTTTAGTTACCTGGAGCTTATCTGAAAAAGATTAATTCAAAGTGAAATGGAAATGTTCAAGGGACTGAAAACCTTATTATGTGGAATGTACTCAGAGCATTCAGCAGCTTCAGTTTAGGCTAAAGCCTGGTGAAGCTAAGAAAGGTGTTCTTTCTAGTGAAGATAGTTTTCTAGGGAAAAGCAGGGAGGAAAAAACTTGTATGTAGTTTCCCTTATTAAGTTAGGAAAAGTAGAAGCACCATTGAGAACGGTCTACTATTGTTAGGACAGTTGGCATTATGCATGCTTTGTTGCTCTTCAAAATATATGTCTACTTGAAATTTCTAGTCATGTTAGTGGTTAGCAAGCTACGTGAAATTACAGAGGAAGTCTGAGTGTAGCCATGAGCACTCACATCAGCCTTTCCACAAAAATCGTGACTTTGCAGATTTGTATTTAGATGAAACAAAACAAATGGTACCCTATCATTCCAAAAAGGTATGTATTTTTTTCAACAAAATGTGAATTTTGTCCAGAGAAGTCTTTTTTAAATGTATGATATAAGGTTTTCTTTGGCTATTTCTGAGAAAATGCATACATATTAAAAATATCCTCTGAAAACAGAGACATAGTGCAAATACAAAGAGCAAAGGGATGAAATGGATTTAGAATATCTAAAAGTTTCTACTATTTGAGGAGAGAAATATATGAGAATATTTCTTAGTGTTTGGTGGGCCCATATGTAGGATAGCAGAGAAGTTGTACTTGGAATGCCTGATACTCTGGGCCTTTATGTCTTGGAGTATTTTATTCTTTCTGGGATGATTTGAGCTTTTTTGTTATCTGCACTTTTTCTTGATTTTATTAATCTAATGGTGCTCTGTTATAGGTAGAAAGTGATATTGGTAGATTGGTTGATAGAAGCAAACTAATCTCAACTTTTTTTTATATTCTTGAACATCTTGAGAGATTGCTATGCCATGATGTGAATCAGACCATGAAGACAGTTTAGTAGACCTCTAGGCATAATGTGTCATTTTGAGCTGCTTTCTGGCCTCATTTGATGCTGGAGGACTTAGTTGGTCCAGGGACTGGGTACACATGCAGCTGTTTTAAGTTAGTTGCTGTTGCATTCTACTTCTGATGCAACTTGATTTAGTTGTCTGTCTTGAGCTGTCAGGTGGGCTGACAAAGCAGATAATTTCTGTAGTGGCCACTACAGCTAGGGTTTAATCACTGAATAATGGGAGTAAAGAAGAGCAAGCTCTTGGGCGTCTCAGTAGTTGAATTAACTTAACTTTATGGGTCTGAAGAAATGGAAAAACAGATTGCATATGAATTACATCACTTGAAGAAGCTCTGCACAAAAAATTGTTCTTCCTGTTTTTTAACTTGTTCCATCCATAAGCTTTGGACATGGGAGTCTTCAAGACTTCTGGCAGCTTCAGTTTCCCCTGCAGGTCTGCTTGTGTTGGCTTAATTTGTAACACTATCATTTTTCCATTGACGTGAAGACAATTCATGGGCCAATCTGAGTATTAGTTTACTAGTTTGACTTAAGGCCTTCCAAGTCACTCTGATTTTATTTTTTTTTCAAAGCTCAACATGGGAATGTAGGCCTCTTCTTCCTGACAGGAGAGGTTTCTGACTGCACTACGTGAGGTGAACCAAAATACAGTTATGAGGTTCTTAATACAAAACAGTGCTTTTACTGCTACTGCTATAATAGCTAGATATGATAAAGACATGGTGTCCTGTTTTAATTGTAGAATTTTTCTTCTGTAATGATCTGTTAATCCATCTTCTTCTGTAGCTAAACTACAGACAGCTTCACAGAAACTATAGCAGTTTGCAGTTGAGGTGCAGTGCCAGAGAAGGTGTGTTCTGGTACTGTGAGAGGACCTTGCCCTTGGAAATTCCTCAGGCTTTTTCCCCTGAAAGAGTCTGAACCCACAACAAAATACCTCTGCCATGGTGTTTTAGGGTTTTTTTTGAGGAAACTCCAGATTTCATGTCAAATATCAGACCTTAGCATGAGTAATATTACAATTGCATCATTTTTAACCATGTTTTACAGCTGGGTTTGTGTTTTGAGGAAGAGGTTGTCACAACTTTCTCGAAGAATTTTTCTGCAAGCTTTTGTGAGAGGCAAGGTTGCATCATGGGTGAGAGAAAAAGCCTCTCTCTTGCTCTGTGATCTAACTGGACTCTTGAATTTCTATTTCTGGATAGGTAGAAGCTTTCATCACTTTGTCTACCTAGGGTTGATTTAATTCTCTTGTTCTCTGCTGAAGTTTGAAGTGCAGGACACTTGGGCATGTGGCTTTCTTTCTTTTTCATTTGTGGGAGAAACACTGGAAAAAACTTCATATTTTAACATGCCAGATAATGTCTGTGCTTCAGCACATGAAATGAATTGGTTTCCTGTAAAGTTGCTAACAAAAGTCGTCAGGCAGAAGTTTCTCAAAGTTAGAAGTTGTAGCAGGGGACTTTTTCACTGAGTTGCCTGTGTGTCGATGTCAGTTCTGAACTTGCTTCCCTGTTCCATGACTCTGCAGTTCAGTGACTTGGATCCCAGGGGTTGGAGCCCCTGTTGTAGGGAGGAGAAGGACTTCTGCGAAGTCTGCTTGTGCACAGCAGACACTGACCATCCTTGGAAAGAGCAGGAGGAGCTGGAAATACAGTAGGAAAAGGAAAAAGTCAGTCTTCCAACACTCAGAATAAAACAGTGCTAGAAAACTGAAATTACAATCATGGAGGCAGATCTTTAACTTTCCAAAGCAGCAGAAAGATGAGTACCATTTGCTTTAGTACCCATGTGTGCAATATAATGAGGAATCTGTTTTCCCCTGCTGAGCATCTGGTTTCCCCTGCTTGCCTTAACATCATCCACTGGGATGCAGCAGCCCATAAAGCCCAGGTTACGTGTGTGCTGATTCCTCTGGGTGCACGTGCATTTTAAAGACGTTTATTTCTCCTTAGGGAAAAATGACCAGCTGTCTCTGTCAGTATAGGATACTGCATTCATTTGTATGTAATAAATAGTTAACAACAGTCCATGGATAGACCATTGTAGCCAGTGAAATCCAGAGGATGTTATTCTTAAGGGAATATTTGCAGCTGCCCTGGTCATGGTCTAATTTTTGCTGTTCTATGACATGCTGCAGAATGATGCAGTAGAAAAACGAGAATTTATTAGCTTAACAGAAAATTTGAGGAGAATGTTGATGAGTAGCTGCTGCAGGGAACCACTTGATGATGCCTTTGTTTTCCAGCTGATACTCCTGTTTCAAGTAGCAGTTTGAGCAACAACTGCCACAACCACTCTGTGGCAGCAGCTGACTGTAATGGGAATACAGCAGTGTGCAAATGGCTGGTTGGAACAGATGGACAGCTTAGCTCTCAGAATGGTGTTTTATAAGGCCAGAAGGCTTCTCAATTCGTGACAATAAAAATTCAGTTTGGTAACTCAGATGCCAGCAACATCTAGCTGTTCTTATAGTACATTTTGCATGAATATGACTAAGATGTAGGTTGGTTTTTTTTTTTGTTTTTTTTTTTTTTTTTTAGAGTAGATGAAGCCAAGTGCAGTCATCCTATGCTTACTGGATGAGCTGAGGTTGTACAAGCATAACAGGAAAGGGTACTTCTAGCACTGCCTCTTAACAAATAGCAAGTTGAGAAGCACGTGTCTTATGTGTCACCACATAAGACAACACCAAAAACGTACTGCTCTGCAGAATGATAGCTGGAAGGGCATTTGGAGCAAAATCAGCTCCCTGATGTTTCAGAGGTAGGTAGATAATTCTGGATTCTCATTCACATGTCTTGGAGAACTCACCTTGGAGAATGTGGAAATGTGCAGAAGGTCCAATGTTCCTGTACCTTGAAGTATATCTCTTGATAATTTTTTTCTCAAATCAGATTGATTTTGAGATTGGAAGCTTTTCAAGGTGATACTTGACATTTTACTTCTTTTTCAGGTAGCTAGTCTTTATAACTGATACAAATTTCACTTTCACTATGAATTAAACACAATTTTTCTCTCCTTCTGCTTAGTGTCAAAGTCTGCCCCTCAGCAGCACTGACAGACAGAGAAATTGGATTCTTACCTATTCAGTTTGACAGAAATTCAGCTTTATTTTTGTGAGTGTTTAACTTGTTCTGTTGTCTTATAAATATTTTCCATGGTCTGCATATCTAAGGAAAAAAGAATTACTTTGAAAAACTCAACATTTTATGTATCAAGTATGATTTTGTTTCCGAACCTGGAGATGAGCTACTGTGAAAACCCCATTGTTTAAGTCCCATGGATCAGTGCAAGAAGTTGAAAAGGAACTTATGTGCTTGGCTGAAATATTACTATGGTAATATCCAGATATATAAGCCAAATCATTATGAACAGATCACACGGAATGAAGATAAAATTGACATCCATTGTATTTCACTTTTCATTGTGTTTCACCTTAGTATACTTAAAGTGACCTAGTTCTGCAAGTTATTAATTTGGCAGAAGTATAGAACTGACAACATCCCTGTAGGTCTTGTCCTGGTGAAAATCTTCACATGGTTTCTGTAATTTGTGATGAATCTGTAATCTGTAATGAATTTGTTGAATTTACCCAAGAAAATTTAGATTTTACTCAAGAAAACTTACGTATGTGTGTTTTCTTAGTTTTTCTTGTTCTTCAGTCCTAGTGGCAGGTATCTAACTTAAAGCAGCCTTGTGCTAAGTACAGTTTTCCTCAAAAGCTTTTTTTTTAAATTTTGACTTCTCTTCAAAGTCTCTGGAAATATGTTCATTAAGAGAATTGTAGAAGTGCAAGACAGTTATTTATTGTTTGAATTGATTTTTATAAAGTGGATTTCTTCCTTGAAAGCCTGCTGACATCCCTAGACTTAAAATTTCTAGTAGATTTTTGCTTTGATGTAGGCTGATGTTTACACCAAATGTTCCATGAGTAATGCTTCAGATTTTGTAAAGGACTGGACAAAGGCTTTTTTGAAGGTCAGCTACTGTTTACTGCTAAAAGCAAGATTACAGGTGTAAGGCTTGGAATGCGTTTTTTTATCTTCTAAGAAACTACAACTTTTTGTTACTTAATAATCTGAGGAGTCCTCCTCTTAGGAACTTCACATCAGAAAAGCCATTCTGTCTGCAGGTTTTATTGGGTTATTGATTGATTATCAGGCAGTCAAAGACCAAATTCAAACATACTGCAAGTTGTTCAATAATCAATAAACGTAAGAGGAAGAGAATGCATATTCATATGAAGTGAAGTTCAGCCCATTGTGCTTTCTCATATGCATATAACTTGAATGTAATTTTATATTATTCTGATTGTACTTAGATTTATAGAAATGAAAGTGTGTGCTTTTTGCTGAAGGATATGGGGATAGTGAGTGAAATACCAGGACCTAGAAAAATCTTTCAGGTAACAGCAACGTAAGGAAGAATACTTGCTGTAAAGTGTACCCTTTGTCTTTCAGTTTCTGCAGGCTTAGCTCAAAAATGGTCCCTCACTCTCTGTATAAAAATAAAAATATCCAATATAGAATTTACTTATTAATACTTGTACCCCATTTGTAATAACTTCTTTTGTGCACTTATACAGACTACATTCTGACTACAGTTTTTTTGGTCAATGTATATATATTTTGTCATTAATACTGGAACTGTATCTGTTTAAGCTGTATATTTATGTATTTTGAACATAGAGAT
Source organism: Tetrao urogallus (assembly GCF_951394365.1). Lineage (NCBI taxonomy): Eukaryota > Metazoa > Chordata > Aves > Galliformes > Phasianidae > Tetrao > Tetrao urogallus. Next base: position 38,867,374 of record NC_136814.1, on the reverse strand, counting down.
CAGCGTGACTTTGCCCATTTTCGTTCTTTGAATTCTTTCTTAGGAAGCCAAATATAACATAAATACACAATAACCTCATATTTGAAGGGAAGTATACTAGCAAAGTGGAAGGAAAGAAATTCAGAAACATACCTTCCTTTAGTAGAAAACCATTCTTCCCAGTATTGTACTACTCAGCCTTCCTCTGAACAAAGCTACTTCCAACTATCTGCAGTTCCTGCATATAAATCACAGATTCTTAGAATGTTCTTTAAACAGATTTTAAACTGTTACAAAATGAAATTTAACATCCTTTGTGGTCATATCGGAAATCTCTGATTGAATGACCAGACCTCTTGATTTCCAGTCCTCCTTCTGTCAGTCTGGGCAGAGTGGTTTTTGCTTTTTTTTTTTTTTTTTTGGTCTACCTGCTGTTCCTGATTATGAACGTCATCTCAGCAGTTTCCAGCTGTGTTATTACAAATCGACACACCCAATGCCTGTATTCCTTTATGGTCACTGAAATGAGATCCTCACAAGGCATTAGTTTGTTTGAAGTGTTTGGACCTTACAATTTTTTCATTGACTACAGTTGTGTGCTACGCCAGCCTCAGATCCTGAATATACAACATTTCTACATCCTTGTGCAATTCTTCATCTTAAGTCTATGTTTTGCTAATATAGTACTTCTTTCATCATCCAAGAAGTGTAATTCCTTAGTTCCTGATTTCCTAGTCTGATGTGTATACAGTGAGACCCCTTGATGTAGCAAGTCTATGCTGTTTTTCTTATCTCTTTATTAGGGATTCTAATGTGTGTGAATCCATTGCAAACAATTTAAATAGCTTATACGGCTATTGTATATGACACATAGGGAAAATAGCAGATGATATATAAATTGCCATCAGTTCTATGACTGTTAAAAGCCATTCTTCTCTTGCATTTAATCAGTTAAATTTGTATTAATTGAATTCCTGTCTTATTCTACTCCTTCCATCAGTCAGGTCAAGAACTTTGCATTCTCTATGATGGAGTTAGCTTATATTGGATTTGAGAAGTAACTTCTAAATGGCTCTTATAATAGATTGCAGAGGCTGTGAGAACAAGCAGTCAAATTCTTGATTATCTGTTCTACCAGAGAAGAATAGCAATGAATCAAAACTATGGCCGTTTTCTCAGGCAAGAATTAAGTGTTATTCCAAGGAGCTTTTTAATGCTGTTTTCCCCAGTAGTCATAAGTAAAGCAACTTCTAAGCAGACAGCCTACCCCTTTTAAACTGAAATATGATGCTCCGGGGTGCTGGTAAAAGAAAATACTGCTTCTGGTTCAAGTCACGTGTAACAGATCATGGCTGTTAAAACCCTTTGTTGGTGGAATGAATCGGTATTGACCGCTTGGTTTCTGCTGTGGGTCAGCTGGAGCATTAGTTTGTCAGTTAATTGGAAACTTGTGAGGGGCTTCTCCATGATGGTGTTTGGTGGTAGAAGAGGAAAGCCTGGGAATAAGATTAATGATAAACTATTCTTGCTGGTAAAAGAAAACACTGTTTTCTGTAAAAATTCTGGCTAGTTCATGCCCAGTTCTGATTATTGCTTGTGAATAATATGATGAGTTGATTTCTAAAGGGATAAGGAGTTCCTACAGTAGCACACTGATGGCTAACAAATAAATTCGAAGCAGGATACTACTGTGAAATTCATACAGTAAGTAATAAAAAAGATGGATGTGAGGGTATGTATGAATGCTGTAAATGTAATAAAAAAACTTTAGATTTTGTGATCAATGCATATCAGTATCTTGAGTCAAAACTGATTTACTGATGCTGTTGTTTTTTACTGATGTTGCTCAGATTAATGTAGAACTTTCTCAAAATTCTACTCTCACTGAAATAGCAGTTTGTAGTAGTTTGTATTATTTTTCAGCGGCTTTAATAGATGATCATAAAAGAAATCAGAGGATAAAGGTGCCTTTTCTCACTCAAGTGCTAGACCTGAGTCCGTGTGGGTTTGCAAATTGTCAGTAAGGATTCTACAACTAGGCCATAGTTTGCAATGCTGTTTGAGACATGTGGTTTAAAAAGAAATAAAAAATTTATCTTGTTTCCTCTTAGCTATGTGAATTCTACAGAGGACTGAGACATCATATAAAGCTGGGGGGGGTTCTTTGTGAGGAAAGTAAACAGCTGAGAGGAAATACATACTGAAGAGGTTTGTTAAATAGAGGTGCCATTTTGTGTTGTAGTTCTTCTGGCTATAACTGCACTTTACGTTTTTATTATGTCTCGGATCTTTGGAGCTGAATTTTATAAGTCAGGTTGAGAACAACTGGGTCAGTCACCCATTACTCATTCAATTACACACTGCAGCCCTGCTGCTCCCAGCTGACATCTGTACACAAGGCATGGCTCTTTTCTACATAACCTGTCCAGCTCCAATGCTACTTGTGTAGATGCTAAGTCCCTGGGAACTCCACAGTCTAAGAAGAGAAATGGTGTAAGAGTTTATTCCCCCTGGAGTGCCCAGGGGCAGGCAGGAAGCTGCTAATGGCATAATTTTGCATGTAATATTTTGTATTTTGCCCATATATCGCTGTAGAAGAGGTTGCTTAGGGAGAAATTTGAGAATGCTATTTGGGAAATGTTGTTAAATCACTTTTGTGGAGGTAGCCAGTGTATTTCTGTTTGCTACTTTACACAGGCAATAGCTTACATTGTCATAAACTGTTTCTGAGTGGTCTGCTTCATGTGGAGCTGGGAGGGATCCTGGTGTGCTGTGCTGTTAATGAGGTGCTTGACCTTGCTGTTCTGTGGGCTGAAGGTGTGCGCTTTGCAAAGGAGGGTGTTAGAGAAAGCAATACAAATAGGTTCATCATTAACTCAATTAGATGATAATTGCGCAGCTGGATTCTGCCTCTGAGTCCATCTCTCTTTCTATGCGAAGTGGGGCAGAGTGTTTCAGCCAGGCTCTGTGGATGCTCAGTAGCTGAATGCAAGTCCAACTGCACATTTGCTGGAGTTTGGGCTGAGTGCTAACTTTTGAAACTGAGCCCAATAAGTGCTGTGCTTAGGAAATGAGAACCAACAAGTTATAGAAAGAAAAACTGAAATGCATGCAAGTAGGTAGCAGGGCTCACGTGTGTCTCAAAGTGAGCACTCAGTGTTAATGCTTGTTCTGATTAACAATGTTTTGTGTTCCTCTCATCTGTTAAATGAACACAAAGGTGCCTTATCTTGCAAGGGTGTCACTAGAATAAATCCAATCTTTTTTTTTTTCTGAAATGTTTGGGTACTTCAGTGATGAACATTAATGAAAAGCTCAGAAATATGTGAAAGTTTCTTAATTCAGAAAGAATATCACTCTTAGGTTGTAAAGGACAATTTTTATAATGCATTTAAAAGGAAGAATTGAAATATTGCTGAAGGGGGAGCAGTGTATGTGAATTGAGTGGTCTTATGGAAAAGAAAATAGTGTCTGACAATAACTGAAGGTTGTATAAAAATGTACACCTACAAAATAGGAGGGAGGGAATTATTGCAGTAGCAAAAAGTGTCTATACTCACTCCTGATGTTTTATTGGCCTAGTATTTGAACTTTGTTAAAAATGTAACTAGTGCCCTTGGTGCTTGTAAATAAATTCCCAAAGTTATGTCAACAAAATCCTAGTGTTAAACTTTGTATATGGAAGAAAACCTTGAGTTTGTCTTCACTGTGTGGATTATGTCTCAAAATCTGAATTTTGAATCAATTTTATAAAAGTATTTTGCAGATTTTTATTAAACAATGGAAGATGAGTAGCAGTATTTCGTATAAAATCAGCATGAGAACAAATGACTGCATTTGAATTTTCACTGGCAAACTAACTTCTAAGAGGACAGTTGACTGCAAACTGTATTAGAATTGCCTTTCTTGTTAGGTCTTTTCTTGGTTCTTAACAAGGCACCAGTTCTAGACCCTGCTTTGACCTCACATAGAACAGTTACACAAGTGGTCATAATTGTGTTTTAGATGCTGAAATGTGTTTATTGTACAACTCATTAACGGAGACCTGTACTCTATAAATTGTTTTGCAAATTAAGGGAGTTAATGGATAGAAGTTGGGTAGAAAAAATCTCAGTTAACCACCAACAATGTTGAAACCAAATTTACGGATTTTATTTGTTTTTGGCTCCTTGTACTGTTGTGAGTCACCTTAAAGCCTACGTATTTCATTTCATATAAAATGTGTCTTGTGTAGCAGACCATGATGAGCAGAGAAGGTCAACTTTATTTTATTTTAATCCTTTCTAGCCTTCAGGAAAAAGAGCAGTCGCTCAGCGTGTCCATTAAAGAAACTACTGCCAAAGTAAGTACCCATCAGCTACCAGTTATTCTTAAGAATATTTAGAGAATCGCCTAATACATTGCATTATAATTGTCTGTATTCTGTAAAGTTTGTTTTGTTGTGTTTCCTCTGAACAGATTTTACTGTTAAATATTTTTAAACATACACCCTAAAAAAAGATAATTACATTTTGACGGGCCACAGAGATTATGCTTAAGGAAGCAGATGGAATCATCTATTGTTTCTTGCCTTATGTTTACAAGTGATCAGTCTTGTTGCTGGCCTCAATTTAGGAACAGACTCCTTAGTGCTTCATGAAAAGAAAGTGAACTCCACTCACAAATGAATGTTTTCACGCTTTTGCCTCTTACTTCCTAGCTGTCAGATTTGGCTGGTGTGAAGATAGAATAGAAACAAAGTTCCTCTTTCCCCTGTATTTCACTAATAATAAACTAGCAATCTTTTTAAAACTGCAAAGAAATGTAATGTTATTTGTCATATGTTGGTTTTTAATTGGAGGTGTTACAACTTTCCTTTTAGTTTTTGTTTTTCTCATGGTTGTCTTTCCATGAAATACACTACTGTATTTTCCTTGTTATTGCAAAAGTGGCTCATTGCACACCATAGCTTCCTTGCTCTGAGTACTCTAGGAAGGTTTATTTATTTCTAATTCTTATAGAAATATATGGAGCATAAAGGGGAAAACATTTGTTATTCAATCATTAATTTTTCTGAAATACATTTTTTCTCTCATGTTAGTTCTCTAATCTCTCAAAAATTAATGAAATATTTATCCTATGTACTCTATTTTTCATAATCATTTTCCCAACACTTTTAGCATGCACTGTTAAAAAGACTGACTGCATCACTGCATCTGCATACTTCTCCTTCCCCTTCTCCTGCTTTGATTTATTTTTTTTTCCTCCTCTGTTCCATGCATATGACTATCTCTTGGGGAATATTAATATAGATCATTATAATACGGCACTCCTCTCTGTATTTTTTTAAAATGATTCCAAATAAAGTGTCAGGAAAAGGATTATAATTTACCTTTGGGCCATCCACTGAAATGAATAAGAGATTTGGTAGCTCAAATTGGTGTGTCAAGCTATTGGCAAGTTAAAACATATGTTATGCAGTTTGTCTTTTCTCCTAAAAATGTGTGCCTGTACATTTTGAAGGTTTTTTTTTAACCTGAAGTTAAAATAAGAAGTTTAACCTGAAGTTTTGAATAAGAACTGAAACATTAGGTAGCAACTGAAAAGTGAACATGGAAGAATTCCACAACCTATTTTGTTTCTTTAAATATTCAGTAGGTAAAATATTACTTTAATTTCATTCCATTCTTGTGTGATGGCTTCTATTTATTAAAAACAGTAAATAGGAAGCAGGTAATCAGACTCCTCCAAATCACTTATTAAATTCAATTGTTCAAATCTCATCATATCTTCTTCTCAACCTTAACAAAGCTGCTCTTTTTAAACCTTTTCATTTTATGGGAAAAATATTACTTTGTGAAAGGCTTCTTCCTTCCCCCTGTACCACAAGTGTTTATGTGGCCTTTTTCTGCCTCATCTGTGCTGTTTTCAGCTGGGGTTGCAGAAGGTAAGATCAGACTGTCAGGGAAGGCAGACTCCTTTATCTATAAATCCTTCATCTATATTCTTCCTGCAGCCATTAATATCAGCTTTTACAAATGTGAAGATTGTGCTGTGTGAAGATATCCAGGTTGACTCCTCTTTCTTTTCGGGTGGCATAAAGACAATTTCCACATCTTTTCTAAAGCACTGTTGTAAAGAAATGTGAAAGCTACTCAAAATTCTTTTTCTTTTTTTCTTTGGGATGGTTAGAGGAAGAGTTAATTTCAGTGTTTTGGTCTATATCCTTGTTCCTGTTTCTGCCACTTGAGATTAACATCATATGCTGTCAAGACAGAAAGAATAAAAATGGGTAAATTTTGCTTCTTTTCAGATTGATTCCACGTAGCTTTTCTAAACAGCATTCCACATTTTTAATTACAACTATCTTCTGGAGTGCTGTTTATGTACCTAACCAAAGATCTGTAGGATTTATTCCAAAAAAAAAGGGACACATTTTTTTTAAGTCGACAGAAACTAAAACCAACCAACCAAACAACACTAAGGATTTTTAAGAGAAATACTTTAATATTAGGCTGTAAAGAAGCTCCCATTTGGTTTTAGGGAAGTTTTTTGTAACTGGAGCTCCTTGGTCCAATTGCTGAGTCCTCAAACATGAGTATGGGCTATCTGAATAGGAGCACAGTGATAGCATGTTCACCTGGAGCAAAGGAGGGTGTGAGCTTTGTGAATGCTCATCATTATTGTTAGCTAGGAAATAAATAAACAATTTTTCCTCAGAGGCTGAAAAAGCAGCTGTAACAACTAATGGTAGTTGCTGTTAGGGTAAAATAATAATAATAAAAAAAAAATTAAAGGAATTGGACCTCATAGATTAGAATTGATGTAAAATAGAAGCAGGGCTATTAGTTTAGAAGACGTTAAATTATTTGCCTCTTCCAGTCTTTCATTTAATTTTGTTGAACTATGCCATATGATAGCTCTGAAGATTAATGTTTTTCATTTATCTGCAGAATACATGTGATGTAGATACACGCAGAGGCTCAGTAATGTATTTATCTCATGTTCCAGAAGAATTATCTCTGAGTTAGAGTATCCTTCTTTCAGCCTTTGGTTCCTGCATTTGGTCCATTAATAAAAAGTGCAAGCAAGCTTCATTCTGACAGTAATGCTTACAAAGTGCACACTGTTTACTAGAAACTGTTTAAACCTCCTCCCATCTTGTTTTGCATAATTGCCAAATGTCTGTTTAGTGGTAATGACTTTAAGTTACTACCAGCATGAGATATATTCACACAGTTTTCCTAGAGCTGAAAGATTCCCAATCTAATTGCAATTCACTGAGCCATTCAGTACCCCTAAAGAGAGAACACTGCTTAGAAGGAAGTCATTAAAAACTTTAAGATTTGTTTTGGAGATGAGAGACAGACATGGCCTTGGGTTCTATGTGCACATTTATTCACCTCTGACAGTTTTGGGGTTATTTTAACATTTAAAGTAAATCAGTAGGCAGGTCACTGAGAGGGAAATATTGAAATAAAGTGAAATACCCGGAAACTGAAAAATTATAATTAATGCAAAAGTGACATGTGTTTTTAAATTAATAAGAAGATTCTGAATTGTTTACAGACTTGGATGATTAGATCTGTTCATTCAAAAACTCCATGATCCATCCATAGTTAATGGATACTCTCAGCTAAAGTAAGAGGGTATTCACCATTTAGTAAGATTTACAGTTAGTGCTGTATCTGAATTATTATCCTTCAATTATGCAAACAGGTAAGCCATGAGAGCTGTAAGGCTCCTAAAAAGCAGAATAAGAGCTGTGCTTTTGTTAATATGCATGGAATATACACGTGCTTTGAGAAAAAAATGTCAGGAAGAGCTGAGAAACATTCCTCTGGAGATTTCATTTCACATCTCATCTCTTCACAACTGCCCTGTCTCTTTCTTGATTATTGCTTTACCCTTGGTTCCAATGAATGCAATGTTTTCTCAAGTGTCAGCTACAATTCTGAGCAACTGCTTGATTTCTGCCTTCAGAACAAGAGTATTGGCCTTAACTAGGTGAGGGATTTTTGTTCATTTTTCTATTCTTCACAGTTGATGCGATATGGAGTAAAAATCAATGCTTTTGAATACGTAGTGGTTATATTATTTGTGTACAGTGTTTGAAGTCATTCTGAGGTGACAGTGTACACTTCAAGTATACAAACAATCGAGCTACCTTTCTTCTCATCTTTCTCTCTCTATATATATATTTCTAATACTAGCCATGATTCATTGCTGAAAGATGTCCAGGTTGGTTGGTTGGTTTGTTTGTTTGTTTTATATAGTCAAACCTGAACCCAATTCAGCTGTGTCTTCTGGTGGTGAAATGAAGTGTTGAGCTGTTATTGCCTTTTCAGGAGCATGACAGCTACTTTTTTTCTTTTTCATTAAGATACATGGCAACAAGTTCTGTTTGAAAGTTATGGTGTATTCCGAGTTACGAGGTCTTAAACTCCAAACATTGGTTCATTTACATTCTACTCATTCCAAGCATCACTGCTAATTTTGAAAATGTACAGAGTTCTTTGGCTGGCCTATCTTCTAAATACAGCCTCAATGTCTAGTGGTAAAGCACGTCCTCTCCTATATGGATAGCCAATGTCACTACTCTTCTCTATTTTTTAAGAGAATGTGTGGTAAGCCTAGAAATTTTGATTCATCTTTGATACTTCTCTGAAGACATCACTTTTTATTAAGTTTCTTTGCCTTGCTGTAGGATGTTATGTCATGTCTATAAACCAAGAACATTTGAAGCTCCATTTAAATTGCCTTATATTTGTACATGAATGAATTATATATCATGCCTGTCTGCCTCAATCTAGGTTTGCACGAGTCAGAAGCTCTGCAGTACTTTAAGGAAGAAAGTGAATGATATTGAGACGCAACTACCAGCTCTACTTGAGGCCAAAATGCTGGCTGTATCGGGTAAGTTTTAAATTCTAAGAAGGGCTGACGTTGATGAGTGGCACATTAGATCTTTATATAGCTGAACCATCTTGGGAAAAGTCATTGATCTACGCTCATATAGATCCCTTAGAGTCTTGGTAAGCATGGTAGAACCAGGCTGCGTCATGCCTTGCTTAAGGTACTTCAGGCCTCTCTCCACAGATGGGAACTACTTGTTAAGAGATTACTGTGTGGTAGACAGTAAATATGCAAAGAACATGATGTTTTTCCATTTTCCATAAACGACATTGGTAAATAATAAAACTTTTTTTTTTATTGCTTTATGATTCTTGGACTTTACAAGTTAAATACCTAGAGCTCTCAAGCTAAGGGTCATAATAAACTTATGACAAGGGTGCAATAATTACAAATATGGCTTTAAATGACCTTTTAAAATGGAATAAAATAATTGGCTACAACTACAGTTCAGATCAGTAAACAACTAGTGTTCACAGCGTAAAAGCCATTTGGTCATTGGAGCACTCGTGCATGTTATTTACAACCAGTATAACATTAAGATATCATTACGGAGTCTGACTTGTGACAATTTTACGTGACAGTTATTTGGGACTAATGCACTTTTTGCTAAGGAAAGAAAGCAAAGCACAGCTATTTCTCTACACTGAATTACTTTCTATTGAAACTTTGTGCAGTGTCACATGATTTGTTTGTGAGAAGTGGATAATGTCAAATTTCAGCAAAATCCAGAAGGAAACTCAAGTCGAGATCTTGTGATGGTAATGAGTGTAGCCACTTTCTTTTGCTTTTGTGACACCTTTCAGAGTAGAAACCCTATTTTTTTTTCCTGTGTTCACCTACAAGGTAAGCTGAGCAATCACCCTTCTCTGCCCCTTAGACCATTTGAGCCATTTCATGATTTTCTTGGGAATACAGTAGCCCAAAAACTGAATCTGCAACTGCTCCTTCTTGCCAGCAAGAAGTGGTTGGCCGGAAAAGATGCTCTTCAGTTTGAGACTTTAAGGGAGCAAATAAATACTGGAGTACTATTTCCAAAACAACTGTGACAATATTTTGTACTTGTTAGCTCTTAAGAGAGGTTGATTGCTTCAGAGATGAATTCGAGAGTCAATTTAATGCTGATGCTTCTACAAAATTTTTTTTTACTACTGTGACCATAATACTGTGTCTTTGCAAGCTTTTAAAAAAATATTGGTACTATTTCTTTCTATGATAAGGAGCAATGTTTCTTTTTTTCTTAATCTGAAAAACTCTTTATTCAGGGGAATTTTAATGACTAAGCATTACAATCTTAAATTGTTGTTAAGGTAAAATTCTTTAATTATCTTTCTGAGAATCTCAACAGGATTTGAGTGTTTTTCGCTATGTAAGTTCATACCCAGCATCTTCCATGACTGCGTTGAACAGCTTTTGATATCGCCTTCCCATTCTGTCCAAAGTTTTTTGTAGGAAAAAATACCCACTAGTACCATGTTCTGAATTTGGTGCTACAAATTAAAACATATGAAGTCTGTCTGAGTAAACAAATGCTTTTTTACAATGTGAGTGATAGAACTATGAGCCTTTTGGGATCTTCCAAAACTGAAAAGCTCTGAGCGCTATAACATAAACATATTTTCATATGGTATAAATCTTTGTTTGACTACAGTATATGTAAAAGTAAATCCAAAAAACGTGTGAAGTCCAACTGTGTTCTGGTGTAGTAGATGATGGAAAGCAACAACGATACTGAGAAGATTTTTTGTCGTTTGGTGGCTTATTTACAGTGAGGTTGCAGGTGGAGACTTTTTCAAGAACACCTGGAAATTGGTTCTCAATCCTAGGCTTGCTGATGAAGAAATTGTCTGGACTCATATGCAAGGATTAGTTTGTCTGAACTGTATGCGAGTGTAAAATAAGAGGCACGTTTATGATCAAAACCAGTTTCAGATAATCCCCATCTTAAATAGTGTCTACTGACATCAACATGAGGGCTTTGACTTAATGTGTATTTATCAAGACTTTATTGTTGTCTCCAAATCTAATCTGGATAGCTTTCATTTCTAGGTTACGCTGGAAGGCTCAATTGCATAGACGTGCTGTACATTGTACCACTGTTCTTGGGTTTCTCTCTTGGAAAAAAATGTGGGATTTCAATTACAGCTTTGTAGAATGACCATGACTTTAAGTCTGTAAGTGAGCTGCTTTTTAGAAATGCTTAGAAGTGTAAAGCAGGAGAATGATGAAGCAGGTTATGTGCCTTAGATGTGCGTGCATGAAGAGAATGAAGAGAATTTAAAAGAAAAAAGGTGAACTTCTGGCATACCATCAAATGTGAATCAATATTGCAGAGATTTGGTAGAGGAAGCTGAGACGTGTAACTTCAGTTAGTTACAAATTATAGTGTATTGTGATAGGCAAGCAGAGGGAAAGATATTGCATTGCATAATAAATAAATAAAAGCAAAAATGTGACTTCTGAAGCTGGGGCAAAGATGTAAAACAATGTAATTTAATGCCCCTATGTGAGAATACTCAAACAATGTCTTGTTACCATTGTATCAGAAACAGAAGGTGACTGGGACTCTTCAGGTCCAACTAGTAGTAGAGTTGAAAGCCTGGAGTTAAAAATAATGGGTGCTTGTTCCTAACAGGTAAGTAATGCTAAAATGGGAAGAAAGCATCAAAGATGATTAAGCAAGGTAGTGAGTTGTGATGAAGGTAACTTCTTTTGCAGGGGGCAGGGAGGTAGGAAAAATGCGTACAGGGGAGCAAGTAATTTAGATCTCATTTTGTAGCTGGTCAGAAATCAAAGGTGAAAGGTAATTTTGTAACAGTGGCTGCTGCAATTTCTTTCACTTGTATTAAGAAATGGCTAATTATATTAGATGTAATGGCTCTCATTTTTGTTAAAGGCAGAATAGTATGTAATGTATAATGGAATGACAAAAAAAAAAAAAAGGTGCTCTGATGACTGGAAAGCTGAAAAGAGATTCTGAAGGAAAACAAACAAACAAAAAACATAAAATAAAAACACTTTAGAGCACAAACTTCTAAAAATCAGAAAAGACAGGACGCAGGCAGTAGGAAAGAGGGTCAGGAAGACATTATTTGGTAAATTCAGAAGAGGAAAGGGGAAGAAGGAGATAAAATAGCTGGTGTGGGGTTTTTTTGTTGTTGTTTTTTGTTGTTGTTTTTTTTGCTTAAAAAGGCAAAAACAATGAGCAATGAATAATACAGAGAAAGCTGAAGTATTTAGGTCTTGTGTAGTCATGTGTCATGCATAAATGAATGGTATCTCTTAAGTAAGGCATAGTTAAGAAATAAGTCTCAATCTTAAAAATACTGGCCATCATTTAAGCAAGATATTGTATGTAAATATCCCCTGAAATGGTGGTACTGAATCATGAGAAGTGAGAGAATCCTCAGTTGGGAAATACGCAGCTGTTTAAATCGTAGAATCATTAAGGTTTGAAAAGACCTCTAAGATCATCCAGTCCAACTGTCCACCTACCACCAATATTGCCCACTAAACCATGTCCCTAAGTACTACATCTACCCTTTCTTTGAACACCTTCAGGGACAGTGACTCCACCACTTTCCTGGGCAGCCTGTTCCAAAATGCCTTACAGCTTTTTCTGTAAAGTATTTTTTTTCCTAATATCTGATCCTGAATCTCCCCTGACAACTAGAGGTTTCTCTCTCTCCTTATGGCTGTTACCTGAGAGAAGAGGCTGACCTCCATCTTGCTACAACCTTCTTGCAGGTCGTTGTAGAGAAAATAGGGTCCCCCCTGAGCCTTCTCTACTTCAGACTAAATGGGCAGCCTTGGAATAGTACAAAATGCAAAGGGAATTATTAATTGTGCAGTAGCATTTAATTTTACTGGATATACTTTTCATTTAGTCTTGGAAACGTTAGGCAAGGATAAACATTATTTCTGCTTTTTTTTTTTTTTTTTTTTTTTTTTTTTTTTTTTTTTTTTTACCGTAGCAACTAGATCATTCAGAGAGATAATTTCCTTAAACAACAATACTAACAATCTGAGAACAACTGTTTTCTTTTGAGCAGATGTTGCATTGTCTTCATTTAACACAGCATTTCCCCCCAGGAACAAGTTAGTGTTAAAGGTTTTTGGAGCAGTGTCAAAGCAAGAAAGTAACTGAATGCAATTACATGCGATTGGGTTTGTGTATCCCCATAGTTAAGCTAGGTAAAATTAATGTTTTAATACTTATTTTCTTTTCAGAGCTTTCATATGTGTGATGATGTGATGGTTTGGAATGCATGATATATACCTCAGCATTAAATAACTGCCTGAATAGCTTTGGAAAGTACTGATGTTCTATATGTACTGCACTTTCTACTGCAGTTACAGTAGTTTACAGTTTTTGTGTATGTATACTAGAATATATGCAAATAATATAGCTGGTCTTGTTCTGGTAAAAAAAAAATACCAGCATAAATACAATGTAAGCATAGCAATTCTGCCATTTTGTCGATCCAATACCTTTGATTTTAAGACTGTGTAATATATGATTCTGTAAACCAGAATCAGATGACAGCAGAGATGATACCACGTATGTACAAGTTCTTCCTTGCTATTATTTATTCTTTGAAAGAAGTGTAAAACTAAATTCAGAGGAGAAACAGAAAAGAATTAATGCTCAGATTTTTGAAGGCTGTAGAATAAATACAGCAGACTAATGGCATTATGATGAGATTTCATAAGGAAACAAACAAACAAACAAAATCCTTATTATTGAATGCTCGAGAGCTATTTCTATCAATAATTAAAATTCAGGTTATCTATATACGCAGCTCTTTAAATTCTGATTGGCGTTTGCCTACTGTGATAGATAACTGAGTTAATACACCTGAGATGCTAGTTAAGAATTTTTCTCCAGACATAACTAATAGAATCTATTATATTGTTCACTGTTTTGAAGTTAGTAGCTTTAGCTAATTATAAGTAACAAATACTCTTCATTGCATGAGATTTTACTGCTGATGTACACATTTATAAATAATTTTTGGTAAAATCTTTTGGTTTACCATCCAATGGTTGGATTGCTATTTTTTGTTGCTGTTTTGTTCAATTTGACGAACAAATGAGGAAAAACACCTTAATTATCAGTGCTTGAAAACCTGTGTGCAAATGTTATAGCAATTGCTTCTTACAAGAGCTCTTAATGTGTTTATAAAATGTCTGTCATCAGTTATAGGAAAAATATGACAGTACACAATACAGTGTTCATTCTGCTAGTACGGAGGGTGTATTTAGCACAAAATCTAGTGGGATCAAATAAACCTAAAACATTAAGAAAAATTCAGAAATTTGATACGTAAGCAACTTGAATATAACTGCAGAAATATTATTAAAATTTGTTTTTTACTCTAGGCTGTTTTGTATGAAATCAAATAATATATGAGAGGGTGCATTTCTCATTTTTTCCTCAGTGAGAAATTAATTAAGAATGAGGAGAGTTGTAACCTAAAACACATTTTTCAACATCATTTGATCTGTTTTCTATATGTGAATAAAGTAGATTGTTTGAGATATATTGCAATTTGTTCATATATACAAACATGTATACACATGCACACATACAATAGCTATATGATTTTTTTCCTCTCTTGAGGATGCGTGACAGTATGGGATCAGATAGCCAGAAAGCGTCTAGTGGGTAGTTAAGAAAATGTGAATGAAAAATGGAAAGTGTTATGTACTTATCTATGAGATGCACATCATTAACTTTCCTTATGTCTGCAGATGCAAATTAGGTACAATCACAGAAATTAGAATGAGTGACTTCTTAAGTAGTTTGAAAAATATATATACATTGATCTCTATCGGTAGGAGATTTTGTGTCATCATTTTATTATTATCTCAATCTCTATTTCATTAAATGTCTGCAAATACATCAGAACAACTGGAAATGTTGTAGTATGATTTCCAGCAGTACAATGAAAAGTGTAGAAGTGTAGCTTCTAAACAATATGACATGTATACTAAACACAAAATTTAATGCTGGCATTGTTGTTTCTTTGCCTACTTGGATGCTGATTTAGGTCAAGTTCTGAATGGCTTAAAGAGCACTGCATGCTACAGAGAGGACATGTCCTTTGGTCTATACTGACATCTACCAGCCTGACTGCCATTACCAAAACATGCAGATCCAAGGTTGAAAACGTGGTTGCTTGTTTTCATTACTGTATTGCTTTTTGTCACTTCATGCAGGTTAAGTGTAGTCACCATGTTCTCAACAAGATGTTGACATATTCCCTGCCACGCTGCATACTGTTTTTATTGTTTTCTGCTCAAAGGCAGTAGTGCTCCTGTTTGTATATTTAAATTTTGAGAGGGACTGTTTGGTGACAGATGGAAAACTTATCTAGTGTTAGAGACAAGAATACCAAGGCCCCTTTGTACCTTCTTATATAGGCTTAAGTTTTTTGGTGAATTGGAGTTTTACAGAAACCTGGGTCTTGTCAGATGACAAAATTGCTTCTCTGCATTTAGCATCTTACTTTTGGCAGCGGACTGGATTGATGCCTCAGAAGCATATTGCAATTTGTTCTTCATCACAGAATCACAGAAACACCAAGGTTGGAAAAGATCTACAAGATCATCCAGTGCAGCTATCAACAATAGTTCTTACTAAAATTCATGCTTGTATCACATCCTGCTCCAGCATACAGCGCTGTGTACTGGCATGCGTTCCCACAATTATCAGTTTATGCCCCATCCAAGTGTCTTGCTACAAGTTATGAACCTTCTGAAAAGCTTATTAACCTACTTACAAAAATAACACTAGTGAGCTCCAAAGCTAAGTCCTTAACGGTCACATAGACCTAAGAAAACTATGCTATTTGTCTTTTTATCTTACATCCAAATGAGATTGACAGGTTTTATTGACTTTCAGTGAAAAAGATAAGTTACAGTAGCTGAAACTCCAAAATGATATGTGACCAGACAGCAGAAAATCATTGCTTCTGTTTGAGCAGTCAGTCAGCCATGCAGAGACTTACTCTCTTTCTCTCCTGTTACTTAACCTGCTCTCCCTGGAGGAAGGAAGAGAGGAATAATCTTTCTGGCAGTTCCTTTTCTGGATGGGCAGAGCTATGAAGGGTCGATGTTCTCACCACATGGGAAGATCTCTGGGAAGGATGCAAGAAAACCTCTTGTGTAGTCTGTAGAAAGGGTTAGTGCTGTCCCTCCTACAAATTGTCCAGGAGAACATGATGAAAATCCCCTGAATTTCAGTGTAGGCACTTTTAGTACAAAAATCTAGGTGACTTTTTTCTTGGTTAGGTTGGTAAAAAGAGCATGATGATTTCATGAAGCCTTCTAAATAATGAAGATTTGGTCTGTGCTGTTCCCCTACTCTCAGGTGTGTCTGTCTTCTCCTTTGACAGTGATGTGGAGGAGAGGCACAGGCAAGAGAGAGGGGAGATGAGCTGATCCTATGCTCATCTCTCCCAGTGCAGGCACCAGAGCATCAGAGGAACACTGTGGTCACTGGTCACTATTGCTCTTTAATTGCACTATTGCTCCGAGGTTACATCTCGGCATTGCTGAATTACCAACTTCCAAATCTGAGTTTTCTCCTCAAGGCTTTTGTGCCTTTTCTCACTGATAATTTTCACTTGAGTCTTTGAATTGTTAATACTGATTTAATTTATTAATTTATTTTATCTGTTATTAATTTATTTGATCAATTGTTATATATATAATATATAAAATATAAAAAAATGTTATATATATATATATAATTGTTATATAATTTATTTGATCAATGACGGATTTCTGAGTCACCGTTCTTTGGTAATTGATTATACCTGATACAATAGGCTTTCCAAGGCAGAGAACTCCTCTTCTAAATGTATGTTTTGGGGTCTGTTGCCTACTTCTAAATGGATTATCTTATTTCATCTTTCAGAATCATATCAATCATTTCAGTAGCATATGCTTCATAAACGTGATAGCACATGTTATTACTTGACAAAAATAATTGCACAAACACACTGGCACTATCTCCAAAATCTTTTTATTCCCCTCATGTTTTTACTGTTTTTTCTTTGTGAGAAGCTGAATGATATTTATTTTCTTCAAGTTTTGTTCTGGTTGGAATTGTTTTGTATTCTCACGGCGTGGAGGATTTTCAGGCTTGAATTCCAGTGCCTTTGATAAACAGCATGGTGGTGAATGCCCTAAGCTAAAACGTGAATTTTCACTTCTTTGTGTCATTAAAGGCACCATTAGTCTATGAAGGATTAGCTTATAGGTAATGATAAATACAGACCAGTTTCTTTCCTACATGGTACATATGCTTCAGTGTTATGCAAAAATTGTTCCTTTGCTTGTATTGTAATGAATATAGTTTCAGAAGGGGTGATATGTACCTCTCTGCATCAAGCATAAATAATGGAAAATATGAGTGTACTTTCTGGCATAAATATGAGAGACTTAGAGCAAAAAGACTGCATCATTAACTTTGTCCTATGTTTTGAGGACTTCAAAGGATATTTTTAGTCAATTTGTTACTGGCAAATATTATCAAATTAATGAGATGTTAGTTTGAGAGAAATATGTGGGCAATAATCTGCTTGATAAAGTAATATCTGATAATATAATTACGCATAGAGAAAAGATACGTGTGCTGAGTGCCATTTAGTTGTTGTATGTGGCCATACTAGTAGAATTTTCAGAAAAGAGGAAAACAATCTAGTTTCACAATGAATAGAAAGAATTATATGGCTACTTTTTTCCTGGGTATACTTCTTCATTTTTTAATTTTTCCAGTGTTTTGCTTAATTTGGCTGGTGTTTTTTGTGCTCTCATCAAGCCAGTGGAGCTTAGCTGATCTTATTGTCTGTAGGCATAGGGAGATGAACGATGCTCATAGAAATATGAGTTTTTCCAAGCAAAAGTGAATAATTTTGAATTTTATTATAATCCCAATTCCATGTGGTTCCTGGAAAGGAAATCCCTGCATTACATTGAAACAGGCTGATCAGGGAGGTGATGATGCTACTGTTCCTGGAATTGTTCAAGAAATGTGTGGATGGGGCACTGAAGGATATGGTTAGTGGGCATGGTGGGGATGGTTTGTGGTTGGACTAGATGATCTTAGAGGTCTTTTCCAAACTTTATGATTCTAAGAGTTATGACTAACTTTTTCATTTGATATCAGCCAACTAGTTCTCCCAGTGGTATGGCTATGCAAAACACAACTTTGAGTGCTTGATAAAGTAGCAGGTTTTTTGTTCACTTATGTTCACTTCTGTTCAGATGAAATATAATTATTTTACCAAAAGAGGAATTTTAACATTTTCATATAAGTAAGCAGAATAAAATATTTTAACATGTATGAAGATTATTTCTACAGCATCCAACGTGACTTTGTCTCTTAAAAATCCCAGGAGGGCATGTCTTTTAATGCTAGCAGCTAGGGGTTGTGCATTAATTTTTAAATCAACCTTCTTATGGCATTTAGAAAACAGTTATTTTCGTTGCTGTGATTGAGGTCAGAAGCTCACTGATAATACTTATGTTGCATGAGTTTGAATATGCTTTTCTGAAATTTCACTGCAGACTTTGACATCTCTGCTGTCAGGAGAAGCTGTATCAGGCAGTTTGGCTTCTGGGCATGTATCTGTTGCCATTTCCTCATAGCCTCAGTTTTGATATAAACTTTACCTCTGGGAATTAAGATTCATTTAATATGTATAAAACTTTCATATAAAATATCATACATTTTTCCTTGCTGTCTTCTGAAATGTAAGAGAAGTTCCAGATTCTAATGAAAAATTTCTTGCCTTCATATTTTATTAAGGCTCTTGTGCACTGATGCTTGGGATGAGTTCAGGAGAAATAAAGGCACACTGTTTAATTATTTGTCTTGTTGCCTTAGAAACATCTGAATATCTGCTTTTTTTTCCTGGCAATTTTTTGTGGCGCTCATGCTTATCTTCTGCTGTGTTCCATCCATTTGGAAATGTGTGCATTAAGATATTATGTTTGCCCTGTTGTTTCTTCATAAATGCACTGGCAAACAGTAAGATCCTACTACTTGTAAATAGGAAAATAAATAATCTATAATTATTTAATTGTATAATTCCTTGTAACATAGAACTGCCAAACTGTCAGAGGAGCAGGAATTAGGGGTGTTTTGAAGAAGAAATGATTAATTTAAGCAAGGAGGGGTTTGCTGAAATTGTTGTATCTTCATGACTAAATAAACAACAGGAAAAAAGGGAGTTTTAGCAAGGTTTAATCTTTAGACCTGAGTGATTTGATACAGTCTTATCCAAAATTTTGAGAAGTGCAATCTTCTTTGGTATGTCTGTCTTCATATGACTACTTGAATTTTCATCAGTATCTTTCTTCAAGGACTTTCTTCAAGTTAATTGATGGAAGTGTTTCTGTTCACTCTTCTGCTCTGGAGGCATGGAGCCACTCTCAGCATTTAGCCATAATTTATGGTCTTCTGATATGTATAAGTACTTGCACCTTGTTTTTCCTACCATGCCCTGAGAGAACTAGCCAGCAGGGAAATGTTAAGTGGCAGATGTTACTAATGTGCGTACTCGAAACCAGTTGGGAATTGAACTTCTGATTCTGGATCACTGTCCAGAGGGCCTGAATACTTTTTGGAATTTCCAGAGCAAGGTAAGCAGGCAACATTTGAGGTGTTGTGCTACCTCCGAGGCTTAGGGACAGTCAGAAGCAGGGAGTCTTGACTTTAGTTATGTCCTCTCAGAATTTTCTTTTGAAATTCTTTACAGCAGTTGCTTGCTACCTAACAAATGTACTGTGCTTCTTTGCTCAAAGAGGAATATTTCAGAGTTCAGCAGATTGATGGCAGCTGTTGTAGAAGTACGACAAGTTGAGGTGTTCTCCAAAACATGAAAATGGTCTGGCAGGTGACAGCACAGTAATCAGTATGTTTCAGTATGAATTTTCTAAAGTGTAGATAGGCTTAAGGAATAAGTGTTATTCAAGAATCTTAACTTTCTATGACTTTAGGTATGCTGTAGTTATGACTTTTTTAATCTGTTAACATAATACATACTTGAAAAAAGACTGGTTTGCTTTATTTCCCCCTATTTTTCCTCTCCCAATTTGGTCTTACTGCTGTTGGGAACTATAATTGCTTAATTTTCCTTGTTTGCTGTGTAACTTACTGATGTTACAAATGTCTCCTTTATTGTCTCTTTCCTCCCTTCCCCTGCTACCCCCAAAAATATGCAGGAAGTAATTTTGGTACTGCTAAGGATCTGACAGAAGAAATAAGATCATTAACATCTGAGAAGAAAGAACTGGAAGGACTTCTCAGTGAGCTTCTAGTTTTGAGTGCCCGAAACATCTGGAAACTAGAGAGAATTAAAGATGATTACAACAAACTGAAGCAAGAGCTTGAACGTGGAGAGACTGCCTTTGGTAAGTAGTTCACAGGCTGTTACAGCCTTTGCTCTGTCACAGACATCTGGAAGTCTACTGGCTTTGATAAAACCATCATGCATTTACAAAACATACAGATTTTCAGAAGAAAGATTGGCCAGAACTTAGATAAGCAATGTGCTAGATAAGCTTTCATCTGTTTGCTCTGGGGAAGAGTGAGCTCAGGGAGAGAGGGGATATCCTGGCAATATACTGCTTTTTGAGCTCTGTTTTAACCCAATTCTCAATACTTTTTTTTTCTAAATCCCATCAGAATTATAGTGATGATGATAATGTGCATGAATTCACATACAGAAAAACGTATGCAGTCTTTTACGTGCTGACAGTAGGTGGTGTTGGTTGTAATAACAGTGCAGCCTATTTAATAAATCTCTGGTAATGACTCTGAATGAATGAGGTGTGATAGGTACATGGTTCTGAAGGAAAGAGTTATTTTCTTAAACTTATGCTTGAAGTGTTTTAAAGCCTATCAAATGCAGCTTGAATTCAAACACAAGGGCAGTGTGCTGAGGTGGCACTGTTATGATGGACTGGGAAAATTCTCTGCAATTACTGGGAAAACTGCTGACAAGTTATCAAAATTAGCAAAGCCACTATTAGTCTTGGATTACCCTATCTTCTACTGTTCTCCTTCCTGAAGTTAGGCAGATAAAACAGGCTTGTTGTTTGATTAAATGAATAGGCTGAATAACTATTACTTGCAAATATAGTTACTATAGATACCTCTAAATAGAAAAGTATAAATATGAGAGCTATTATGAAGCTTTAGAGACTCAAAATTTCTTTCCTTTTTCAGAATTTTATGAGCAGTAAGTTGGTTGAGAAGAGGAAGAATGTCTGCTTTTGAAGCACATGTAGACTCTTCATAGGGAATTGGACAGGCAGAGGTATCTTAGAAACAAAGGTTTTGTAAACAACTGAATGCATCCAGGGCTGTAGTTTTTAAAAGAAAAATAGAAAAATAAACACTCACGCACCTTAGATTAGAAATTGCTCTGCTAGAAACTAAATGGCTGTTTAAACAATTTTTTGATCTTTTTGGTTCCTGATAGTGTGTAATTACCTAAGCCATGTCATCCAAACCCACAGAAAGAAAACACATCAGACGGTGTTTCCTCATTGCCTAAAATTGCAAATCAGTTGAAGGGGGGAGTATTCTGACTTTCCAATCTGTCCATTGTGTTTCTCCTTTTGTTTCTCAGACAATTAAATCTCCTCTAATACGTACACGCTTCTCATTTGTGTTTTTCTTCAGCAACATTTCAAACAAAACCTCTGCAAGAGTATTGCTGAAGTAACAGAATTGTTGGCACTGAAGAGGCTCTATTTTTTATTCCCTTTGCATTTGTGTAACTGTAATGAGATTTCCTTTAGGTATGACCTCTACTGTCCTAAAATTAGTGAAAACAAATTGCGAAGCACTTCATGTTTACTGCTTGGATTGTTTTTTAATTTATTATAATTCTGTAGGCATAAAGAGAAATTTATTCCTTCATAACATAACTCTACCAAGCACATAATGGTCAGAGATACATAAATTGAAATCTAAGATATTCTCTTTTTCTTGTTCCTGACCTCCTTGCATGTATTCTGAACTGTTTTCTTCTTAAAAATATGGAAACACTTCTAGGTTTGAAATTGGTAGCATGAAATTGGTACCACCATGTTTAACTGAATAACAGCATTTTCTGATACACTCTAGAAAATTGTGAACAAATTATGTCTTAAAAATGACATCCACTTTTATGAACCAGTTGCTATTTTGTGTGGTACTTTTATGTTTAGAAAATAAAGCATGAAAATTTGGAATAGGATTTTATTGCCTTGGCATAATTAAAAGATGTAGTATACTATGATTGAACAGGTTGTTGCTATAGCTGTTTCTCTATCTCTTGTTTGGTTGAATGCCACACAATACTGCCTATGGTGGCTTCATCATGGATGAGGAAGCCCGTACCCTTATATGGGATACATTAGAGTGAAAAGAGAGCTGCCAAATGCTGAGAAATACATGTTGCTTTTATACATGGTGTGTCATGCTCAGTTTTGCTGTGATCTGTGGCATTTTCTTTGTTATTTAAAATAACTGGAGAAAATCGAGTTTATTTTTTCTGCACTGTGAAAGGTACAACTTGAGTGAGGGCTGGAGCACCTCTCCTATGAAGAAAGGTTGAGGGAGTTGGACTTGTTTAGCTTGGAGAAGGGAAGGCTGTGGGGAGATTTCACTGTGGCCTTCCAGTACTTGAAAGAGGGATGGGGATGGATGTTTTACACAGTCTAGTAATGATACAACCAAGGGCAGAATGGATTGAAACTAAAAGAGGAGAGATTTGGATTAGGTATTAGGCAGAAATTCTTTAATTGGAGGGTGGTGAAAAGCAGGAACAGGTTGCCCAGAGAATCTGTGGATGCCCCATCACTGGAGTCATTCAAGGCCAAGTTGGATCGGGCCGTTGGCAACCTGATCTGGCAGCCCTTTCCTTTGTCTTTTCTACTAGATCTCTGCTCAGAGTTTGTAGTTCACTTGAGGCAAAATTAACCATGCTAATTTAAATAGCAAAAATGAGCAAGACTAGCATGATTGATTCTTGATACATAGTTGAGATGTATCTGTGATTCGTCCTGGTGCAGAGTTGTGCAATGCTTTGACCCAGCTCAACTTCTTATGAGATACCTGCCTGTCTATCAGTTAGAAGTAGGTTACTGAAAGTAACACGTGGAAAGTAGTTCTAGTCTCAGGATAGTGGCATGGTTGAAGTTGGAAAGGAGTCTGGATGCCAGCTGGTCCAAACCTCACTGCTCTAACAGGGCCACCAAGTTAACAGAGACCACCTCTATGTCTCTTAGTCTGTTATTTGTAGGCTTTGGTCTAGTTTAAATACATCAGTGGTTTTAAACATCTTTTGCTGTAGAAAAAAGGTGCTTTGTTTTTCTCTTGAAAATGAAGTTAAGGTGGCAAGATCTGTTGTCACTTCAGTCTCGCTTTTCTCTTGTTTTCAGGCAATAACATTCTATTTACTCCCCTCCTTTGTTTTGTAATGTCTTGAAACCTTCTGCACAGGTATTCCTACTCATAGTTATTCCTGTGTAATTTGGCACTTGAACTGTTATCTTTCATGTCTGTCAACTTCTTAAAACTTTTTTGAGATATCTTCTACTGAAAATAATACCACTTTGTCTGGGAAGCATTAGAAAACAACAACAAAGGAAATGCTGAAATGTGTGTATGTTTCTCTTGTGTATAAATTGGTCATCTGTTTTTTTTTTTTTACTTCATTACTAGTTGTTGATTTCTCACAATAATGCAGGTATAAGGAAGCAGACGTCAAGGGAAGAGACTTAATCACACAATAATCAGAGCTGGAATTTTAAATAGTACAGATCATTAGTATGCTAATGAATTTTCTCACTTTTTGCCAGCTGCCCAAGTATAAAAGATATTGCAGATGTAGTGCAGTGGCTCTCTGTGCTGAGAGCTGTCAGTGCTCCTTATAAAGGAGATTTGACAAAAATCCTTTCATAATTTTAGAGATGCTCAAAAATGTTATTCTTATTGGACAGTAGAGGCATTAACAAGTAACATATTGATCTGTATTTTAAAATGAATAGTACTGATTTTCCCTTTCCTATAGTAAATTTCTTCTGAGGGAATCAGAAAGCTTCTATAAATGGTATTAACTGTTGTTGCTGTTTTATAGCTATGAAAGCCAGACAAATGGGAGTTATGATGTTTTACCTGAAGTTTTGTTAAAACCAAGTTTTATGGTCTAATATTAGATATGGAAGTTGGTCTTGCCTGTGTCAGAGGTGTTGGAGCTTGATGATTCTTGAGGTCTCTTCTAAGCCAAGCCATTCTATTTTGAGTTGAATTAATCACTTTCATAAACAGATTTGAAATGATGCTTTATGTGAGCTTTGAATTTTTCTAGACCACAGAAATTTCTGTAGCTTAAGAGTGGTGATTCAAGATTTCCAGTGCTTTTATCAGAACTTTGCTGTTGACCAAATCTGCCTTTTAAAGTCCAAAGATTCAGTTATGGCAAGGAAGATAGTTGCTTTACAGCTCAGAACAGCCATAACCATGCTCCAAAAACGTGAAACATAATTACTTCCCTGTCCAGCAAACTGCTGGATTGTACTTAAATATCCTGGCTTGTGCTGATTGGCCTTTGTAACTTAGGACTGGAAATGAAATCTACCCTCTTTGTCTCAATTTCCTCATTACCAGTAGTGCCTCATTTGCTGAATTCTTTTTCTGTCTGCATTTACCCAATTTTTCAGGGAAAGAGTCTCCTGGTAAATAATGTATGTATTTCACAATCTAATTGCTAGGTTATGCTAGCCAATTCATCTTAAGTAGAATTTCTATACTCAATTAATTTCTAAAGGAAATATAAAATAAAGACTATCGTGTACATCATAATCGCTTTTTAATAACTCACACTTTATTTTTAACCATTGTTTAGAATGTGATATTTTTATTTTTATTGCTGCACTCCCACTGAGGGTTTTATTGTCTAAGAAATTTCTGGTGTAAGTCTTAAAGCTCTTACCAGCCTGCTTGTAGGCTGTTTAACACTATGTGGAAATGAACAAAATGAGAAGCTCAACCTTTCTGAACTCTTTTTACATTGTATTTGCCAAATGCAGCATGAGTAATTGCATTCTGCTCATTGGTACTTTTTTTGCTATTTCATTTGAGAAATTGGTATTTACGTATTTGCTTAGGCTTCTACTGTTGTGTATATTATCAGCATTTAATTGATTATGAGTATGATTCTTCATTTTCTATCATCTGTCAGATTAAGTGTAGCTACATTCTTTCTTTGGACTTAGAATTCTGTAATAGTAGGTAGAGGCCATGTTACGAATTGTTATGCAACTTTAAGGATCAAGTCTGGACTGACAGTTTTCATTCCATTTCAGGCTTTCACAAAATCTATGTAAAATAAGTGAAAATGTGAGTTGGTTGTTGTGTGTTTGCGTTTGTGTTTGCTTGTTTGTTTGTTTTTTTGAGTGAGTACTCTGAAAAATAATATTCGAGTAGTTTTAAAGGGTTGTTTGTTTGGTTTTTGTTACGGAATTACCTTTTTGACAAATGTTAAGTCTATAATTTAGTAGATAAAGAACATGTTCTGCTGGGCATTTCCTATAACCAAAATATAAAATATATATATTTTTTATACATAATTTTTTGTCAGAGTTGGAAAGAACAGAAACTAGTCTGTTTTAGCATATTTCTTTACCATATAGCTTAAGTCGCTTGTAAACTGTGTTAGTCATAATTGTGACTGTAAAGGTCTGCTTGTGTGGTGGTGTTCTTATGAATATGTGAAGTACTTCATTATTTTCACTCAGAGGATGGGGCTTTCATTTATATGAATTCAATGAGGGTATTAAATTGAATCTGACTGTTCTATATGCTTAAATGCAGAAAACATAAAAACTGTGTTAATGCAACTTGAACTGTCATAGTCGCTTAATTCAAAGCCCACTGGTATCTGCAGGAGTCTTTTGATCAGGCCATTTCTATACCGAAGCTGAAAGGTTAGTGTCTTTCTATTCCTTTCTTCTGAGATATGATGGTGTAAACTTTACTGAAATGTTATACCCATGCAGTATTTTCTTTGTAGACAGCAATACGACCTGATTACATAACATAAAAGAAACTCCTGAAATGTCCCAGTGTTGGTTCTGTGATCGTGGAGAACTGAGTTTAAGAAATAGAACCTGCCTGAAGTTTTGGGCTGTCTCTCTTCATGGCAAATTATCTTTTAGTAGGATAATTAGTAAAGATGACAAGGTTTTCCAAGTTGCAGTGTCACAGAAATTTAGAGTGGCTCTTTTAGAATCACGGAAGTGTAATTTGATGGCGTAGAGTGCTACTGAACAACCCTCTGCTATAATAGAAGCTAGGAATCGAAACTGAGTAGGTAACTTTCAACTCTGTGTCATTCAACATTCACACCTTAATGTGCTGCTGTGTGTATAAATAACTGCAAAGTTCTGAGAGAGAATGCCTGATGACTTGTTCCTTTACATCTGAAATGCTGTTGCTCAGAGTATTGCTCTTTTGGGATAATGACAAATAATTCCTGGCTTGCCATCCATGTTATAGATTTTTACCACTTCTTAACACAGTTCTGCTTTGCATGATTAAGTTGTATTGGAATAAATTTGAAGCAACACAGAAGAAGGAATTTGAAGTCATTTTAGTAGTATGTGTCACCAGTTCTGATCAATTTCATTTGATTGAAGTTCTGCAACTGCATCTTCCTAAGATGCTGATGGGCTCAGATTTGAACTTTCGCAATTTGGTTTCTGTTTATCTTCTTGTTTTGTGCAGATATTGCCTGCGTGTGTTTGGTCAGAACATGTTGGATGGGGTTACAAAATGAGTCTTATATCATTGAGTTTATCCTGAAACACTGACAGATTACAAGTACAAAGACAGGGTTCTTTATTTTGTACTGTTCATTTCAGTTTTGATTCTCAGTGTCTTGATCAGGAATTCGTTACGTTTTCTTGCACTGTTGACATTGCTCATGTTATGTTAATGTGGAATGGTGTTTTCTGTTCCCAAAAATTCATTCTGTAGCGTATTTGGCCTATTTTGTGGTTTAACACAGCATCACAATTGTTCGTTTCCCAATGTGATGAGAGGGAGAACTGGGGAGAAAAAAACAAAATAGAACTCTTGAGTTGAGATAAAAGTTACTTATTAAGATAGATAAGAGAATAATGGCTATGACAACATGTATATATGAACATATATAACAAGTAGTGCACAAGCAATTGCTCAGCACTTCCTAACCGAAGACCAGCTAGCCCCAAGCAGCAGAAGAGAGTGAGATAATCTCCCACCCCCTTCAAAACTCCTTTCTCTTGATGTCATGCGGTATTGAACATCCCTTTGACCAGTGCAAGTCAGCTGTCCTAGTTCTGTTCTCTCACAACTCCTTGGGCCCTTTGCTGAAAATGGCCTTGGCTCTGTACAGCACTGCTTAGCAGGAGCTATATAAGCATCAGTGTGTCATCAACATTGTTTTTATCTTAGAACCTAAACGTAACATGATACCAAACAGTATGAAAAAAACCAATTCTATCCCAGCCGGTGCTAAGCCTCATTTACTTTCTTTTGAGCATGGGTATGGAGATGGATAAGATACTTAAGGAACTGTGTCAGTTTGTTTTCAAGCAGCACTTCAGTGAAACCAGTCAGGCAGTCATTCTTCCATTAGTTTAAGCAGCCTGCAGATTGAATATGAAAATAGTACAGCATTTTACATTCAGTTTATGCTTTGGATTTTCGCTTTTTCTTTTCTTTCTTTTTCTTTTTCTTTTCTTTTTTTCTGTTAAAGATAAAATGTTGTTTTAGATCATTTGAGATCACTGATGTAAAATTGATGGCCTGAAAAAGGATTACACCATGGCAGAAACAGAGAATTAAACTGTTGTTTACCTTTTTAGCTACAGATGTGCTTTTAGGATATATTTTGAATAAAAAGGTCTTGGCACACCAACATATTTTCACCCCAAAGTTTTCATTTACGAGCGTTCATGGTATCCTTGAGATACTGCACAAATCTGATTCCATGCCTTCATTAATATATGCAATTTGTGCATAAATCCAAAGATTTATACTTGCTTATGTTGGTGGTAAATTCATGTCAGTGACTACATGAAAAGTTTGATAATTTTCTGGTACATTTCATCTTTGTTTTGAAATAGACTGGCATTAGTCAAGTGCAGCGTCTAAGAGTATGAATATCTAAGCAAAAGAAATCCCTGGGATGTTATTCCATTGGAATGGAATTCAAGGTGTCACTCTTATGAAATACATTTAGTTTCCCAGTTTTTGTTCTTAGTGATTGTCAGATAAAGATTAGTCTTTTTTTTCCTGTTTTGTTCTTATTGTTACTGTTTCAAGGATTTCTTTGGGAAGTTTGCAAATACAGTAGTGAAAGTACAAGGTAAATGAAATCTTCTATTATTATGATATTCTAGACTGATATCATCCTTGTTTGACTTCTCACTTAATGCTCACATGTTTAAAAAGAGTGAAATAACTATCTGCTGTATAGCATTACTTGAATCATACGGGGTTCTAAGCATGCTGCAGAATTTATATACATAGATAAATAGAAATAAAACCCAAACTGGAATGGTGGAAAATATTCCCTGAAAGATGGAGGAGGTATGATTTTGATTAAAAATACAATAGAAATATTGAAATTGTAATCCTTTATAGAACAGCTGGTTTTGTCCCTAAAATTATTTTGATGCTACATGCACATATTATTCTAAAGCATGCTATACAGTAAAAAAGCAGAAAAAAAAAACAACAAAACTTGCCCAATTCTCAGCTTTTACTGAGATATAAAAGTGATACAGAGATTATTTGTTCCCAGTATTATTCCAAGAGGACATATATTTATATTTCTTGTTTTTATGCTTGCTTTGTTTTTTTTTAAAATATACTTCTACTAAATCCTAACTAATTACTCTGAGGTAATGTAAGCCTTACTATTCAGTGGAGAGCCCTGTATCTCCTGTTCAGGAATTGAAATTTTTCATCCAAGAATTTTATTCCTGCCTCTGTCCTTGAAGATATAATCTGAGGTAAAAGAGAGAAAAGCAAGGAATCGCTAATATCTAGAGTCAAGAGATAGAGAGCCGGAGTTCTGCATCCATCAGGTTTGATTTCTGTTTTCCTGGTGCAGGAACAGAATGTGCTTGCTTGTGGTTCAGTTGGTTTCTGATGTGGTTCCATGATAAAGAGTGGAGGCAGTGACTGCTGCTTCTGCCATTACATTGTGAAATCTGTGGTCCATGGGCTCAACACTTAAGCACAGGAGGTTATAGTAACAGCCTGTAGTATGAGACCAGGAATTTTGCCACCTATAATTACACAGAACCTGTGTTGCACAGGAGGTGCCCAAGTGAGTAGTATTATTTCTGATTACATGTCAAGTTACAGCTGATAGACTAAGAATACAGAAACCAGTTAATTCTTCGTGTAAGCAATGCATTTAACTGGATATTCTAAAGAATTTACATTTTCCCAGTTGTGTTCAAGCTCTGCTTTATTTCTTTATATAAAAATATTGTTGTAGGTGGAATATAATTAAAACTACAAATGAAGCTAGCTGAAAAGAAGATTCAGTCATCATATTTGCAAAAGATATGTTTGGTTTGATGTGCATGTCGAAAGCTTGAGTAAAGATAAACAGTGTTTGTCAGGCTGCATAAGATTAAACAGTTCATTACCTGTTCGAATTATCAGCTGGAAGACATATTGTATAAATTGGACTACAACCTCTACATGCTTTTGCCTGGATTATACCTCTTATCATTGTGAGGTGCATTGAAATATAATTAACATGAGCTGGAAATGACAGGCTGAATATATGTGTATTTCTGTGCAGATAATCCTATAACTAGATTAGCAGTACTGGTAACATTTTTCTCTGCTGTTCTTCCTTTCCTCCCGGTGTCTGTATTCTAAAACATTGTATAGGGAAAAGTTATCTATGTTCAATGCCTCAAAAAAGCAAATAGGCACCAACCATCTACCTTGTGGATTTGACATTAAGAATCTTTGAAAAATGTTAAGTTCTGAAGGGAAAAAAAGCAAGAATTGCTGATCTCTTGTAATCTTGATATTGAAATATGGATTTGAAAGATAATTTTGAAAATACATGGAATCAGAAATTCTGGTACAATTGATATCAGTCAAAGGCTTGCCTCCAGTTTCTTCAGAGCTGAGTGTTTTACCTCAGGTGTCCTGCTGCATCAGAATTTACAGCATCCATCTGAGCTACCTGGATGCAGGTTCTGTTTCTGTCCATGTAGAAAAGAGCAAAACAGTCAGAAATTATTATAATTAGAAAA
Organism: Tetrao urogallus; assembly: GCF_951394365.1. NCBI lineage: Eukaryota > Metazoa > Chordata > Aves > Galliformes > Phasianidae > Tetrao > Tetrao urogallus. Next base: position 38,837,161 of record NC_136814.1, on the reverse strand, counting down.
TATTTCAGTTTTGTCATAAAAAAATAATACATCTTGCAGTTGGAAGGCCTCTCCTATTGAATAAACCTATTTTATTTTGTAGTCTTTAAGCTAAAATGTGATTGTTTTAGATCAGTGAACTTCAGGCCACTTGATTCTCACAAAGAGCTATTTCAGGACTTTGTTTCTTTGTATCTCTGTGACTTTCTGATTGTCTTAGCTGGCATTCAGTGATAGAATGAAGACAGTATTTTCAAAAATTAAAGAGAATTTGTAGGGGAGTTACAGATGATTAAAAGTTTGGGAGGCGGCCCGAAATGCTTAGTGTGTCTACTCAGTTCAATAAACAGAAGGCTGAGATCATTTGATGGAAGTCTGCAACTGCCTGCTCAAACTTAATGGGAAGATTTTTATGATTGTAGATGAAAGTATAAGTGATTACTTCTGATGGCTAGCAATTGGAGCTGACAACTTCAGTTTTAAAATGAGTCCATCTTTTAATGGAAAACAATTAGTTTGTCAGAGTTCTTCAAAAATTGTTGCAAATTTTCATACTGTTCTTTTATATATATATAAAATTTATATATATAAAAAAAAATATATATAAAAGAACAGTGTGAAAATATATATATATTATTATTATATATATGTATATACCTAATTCCAACTGGATTAAGTCCATATTTTGTGGATAGCCAGCATAGGTGAATACAATATGCTCTATTAAACTTGCTTTCTGGAATTATTGTATTATCAGTATAATGATAACTGGATAACTCCAGATTTTTTTCAAGATGAATGGTATCCAATGCAGAATGTTAGTAACATTTTCTATCAATTCACTGTATTCTGCAGGTACTTCTTGTTCTCTTCCTTCTCCCTTTTTTCTTTCATTTTTAATTTACCAACTTCTGATGATTTTTTCTCCCCCAGTCTTTGCATGGTTTATTTTGTCTGGCTTATTAAAATATTGAAGTCCAGTTCATCAGAGCTCCTAATTACACAGAACACAATTTCACACCTTTTCCAGAGCAGTACACAATGCCCCAAGATCAGTCTCTATCTCTACCTGAGTTATTTATTCTTGAAGCTGCCATGTCCAAGACTTCTCTGACTTCTCTAATTCCTCAAAGGCACAGTGTGTAAGTGTTATCTCATTCTTATGCTGCTTGCGTTTTTCCTCTCATGGTGACCCCTGCTGAGGTCACTTACATAGCGTGTGAGTGAATTGGTTAGGGAAATGGAGACTGCAGGAAAACACAGAACACTGTAAAAGTGCATAGCATTTTACAAGCTGTCTGCCTGACCTTGAAAACCAGTATTTGCTGGTCTAAATGGAAGATGTAATCACAGTTCTGCAGAGTACAGTATGAGGGCACCAAGATCTTTCCTGTGTTAGAATACTTTTTCACAACTCTGAAATGCTGAACTGTTAGTTCTGTTTCTATAGCATCCCCTGAAGTAGGGTACCAGGCGTCTTTTGTGCCTTCCCAAGGAATATAAAGAAGTAAGAAATTCTGTATCTTCTAAAAGTCTTTTGGGTTTTGGGAGTTGTTTTGAAAGTTCTGAACCCCTGGAGTCTGTCATCTTCAGCATTCCTATGTTTGTTTTGTGTGCTCTTTCTAAGCATTCTGTGAAACGTGTATTTTAATACTCTATCTTTAATAAATGCCATGCATCTTTACAGCAGGAAAAAAAGCATTTTAGCCTCTAAAATCTGAGTATTATGTTAATAACTTATTTTTAATTGCTCTTCTCATCTTATTTGTATGCTAACCTTCATTGCCCAGATGGATGAAAAACATAACATGAGCCAGCAGTGTGCTCTTGCACCTCGGAAATCAAATGGTATCCAGGGCTCCATCAGAAGAAGGGTGGTCAGCAGGGACAGGGAGGTGATTGTCCCCCTCTACTCTGCTTTTGTGAGGCCCCATCTGGAGTACTGCGTCCAGGTCTGGAGCCCCCAGTACAAGAAAGACAGAGAGCTGATGGAGAGGGTCACAAGAGCCACAAAGATTATCAGGGGACTGGAACACCTCCCTATGAAGACAGGCTGAGGAAGCTGGGCTTGTTCAGCCTAGAGAAAAGAAGGCTGCAGGGTGACCACAGTGCAGCCTTTCAGTACCTAAAGGGAGCCTACAAACAGGAGGGGAATCAACTCTTTGAAAGGGTAGATAACTGCAGGACAAGGGGAAATGGTTTCAAGTTGAGGGAGAGGAGATTTAGAATGGACGTCAGGGGCAAATTCTTTACAGAAAGAGTGGTGAGGTGCTGGAACAGGCTGCCCAGAGAGGTTGTGGATGCCCTGTCCCTGGAGGTGTTCAAGGCCAGGTTGAATGGGGCCCTGGGCAGCCTGGTCTACCAATTAGGTATGGAGATTGGTGGCCCCGCCCGTGGTGGGGAGGTTGGAGATTCATAATCCTTGAGGTCCCTTCCAACCCTGGCCATTCTGTGATTCTGTGATTGTAATTCTTCACCATTTCATAGTCCAGTTGACATGTACAGTTCATTTTATTATTTAATTTTCTCTCCTTTTTGTTTCACATCTTTTGGATTTTCTGGGATCTTTCTATTTGTATCTTGCTTGTGCAAACAAACTCTCCTATTTCGGATAGCTCTTTTCTTTTTCTTCATGCTGCAAATGGTTCCTGAAGTAAGCTGCACAGACAGGCTTTTGGTTCTAACTTCATTTTCTATTCTGTTTATTATTTTTATCAAGTTATTTTCCCCAGTTTAACTGTGCTTTCCACATCTGATGCCTAATATTATTGTTTTTTTTAGAAAACAAAACAAGCTGCTTCCTAGTTGCAAACTGTATGCAGTAAACTTAAGTTACAGAAAGATTCTTCATTCAACTTGCATGATTTGGGGACTTGCTAATTAGTCTACAGATAGCACTAAAATGATCAATACTTGACAAGTATTTCTCCAGCCTACTAGGGTAAGACAGTAAGCCAAACAGGCAGATATTTCTGTGCCTTTCTCTTGAGTGCAGGCCTTCATTTTAGCCCACTGTAGAGCAAACGAAGGCAATGACAAATCCTTTATTTGAGAAATAGGTGCTATAGGAAAAGATATCAAAGAATAATTAACTCATCCCTCCTTGTAACAGTTTGGAGAAAGGGATGAGCTGAGGAATGTGACCTCCCCCATTCATACCATCATGCTGCAACAGAGAAGTATGGGGGGAAAAGGGACCCACGCAGACTCAGATGTCACTGGAAATATCACGGACACAGAAGGGGTGGTTCTAGACCACCCCCATGCCTGGTCCAGGCACTCATGTAGCTCACCCATTGGTTCAGGCTGTGAGCTTGGAATTCCACTACACCCACTAAATTTCTTTAGACTGTATTTTACTCTGTGCAGTCACCAGCAATGTACTGTTATCATGGTGGAAAGAAACACATCTGTTCCATTGGTAGGCAAGTTGAGTAATATTTTATTCTGCCAGGTCTCTTCCCTGTCCCAGAGTTAGAAAGGTGCCCTGTTGAAGTGCATTCACTTAAAATATTGCTTTCCTATTCTACAGAGTGATTTGTTCTTGTAAGCAGTAACTGGACTAGAGACAATCCAGCACAGGTCTTGGATGAACATACTCTGTTGTATGGTTTCGTTATCATGAACCTGCTTATTTCCTTACCATGCTTATTATCCCTGTTCAATGTGGTGTTCAAAGCATTTGTGGCTTGGTAGCTCTGCCATAGTTCTACCATTACACATTACAAACGTGTTTCTTTCAGTAGTGTTTTCCAAGTTGCCATCTGTTCTTTCAGTTGAAAAAGGCCCACGTTGAGCTGTGATGAAGTACTAAGCTCGTGAGGCACAATGTGATTATCCCACAGAGGAGTATTTCTGCTATGTTAAGCCTCAGTAAGCTCAAGCTGACTTGGCTATGGAATTATTCTCTTTCTTTATTTTCTCTATGGTGTTTTGCTACTGAGCAACAGAGCTTGTGATAAACTTGTATACCCGAGTTGTTTCTGTAAATTATGTTAGCTTTGAAGTTGAAAAAGGCAAGGAGATGTGTTTCTGGAAACAACCTACTTAAAAATTGTTTAATGAAGAACATTGAGATTTAGGAAGTAGAGATTCTTTAGGGAACAGTTTAACTGTGAGTGTTGTCTGCTTTTTATGTTATAAAGTAATAAGCGCAGTAATAAGAGTTGCTGCCCAAAAATAACCATATAAGAATTTGGGTAGAAAGAGTTATCTTAATCTTATAGTCAAAGGTCATTAGCACAGGCAAAACTCATTTAGCTTTTGTTCCCCACTTGTATTGTAGATGACTGATTTCTTCACACATTATTTTCTTTATTTTGGCTCACTATGTGCAAGTGACAGCAAACTCTTTAACTCTTCCCATCTTTGGCAAGGCTCCCTCTATGTAGTGATAGTCTTGTATGCAGGTTTGAATAAGACATTCTTTGAACTAAAGATAAAGTTGATTTTATTAGACTGAAATATGTTCTTGCTTCCTCCTTTGCTGTGAGTTATTGCTTCAACAAACACAGGAAAATCTGATTTACTGTAAAAAGTTTTAACAGCAGAGTAGGTATGTGGGCTGAAATTGCTTGGAAAACAGGTGCAAATTGCTAGAAGAGAGAAACTAGCTTTGAGTGAAACTGCTGTAGCATGCAGTAGAGACTATATCATCAACAATGCCAGCTTAACTAAGTATCACTGGCCTTATTCCAGATCTTGTATTACCATTTACCTTGTGCAACCTGTTGGAAATCTTAGATTCATCTCAGCTTCCCAAAGCAGTGGTCTTCATTAACAGAGAGCACTGATGAAATGCTTCCCTATGCTGACAGGGCACGATACAGGCCCAGGTTTAATGCAAGTGTAGTAAATCAGTCCAGTAAGGAAGAAAAAGAAAGGGGCTGATTCTCCATTTCTGAGAGGGCAGTTGTGATTTGGCTACTGCCAATAATTTGTTTATCATTTTGTCTAATGAACTGGAAATTGAAGAGAAAAAACAGTGCCTTGAGGGAATAGTTTAAAGGTCTTTGAGAAGGAGAAAAGGATTCTCATCAAAACCAAGATGACATTTGAAGACGGGATTGCAGTTTGGAAGAAATTCTTCTGGTTAAGTAACCAAGTGAATTTATTTATTCCTTTATTTATTCTTAATCAAGAGGTAGGAGATCAGTGATCTGGAGGCTAGGGTGCTATCTCAGTGTGAGGGACTCCCTCATCTGGGTCTCCTGGCCTGCAGCGCAGAGACATGGCTGGGGGGTGAGGAGGGTGGGGGGTGTTGTTGGTCCCTCTTCTCTGGAGCACAGCATTCAGCTGGAGAAAGTTGAACATGCTCTGGAGAAGGGACTGTGCTATCACCTCTGTGTCCTGATGACTATTCTTGAGCTTTCTTTTCCTGGATACTATAAAAGTCATCTCACTTTATCATTCACTGCTTTTCCTAGCACAAATTGTCTCTGGAGCCATGGGAAGTTGTAATTATGCAATTTATATGATTTATCTCTTGCACTGAGCAGCCACACTGCACTGCTGTTTCCATTACTTCTGAACTGGATCCATCTAAAAGTTTAATGTTCTCACAAATATAACATAAATATAATTACAGGTAGGATAACAGCATTGGCCAGTCTCATTTGGAGAAGAATTGTTTTCAATAAAAGGTATTTTCAAGAATGAACTGATTTAGAGAAAAGCCTCACTGAATTCTGTTTGGCGTGAGCTGAAAGGTCACTATTTTTGTACTAAAGAGAGATGCCTTACTGGACAGTTTTTCAACACAAGAAGCAATCTCTGTTATGAAGGCTAAAATTTCACATCTAGCATTAAAAAAGGCTTTTTAACATTATGTATTTTCTGCATGATACCCTTTATGCTGCCTCTGAGTGTTCCTTTTGACCTTGGTGAAGAGCTGTAATTAATCTGCAATTAAAGTAATGACAGCCTTCAGAGGCCGGGAGGCTCCTTTGCTGTCCTCGCAGCACGAGAGGGCGATGTTGTCGCAACAGATGCGGCTGCCTGGGGCCAGCGGGACAGCTTCCAAAGGGAGCATCTTTGCACAACCTTATTTAGGCTCCTCGTCAACAGAATAGATACTAGCGCAGGGTGGGCCAAAATAAGATAGATCAATGCAATTGCACTACTTTTTAATAACAAAATGTCCTCCTAAAGCCTGATTTAAGAATGTTTTTCTTGGTTTTGAATTATACTTTGTTCTCTCTGGGTTGTTCTAGAATACCCATCTTGCTATAATATTCCAGATGGCTGTCGTCTTAACAACAGATAAGAATTAAGAATGGTAATAGGGGATTTTTTATTGAAATTCACTTCTTTATCTTTCATTACTTATTCACACTCTATTATGCCCTAGTGCAGTATTCAAAACACGTGAGATTGTAACGGAAAAAATAACCATTTAAAATTAGGATATTATGTCAGCCCCGTTTTGAATGGTAAATTTTTAAAGGAATAGTGCAGTGTGAAAGACCTGCAGCTGTTTCACGTGGTGGAAACATGAACTCAGTGTCATTCAAGTTTTTCATAGACTGAGTTAATTCCGAAAGAGGAAAAGACCAACTGATACAGTTCAGTGGGTAAATGTGACAAGTAAGCATACTCACAGACTTCATGTGTACTGCTAAAATGATGAGTCTAGCTGAATCTTGTTGATCACACTAATAATAATCTCTAAAAATGATAATTGGAGCTATACAATTGGAGCATTGACACATTTGTATTTTGTTCTACTTCTGCTGCATAACAGAATAATGATATTCTGCATTTCCTTTATAACTGTTCAAAAAAAGTGCTGCAAAGTTTCAGTACAGAATGTGTAATAGGAAAAAAGTTGTAAAACTTCTGCTAAGTCTTTTGGTTTGTTGGAGCATCACAGAATGTTTTGATGAGGCATCTGATTTCTGACTAACATTTCCTAAAGCAAAAGATGCAAAACAGATGGCAAATGCAGAGGGTTGGGAAGTGAAATATTCTTGAACAGGTCCATGTTTGACTTGTTTCAGAGCGATCTTGGACACCAATCTCTTCACAGAATGGAGTGGTGGAGGAATAGCAAGGTCACACTGAGCCCCTGACCCACCTTGCCTGTGAACCAGATTTCCTGGGGTGGATGGGGCCGTGTTCTTTGCCTAAAAACAGACACTTCAAGGGAATTATGTTTCTAAAGACCAGACAAGTCTGGGCATTGTCTGACCAAACTTCAGTACATCAGAATGCTTCTCTGAAACTGATTTATTATCCGTGATCAACACTGAAGATGCTGCACAATGTAATGAAGCCAAATTTTACAGTGTCTATATGGCAATGTGTGATTGGGCTGCATAATTTTTGCTGTTTTCATGGTAGATGAATCTCTTCAAATATGAGCAAAAGGAGGAAACAAGGGAGTATGTTAGTGCAGTGGATTTTTTTCTGTGTAGCCATTATACAAAACTACACTGAGTTTTACCAATAGAGATAGGAAAGTGGAAATTTTCTATTGTTATTTGTGGATATGAACTTATCATTGAGTTTATTTTGACTGTAGCAACTATGCTTAGTTTCAGTAGGGCAATCAGATGCTTGAAGTAACTGATAACAAAGGGCAAGCCCCTCTCTACCTTGATTTCTGTTTTGCTCTGAGATGCATCTGCTTGTGGAAAAATTTCAGTTGTTGGTAGTCCATATAAAATGAATTATTGATTGCTATTCATTTTCCTAAGCGCACAAATAGGTAGTTCAGCTGTTCAGCGTATCTCATAATCTTTTACACCTTGGTGGAAATAGCACGCGAGAACTAGTACTGTCTTATAAGCATGGTACTTGCAGAGAAGCCTAAGAGAATTCAAGTCAGGATTTAATTGGAATAGCGAAACAGAAGGAGATATGCTTTAATGGTGAGAATGAATGCTCGTATCTTGATGTGTACAATAGGAGATTTTGACTCCTGTGTTTTGTAGTCTGTTAAGATGATGTGCATTGTTAATGATTTTTAATAGTCCCCAAGTATCTCTCTCGACTACCTTAATACGGACTTTTTATTTTAGAATCTGCTATAAATGCAATTGTAGTTTTCATGAATGTTATTGATATCTTGATAAGCATATGTAATGGGACCTTTCAATATAATGTCAAAATCATATCTATAAAACTTAATGTATTGTCCTCCAGTTTAAACTAGAACTCAGTGATTATGGGCTAAAAATATCAGGATCTGTATCAAGAGGGAAACTAAAAAATATTAATAATTTGCCAACATAAAATATATGAAGGAAATACAGAATGAAAGAACATGTTAAAAAAAAAAAGGGGGGGGGTGGAAGGAAACAGGATTCTTTTTACTTAACATGCACTGCCTGACTATTTATGGAGCTCAACATAATTGCAGAACATGTATGTGTAGCTGAAAGCCCTGTTAGACTGGTTGAAAAATTTATAAAACTCTCTTGAAGAGTGGAGTAAAAATGAGATGAAATGTGTTTTAAGGGGGGATACTATTATCGGTTAGAATCAATACAAATGTTGTGGATGAATTACTGTTTCAGAATATGATATGTTGAGTTACGCAGCCATTTTCCTTTCACTGCTATCATTTAGCCATTTGCTTAACAATAAGAGGAAAATGTGAATTTCGTGGTTGCCCTTACTGAGATGATGATTTTTCCTACTATTTTATTTTTACTTTAATGTGTTCATATTACTGATTCTATTGTATGAGAGCCAAGAAAACCTGTCTCTTACTTTGCTGTTGGGCTTCTTTCTTTTCGTTCTTCAAGTAGTACACCTAGTATAAGATGGAACTTGAACAGTTTTGGTGAATGCAGGTTCCTGAACCCTTTATATGCACAATTAATATGATAATTAAGGAAAAAATGAAAACAGCTGTTGAAAGCTAAGTTGTCATAGCTCAGTAATGCTTAGAATTATTGTGGAAGAGAATTTCAAAATGGTGGACGGGTCTAGATCAGCAATGTCCTTTGGACCCAAAGTGCTTTGAACCCAATGTCAGGAGTTGCTCTTTGCACAGATTTGTTAACATGACATGAGAAGTCCTTGTGTATAAGAAAGACAACTCATCAAGTCTTTTATCTGCCAAGTTTTGACTACAATTTCATGTTTTGATCTGTACAATTTGTTTGATGTATGCTGGGGACATATCTATGCCTTCCATACAGGGGAAGTGATCTAGGTGGAAAGGAAGTAATTGAAACAGTTGTTCTTGAAAGTCCATGGCAAGTTTGGTGTACATGCACACATGCAACTAATCAATTGTGCCCAAAAATCAAATGTGCCTACCCTGCTGTGTAGTAGTGAGTGTAGCATACTTTGGGACTGGACAAGGTCAGGAATATAAAGCCAAATTTGAATAATTGCATGTGGCTACTGGAAAAGGTGCATCCAAACCTTTGACTGTGTCCAAACGATTTTATCTGTTCAGAGTGCAGGTATCAATGCAGCAATACTATGAAAAGCTGTTTGTTTTTCAGAATTTGCTTCTACAGATTTGGCTGTCTCTAACTTGCTTTTCCCAAGGAAAATAAATGCTTCAGTGAAGTGTTTCTGGTGGTGTAGTTATGGACTTGTGATAAGCAGGAAGATTTCTGCCAGCATTCTAGAAATCAAGGTTTGTTCTTGTGTATCATAGAAACATAGAATTATGATTCTAATAGGTTTGGGTTGGAAGGGACCTTTAAGATCACCTAGTTCCAACCCCCTGCTGTAGCATGGATGCTCCCACTATACCAAGTTGCTCAAAGCACCGTTCAGCCAGGCTTTGATCACTTCTAGGGAGAAGGGTGTTCACAACCTCTCTAGGTAACCTGTTCCAATTTCTCACCACACTCACAGTGAAGAATTTTTTCCTAATATCTAGTCTAAACCTACCATCTTCCAATTTAAAACCATTTCCCTCATCCTGTATCCACATGTTCTTATAAAAAGTCTCTCACCAGCTTTTCTGTAGGTCCCCTTCAGGTTCTGGAAGGCTGCTATAAGGTGGCCTCACAGCCTTCTCCAGGCTGAAGAACACCAACTCTCTCATTCTCTCCCCATAACAGAGACAATCCAGACCTCTGATCATCTTCATGGCCCTCTTGAGCTGCTCCAACAACTCCATATCCTTCTTGTGTTGGGGGCTCCATATTTTTATGTCAAATAATTTTGATGTAAGCATGACTGAAAAGAATTTTTGAAAATCACTTTAAGAAAAAAATCTACCCTTAGTTACAATGTAACAAGCGGAGCACTTGGCTTTGGCTTTGTGTGAAGGTAGTGGGCATTTCTGGGGTCAGAGTGAAATGAAGGAATTGGGTTTGAATGGGTTGTCAACTTTAGAAGGTAAAATGAAAGCAAATTGGTCATCTCTTCAGAAGACACTTGGTAAACACATTATTGTTTTACAGCCTTGGTTTCAGATGAGTTTTCATTGTCATTGTCATTGACACGGTAATGTCAAGCAAAGTTCTGATAGATGCTGCTGTGAGGACAGCACTGTTTCATAGTTTTACAAATGGCTTAGCTTTGTGTGCACATATATAAAAGTCATTCCAAGAGCTGTGTTACTACTTTTGCTGTCAGAAACAGATGAGATTAAAGCTGTGAAACTCCTTACAGAGAATTCCGGATTTCAGAATATAATTAAACTTCTCCTCTTGAAAGATTTTATGACAAAAATACTTGTAGTGAAGGAGTTTATGGAGTGCCCAGTGCTTGCTCCAATGACTAGTGTGTCTTATAAACTATCTTAGCAGGTAATGTAATACGTGTGTGCAAGACATTAAACTGCATAGTTATATTCAAGCTAAAAATGTTGGTTTGATCTTCACAATAAGTTTGAAGGACTGCAAAATCTTGTGGAAAATGCTTATTAATATTCATTGGCTTTGCCCAGGAGATCCTGGTGAAACATTAAGTTGTTTTTTTTCTTTGTCATTTTAGAAGGCAAACTATTTGAAGATAGTGTGATCACTCAGATCTTGGAAGGGCTAACTTGTGTGTGAGGGTTCTCTGGGGCTGTCAAAAACAATAGTGTTAATGGGGGCTTAGTGTAGGCTCTGCATAGGACTCTTTGATCTTACTCTGTCTACTAACTCTCCTTAGTAGTTGCAGTTTTTGCAAGAATTGGCATATGCTAATCACAGTACAGATAGAATCTTTCTTTCATGCTGCTGGTCACTTGTGGAGGTTCCATCCCAGTGGGCTGCCTAACTCCACCATACTGCTCTCTTGTTTTTTCTCCTCAAAGGCAGAGAAGGAGAAAATGTGATGAAAAAGGGCTTGGGTTGAGTTAAGGATAAGTAGATTGCTCGCCATTTACTGTTACAGGAAAACAGTCTGAATGTAGGAAGGTTAATGTAATTTATTGGCTATTACTTACAAATTAAAGCAGTGAGAACTAAAAAAAAGCTAAAAACATCTTTCCTCCATCCACCCTGTTCTACCTGGTGATATTGATTGATCCTCGGCTGAACATGAGCCAGCAGTGTGCCTGGGTGGCTAAGAAAGCCAATGGCATCCTGGCTTGCATCAGAAATGATGTTGCCAGCAGGAACAGCGATTGTCCCCCGGTATTCTGCTCTGCTGAGGCTGCACCTCGAGTACTGTGTCCAATTTTGTGCCTCTCACTACAAGAAAGACGATGAGGCCCTGGAGTGGGTTCAAAGAAGGGCAACAAAGCTGGTGAGGGGTTGGAGCACAGGCATTATGAGGAGTGGCTGAAGGAGCTGGGATTGTTCAATCTGGAGGAGACTCAGAGGCAACCTTATTGCTCTCTATAACTACCTTAGAGGTTGTAGTGAGATAGAGGTTGGTCTCTTCTCTCACGTAACTAGTGATAGAACTAGAGGGAATGGCTTCAAGCTGCACCAGGGAGATTTAGGCTGGACGTTAGGAAATGCTAATTTTCTGAAAGAGTGGTCAGGCACTGGAATGGACTGCCCAGGGTGGTGGAGTCACCAACACTAGAGGTTTCAAGGGATGTTTGGATTTTGTGTTGAGGGACATGGTTTAGTGAGAAATGTTGGTGATAGTGGATGGTTGGACTGGATGATCTTTTAGGTCTATTCCAACCTTGGTGATTCTGCGATACCTCCTCCCCCTGAGCAGCACAGTAGTGCAGGGAGTGGGAGCTGCAATCAGTCTACAGTGCTTTTCCTCTGCTGCTTCTCCACAGCCCATCTCTGTCCTACCCCCATGTGGGTTCCATCCATCCCATCCTTCCTAAACTGATTCCACATGTACTTTTCATAGGCTGCAGCTTCCAACGTGGCTCCAAAATGGCTCCATGTACCACCCTTCAGCGGCCATCCCTGCAATTCTCTACCAAAACCTTGCCATGTAAACCTAGTATATCACTGCATCCTTCCTAGCACAAGATGGTTGTGGTTTAGATTCTCTCCTGATATAAAATCAAGTTCATGTAAAGTGTGGCTGTTGCACCTTGTTTTTTACAGGCAATTACAGTGTGATGGGAGTAGTGCTTTCCTTTTGGCTCCAAACCAGGGAGCTCTGAGATTGTTCAATTGCTACTTAATTATGGAAGTTCACGTGTTGAAAGCAACAAAATAACATTGGTCATCACAGGGAGAAAGTGTTCAACTTTCCATAGCATTGAAAACCTTTTCCAGCTGTTACCACTTCTCTTTTCCCTCATCCATTCTCCTCCTTGGCATTTTTTGTCCTGTTTTTTCCCCTGATAATCAGTCTATTCAGATACCAATCTTCTCTTGTGGGTCTTTAACTGACTGCTAAAGAAAAGAGCAAAGAATTGCTTTGGGAATCTCACAAGGATAGGCTTTCCAATGGAATTCCAATCAGATTTGGTTGATGGGATTTGTTGCAGTTGTGCCTTTGCTTGTTGCTGTGGTAGTGGTAAGCTGAATGTTCTTGGCTTCAGCACAACTGGCATACAGCTAAGGCATCTTAAAAAAAAAAAAAAAAAAAAAAAAAAGCAAACATTTTAAAAATTTGGAAAAGAAATTCCAAAAGAAACCTCACAAAGATAACAGCAGTCTAAGTAAATATTTAAAATAATATTTGAAGAGTGGCTATACAATCCCTTTTTTAGTCTAAATTACTTAGAAAATCAGCTACTGTCTAGTTTTGAGTGGCTGCTATGACGAATAACTGGATCAGCTGGAGGGCAACATAAAAGGTTTGATTGGATTTGACAGAACTGAATGTAAAGTTGAAGTTGCTCATGTTTAGCAGCTTTTTTTTTTCCTGGCAGCCTCATAACCCCTGCAAATGGGACTACTATCTAATATTGGAAAATATAATTAAAAAATACTTAACATCACATGAGATGACAAATATGCTGTTATTCTTCTTTATTTAGAGCTCGTTTCCCACCAGTATTACAAAACTATTTGTCACTGTGTTTGTCTTGCCTTTGGTTTTTATGAGTTTCGAAAAATGCATCTGACTGAGAGTGCTACTTGACAGTTGAAATGGTGAAGATGGCAGCAACCTTTCTTGGGATGAATGTGCCTCTGGAGTCTCCCCTCACTTGGCTTTTCCTGTGGGGTAAATCATCCAAAGTCCCATTGACTTGGACAAGAAATTATGCTGTATAATGACATAACTGACATAAATGACAATAAAAGTAAGATACACATCCTGCTTTAAATATATTACTTCATGCATATGTATTTAATTTTGGATCACTAATTATTTAATGAAAAATGAGTAAAAATATATTTTTCCATCTCAGTAAAGCTTCACAATTTCGAAAGAAAAAAAAAAAGGAAAAAAACCCAGTTCCTACCAAAATCAAACTTTGATGAAGAAAATAATTTCTATGAATAAAAATGTAGAAGTTTTCCACAAACACTTGTGTGTCATTTGACTGAAACAGAACTAGAAATGTTCAATTTTTTGTCTTTTTAATTCTTTCTCATATTATCCTTAGAAAGAGAAGCTACTTAGTAAGAGTTTCTGAAGTTTGCAACTGTGTAAATGGAATGTTTAGGGTATGTCATTAATGAGGTCGGAGTGTTTATCTCCATCATTTTACTTTAACGTAAGTTACTTTTTGGAATATCTTTTTTTTTTTTTTAATATATGCAGAACAGTATGTAACAGATGCTTCGTATGCTTAATTAGGATCATTTAAGCAACAAAGTGTCTCTGGAAAACTTGTCCCTTTGTTGGTCAACAGTATTTCATGTGGCAGCTGCATTGCCTCTGAAGAAAGTTCACCTAACAGCAATGTGGGCAGGCAGTATCTTAGCCCAAAACAGACATTCAAGATAAGTATATAGTTGTTAGTGATATATGATTCTGAGCTAATAATTGCAAGGAGTCTGAAATACATTAATATCCAGATGAAATATGTAATTTTTAAAGGGAGAGTTTGTCAGAGGAGTATCTAGGTGTGCTGCTACCAGCTATAACTTGCTCCCACTGATCTTATGAATAGTTCATGGCTTGATCTCATTCTGAATGCCTTAAAGGACAACATATCAATATATAGCTATGCATGTCCCTTTATGATCTTTAGTTTTGGCAAATGCTAACAGGGGAAGCAAATCCATTGGCTCCTCAAATCAAACAGGATTTCTACACTGAGTTTTGTATGAGCCAAACTAGCATCAATAAATAGTGAGAGCTCTGATTGAAACACTTCCTTAGAAAATAGAGATGTGTGCTGATGCGGATTGTTATGAAAGTACCCCTAGAGGTGAATGGTTATAATTTGGGAAGTGGTGTCTGAACATGCACTTAAAGATGGAATCACAATGCATACAAATTTCCTGTATGTATCTTTAAACAATGCCTTTTCTCACTCTGTACTAGATTTTAGTTTCAATATTTACTTTTTTTTCCTCCTCTAGACAATTTCTATCTCCTTTCTGTCCATTTCCTACCAGTTTCCATACCTATTTTTTTTTTTTTTTGAGCATTCTAATGCATTTTTTTGTGTTTTTAAAGTACTTCCTCTTCCTAAGAGTTATTTTTCTACTGGAATGTACACAAAGTCCCCCAGATCCATCATTAATGTAAGAGTTTATGCCTTGAAAATAAAACTGCAGTTTGTGCTAACACAGACTTCTTTCTTCCATTGGAATTGGCTATTATTTGTTGAGCACCATCAACACTCTCAGCGCTGTGTAATATAAAGAAAGAGGAGGATGGGATTTCTGCTCCAAAGGGCTTGCAGTCTGTTAGATGCACAAAGCAGATTAGATAATGCTAAATATGGCACCGGTCAGATGCACAGATTAGTCTGAAAATGCCACAGATCTTTTTAATATAACTTCCTCCTTTGATGGATGTAGTCTCTGTTTTAATGAAAGTATAAAAATACTCTTGGCTTCCCTGAAGACTTTACAAAAAGCTACATCTGAATAACTGACAGGTAGGATCTATCATGCCAAGCTTAAGCTTATTGCTAAGCCAAAATATCTGATAAGCTGGTTTGCCTACTGGCAAAGAATTAATTGGATTTCATACTTGGAGTCCTTTCTTTTGCTCCATCATTATTATCATAGAGTTACAGGAGGCAGAGATACAAAAGACCTATTAAGTCATCCAGGCGATAGACTTCTCAAAGCCTTGCTTCTATTACCCTTCTTTTTTTTTCCTTGAGTTTCAAACCTCCCTTAATTTCATCCTGTTGTTTCTAATTGTAACTGGTTTTTGCCATCCTCAATAATTCATTTTTCCTTACTGACGTAAATATCCTTCAAGTATGAACAGGCTGTTGTTGTATCCCCCAGAAAGTTTTTTCCTTTGGCAGCCTCTGTGTAGTTAACTTTTCAGGTCTCCATGTAATTAATCTCTTCAATCTCCACTTATCATTTTTGTTGCTTCTCTAATAACCTCTTTAATGTGTTATCTTTCTGGTAATGAGTTGTCCAGAGCTGAATGCAATATTTCCTGTGTGTCTGCACCAGGGCTCCATGGAGAGGGACTTTCAGCTCTCTGCTCTGGGAACTGATGCATCTACAAATGAAAAAAAAAACACCCAACCCTTGAGCTTTACTGTGCTCTATTATGTAGGAAATGAGACCAATTGATGCAGATTACAATGGCTTTGTATGATTTCAGGTGATAAAGCAATATTAGATATGTTTTTTCGACAAAAGCGTGTGTGGATTCATCTACATTTTGCCTCTACAAGAGTGAACTACATTCATAGAAAAGATTTGTTTCTATTATCTGCTCTTTGTAATGTGGACATTTAAAGCTGAACAGACAAAGGGGGTGAAAATGGCACTGAGGTGACTGGCAGTGCCCTGCTGGTGCTCTGTCTTATAACATCTGTAGGCACCCTCCAGGTGATGTGGTTAGGGTAGGAGTGATTTCTGCTGACTCTTGGTGGTTTGTTAGCACCAAATTGGATGTGTTGGCAGTGGAGATATCCCTGGGGAAGTGGTAGCTAGAGGAACTGCTGCTCTAGCTATGGGTACGGTATGCCTGTTTTTTTAATGATTAAAAATAAGTAAAAACCTTCCACTGGCAAGGGATAAGGGTTTGTAGTCAGGATGAGGCTTTGGGAAAGATTGTGAAACAACAAATAATGCAGAATTTTAAACTCAAGGGTAACAGCAAATGATTTGAAATTGGTTTGCTACTATTATGAAGCAGTGAAGGACTAAGCTTGCTATGAGATGTTAAATACAGTTTTTCATAACTAGCTTTCTGTGAACAGAACTAGTAATATTTTAACAGGAAAATGCATCTGCTGATCTGAAGGGGAGTTTGGACTCCAGGCACTCAGGGTCCTATTTATTTGAAATACTGTAGTTTTGATAGCAGTTTATCTTCCTTGCCTCTCCTAGAGGAGCTGTGAGATCATTTTGTGTTTGTTTGACTGACTCAGTTTAGTGGCTGGCTTATTGAACACCGAGAAACTGACTGAGTTAAACTAGCGAGGAGCCTGTTTTCCTTCTTGCAGTCTGCAAATCACACCTGTGTTTGGACATAAGACCTGCCAGGCTTGTAATCTTGGGAGACTTTGAGACTCAGCACTGGCTGTGTCCACTGTTTAGTTTGAGGCCATGCTTCCTTTTGTAAAATACAGTTTTGAATAAACCTGTCTTACTGTTTGTACACAACTTGTCAAAGTAATGTTTTTAGTGATTAATACAGTTTTGCAGTGTTCTTTTGTGCCTTTTTAAAAGATCTTGTTTTCTTTCATGCTGAGCTTCTTATAAATACTGTATTAAAATCACTCTGTAAATATATCTTAAGATTTTCTAATGAAATAATCAAGATACAACTCTGGTAAGTAGTAACTTTTTAAAAATGTCTGCATGTGACATAAGCACTATTTGTATTAAGCATCATCTGTTTGCAAATAAACCTGCTTTAATCATTGTTATTCAAAGAGAATCACATCTTTCTTTTGAAGATTAGCTAGAAAGTGGGAGTGCAGATTAAGACTGATTTAAAGCCGGGCTGCGTTTTAGCTATAATCCAAGATTGCAACTGTTTTACAGACAGGTACTTTTTGCTTTTTCTCCAGTTGTGTATTTGACCTCTGCGTTCCTGTGCAAGTTCTGTTGTGCTGAGTAACTGGCCTGAGAAATTTCTCCATCCGCTTTGGTACCTAAGTGTCGGTGGGGAGTGCCTGATCATCCCAAGACTAATATACTGCGGTCCCTGTTATCATGTCTTTGAGACAGCATGTTCCCAGCATCTGGATTAGTATCCCTGTGTCTGAGATAGTTTTTCACTGTTCAGTAGTCTCTGTAATGTACGTACTTGGAATCAGATCCTGTTTTTTTGAACAGTGGGCATTGTGTACAGGGTTTTATTATTCCATAATTTGGATTGTCTGCCTTCAAATTGGATCTCACAGTAATACATAGAGGAATTAATCCTCCCAACTCCATCTAGTTCTGCCTTTTTTGTATTAGGTGATCATAATCTGACACAGGTGTGCAGTCATGCATCATGCCCAGTGTTCTGACATGTTGAGGACAACAGAGATGAAAAAAGAGCAAAACCTCTTTACAGTCTAAAGTTGTGATTTATTTTTAAAATTTTCAGTCAGATTAGCATATACAGAATTTAAAATTGATGCTTTGAAGCAGAGTACACAAACATAATTACTGAACTTATGAAACGGATTGAAAAGCATTCTACTTCCATGTTGTATTTGGTGCATTTACTGTGGGATCACAGATGTAGGCCAAGGGAAAGGGAGTCTGAATTAAATTAAACTGAAGAAGAATTAATACTCTGTAAGCAGAGTAACATTATTCTTCCAAGTTTCTGAAGACTGTTTTTAAAGCACAAATTAATTAGTTTCTCAGCCCCTCTGAGATCCTTTTACACAGGCTGAAGCCAATGGGGACTGCTGCATCACTTAGTATGCAGGTCTCCATAATGTGTGCCAGACAAATGCTCTCTGGATCTCTTGCAGGCAACCTAATGTGTCTTGCTTACTGGTCTTTGAAGAGTTACAGAGAAAATGACAGTGTGAGAGCACTGGATGCTACAGTGCTGATTGCTGACATTTGGACTCTAGAACTTCCATGTGTAATTGTGCATGCACACAAACAGAATATCAGATTGGAAGGAACATTCACTGTGTCATCTGTATCAACTTCCTATACATACATGTATACTCCCTAGTACTTAGGGAGAATTAGTACCTTGAAGGAGATTGGCAGAAGCTGCTCGGAGTTAGTTGGTAAGAAAGACTAAGGAAAGAGGTGTATTCTCAGCTTCATGCCCCTCTGGAGCTTTGGTATTCTGCCCAGAACTTCAACAGCAATGATTCTTTCCACTTGAGTTCATAGCCTGCAGCCCTGTTCTGCAACAGGACAAAGAGCTGCTTTTCTAAAACTCAGGTGGGTCTGAGTCCTTTAAAGACAATAATTATTTTTTCTTTTATCTGAAGGGTTAGATTGACAGATCTGTCATCTTTGGATAAAAATCCAGACTGCCAGGGAGGAACAAGGACCTAGGTTTACTGCCAGAACTCTGTTCCTAACAATGGAATAGGCAGCGTCATTTCCTGATTATCTCTCTTCTCTAGTGAGAAGTGGGATAACAGACCAATACCAGAGAAATAAATGTTGAGCATTGGGCAAATCCTGTCAAAACAAGGATGCTAAACCTGGAATGCTTTACATGATGATGGATGTCGAAGGTTGATCTCAGAGGAGGTGTGTTGGGTGGTTTAGATTACTACCAAATTACAAGGTTGATATGTTCTGATTAGCTAATGAAGTAGGTTAAAATTTTAGTAGGGATGAAAATGTTTGAAAAGAGTTATATTTTGTTATAAACAGACTTCTCTTGATTAACAAGACCCAACAGCACATTGTGCCAAGTCACTTCCACAGAGGATTCCTGTGATGTTTCATGCCTATTCCAAAGTCCTTCATTATTTCCAGTTTAATGCTTACATGCTTTTGAAGCATCAAACAAATAGTAGGAGCAAAAAATAATTTCAAATAGTGTATTTTCCAAAAATTTCCTTTCCCCCAGACCTTTTCTTTAAAATATTTTTCGAGTTGATTTTTGAAACAAAAGTTTTGTCCATTCATCTCTATTAAAACATCATCAAAACTTAGAGTACAAAGGACTGCTAAATTATTTTTGAATCTAATCCACTCTTGCCAACTCGAAGTCAGCACTGTCTATCATTTTTGCTGAGACAGCATTGTATTTCTTATGTGAATACTATAAATTCCTACCTACAAATTACTGCAGAAATCCAGAGTAAATTTAAGTTATAATGCAGTAAAATAGCCCCTCTGAAGAGGCTACATTAATCATGGGATTTTGATATCAGGACTTTCTGTACAAGGCTCATTTTCACCTTGTTTGGGATTTTAAGTTGCTCTCAATAGATCCAGTTAAACTGTAGTACAAAAAAAAAAAAAAAAAAAAAAGCTGTAGTGATGGAGTTAGAGGAATAAGAGGAAGAGAAGCAGATTTGTCTTCACCACAGTCACATCTCCTACTCTGGTGAGGATTTTGTTCTAATTAGGGATGTCTTACAAAAGCATATTTCAATGACTGAGTAAAGGTCATGGTTTTCAAGAAGTCCAGTAGGATTTGGAACTTTAAGTTATATACTCCGAATGATTTGGCACTGCAGAGCATCTCTTTAGTGGAGGTAGTGCTAGTGGAGGTTAGGCACCTTGGTACCTACACTACTGAAAAGGAGAATAAGGCTTCCTGTGGAGAATCTTAATCTTGTGGTTTTTTTTTTGTTTTGTTTTTTTTTGTTTTGTTTTTTTTTTTTTCTTCCTGAAGTTGCTGCATTTTACTCATGTGCCTCTGAGGAACATTTACTTTGAGGTTGCCTTCCAATACCAGCCTGTTCTCTCCCGGCTTTTCCGTTTTTTCCTCTAAGCAAGTGGGAAGTTCCTGTAATTAGGAAGCAATGGCTTTATACTAGGTAGATCAACACTCTTTTGAAGCACTGTTTTATGTTGTTATCTAGCAGCTTCCCATATATGAAAAGGTTGCTAGCATTATATTAGAAATCATCATTCAATGATTTTTTTTCCCCCATCTTCCTTTGTTACTGCACAGCTCTTTCAGGATTTTCACAGTCATTTTTCATATGACATCCATGTCTCAAATAGTTTCGGCTGGTTATGAAGACTGTACGTTTCTGAACACAGAAACACCAAAATCTTAACTGATGTAACTGAGATTCTGAGCAACATTGATGAGATGTTTGAGGAGTAGCATGTGGGAAGACATAAGGAAAAAAAAAGCTTATTGGAAAATAGTAGTGTAACACTTGTTTTTTCATCCTATGATGATATCTGATATTCATTTATGTTGGACCTTCGTAATGTGATCTTTCTCATGCGTATTGTCTCGCGCTGCCTTTTGGAAACATTTTATTTTTTTCTGTGCAGATCTTCTGGCACATTTTGTACCAGTTTAGTAAAGGAAATAACTATTGGGTTTACTATTTCATACCTCTTTAAGCCACTGAATCCTCTGGAAAATTTCTTGAAATACTCTTCTGTGGGGATGATTCTAGCTGTGTAGTATATTTGCTTTCTTTTGATAGCTTAAGTGAGATCTGCAGCAAAATGAATCCTACTGTTATATTGGTTTGCCGATCCCTAGTGGTTGTCCCCTTGCTGAATTCTTCATTGTCTATGATGCTGGCAGTGGTGTGGTGGAAATATTAATGCTGTTTTAAGTGAAGGGGGAACACTTCAGAAAGTAAATGACCAGCATGGTCAGTTGAATTTTAGCAGTAGATTTTCTGGAAGAGGGATTCCTACTTGATTTTATCTTATTTTTTGCACATTTAAAAAAAAATTCCAAATACATCTCAAAGATTTGTGCCACTAGCTTTAACTATGCAACATGTAGTTTAGGAAACCACGTTCAGTTCAATTACTACTGAAGGGAAACTGACAGAGAGATCTTGAAGAACTGATTTTACATAGCTAACAGGTCATTCACAGTTACAGTATGGGGCAATCAAGTGACTTGTAGTAAGCTATCAAACCTATTCAGGGGTATGATTCTATGATATAAGCTGGTGCTATCACTTGCTATTGTATTATTAATTATCTCACTATGCTTTATACTTAGTGGTCAGATTGACCTCTACACTGGAATTTTAGTTCATTTTTAGTGCAACCTTTTTATTTGTAGTTCTAGGTGACATTTCAGATGAAGTTACTTTATTGAATCTCTTCGGGAAAATTAAAGGAGGAGGAGGAGATTAGAATTGAATTGTTAACACAAAAACATGCTTCGTTAAGTTACTAAAAGAGCTACTTAGGGGACCTTTTTTTGCTGCAGCATGTATGGATAAAAGTGTATTGATCGTGCACCAAGCAATTTTTTTGCAAGCCTTCCCTACTCTTTTCACTGGAGGGGGATGGAGGAAAAAAAGAATATTTCTATATATGTATGCATATATTCTTTCATTTGACTACTTTACTTTCTTCCTTAACTGTGTTAGACACTTTTAGACAACAGTAGTATGGTGTGTTGTTTTTTTTTGCCAGCACTCCCTCTTTGCACAGCTTGGCTGAGATGCGCTTTGAGTTACCCTTCAGTGAACAAGTACAGGCCACTTATTTCACAGAAAAAGTGCTGAATGAATCATCTTGCTTTCCTCCCTCTTCCTTTTTCTCCAGCCTTCAGCATATTCGTATTGCCTGAAAAACAGCCTTGCTGTGAAATTTTGCAGAAGTTCATTATGCAATCTCTAAGCTTGGGTTGCCGTCAGCATTCTGCATTGAACTTGCCACGGTTGCATTTATTCTTCTCTAGTTTGCTGTGATAGTGGCTTTCAGTACCTTTTGTGACCCATCCTTTGTTTTTCTGGAACAGCAATAGGGAATGTAACAGATTAAACTGTTGGGTGGTCTCACAGTATGCATTAGCTCGGGCTGGTCCGGCCCATGGGCTGCCTACAGCCCAGCACAGCTTGCACTGTGGCCCAGTCTCTGCACTGTGCCATCATGATGATGACTTTCTCCCGTGTATCACTTAGCACCAGCCAAACATCAGTTCACTATTAACCTTCACTATTAACCCCATCTGGGCTGAAACCAGGGTAGTGCAGTGCCAGCTCAAGTTATGGCAAATAATGCATTTTGATACACTGACTAAACACATTCCTGTGAATAGCAAAAAATAGGCAGCTGTGCTTCCTATTCTCATAAAAGAATCTGAGAACAGATTTCAAGATTGCAAAAAAAAAAAAAAAAGGAGTTTTTTTTTTTGTATATTTGCCACCCCATTTCCAGTTGACAAATAAATTACCTGCAAATTTTCCAACTGTGATGTGTAGAGTTGCAATCAGACACTCAACTCAAAAGTCTGATTGGATCTCCCTACCAGACCTTTATAGGCCCTATCTTAGCAGAGAGAAACACCCTCTCACTTGACAGCAATAGTTTGTCACCTCCAGTGGTGCAGATTGTTATGCATGCAGTCTCCTGTCCATCACTGACAAAAAAGCATAGCCCAAGACAACTCCTCTTCGTTCAGTGCAGTCCAGGCAAACCAAAAGGTTTGGACACTCATGCATTAGCTGATGCCCATTGAATTTGCTTTACAGTGAAGTAATGAACAGCAACACACCAATTTTTGCACTTCCCACCCCTTTGCTGCTTCCCATAAGTGAAGGGGTAATTTTCCCTCTCCTCTCTTGGGAGATGACTGTGAGTAACTTCAGTGTGAAGACTTCTTATGCATTTGATTACATTGATTAGTTAAGCAGAATTCACATCCACAGTAGGGATCTGTTTTTCATCTTTGTTGCCAATTTTAACTAATTAAATTCCCCTTTGATTTTAAAGACTATATCAAGTCACTGATATTACTGTGGATGTTTGTTTGTGTCATCTGTACTTACTTTTGAGATTTAACTATCTCTGCCTGCAATAAGTCAGCAATAACGTCAAAATTAATGAATATGGAACTTCTCAAGGCTTAAAAGTATCAAACCACCTGAAGTATAACTTATAATTTTGTGATATCTTTGCAGTTCACTTCTGTATTTTTGCTTGTTTAAGCTAGTACCTAATTCTTAATTCTATGACTGAAGACGTTGTGTTACATTATTTGATCCTATTAGTCCTGCATCTTGGCTCAGTACTTGCTTCCCTCATCTTAGTATCTGTGCAACTGGAAGAAAAGCCATCCACAGCTGCTGATGTCCACTTTCAAGCTCACCTTGATTCTCAGTTGCCTTAAGTCTCTTCTGAACATTTCAGTGTTCCATCAAAATTATTTAGTCTGGCACCTCTCTTTTTTTTTTTTTTTAATTATATGTGAGCAGAGACAGAATTATTTGGAAGATAAGGCAGATTGTTTGTTTTCAAATAAGTATTTTTTTCAGTGTTTAAAAAAATAAAACCTCAAAAAACAAACAACAACACCAAAAAAAAAACCAACCATGACAGACTACAATCTAAAGTATGACTAATAACAAATTAAGCGTGAACAAATCCTGTGCACCAGCACAAAAGCTTTGTGATGAATATGATGTTCCTACTGCAGTATTATCCCCTAGTTCATGTTAATTATTAAATTTTGAGTATCTGAAAGAGAAGATGGAAGCAACTGTGTTTCTAATGAATCTGTAATGAGTTCTAAGTCTGGGTAACCATGTGGAGTTGGGGGATTTGCATAATAATTATTGTAACTGAAGAACAACTATATGGCTGTTGGGCTCTTTTGCAGAAGAAATGGTCTCAGCAGTGAGGGAAAATTCCGGTTTTGTAGCTTGGCCTGTGATACCACAACAGTAACTAAGGAAAAAAAAGTATAAGGAAGATGAATTGGTGGCACTTCACTCGTGCACACATAGAAGTGTGCCTGAAAGCAATGGAATTTATGATCTGTATAATTACCAGGAAATAAATTTGAATTTTATACTAATTGGATCTCCTTCAGTCATTATCAGAGCGCAGAAAAGTTAGGTAACTGAAAAGCATAGTGTAGGTAAAAACCTCCCCAGCATTGTTACGCCACCATATGCAGAGATGATTCTTTTTTAGTATGATGATCAACCATGAAGGAAAAAGTACTGTTTGATTTCAATTACAGAAAGGTCTTTACTTAGCTCTTAGATATTGTATGCTAATGCTGATGGTTATTTTCTTCTTTTTGTTCAGTTAACTTTCTGCTTACATTCCTAAGAATACAATGAATAGTCCACAACTGTGCTTACTGATTTTGTGTAGTATACTAAGAAATAATTAAAAATTTGTGTTTTGACTGGGTCCAGGGGATACTGAGAGCTCTAAAACAATGAGTGCAAACTGTACAGTGATACAGTTCTAGAAGCAACCAATGTTTTACAACAAAATAACTTAATCTGTATGCTGCCTGTCTTTATTTACTCCATCTTTTATTCTGTCAGGAATTATTTTTCATATTGTATAAACGTAGCATTTTCTTGTGGATTTGACAGAGTAGAATTCAAATGAGCCCTGTTTTGTCTCCAAATGGTGTGATTGGAGAACACTTGGTACACAGTATTATGCTTTCCATTCAAAGCACTATGCAGGACTAATAGTTAGCAGTCACAGTTATTATTCTTGTTGTTGTTTCTTTTTTTACTCCTGTTCTATCAGGTAGTCAGTCCTTGCTGCTTGGCTTCATCTCACAGCTAACTTTCTTCTCATTCTGTAAGGATCCTTTTCTGACCTGTTTTTGCCAAACACTTGCTACTAATATGTTCTCAATATTTCTGTTACTTCACTGCACTGATCGTTTCCCCAGGTTTGTTCTCTGTTCTGCTGCTCTGTTTCTACTGAGGTTGTCCTGCTTGCATCTGTCAGCATTTTTCTGGTGACTCTATGGATGTTGGAGGCTCTAACAACACTGGTTGATTCAGTCACTGGCAGACAGTGAGGGAAAATACCTCTGGTTCTCCCCCATGACAGGAAGCCTGTCTGTGAAATTGAATAGGACTGTATTTATATTGACTGTAGGTGTCTTTGAGAGTGAGCCCCTTGTTGGGTGTAGCAGGCATTGTCACATTATTCCACTCTTTTCCTTCCAGAGGTGCATACATCTCAAGCTAGACCTTTTCTTTTTCTTTTTTCTTTTTTCTTTTTTCTTTTTTCTTTTTTCTTTTTTCTTTTTTCTTTTTTCTTTTTTCTTTTTTCTTTTTTCTTTTTTCTTTTTTCTTTTTTCTTTTTTCTTTTTTCTTTTTCTTTTTCCCGTGAGCATATTGTGGTAATTCATTTGTCTTATGCGGTTGAAAAATCGAGGACAGCAGCTACTGGCAGAGCACTCAGAGCAGTATGAGGTCAGCAGAACCAATCAGCTCACCTCTGCCTGTAGGCTAATGAAGCAGTTCATCTCAATGTGAGATGTCTTGTTGTCATGGTCAGTCCCTTGCAAAAATGGAATTTTCTTTTTCTAACCTCCAGAGAGGAAACTTGAAGTTGAATGTCATGGTGTCACATACAGAGACACATAGGTTAGCTCTACACTTATCTGATTCCTGTTGCTCTAGGGCAATATAGAGGGAATTGTCTTTTCTTTTCCAATTTGAAATCCCTTAACATGCTGTCTTTGGTCCCCATTTTAACTGTTGCAGATGGGAGCTTATCTGGTCTTCTACGTGGTCTTCTGCCCCTAGCATCCAAGGGCTTTCCACTTTTTTGGCACTCTGGTCACATGGTGCTATAGCAAGCCTCAACAGTTGGAGTTTCCCTGCATTTGCAGGTAGGAAGTGCCTGCTGTAGCTGCACCATCTCTCCAATTGAAGTGAGGTGATAAACTGAGCACCTGTTGTTCAGCAGCTGACCTAATTGAAGCAGGATTTCTATTGCATTCAAGAAGTTTCTTTTAGGGAATTTCTTTCTGTGTTTCAAGTCCAAGAAACATGAGTCCAGAT
Organism: Tetrao urogallus; assembly: GCF_951394365.1. Lineage (NCBI taxonomy): Eukaryota > Metazoa > Chordata > Aves > Galliformes > Phasianidae > Tetrao > Tetrao urogallus. The sequence continues at coordinate 38,810,898 of NC_136814.1, read as the reverse complement.
GAGACGCTCTGAATTCAAGTCAGATCAATACATGTCTGTTGCTGAGCTGAAGTGATCTGTTAATGGTGCCTGTAACAATGAATGACTTGATTAGGAGGAGAAGAATTGATTGATAAGCTGCTTTTCTAGCAGAATGACAAAATGATCTGGTTTTTCTGAAGTCATGTTGCTTTTGAATTATTACCATGGTATTTTTTATGTGTTTCTGTATTCCAAAACCTTTTTTTTTTTTTTTTTTTAAATGGGGTCTCTAACAAGCATTAACAAATACTTTTCACTCAAATGCAATTTCAGGAATATTTTGGAGACACAAATGGACATGTTTCCTACAAGCAAATGGCAGTGTTTTTTAAACTGCCTGTTTTTAGTTTATCTTAACCAAAAACAATCAAGAGATTAGCAAGCAATGATTTTTGTCCCTAATTCCCATATCAAAGCTGTTTGTGTTAACTAGATAAAATGTATTCTGAGGCAGTATGTGCAATGCTTGTTTATTAGCAAGAAGGATAAAGTGAAGTTATCCTCACTTGACCTGAATTTTTTTCTTTGTTTTGTGCTTTTATCTGGATGCTTCTAAAGCATTTAAATGAAAAAATATATATATTTGATCCTCACTAGCATAATTTTATATTCTTGTTCTCTGTTTTATTACTTAATTTAAACCAAAGCTGTGAGAACTAAAGGTAATATTAATAAAATAGTGCTGTTATTTAAAAAAAAAAAAAAATCCTACACAAGTTAGTGCTACTGAGACTCATACATCTTTTTCAGTTTTATTAGGCAGCAGTGTTACTCATTAAAGAAAACTGCCACTTCCTAATTCTTACAATTATGAATATAAATCCATCTATGTTTGCTTGTACAAGTGAAGTGTAATGTTACAGGTTTTCACCATGAAAACTACTGCCATAGCTTTGCTATCTTATTTGCATCAATTCTGTGCATTCCAATTGAGCCTCAGAACCACTATATTTTGTATTTGACTTACCCTTCCATACAGATCATTAAAAGGAGGTCAAACCTCTGACCCTTTGCTCTGTCCTTCTTGCATCTTCTTGAGCTGGTTACCTACTGTGAACCATCAGTGCTCATCAGAAGCTGTAGTCTTCCAGGCTCTGTCTGTGATTTTTATGCAGGTAGACAAAGGAGCTGTGATTGAGGCAAATAAATTTGTGCTTCTTTCTCCAATGGCAGTGTTGTGATCACTGTCTATTTGAACTTTTTGATTTGATGTGCAATGCCTCGCTCCATCAGTAATTTGTTCCAGCATACTTTATCATTGTCATGGTTTTATGATTTTTGGTCATCAGTATTCCACACCATAACATCATGTAATGCACTGGGGGTGGGGTTTGATATCTGCCGAATGTTCGTCCGACGGAGAAGAACTGCATTTCCCCAGGAGGCTTTGCGGTCAGCAAGGGGATATAACTCCATGCAAGGTCACCTGATCCTTCTTCTTCGCCTGCGCTTCGCTGTCTGCGCTTCGCTATCTGCGCTTCGCTGCCTGCGCTTCGCCATCTGCACTTTGCCGTCTGTACTTCAGTCACTCAACTGGACTGCACTTCTCACCCCAGCATTGTGGTGAGGTCTATACAATTCAAACAGATTCTCTCTCTCTCTCTCATTGTATTTTACTAATACTATATTTAGTAAAATCATTTGTTCCACCTCAGATTAGTGCTGTTGTTTTCAAGTATTTTGGGGTCCCCTGCTTCCCCTTTCCCAGAGGCGCGGATCCGCAGATCCCTCCGCCCTGCTGGTCACGGAACTGGGCCGGACCAGCCCATACACCGTTGACATTTTTGGTGGAGAATGCGGGCATCAGTTGCTTTCTAGCTGTTTAGACTCTCTGCTCTCGGAGAGTTCCGTTGGGAAAGCTTATCTGTTTTACCACTACTCTCTGAAAACGTGACCTTGAGAACTCCAGGCGGACTGCCAGTATCGTAGGATATTTGTAAACTCTGAGCTTTACTATCTTGCCTCTGTAAAAAAAGAAAAAAAAAAAAAAAAAAAAAAAAAATGCTTTCTGTAGTGAAACTGACTCTTAAAGGGCTGCACGCTGCTGCCTCTTCTTTCCTAATGCTCAAAACATACTGGGCATTAATTAAGCTGGCCACCTTGCTCTATGGAGCAATCGGCATATACAATCAATTGAAAACATGGGTGGAAATATGGACCTGGCACGTTCGTACAATGTGGCTTACAATTCCGGAGACAGCTGTCAATTTTACAGGACTGGGATTTTTTAAGGTTTCCAGTCTCACCTTTCAGCCTGTAATGCAGTTTTTGAATGAACACCTAGTCGCATTACTAATCTCCCTGAATGTATTGCTCATCATTTCGCTCAGTATTAGTATTTATTATATTTTGAGCATGTCCTCCCCAAAACCAGAGAATACTGAGTGGCAGGGAGTGTGGAGAGGTCTGGGAAAGACTTTAGACAGATGGAAATCTTCAGTCTCATGGAACTTTACTCCAGAACACCTGAAAGACCCCGAGAGTCTAAACAGCTATTTAAGGCAGGAATGTTGCGGCTTGGGCAGTTCTGAGGAGGCACATATGATTTGGGGCCTGGCTAATGCTTATCGGGCCTTATTCAATACTATCCTGGAGAGAGAGAGAGCTTCTGAAATTGAAAGGGAGAGTCTCAGGGAAAAAGTTCAAAATGAGCGAGAGAGTCTCCTGCTCCAGAGGAAAAACCTCCGATCTGAGAGAGATGCCCTCCGAATTGAGAGAGACTCCCTGCAATCCAAGCTCGACAATCTTCAATCTCAACAACACACCCTCCAATCTGAGCTAGATACTGTCATAATCGAACGAAACAAGCTCCAAGCTGAACTGGAGGATGAGAGCATTGGAACTGACCAACCTGATCAACCACAGGAGGCACCACAATCGATGTCAGTTGCCCCTGTAAGAGGACGGAAAACAAAGCGAATCTCGACTCAGTTAGAAGAGAAAAAAGAGGAGGAAAGAGGTCCAGAGGAGTGGCTCCGAGGGCCAAGAGAAGCACCTCTGAGTCCAGGGGAGGGGCCCTCAGTAAGACCACGGTCACCAACACCTACAAGGGCAAGAAGTCCTGGAAGAGCAAGAGGTGAGCAAGATATTGTTACCTTTGTTGATCGATCTCTGAAAATGAATGAAATTCGAAGTCTGAGAAAAGACTTCTCACGCCACCCAAATGAGCCTATTGCTACTTGGTTACTTCGATGCTGGGACAATGGGGCCAACAGTGTGTGGCTAGATAGTAGAGAAGCTCGCCAACTGGGTGGCATTGCTAGGGACTCAGCCATTGACAGAGGTATTAGTACATGCCAGAACCAGGCCTTCACCCTCTGGAAGCGGATGTTGTTAGCTGTAAAAGAAAGATACCCCTTCAAAGACGATCTGATGCCTGAGAAGAAGAAATGGGCTGATATGGAAGAAGGCATCCGTTATTTGAGAGAATGTGCTGTGGTGGAAACACTACATAGCCCCGATTTCATTCCTGATGAGCCAGACCAAGAGCATGATCCCGAGAGAGCCAGGTGTACACCAAACATGTGGCGTACATTCACAAAGACTGCACCAGAAAGGTACGCCAGTACATTTGCAGCTATGTATGGCAGAGGGGAAAGAAGACCCCTTATAAATGAGTTGCTTAATAAACTTCAAGACTTTGAGTTACATTTAAGCCCTCTACGAGCTTGTGTTTCAGCCATTGAAAAAGTAGCTGAAAAGCTGGACAGAATGGAGAACAAACAAGAAGATATAATAGGTAAACTATCAATCGTGCCTGATGCCGATGAATACATGGTGGTAACAGATACATCCAATGAGGAACAGAATTCCCAAAACAGCCTACTTGAGGGGCTAATCAACTTGATTTCTTCCCAGTCAGTGTCATCCAACGTCTCAGCTATCAAAAGAAGACGTCCTCCTGCTCGAACAAGTGACAACAGTAAGACCACGTCACGTTTTGCCTTGTGGCATTACCTACGCAACCATGGAGAAGATATGAAGAAGTGGCATAAGCAACCTACTCCAGCACTTCAAGCACGGGTAAAAGAATTACAAGACAAATCAACCACCAAGGTGAACTTCTCCAGAAAGGTGATTGCTCCAGTTGCTGCAGACAACGGAGGTAACAAATAGAGGGGCCCTGCCCCCAGCCAGGGGGGGGAAAGGGATAATAGAGTTTATTGGACTGTGTGGATTAGATGGCCTGGCACATCAGAATCACTAAAATATAGGGCCCTGGTGGATACTGGTGCACAGTGCACTCTAATGCCCTCGAGTCACCAAGGGACAGAATCAATTTATATTCATGGGGTGACAGGAGGTTCCCAAGAACTGACTATGTTGGAGGCCGAAATCAGCCTCACTGGTAGAGACTGGCAAAAGCACCCTATTGTGACTGGCCCAGAGGCTCCATGTATACTTGGTATTGATTACCTCAGAAGGGGATATTTTAAGGATCCCAAAGGGTATCAATGGGCCTTTGGAATAGCTGCTGTAGACACAGGTGTTAAGCAGTTATCTGTTTTGCCTGGCCTATCAGAAGATCCATCTGTTGTGGGGTTGCTACAAGTGGAAGAGCAACAGGTACCGATAGCTACAAAAACGGTGCACAGACGGCAGTATCGCACCAACAGGGATTCCTTGCTCCCCATTCAGAAGTTAATTCATCAATTAGAGAATCAGGGAGTGATCAGCAAAACTCACTCGCCTTTTAACAGCCCCATATGGCCAGTGCGTAAAGCCAGTGGAGAATGGAGGCTGACGGTGGACTACCGTGGCCTGAATGAAGTTACACCCTCATTGAGTGCTGCTGTGCCAGATATGTTAGAACTCCAATACGAACTGGAGTCAAAAGCAGCTAAGTGGTATGCCACCATCGACATTGCTAACGCCTTTTTCTCCATTCCTTTGGCCAAAGAATGTAGGCCACAGTTTGCTTTCACATGGAGGGGCATTCAGTATACCTGGAACCGTTTGCCCCAGGGGTGGAAACATAGTCCAACCATTTGCCATGGGTTGATCCAAGCTGCACTGGAACAGGGAGGTGCTCCTGAGCACTTACAGTACATTGATGACATCATTGTGTGGGGCAACACAGCAAAGGAAGTTTTTGAGAAAGGAGAGCAAATAATCCAGATCCTTCTCCGTGCTGGTTTTGCTATTAAGCGAAGCAAAGTGAAAGGACCTGCCCAGGAGATTCAGTTCCTAGGCATAAAGTGGCAAGATGGCCGTCGTCACATCCCGACAGATGTGATCAACAAAATCACTGCCATGTCTCCCCCCACTAATAAGAAAGAGACACAATCGTTTCTGGGTGTAGTGGGTTTTTGGAGAATGCATGTTCCAAACTACAGCCTCATTGTAAGCCCACTTTATCAGGTGACACGGAAGAAGAATGATTTTGTGTGGGGTCCTGAGCAGCAGCAGGCTTTTGAGCAGATTAAACAAGAGATAGCCCGTGCTGTGGCCCTGGGGCCAGTACGGATGGAACAGGATGTGAAGAACATCCTCTACACTGCTGCTGGAGAGAAAGGCCCCACTTGGAGTTTGTGGCAAAGAGCCTTAGGAGAGACCCGAGGCCGACCCTTGGGATTCTGGAGTCGAGCCTACAGGGGGTCGGAGGAGGGCTACACTCCAACTGAAAAGGAGATCTTAGCTGCGTATGAAGGGGTTCGGGCTGCTTCCGAAGTAGTCGGTACTGAAACACAGCTCCTTCTGGCACCTCGACTGCCAGTGCTGAACTGGATGTTCAAGGGAAAGGTTCCTTCCACCCATCATGCTACTGATGCCACTTGGAGTAAGTGGGTTGCACTGATTACACAACGAGCACGGATGGGGAACCTCAGCCGTCCAGGAATCCTAGAAGTCATCATGGACTGGCCTGAAGGTAAAAAGTTTGGAACACCACCAGCAGAAGATGTATCTCGTGCTAAAGAAGCCCCACCATACAATGAATTACCAGAGAATGAAAAGAAATATGCCCTGTTCACAGATGGATCGTGTCGTATTGTGGGAAAGCATCGCAGATGGAAATCTGCTGTGTGGAGCCCCACACGACAAGTTGCAGAGGCCACCGAAGGGAAAGGAGAATCAAGCCAATTTGCAGAGGTAAAGGCTGTCCAACTGGCCTTAGATGTCGCTGAACGGGAGAGGTGGCCAATGCTCTATCTCTACACTGATTCATGGATGGTAGCAAATGCCTTATGGGGGTGGTTACAGCAGTGGGAGCAAAATAATTGGCAAAGAAAGGGCAAGCCTATTTGGGCTGCTGACCTATGGAAAGATATTGCTACCCGAACAAAAAATATGGTTATAAAGGTGCGTCATGTAGATGCTCATGTGCCCAAGAGTAGAGCTACAGAAGATCAGCGAAATAACCATCAGGTAGACCAAGCTGCCAGAATTGAGGTGGCTCAAATAGACCTGGACTGGCAGAACAAGGGTGAGTTATTTTTAGCTCGGTGGGCCCATGAGACCTCAGGTCATCAAGGGAGAGACGCAACATACAAATGGGCCAGAGACCGAGGGGTGGACTTAACTATGGATGCCATTGTACAAATCATTCATGACTGTGATACATGCGCCACAATTAAACAAGCTAAGAGGATGAAACCTCTCTGGGAGGAAGGGCGATGGCAAAAGTACAAATATGGGGAGGCATGGCAGGTTGATTATATCACTTTGCCACGATCTCGCAATGGTAAGCATTATGTGCTCACTATGGTGGAGGCAACAACCGGGTGGCTCGAAACATATGCAGTACCCCATGCTACCGCCCGAAACACCATATTAGGTCTGGAGAGGCAAATCCTGTGGCGACATGGCACCCCGGAAAGAATTGAGTCAGATAATGGGACTCATTTTAAAAATTCACTTGTGGATACTTGGGCCAGAGAACATGGCATCGAGTGGATTTATCATATCCCCTATCATGCACCAGCCTCTGGTAAGATCGAACGCTACAACGGGTTGTTAAAAACCATGTTGAAAGCAATGGGTGGCGGAACATTTAAACACTGGGAGAAGCATTTGGCAGAAGCCACCTGGCTGGTTAACACCAGAGGATCAATCAGTCGAGATGGTCCTACCCAATCCAGCTCCCTACATATTGTAGAGGGAGATAAGGTCCCTGTAGTACATGTAAAGAACATGTTAGGAAAAGCAGTTTGGGTTTTTCCTGCTTCTGGGAAGGGCAAACCTCTTCGCGGAACTGTCTTTGCCCAGGGACCTGGGTCCACCTGGTGGGTGATGCAGAAAAACGGGGATGTTCAGTGTGTACCACAAGGGAATTTGATGTTGGGGGAGTGCAGTCTGTAATCCCATGTGTTAAGCATGATGTAGTGATGTAGAATAAGGGGTGGAATGTCATGGTTTTATGATTTTTGGTCATCAGTATTCCACACCATAACATCATGTAATGCACTGGGGGTGGGGTTTGATATCTGCCGAATGTTCGTCCGACGGAGAAGAACTGCATTTCCCCAGGAGGCTTTGCGGTCAGCAAGGGGATATAACTCCATGCAAGGTCACCTGATCCTTCTTCTTCGCCTGCGCTTCGCTGTCTGCGCTTCGCTATCTGCGCTTCGCTGCCTGCGCTTCGCCATCTGCACTTTGCCGTCTGTACTTCAGTCACTCAACTGGACTGCACTTCTCACCCCAGCATTGTGGTGAGGTCTATACAATTCAAACAGATTCTCTCTCTCTCTCTCATTGTATTTTACTAATACTATATTTAGTAAAATCATTTGTTCCACCTCAGATTAGTGCTGTTGTTTTCAAGTATTTTGGGGTCCCCTGCTTCCCCTTTCCCAGAGGCGCGGATCCGCAGATCCCTCCGCCCTGCTGGTCACGGAACTGGGCCGGACCAGCCCATACACCGTTGACAATCATGAATCTGATACAATCTCCATGGAAAACATGAGCTAGTCACTTTAAATCCTAGAATGTTTTTGTGGAGTTTGAAGATGATTTAGGGCTATTTTGATGTGACACCCCTGAATGCTATGGGAGATAGCTGAACTCAAGATCAATTATTATTACAGAGTTTAGTTGCTCAGTGTGAACAATTAAAGACAAATTTTGCAGCTGTGGTTTTGGTCCCCAAGAACTGGAAGTGCTGAGATGTGCTCATCTGAGCAGATCACCAGGAAGAGAATTCAAAGCAGAATACCATTAGCGAGAGAATTAGTAGCAGAATTTGTTAAAAATGACCTTTAGAATGAGATAGGTAGGATAGATTACTTTTTCACTTTTCCATGTGTGTGCATGCCATCTCTGGAAGGAGAGGGCATTCTGTTTCACATAAAATTTTATCTCACCTAAGTGACATAGAAGTGCTTGAGGCTTGTATCTCAAAATTTGTGGGTTTGTTTTTTTAGGGCTTTTTCTAAGACTGTTAAAGGTAAGGCAGCTGCAGAGGCTCATGCTTCTGTTTTTCGTGGTTTGTACTCCTCTAATTCTTGAGCATTCTGTTTTTCTTTTTACCTCTTTGTTTCACTGATAAATCGATAAATAGTTCAACTTAGCTAAAGCTCATCAGAGCTGAAATACATTTTTCCAAGGGACTTTATTGAACATTTTCTTTTTTGTTCTTAATTATTATTATTAATTTTAAGTTCAACTAGGAAGTCTGGAAAACTATGTGTGGGGACACAAAAATTTTACAAGGAAATATGATAAATGATAGCAAGATGACAAAATCTAAATAAAAGCATTACTTTAAAATGTTGTTTGATTTGTGTTTGGATTGAGGGTACCCTGTTATGGCCTATGGGAAATAACTTACGTGTGATGTGTTGTGCTGATGCAGCTGTTCACACTGAGGTTGGTCTTTGTATGTGTTGGCCATTCAGAAGAGTGAATAGAAGTAGAAAAAGGAGGCCAAAGCCAGAGCCTACTGAGAGGGGTGAGAGTACATTTCTGTGGTACATACCAGCATATTAACTTTTTGCTTTGACCTCTCCAAGTTATGCTCTCTCTTCGAGGCAAGTCTGAGGGCCCCTTTGGTAGGCACTGTCAATTGTAATCTGCAGATCTGGCACCTGGGATGCTCTGCCCTCCATGATCTGCTGGCCTCCCTTAGGTCTTCTTTGGTGAGAGGTGGTGAATTCTTGTGCGGAAGGCTGGGAAGCAGCTCCCTTAACACTGGCTGTTTTTGACATTAAGGATGCCACAGGTCTTCTGAATCACTCTGGACATTCAGATCCACAAAAATCCAGCTCATCATCTGTGCTGAAATGCACGTTGGCAAGATGCATTATGTCCTCTTCTACAGGTAGGGAGTGGGATTTGGATTAGCCTCAGTAATGCTATTAGAAATGAAATGCCAAAAATAGCCTTAATTTTGGTTAGAAGTTTAATAGGCTTAGTCTGTGATTCTGAAGCAGCATGCAATTCAGAGTAACAAGCTGAACTGTTGAATTCAGCTCACATCTCTGCCTCTAATTTCAGTGACACAGTGCCTATGCTTGTCTGCTCACATAGTTGCAAAACAATGAAATGATTTATCTCCTCAAGAATTGTTCCTCTGTTTTTGGGATCCAGAAGCAAGTGGTGCTCTTTTAAAGGCAGGGCACTGAGCAGGACCTGGGTGCAGAAGCTTCCTTGTGGAGGAGGTACTCTGCAGCCATCATCTGAATACTGCTAGTTAGTAAGGATCAGGAAGTACCCTGTGCAGCCCAAAAGCTGCTCTAATTTTTGCCAGGAAGTAATTCCTGAAGGGGTCTTCTATTAGCAACCATAAGCAGAGTGTGCTTGCTCTCTGCATTCAGTAGACACTTCATTTGCTTACTGTCTTAGAAAAAAGTGAGAATCCTCTCTTCAGAGTTGTAGTGGCAATAAGCACATTTACAGGAGGCTGAGATCTATCCTTAAGGACAGTCTAGACATACAAGCTGTGCTTTTACTCTGAAGCTCCTTGATTTGAAATAGTTGTGGTTCCAGCCAGCTTGAATTCCCATCACTGCAACCAAAGCACATTCCTGCTTCCGTGCTTTTTGTAAGAAACCTTTCCCTGAAATAAAGGTTTTTGAACAGTGAAGGATTTTTTGCCTCTGTTGTCCATCTGGTCCTTTCCTTCATATCTGGAATGCCAGAATTACCCAATCCACAGCACCAGAGGCAATTTAAGAATCTTTTTTTTTTTTTTTTTTTAAAAAAAAAAGGCAGAAATTTGTGGAAATAACTTATTTATATGGGTTTTTATTAGACCTTTATTTCTAGGGCATCTGTATGTTTTTCTTATGTCTAAAGAACCTTTGCAATGTTGAGTTCTTTCTAAGGATGATATTGCTCTCAAGAATAATGGAGGTAACCACTGAAACTACAGTTTGTTTCTTGCTCAGTTTAGATCAAAACAATAAAAGTTATTCAAATAATTGGCGGATGGATAATTACTTATATTTTTGTTATATATGGGTTATGTCTGTGTTGCATTTCCTGTGCCCTGGAAGAAAAATGATAACGTTAACAACTTTCAGAACTGTTGTTGTCTCAAAACAGTAGAAATCAAATACAGGCAATCCAATTTAATTTAGTGCCTTAGTAGCTTATTTCTTGGCTAAGAAGGCCAGAAGATAAAAGCTAATCAAAGATGATTCTTACTAGAATGCAAGGTGTTTTTTTTTGTCTGGATGCTAGAAGCTGTTACACCAGGATTTCTTTCCATCCTCCTTCATTTTTTCTGCCCTTCTGTTCTTCCCTGCACAGTGCAAGCTTGGCAGTTCTGCCCTGCCATCTGAATCTGGGTAAGTCATTACATGGCTGGCTGACTGCAGAAGGCTGGCATGCACCAAGAGCTCGGGCAGGGGATCAGAAGATGGCAGTGTTTACTTACCATAGGGATAGAGTGCTGCCAAGGTGCTCCTGAAGTGCTGGGCTGAAGACCAGCCACTGGAGTGTCTGCTGCAGAGATTGGTCCTGGTCCTGAACCTTCAAGAAAGGGAAAATCCTACTTTCCAAGTAGAAAATGGATGACTAAGGTAGCACCTGAAGGTGGGGTGGAAAATGGTTTGAGAAGAGCTCCTGTAATTACAGAGAGTAGATTTTAAGGAATTGCTAAGAATCTCAAGAGGAAAAGTTGGCAACACCAGACACTGAGAGTTGAAATGTCAGAATTTTCTGAATTGACTGTGCCTGGCCCCTTGTTGTGTATTTGACCAGCTCAGCTGGCCGGTAACTCTTACAGATCATCCAGTCAATGGGATAACAAGTGCTTATAAATAAAAATTGAAAATATTAAAAAAAATAAAAAAATAAAAATCAACATATTCACATTTTTCAAAGAATTGCAGCTGTCCAGATATCACAGAACTTCCCCCAAGAATACATTTTTTAGTAAGGATGCAATGGCAGAAATCAAATTTCAGCAGCTGTACTTTTCTTTGCTGACATACTCCACTTTCCAATATTAGTGAAGCAGTACTTGTTCCCTGCTGCAGATTACTGTATTGTACCCTGTTTGAAAATGTTTTGGGGAGGACCACAGAGAATGAAACTATTAAAAAATTTGCACTTCTCTGGGATCATTTCAAATGAATCATTATTCAGCAATTCTGCCTCACAACTTCTAAGAATGTGAGTATTTAATTGCTCTTACTCAAATGCATTTTCTTAGGGAATGGTTCCCCTTTGGACAGCCCCTTTCTCTTTGGGTAATTTAGTCTTAAAAGTGATGAAAATTGGAATAATGCACAATTAGGAATAATAGTTACACCAGTCTCTCTTTAGGGAAGCAGTAGCAGACTGACAGTCTCATGTGAAACAAAGAAAGCAAAAAGAGAAGATTTTTCTCCTCAGTTTGTCCTGACCCTGAGTGGATATAACTTGAGGAAGTCTGGTGCATTTGTGTCTGTGTATGTCAAACAGAAATTTCTAATTGATGTTTCTGTGATGATATAGAAACACAGAATGACAGGAAATCTTTTATTTCCACAGAATAAAATATTTAGCAGTTTATTTGCCTCTTTAATAGATATAAAACATGTAGGAAGAAACAGTCCCCACCAACAACCTAATAGAAAACAAGAACAAATTGAAACGAAGAAAGAAAGTACAAAATTTAGAGAATTCAAATTCAGCAGAGTAGTCCTGAAAAGGCAGAATTTTAATCACAGTGGCTCCTCCTGAATCTTGCAGTAAAATGTTACTTTCCTGCCTCTGTAAATTCATTTCTGCTTGCAGTCTAATCTTTCAAAGGCTAATCTGAGCTTTACTATGCTACTAAATATGTAGATACAGTAAATAATCCATTGATTTGTGTCGCTCTATATGGTTTCAGAAGCACTTATACTAAACACATTTTATTTTGCTGATCGCTCTATCTCATCTGTTTTTGCAGTTGAGTTTTCATGTAGTAGTAGGAGTCTTATAGTGCTTGCTTCCTAAAATATGCCTCTTGTTAGTTTCTATTCTGCTAATGTATTCATTTTCTTTCAGTTTATGTGTAGTTTCTCATCTTCCTTGTGTTTACTGCAGTCCATATAGTAGAGTGGAATCTGTTGTGTATTTAAATGCTGTTCTCTGCCAAACAAACATGCCCAATTTCTCACACAGGCAAATAATTTCATTCTTACAATTTCATCCACAAGGAAAATTCCAGCTATTTAGCTGGTGATGATTTGGGAACTGGAGGCATTTCACGAGGTTACTTGACTCAAACTTCCTCATTCATTTTCCAGTATCTCTTCTTTATACCTTTCTACCTCATTCTGCACGTATCCCAGTCATTTCTTCCAGGGCTTGTCAGGAACTTCAGTGTGTTCTGAAGTTAAGCCTATTAGATAGCTACCAAAGAGTTGTGTATGTGGTTAAAAGGAAAGCCTTATAAATATTAATGATGAAATCTTAGTCTGTTTCACAGTTATAACCACCTCAGTGCATAAGTAATGACCATTCTTATGCACTGGACTATGAAAACTGTTATTGAATGATTTATTTTGTGTAATCTAAAATCCAGTTGTTTGATTCAAGATTATGTAATTTTTGGAGTTACCTAGCCACTACTTTAAAAATGTTTCTGCAGAGAGTAATGGTTTATGATTATTATGGGTTAATGTTTAAAGAAGAAGCTTGTTATTATAAGGCCGTTGATCAGGAAAAAAAAAAAAAAAACCAACAAAACAAAAACAAAACAAAAAAAGAAGCTAACCACAGGAATGAATCTCTGATCATCTTTGGCTGAGTAGACATAGCTCATGTTGACTTGACAGCTTGGAATGACTGACTTGAATTGACTAGAAGGTTTGGACCAGTCAACTGACCAGATAGTAACATCCTTTGGCCTCTTATTTTTTTTGGAACATCCCTTGGCTTCATCAGAATTATAGTCCTGAGATAGAACAACATTATTGTATCTCTTCTCCTGGTGCTTCTTTTCCAGCAGTTTTGTTCAAGAGTGCTGTTTGCTTGTGATCTGTGGAATTCATTAACTACTTGTTATCTGCTGTTGTGAATGCTCACATGCTGTTTACCCAAAAAGTAAGTAGTCCTACAGTGTATTGCTGGGATCGTATGGCTTATTGTTCCTGGAAATTCCCTGTCTCAGCACTACAAAATTGTGACTTTTTGATTTGTGGCTGTGGGCTTAATTGTGCTGGGTAGCGGTAGTATGCTTTCTGTGGTAGGAACTAAATAAGCTCTTCCTAGCTAATTGAATTTTCATGTAAGAAATACGTGCTATGTTGAACTCTCAGATCCTCAAAGTTTTCCTCATACTTACCTGTTCTTTTAATTTGAATGGGGAAGACAGTGTCTCTATGGAAACTTGAGGACTTTCATGTGAACTGCAAGTTAATTTTCCCCTGCTTTAGAATAGGTCAGCACTGCTTATGAGGCCTTGGGTCACTGGCATCAGGCTGCACTTTTGTGTGAGTTGAGGCATTCTGGTCTCTCCCGGAGGCAAAACCAGCCTTCTTCTGAGAGGCTCTTAGCCAAGATAGGAGAGGATTTCCTAGAATTTTAATCACACCCTTTATGATTTCACCCAAACTAATGTGCTTTTGTGCAGTGCTAATTGACCTGATGTTCTGGTTTTAGATTCATGGTAGTAACCCTTGGAGCTAATTTACACAATGTGCTTTGAACTGAACATGGTAATGCAAATATAATGTCCTATTAACAAACTATGAATGGCTCCTACTGGGATTTGTACAATGATTCTGAGCTCATTATTACTGTCATTCAATACTATGGATGAGTGGAAGAAAAATAATTAAACAAAACAGTACTTTAAATCCCAACAGGAACATAAAATCAACAAAGTTGAAAACATACAAATCTTAACTTGTGTTTAATATATATACTTTGTGGAAAGGGAGGGGAAGCAGGGATATGTGTTAAACATTCAGTGTAAATGCCCAGCCTAATTGGATGGAAAAATTGATACTCAGTAAAGCATTTATTTCCCCCAAATGATTCCACACTTCTCCAAATTTAAAACTGATAGTGTTACACAGAAAATGGGGTAAGAGGTATTTTCTTCTTATCCTCTTTTAAATGTAAGTCATCCTCCAAAAGTGTTGCTTGGGGATTTAGCTGTGTGACTTCTACTGATATCACTGAAAGTTTCACAGCTAAAATGCACAATCACAGCTTTGAAAATGCCTTTTGCAATCTAACACTGTGGAAACATTGCTGTGTGAGCATTTTTCATTTCCGTGAGTTGGCCAGGTGTGAGCAGCAGAAATCTGTGAGAAACCTTGACATTCAGAAAACTGCCGCACATTCCTCAGCTTTCCATAAACATACACGTTGATATAAGTCCACTTATATTAAACTATGGGTATTCAGGCCCAGCTTTATAAAATTCAAGTGGGAAAAAGAAGAAGAGGGAAGGTCAAAGAAAAAAAAAAAAGTAGACGTTCATCTGACGTGTCGGTCCATCAGCCAAGGAAAAAGGCAGCAGCTCAGTTGAGAAAATGTGCAGCATGCACATGTCTCTGCTCGGATCTCAACTTAGTACCCTAGAAAGTGGGTTTTAACATGTTCGTCAGCTGCCAGACCAGCTCAGACCCACAGAGCTTTCCCTTGGGCTCAATTCTCTAAGCAGTCACTTTCCAACATGATCTTTGTCTTATGACTTTTTCCTACTTGACTCCATCCGCTTCTCTTTCTGACAAGCAGATTCGTAATACTGCTGTTGCTAAGGATTTTTGTATGTCCTGAAGATTAGAGCTTGACTTAACCAGAGTTTGACTTCTAGTTCATCTTTTCAAAACTTCTCAAAAACTTAAATCATTCCAGATGATACTGGAAAGATAATTTGAGTCATAAAGATTAAATTGATAAATATTTGCATTCATACTTAAGGAACATTTTATATCAGAACACATTAAATTAAGCTGGAGTAGGAAGAGTGTACATCAGCCATCAGGAATTTAATTCAAAAATCAACAGAATGACCAGCAAAGTGTCCTCAAACTGCAAACTTTGAAGTCTCTGTTAGAAGTTTTCTTTTCTGGTAGTAAATTAAGCTCTGCAAATTTAGTATTGGGAGCAAAGCCAGAAGTAAAATTCCCTGTGGTACTAAATCATTTACAGCCTGAGGGAAAAAGGAATTTGAAAGGCAGAGGAAGAATGGAAAAAAAAAAAAGAAGAGAAAATGGGACACAAACCACATAGACTTAGGAGTCAAAGAGGAAAACATCTGGAGAAACATGGCAGGCAAAATGTACAGAAATTAAAATCATAGGGACCATTCAAGAGAAAAGGCCAACTCCACCAGAAATGATTATTGTCATTAGGGAGAAAAAAGAAAAAAAGACTGCATTAAAGCATTGTGCTGCTTTGAAGAACCAATGTATCCATCCTACTTACAGTATAGGCAGGCTGAGATGATGCATGAAGGGCAAGGACTTGAATGCCTTTCTTTTATGGACATTACTCAAGCAGAGGTCTTATAGTTTAATTCAAGTAAAAGATTTTCTGTTGATGCTGAAACTGTCAGTTTCAATTGAGAAAGACATTTTGAACTTGTAATAGGGCTGCTTTTTCTATCATCTCTCAATGTGAAGTATGAATTAAGTCTCTTCTTTAGCCAAAAAGATTACCAGGAAGCTAAAGCATTCATGGTTTGTCTGGATAATGTGCAAATTTATCTCTGGCTCTGGTGACAGAAGAGGGTATCAAGGAAAAAAAAATAAAGTACAGAGTAACATGGGTGGAAATTACCTAGTAAAGTGCAATGTGGAAGGTTTTTTCTTCCACTGGAACATTATTGGAATCTCTTGCTTACTGTGCAATTGAAATGCACTTCATCACCTCATGGGAAAATACTTCCTGCATGCCACTTTAATTTAGAGATATTAAAGTTGTCTTTTTCAATATCTCCAGCAAATTAAAATTTTGTGCTAGAAAGTAAGGAAGCTAATAATGATTTTATACTCAAAGCATCATTTTTAAATCAGCTGATTAAATCAACAATTGTGTCTTGAAAGTTCAGAAAATACCTGTCCACTCAGCAGCATTCATTTGTATCTGTGCATCTGCCCTTTCGGTGTTCAGGGTTAGTAAGGGCATTTAGTGTGTATACATTCTTGTAGCTACATCTGTTTTGTTCAACTTCTGGAATTTTTCCAAATCTCTTAAATCTCTGTTCCAGCTTTAAAGGTTAATAGGTGAAAGTCTTTTAAGAGGTGACTGCATGTTCATGGTCAAAAGCATCATGTTTACTAGATGTGTCAAGTATAGCTAAATATTACTGATGAGCTTCTTGAAATTTGTGAGCGGTTTGAATAATGCTAGGAGGAAGAGGTCAAAATGAAGTTTATTAGGGATTAAGAAATGCAGTATGCTAAGGTTGTGTGCTTCAGTTCTCCTGCCTGGAGTGACTGCAGAACAAGGTCTGCTCAGCAGCTCTGTGTTTTTTCAGTGTTTTGTTTTTTTTTTTTAGAAGCCCTGTAATTGCAATGTAGCAACCATTCCTGATACAGCCAACAGTGGCCAAGAGATTTACAAAGATTTCTGAAAACTTCAGTGTACGTGCCTTCCCTCACTTGCTCTTCACTGTCAGCTATTTAAAAAAAATAAAATTGCAGCTTTTCCACAGGTGTTCTGTAGTTTGAAGACCTGTTCTTGGAAGTTCTTGCATAAAACACTAGTGCAAAACTGCAAGTTGGTGCTATCTGCTGTTAGCGCTTTAAAGTATTGGTGTAGGAAGCCACTGCTTTATTTGATGTCATTTCAAGGTTGTTAAAAATAGTTTGCAATGCTGAATATTCCTTTTTCGCATAGCTACTGCAATTTGTACTAGTTCTAACCTTCACAAGATACCTTTAAGCTCTACTTTCCTTTCTTTAAAATAATCCAAAGGACTGATGTTTTAGCAGCCATTTGTTCTACTAGGGTGAAGATGTGTCGTTTTCCATTCTCAGTGGTAACATTAGTCTTTTTTTTTTTTTAACACACTTTTTTTTCTTGTTGCTTTTCAAAGCAACATCTTTCAAAGCACATCTATACTCATCTCTCCTTTTCATCTCTTTCAGGAGCTGGAGTCCATGGCAGCATTTGGAAGCAAATTTAAATTATTTTTTTTCGCTCTGCTGTTTTGTTGTGTTTTCAGCATTAAATTATTATATTTGTTGCGGTATAAAATATATTTTATCTTCTAGATGAAGGCTGTCTCTGTGTAGGTGCCAGGATTCTCACTGAATTGTATAGTTTGACTAGCCAACAGTTTGAGCTGTAGAAAAGATAATCAATAATATTAGTACTATCAGGAGAGTTTACAGAGTCCTTTCGTTTTGAAAGATTTTCTGGAAGGGCTAGAAAGGGTCAAGAAATCTTTCTGTTTCATTTATGACCTTGAATTAAAAAGCCAAAGTGGTTTACTCATTTAATATAAATTTTGTTGTAACTCTAGAACTGAAATATTATGTGTAGTACTGAATACCTGAAAGTTCAGTGAAGCAACCACTGTAAAAAGAACTTAAACCAAGCAGCGTTTTAAGTAGCCACAAGGCTACTTAGGAGACTTGACATTGTTTAACTGTTGTGATGTAAGTCTGATCATCTACCAGATCATCCCTATTAACAATGAGAGATACAGCTGAGACAAAAATTAAATTGAGATTTCTTGTAGTTTATCAGTCAAAAAAAATTTTGACTTCTTCCTTCTTTTCATGATTTAGGTATTAGGTTTTCTCAGTTACTGGCACGGAGCTTAGCCACTGAATATAGCCTAATTGTTCTCTTTTGTTTGTCTTGGATGGCTATATAAATGGCTTGTTCAGGGTCTTTTTGTTTTATACAACTGTGTTAAAATAAATCTTACTTTCAGGAAAAACTTGTGGCAGTTCAAGTAACAAGTTTGAACTCTTTCGGTGCCTATGCACATGTCGAGTCTGGCTGCCTTGTTAGCTTGTGTAAATGGTTTCCAGATGATCTTTTGTGATGGCTGACAATCCACAGAGATCAAACTGGATGCATAGATCTCCTTGATGCTCAGGCTCTGCTTTGCAAGAAGAAGTGAGAAAGATGGTGGGTTTTTTTTGGGGTGGTGTTTGAACAGATGGTTGGCAGAGGAATGAAACTAGATAAGAGAGAGAGGAAAAAAAAAAAAAAAAAAAGCTCTCCTTTTCTCCTTTCCCATTTTCCTCTTCATTTCTCCTCCATTACTCAGTGAAGAATGGAAGGGAAAAATAGGAATGGAAAGCAAAGGGAAACTTTCTACATAGCTTTTGGGAAGATGCTTCCAAAGTTAAGGCATGTTGATAAATGATTGTATAGTGGCTTGGGTGACTGCAGACAAGCTATCAAAACAGGTGTTTGTGTGATAGTTTGGAAGAGTAAAACACAAACCTCATCTTGTCTGTAGGAGACTTGAAGAGTCTTAGTTACCTGAGCATGTTTGAGGCAGAGATCTCCAGCATACTTCCAAAATGGCACTGTGTGGTCACGCCGTAGCTGAAAAATGCAGTTTCACATCTCAGCTGATTGTGAATAATGTAAAGTCTTATCTGTAATAGAGAAAGCATTTCTGGGTGATGTTGGCTTCTTTATGTCAGAATTACAAAGAAAGAGAGATATCCAGATGTGGTGTTTTGTTCAGGCTTACCACAAGTGAGAATGTTGCCATCCAGTGCCAAGTTTATGGAGAGGCAGGAATGATTTTCTTCACATTTTTGGCTTGTTTATTTTACCTTTGGTGCTTCCCAGATGCAGTATTTGTAAGCTTTTGAGCTGTGTGTGGACAAGTAACCAAACCTGTGATTAAATGTCTGTGCCTGGCCTGTGATTACCTGAGAGCTGTTATGGGCAAGAGGTCCTGCCTGGAAGGCTTGGGGGCTGGATGAGTGGGTGGTCTTGTGCTAAATGCTCAATGACCGAGAGCCTTACCCTCCTTCCCAATGCTTTTTGTAGCCTCTTAAAGTATCAGGGTGTTGACCTGTAATTTCAGTGCTCTGTTACTGCTGATTCAGTATTTCACCTACAGTCCCTTTAATGGAGAGGCAGCAAGCTTCACTTGATATTGAATACTAAAAAATTTATTTGAATTTCAGCTGTTTTTTTTTTTTAACGGTAGATTATTTTCTGAAAGTATTTAGAAAGAAATTTGCCTTTTTCCTGCTGCTTTCTCCCACATGTATATCACGGGAGGAACCACTGTGTCTGAGTCACTAGATTTTACAGAAATCGGAAAGAAACATAGCATCCAGATGATGCTGTGGTAATTCCCTTCAATTTAGGCAATTTAATCATCACAGAACTTGAGGAGTCAACTGTCTCTTTCGATGAAAAGTACCACATACAATGCAGAAGGTTCAGAAGGTAAATTATAGGAATGTCTGGTTTTCAAATGTGCCTTTTTATGCAGGGCAGCCCTGCCTACCTCTTTTTGGCTCTGCAAACCATTTATGCCTTGCCCAGAAAGAAATGTAAGTTGTGATAGGCAGAGTTGCTAGCATCTCCTGTTATTTCTCTTTGTAAGATCTGGTTTTCTGGTTTTATTTTTTTGTCAAAATTCCATTCATGGTAAGATTTTCCGTGTTGTATATCTGAACTGATGACCAGCCTGAGGCCAGAATGTGGCCTCCTTGCTCAAGTCAGTCATTTCTATACATCATCTATGTTTAGCTGTATTTTTTCACATCAAAATCAGGGTATCACTTGACTTATTGTAGGCTCAAAGTAATTAATTTTGCACCAAGACCTACAAATTAAGTGAACTACAAATAGGATGGGAGCCTTGTATTCAGAGGGACGAGCAGATGGAGCTGCTATTTGGTATTTCTGGGGTCTCCTAAAGTGAGAAGGCTGGCTGTCTTGAGTACTGCAATGTCCACCTACTTCAGACATGTCTAGATTTTAGACTGTACTCTTCTTCCTGTTCAGAATGTACCCAAATGTTTGAGTGAAGGTTAGACCTACAGTGTCAATAAACTCACGGGAAACATTCTAAGAGGAATTGTGTTGCAAGACAACAGTGCTCAAGCTGGATCCTCTAACTGGTGATTTGTTATAATCAGAAGAGTTACCTTACTGTATCAGAGCAGTTGACCACCTAGTGCTTGGAAAAGCACCTGGAAATAGTGTTGGAAACTTCCATATGGTCAAGATGCAACATTCTGTATCCACCATAGTTGTGAAAGCAGCAGAGTGGCATTTCATAATAGATCCTGAAAAGCACTATCATCTTGTGGGATGAGATTGTTATAATAATCAACATTACTGAGTTACCTAGCAGTTGCTTCAGTCTCTCATCCATGCAGAGGGGTAGTGAATGTCTGTTAGTTCACACAACTCAGTCTCAGCAGAAGAACTGCATTTGAACAACCCACTAGTGTAATCTAACTGCAAAGTACAGCTTTGCATTTGTGTGGCAGGGTATTCTCCAGGCCAAGTGCTTTCAGAGGGAGTAAAAAGCCTTGTGGTTGTGTTATGGAATCTCCTATTAGGTAGATATTCAACTCTGTCAGTTCTGGGTTATGTCTTTACTTGTGAGACTGTGATACTGTAAGCTGTTCAGTACTGTTTTTTATCATAACAATTCACCTTTGTGTAGTCATCTTATTTATGGAATAGCAGACCATTTAGACTCCTATTTTTTGGCTGACTCATCTCAGTGACAATAATTTCCCTAGGCTAATTTTGTTCTGTTCTGTAATGATATTTAAAGGATTAACAGATTCCTTGGTGCAAAACATATTCACTGGAAGAGACAGGTAGTAACAATATTTCTCAGTAGTTACTTCGTTCCTGAAAAAATAATCAGTGAACCAGAATAGAATGTAGTTGATAGAGTTGACTCAGAATGTTAGATTTTTTTGGAGTATTTACATGTCTTTATTTGAACCGCCTATTTTTCTCTCTTCAAACCAGGCCTTTTTCGTTTTTTCTTAGGGTTTTTCCTCTGCCTGTCTGCAAGTTGCAAAATTCCTTGCTATTCTGTAATCCAAAATCTTGTTACTGTGGCTTGATAAATCATCTTGACATGTATTTGAGTAGCTGACACGTCTTCTCTGAAGTTTGACTGGCTTTTCAAGTTAACCTTTAAATATACTGAAGCTTTTCCGCAGTTTTTCAGACTGCAGCTTCACAAATGAATACAGCACATCTTCCACTACAGGAGAGATAAGATGTTTTCAGCTGATCATGTTCTGCTTTTGCATTTCTCTTAGCGTTGGTAATCACTTTATAGGTTTCAAAAATAGAATAGTGACAGGACAAGAAATGTCAACCTTGTTTGCACCTAGTTCTTCCCTCAATATTTATGGCAGCTGGATCAATGTGTGTCCTTGCAGATACTTGTATTTTTTATATCATTCTGAATAACCAAATCTCATCCTACTTCCTTAAGTTGAGCAAAAGTTTCACTGAAATCAGTGGGAGTTTTGTTTTGCTTCACTAACTGAGTACTTGAGAAAGAAAGTTACACATCGGAAAATGAGAGGTTAGTTGAATTGTCTTTGGGCTTGCTGCACAGGCTAGCAATGTGTGGCACTTTTTTTTGTATTTGGTCTGTGTCTGCTAGCAGCCATTGCAGCTTTTCCAGCATGCCAAAATGTGTCACCATTCACCCACAAGAAGAGAAAAATGAACAAGAAAAAAGCTCTGATAATATGGGAGGCAAAAATTGAACTTGTGATTTTCCCCCTGAAACTCAAGTTGTGGATCACTAGTGTGATGGAATGCTTAAGACCTGCAGAAGACCATGCAAAATGGCTGGGATGTTGAGGAATCTACTTTGGTTTTAAGGAGCTGGTCTTCTGAAGTGCTGAGGATTCACATCTGGAATTTCCACTGGGTTCCAGGTGTACCAAGTTAACAATTTTTTGAAAATATTAATTATAGAATGCAAAGCACGTGTCATTGTCCCTGAAAACATAGTTAGTGGCAGCGAAGGCTGAGGATAAAAATAATGAAGCTTTACATGGAAGCTCAAATCATATCTGTAATTAAGAACTGTAACATTGCCCCAATGGAGGTGCTTTCAGATGGGAAACCACACGCGATGTTTTGAAGTAATGCTGTGTAGGTTAATTATTGGAAGATATTTATGCAGCTTTTAAAATGGTACATTTATACTCTGTGGCAACTAAAAAACCACCACAGAAGCCTGCTGCTCCCCTCAGCTACATCTGACCAGGAATGACTCCAGGACTGGACTTTGCTGCTGTAGGCAGGAAGAAACATAAATATAATAAGAGAAAGAAAAGCTGAATTCACTTTTCTTCAATTAAGGTTTCAGAAGAAAAGTCTATTTTTAATCTTAGCAAATACCCTAGTGTCTCATCTTCCCATAGGTATTTATACATTTTTATTTTAATAACTCCACTTAAGGCCAATGTGAGCTAACTGTATAAATCTCTAGAGAACTCATGAAAAAAGCAATCCCATTCATTTAAATATAAAAATAAACCGTTTGGCATGTTTATGCAGAAAGGAGTCTCATAAATTATTATTACTTTTTTTTTGGTCTGTCATCAAGTACTCTCCTAGCTAGATTTAAGGCACGCATGGCTTCTAGCTTGAAGTTTTTGTGCTTTGAAGCGTTGGTGAATAAAGATTCATTAAAGTAGAACAAAAAAAGCTGCTTATTTGTTGGTTGTCTTCTATTACAAATAGATGATCTAAAAAAGCTGTAAGAATTTGTGTATTTGTTGCAGTCCAGCCTGCAATTTGTTACGATGGAAGTAACCCCCATAGAATTTTTAAGCAGTATTTTCCTTCAAGCAAAATCTCCAGGTCACAGCTCTTTCAATCACATGCACAAGTGGCAAGGAGACAAAGCTAGTCTGGGTGGCTTTCTCTTTAAGCAGCAAAGTTTGCATTCCTTTTAATGTAGTTAAAACATTTGACAGCAGAGAGTGCGGTTTAGTGATGTGAGGTGATTTCCAAATGAGTGTTAGCTTTTAACTGACCTACTTTTGACTGCTGGTGTATTCTTGTCCATTACTTTTTGTCATTGAATAATGCTGATATATTAAACTGTGTGCTTCAAGGGCATTGTAAAATTGCATGTAGGGGCAGGACTGAGCTGTGAAAGTGCGAATTACTCTATCAGATCATACCCAATTAAAAAGTGACGAGCACAGTAGGAGATGTTGAAAGCAAGGTTTATCTTTCATGTATTGTAAGAAGACACTATATCGGTTAGAAACAAAGTGAGTGTGAAACAGATTCTCCACCTCATCTCACTCCTCTCCAAAATTAATAATATTTGCCGACTTTATTATGGGAACGAATAAGACCCTGAGTTGTAACAGCTTGTGTTCAAGGATATTGTGACAATGGCAAGAGAATGGGAAGTACAGCAGCAATGTACCTCCAAGCTATCTGTTATCAAAGTGTATGTTGAACCACAGGTCAACACATTGCCAATTGTCAGAGAGTTTTGAAAAGCTGCTTGTAGTTTATATTAAACTGTACCATGTCATTAAAAGAAGACTTGCAGGCTTTCTGCACTTCCACAGGAAGCACAGGAATAAAAGAACGATAATGAAAGCAGGAACTTTTAGTGAGCTCTGTACTTATTATAAAACTGGTACAAGATTAGGAAACTTGTATAGTTTCCAGTGCTGTTGTGAAAATCCTTGAATAACCTTTTGCTTAACATTCATCAGCACTTAGGATGGACCTGTGAATGTAGCATTTAATGCAGTTGTCCATACACAACATAATCTTCCATGATCCTGCTGGCTTAAGGTGTTATACTGCCAAACATATTCTGACAGTGGTACCATGGATAAAATTGTGATGCTTTCATAGAGAATTAGTATGTGTGTGTATATATATATATATATATGTGTGTATGTGTGTGTGTGTGTATGTGTGTGTATATGTATATGTATATATATATGAATCTGACAGCCTTTCTCAACTGCATCAACATTGCAAAATGTGCCCCATGCTTGCCATCAGAATGCAGGTTGCTTCAGTGATGCATGACTTCTGTCTGACCAGATGAACACCTTCTGAAGACAATCTATGTCACATATACCCTGATGTTTGCTGCTAATGATATTGTCTGAACAGTTTTAATGAGCTTCTGTATGTGCACACATGCAACTTCGGAACAGCTGATCTGGTTAACTTTGTGTTTTCATATTAGTCTTTAGTGTGTGAATCTTTATGTTGTGAGGAGAAAATAATAGGGGGAAAAGTGAGAAATATGTGGGGCACTGGAGGCACGGAATTGTAAAGAAGAGGGGGAAGAGGAGGTGAATATTTAAATTCATAGTGCCTCCTAATCCAAGCAGCAAGTTTCACCCTTAAAAAAAGTGATGCTCTATAGAAAGTATCTTCTTAAATAAGTTATCTTAAAAGGGATGTGTGCAGTGAGCTAAGAGTTTTGAAATGACCAACCAATTAACAGTCCTACTAGGCTGTTAAGGAGATACAATAAAAAGAAAATGATGTAACGATCCACAGAAAGCTTCCGTTTTCCTGGAGGAGGTTTACCTTCTAATACTAAACATGGAGTACCAAGGATCATACAAGCAATAGCTTTGTTATTTTTTGTTACATTGAGCAGGAAGTTTGCTGAGTTTGTTCCATGTGAAGAAGTTGTAGTGACTCATGTGAAGCTGATACCTCAGTTCTAAGTTGGTTGGTTGGTTTTTAAGTCATTAAAAGCTTCTCTGGAAACTCTGTCCATGCCGCAGTGTTTCAGTTCTGTCAGAAAAAATGGATACACATTTCATAAGACTTTAAGAGACTCTTGTTCAGGAAATCTCTTGCCCGTGTCTGCTGTTGGTGAAGAGGAAGAAATAGCTGTATTGTGTGTTTTTTGTTTTGCTTTTTCTAGAGTGAACTTCTACAGTATTTGTTAATCTTACCATTTTTCTGGTGCAAACATGGTTAATTCAATGATGCGCTAATTAGTAGATATATTAATTCAGTACAACAGACTTTCAAGAAAAAGGGGGAATGCAATGTACTGTGAATGTGGTAATGATTAATGGAATTTATGAGTAAGAGGTCAGATGACATAAAACAAAATGAAAACAAAAAAAGAAAAAAACACTAAATAGTTATAACATTATCTAACTTTTGAATTTTATCTTGCAGCGAGCAGCATAAAGGAAAATGCTGAAAAGTACATGGAGATGCTGGAAGACAAACTACATAGGTAAGGAAGATATCATGGAAAGATACCTTGAAAGATTAAAAAATGATTCTTAATGCAGCATTGGCATGCATAAATATTATAGGAATGCTTTTGAATTTGTGTGAGAATAATACCAGAATACTTTGAAGTTCGAAATCCCATAAACATCACTGCTGTGACCTCTGTTCCTGGCCATGTTCAACAGATTTGCTAGCAGCCTGTCAATGAATATAGGTAAAAGAAAGAATTGCTGGGGTTGGATTCTCCAGTGCACAAGACTGCTCTTGAACAGAGCTGATAGGGCCAGAGACAAGGGAGCACACATGTGGTTGGTGCACACCTCACCGCCAAGCTCAGCTCAGCCTTCAGGTGCTGTAGTCTGTGGTGTGAACTGTTGAACATCCAAAAGTTGTGGAGCTTTGTGGCTGCTGCAGCTGGTTGGAAAGGCACTGCTGTATTCCTCTGCAAAACCCAACTCTGAGCAGAGCCAAGGAAATCTTTACTTCAGTCCTGGGTGTCCTTAAAAAGTAATGACCATCTATATAACAGTTTTGAATGAATGCTATTTTGAGGGTTTGGAAAGCAATAGAAACCAAAACAACAATGGAGATATTTTCGGAACTGAATCCTAACACAGAATACATGTATTTCTTCTTGCTGTGTGAAGAGGGCTCTAGATTACCCTCAACTTTTAAGCTGCTTCTTGAAGGATTAGGCAATTGTTAGCAACTGTTACACTGTTGTGATAGAAAAGTGGACTTTTCTTCCCCGTGCATTTTTATTAGAAAAAGCTTTCATAGGCTGTAATTGGAGTTTTTGACTAAATGAAAGTGCAATTCCCAGATTAACTTTACTTCTCTTTCTATTTCTGAGTAGGTATAATTAATAATCTAGTTGCATTCATTATTTGTGTTTGTTGTCATATTGGTAGAGATGGTTCTAAACTTTTTTATTTGCTCACTCATAATGTGGAATAGAGGCACTTATTTGAGTAACTCTCATGCTTGAAGGTAATTCAGAATGGAGTGAAAAATGGTGGAAGCAGACTTCAAAGATCAAACTGTCTGTGTATTGCCTGTCCCCCCTAACTTTAATACTTCATTACCAATTTCAGAACTGTGTCTGATTTCAATGTAGCTGAAGAGGCTTCATATCTGTAACTGTAAGACAAGTTTTCCTGTAGATTAATTAAAACAAAAACAAAACCAACAAACAAAGAAAACAACAGCAACAACAAAAGAACACTAATAAGCAAACATAAATACCTTGCTCTTAATTAAAAATTAGATATAACGTATAGTAACAATATTGATGCTTCTAAGCTGTAAGTACTTAACTGATATAGCAGGCGACAAAATGTAATGGAATGTATTGACAGTAAAGTTCTACCTCTACTGCCATACCACCAATATCCACTTTAATGTTGTGGATCTACATCATAAAATAGGAGACATTACTTTCAGAGCACCCCCTGTAAGGCTTTTATACCTAAGAAAATTAAATATTATTAGTAGCAGAAAAATCAGCTCCATGAGATATAGTATGAGATAAGTACTTTATTTTTCAAGAGTACATCTGTTAAATATTTGTAGAAACAAATTTGGAATTAATTATCCTTTGTGAAACTTATTAGAAATTGATAACCTGTGAAATTTGCACTCTGGAGTGATAGAGAAAATGCAGCAGAATTGTTGTGTTCCCTTTTTTTTGGTTTGGCTCAGTTCACATTTACCTTAAGAATCCTTTTGTTTCTTTTTTTCTTATGCCAAATATTTCTTGGGTGGCACTGCATGTAAACAGAAAAGTTATGCGTAAACCGTAGCCTGAACAATTAATGACAGGCATGCAATGTGATGAAGGGAAAAATGCATTTGGGTAGGGGAAGTGGCAAAGAAAAATGCGTTTTTAAGGGGGATGAGGCAGAGAACAAAGGAAACATCAGGAAAAACGAAAGACCTGGGGACCATCATTTATCCCTCTGCAGAATGCAAGAGCCAGACCTGCTGTAGCAAATTGAACCCTGAGGCAGCAGAAACCCCAGAAGGACCTGGCTTCATCACTAATTAAATCATTAGACTTTTAAACATTTCTTGAGACAGCGATGAATTTCTGCAGTAAGGTGAGGTCCCTGTGTCCAACTAGAGCTCTTTGGTCTCTTGCACTCAAGAGCTCTGTCTGAAGTCTGACACCATGCTTTCAGAAAGTGTTATTCAAGCCTGCAAGTCTAAGGTTGCAAATGTTTTAATGACAGAATCCCTCTGTGGCAGCCTACAGCCTCTTACGTACTGCAAGGGAAAGATTTCAGCTTGGGTTGTTGGTGTTCTGTGTATCCTGATGCAGAAAGCCAGCCCTCTGCTTGAGGTGAGTTGCGACTCTAAGGCTGCACTCTGGCTTTGTAATGCTTCTTCTCACATGCACAGCAGCACAGGCTTGCCTGGGAATGCCAGATGGCCTGCGGTCATTTTGTGTAACCCCTGACCTGCCTCGGTTGAACTGAGGGCTGTTCAGATGGTGGCAACATCTTAGCAGAGCGTGGATATGGCTGAAATACCATTTTTGCTCTCTCTAAGACTGCATGTTACGTGTATTTCTTTCAAGGGAACCCACAGCTCCATCCGTGCTGTATAATCATCAGATCTTATTTTGCTTACCCACGGTTCTGCTGCAGCAGTGTTAAACACAGGTTAGGCAAAATACTGGATTCTTCCAGCGACTCATTTAGTCCCTTTCTTCTTCCCAGCTGGTCTAAGTCACACACAGCTGTGAGAACATTAGTTCCGAAATGGTGAGCAACAGACGCTGTATATGCTGTGGTGCATTCCTTTGTATCTCATGGGCCACATGGTGATGGCTTCTAAATCCCTTATCGTAACTGCCTCAGGCTGGAAACAATTTTTTGTACCAGCTGATGTAAAGATGACATTTCTTGAGCTGAGGGAATTTAATGTGATTGTACTTGTCTTCAGGCCTCAAAAGATTATTCTGTGACTTCCGTTCATCACATAAACGTGGATTTTTAATTCCCAGATAGAAATCATGAAATTATTTTGGGGGAATAATGTTTTTCAGGAATAACTGGTGACAATTACACAAAGGTGTTTTATTGAGCTATTTTATCTTATTCTGCAAGTATAAGGAAATGAATAGATATGCCTGTGAGTAAGATGTAGTACTGCAATGCCTGTACTTTGCCATTACTGATTGTTAATGATACAGCACCTTGTTACTTTTCAAACGTATGTAAAACCTTTTGTCTTTAATTGATTCTCTTCCGATATTTGTCTTCCTTTGTTTTCTCTTTGGCAGTGACTGTTCTCATTTTAATGGTGGCTTTTTTCAGCTCAAGGGTGCACAGTGTGGGAAATGCAGTGAAGTCCTGCTCCACTGTAAGATTTGCTCATTTGCACTTGTTCAGTGAGGGGTGAAGGGGATTGTGTGCGTTTAGCACAACTTGCATTCCTGTAATGGAAATTTGTGGTTTTTCCATGCAAGTGATATTTTTATGTAGTGTGTTTGAATGTGTCACCTTCCTTGAGCTTCCTCCTTTTAGTCAAGACCTCCAGTGTCCTGAGGGGGCCATACCATAACATGCAGGTCAACATTAATTGCTAACCTATCACTTCCTAGTTTACTTAAAAATGAATGCTTTTATAACAGCCATTCTCTTCCTCTGTTACTCATCATGTTAGCTTACATACTATGTGTCTCAGGCCTCCTTTGTAAGGTACTAAGATTCAGAAACGTTTTTGGGAGCAGAGCTGAGTATGAACACTCTCAAAATACACTAAGTACAGTATTTCTTGTAGCTGATGGTCTTAAAGCTCAGAACACATGGAAAAGACTGTGTCCCTGTGGATGGATAGCTCTGTCATCTGGTTACAACATTCTGTACTGTTCTTGTCTGTATGGACTATAAATTAATATGACATTGAATATATGAAGTTAGCTACCCAAAATTAGTTGTTTGCCCATGACTTTAAGTTGTTGCTTGAGAGATCCTTTTCTACCTGAAAAAGTGCTTGTGCATGTAAATGCGCTCACCTGTGCATTTGTAACAAAGGGATGTCACACTAGGTATGCTCTGTGATTATCTGGAATGCTGAAAATTTGGAACATCGTTAGAAGTTGTTGGCACTGAATGTGAAAATGGTAAACAAGTTATCAGGTAGGCTTGTAAAACTGAAAGAAAACTCTTCTGTGACATCTGAAGGCATTCGGCCACAAATGTGTTTTTATGCTCTTTAGAGTGAACGTCTCTCTTTAACATACTGTGTAGTTTTAGCATACAGATGGGTTCCCATAAAGCCTTCAACCACCAGCGAAACACCTATCTGGTTTCAGGAATGTTTAAAAAACTCTGAGGTGTTGCCAACCCCACATGGGGATGATTGAATATGCTTCTTTGGAGAATCAGTTCTCCTTGTTCTGAACAATACATTCTCTTTGTTTCAGTTACATTATTTTTCAGTTCACATGAGAGGCATTGTCATGAATGCAGGCTTATTGTTTCTTAAAGGCATATGTTATCCTAATATTCTTATCCAGCCTGAAAGCAACAACTTATGTCTTTGCACTTGCTTGCTATGGAGAGGTTATGATATCATGAATTGGAGGATTGTATCTTCAGCTGTGTAGCTGATAACAAGAGCTTGGGATTTCATAAACAAAAATAGCATTTTGAATAGATTTCTGTAGGGAAGGGAGAAATTAGCAAAATCAGTATGTGTATGCAAAGTGGCTCCCACTCGATATCCAGAAACAATATTCAAGCTGTTTTATTATCCCACTGATCTTTTGTGTTGGTGCAATTCTTGTGAGTGAAAGTTCACTAACCCAAAATATCCACGAATAAAAGGAGCTGTGAGTGATGAAAAGCAAACTGCTAGATGTGCTAGCCAATAAATTACAGGTAATTTTTGATTGCTGTACAAGTCCAGCTTTATTTAGGGTATCTTAAATAGTTATGAAAATTTAGTTTACGTGATAGTGAGTCCATTTAATTAATAAGTTTTAAGTAGCCTTTCTGAGTGCTTTTTTTTTCTTTTTTCTTTATCACCTCTACTTTAGATGTTTGTGTGCCTCCTTGTTTGCAATTCTTCAAGTTAATGTTCCTGGAGAGAGGGCTTTCTGATTATCCCAGTCTCTATTTTGATTTCTCTCTCCCTCTTGCTTCTATTCATCTCATTTCCATTTTTTAAATAGTGTTTTATTCTTACTTTCTTCATTTTGTTTCCAGCTTTATTTCTTAGTACTCTTTATTTTTTGTGTCTTCTCTTTGTATGTCACCAAGGACAAAAAAAAAAAAAAAAAGTGACGAAGTAGAAGTATAGGAATGCACTTGATTCATAGAAAATCTGTTCTCACTCTTAAACTTAGAAGATTGTTTCCAAGGTATCTTAGACTGTATGACCATAGTGCAGACTCTCATTAAATGTTCTTATTGTCTTCACAGTCCCTTGCAGTATATTTGAAAATGTCTGTGATGATTTGCCAGCACACAGTATCTTAGAAATGCTTAGCAAATTTAAATCTAAATAACCTCGTGAGAAATTTAATGATACTTTCTCATGGAAATGGATTAGCCTAGATTAACAAGGATTGGAGGAAGGGGGAGAATGTTTGCTGTTCTTTTTGTTTCTGGATTATCATTTTCCACTGAGGGTGTAAGCTGAAATAATCTTTCTGAAAGTGCAGCAGATTACAGCTTGTAATCATGCCTCTTGGGCATAATGTGCATTTCATCTTCATGGTGATCTGGTCCCATGGCAGAGATCCTTTGAGGATAAACTTGCATTTTCTGCCAGGATACAACTCTTGGTTCCCAACATCTTACTTGTGTCCTTCAACACCAGCATTACCAGTATTCCCACCCATATGTGGATGAACACATTCTGCATGGGCTGTAAAGATGAGGTAGGGCAAAGGATCTGCTTCTTCCACTAAGAATCTTGGTTTCAGTGGGGACGGAGTGGTGCACGCATGTACATACTCAAATACCAAGTGCAAAAATGAAAAAGATCCTTGCTCCTGGCATTCACCAGATAATTTTACCAGTGGGACCCACCATGTCTTTTGAGGCAGCAACAGGGATCTCCTGGCTCTGTAATGGTAGGAAAGTGCTTGCTGCTAGTGGAAAAGAATTTTGTTTTGATTCCCAAGTAAGCATCTGCTGGCTGAGGTTTGAAGAGAGCCCTTTGCAGAAGAGAAGGGCTGTGCTGGAGGGGCTTTCAAATCTAGTATTTCTCTATGGGGAAGGAAGCATACACAGATTTTACTTTTCCTCTTTAAGGAGATATACGCATTTTCATAAATATTTTTTCCCAGAACATTTTAAAATTAATGTTTGGCTACTATATGAAATAATAAACTGAAGAAGAGCACAAGAATTGTAAACTTAGTGGTTTTCATTGCTTTTTATCCTTTAACTTTTTAAAATTACTTTATTTTTCACTAGTAGAGGAATGCTGGATTACAAATATTGATTTATTTTTATCTTTTTAATTGGTCGATGGAGGAACTTTGATACATGAAAATACTGGTTTATGATAAGCAGAGGAAAGCTCTGTTTCTTTTAAATCTGGTCTCAGTATTGAAACTAGCTTGGTTTTTTGTTGTTGTTTTTGTTTTAAAGAGAAAGGAGGTCAGATTTGGGACCACTTTCCAATGTCTCTTAAAGCTTTAGAAAAAACAAAGCACGTGGTCACACAGCCTTTAGTAACTCTGTCCATATTAATTAAGATTTCATCCAGGCTAGAGGTTTTTTTTTAAAGTTACTGAATTAACTTCAGTAGTTAGTGTGCAGCATAGGCAAAGACAGAGTGACAGAGGATTGTGCTGCTTATTCATAAGAAATCTTACTCCCTTCACTCTTTCCCTTCAGGCTCTTTGTATTCCACTAATTTTATACTTAGCATAGCAAAAATCATCGGATGGCAAGGCTGGGTCTCCTCTTCTAAAAACAGAAAGTATTTTCCTTGCCTACAGAAAAAAATAGTACTAAAAGTTCACAGCCTTTCTAGATGATTAGTAATTGTGTATTTTGTTAGGATCTTTTCTTCGCCTGTATGCCTTTTTCTTATGCTGCATTGTTCTAGTGCTGGTCAGTCATGCCTGCAAAACTGCAGTTTAACAATCTGCTGGAACTCATTATCGTCACAGTAGACCTCTATGGTGCAAACTCTTGCCTCACCAAGAATAAGTAATTCCACATCTCTTCGCTGCTGCTTTGGTGTACTGAGATTTCTCAGTTTTGGAGCAGAAGTAATGTGTTCTCTTTTATTTATTTATTTATTTATTGGTCAGGCATTTGCACTCTTCCATGTTTTGTCATCTCTTCCTACGTCACCGAATTATGTGAATTTTATTAAGAGTTTGCAATTCTAATTCATCTTTTTTTCCTTAATCATTGATACTCATGAATGTGAGAGGATCTCATTCTGTGAATGGTGAATGTCCGACATGGCTAATATCAGATGCACTGGCTTCTTCCTCCTGAGAGTAGGCTACATTGGCATTTTGACTTGAAAGCCTGTACAGTTTCCTTGCAGGTGTTTGTGCGAGTTTGTAATTGCATTAATGAAGGAAAGGTTGAGGCAGTGAGCTTTGGTAATTTGTTTTAAATATTTTTCCATTTCCCATGCAAAGAGGCTTTGGCTGTGAGATAGAAAGCTCCACTTGTTTCAGAAAGTGTCTTTAGCCACTGATGTCCTCCTCTGCTTCTCAGAGTATATTTTAAGATGAGGTCCTGGACCTTCACCTTGACTCTGCAGTTTCTAGGAAGAATAGGATGTACTTGCTGTGTGCTATAGCTGCTGAGGTGTTGCCTTTGGTTGCTCTGTCAAGCTAAAGTGCAGAGGTTTCATCTTCCCATATGGATAATGGAAGCAGATGTTTTGTAAGACAACAGTGTCAGCTGAGAGGCATTCCAAAACTAGGGGTTGAGTTTGATAACTTGATGAAAGGCATCCAGTTAAGCAGACGACTGTTTTCAGTAATTTTATGAGTCTTTTCTCAATCTTTTAATTTTTGCTGAGATGAAGGTGAGTGCTGTAAATGGCTGTAAATGCTTAAAAGTTCTTCTCTTTGCCCACCACCATTATCTGTACCTTGCCCAGCTCTGCCCAGCTGTTGTCTACTCTGTGAGCTGATCTCATGCAAAGCTTTCTCCACTGTGGACATGTAATTATGTACATACATGGAGGAGGCAGAGATGTGCAAAGCTGTTTGTTACCTTAGTATTAGTGATGTTAAGTTGATGCTATTTTAACAGGTTCCCTGGTGGCTGCATGTAAGTTAATATAGGTACTGAGAAAGATCTGATCCCTTCTAAACTTGGGAAGAAAGTTGTTCATAAATGGACATGCAGTTTCTTACTGCTGCTCTTTTTGAGTACTTCCCTACGAGCAAGACTCAAAAATAAGATATCACCACCTGTATAGCCTGAATAGAAAGATGTAGGATAACACTACCTTGCCTACAACTGGAACAGTCCTTCCCTCTGGCATTTGGAAGCATTCATTACTTAATGTACTAACTGATGGGAGCATACTGCCAGGTTGAGCAGGCATGCGGGCCCTAACCTGCATGGTGCAGCTAACAGAATCCAAAAGGGAGAATCTGTAGGCCTTTCCTCTATACCAGTATAGAATTTGACCTTATTCAACCCCACAGCTCCAGCGGCTTGTATTGTGCCTTCAGTTCTTTCAGGAAAGCTCTGGAAGCATTTACCTATTGACATCAGTATTTTGCCAGCTCTCTCATTTTTCCAGGCATGTCTTCCTAGTTACAAAGGTTCAGTTTCAAGGTACATTCCTACATGGTGAGAATATGTTATCTCTCCTGATAGTATCTTTTCTAAAAGGGCATTTCTTTATGTGTGCTTAATTCTTGCTCAGTCAGCAGTACACAAGATGATTCATGTTCCCAAATTCACTTGACACTGATATTTGCAATCTGGCGCCCTTTCAGGGAGGGAATATATTATAAACTGTGGCATTTTAAATTAGAGAGCAAAGGTGAATAAAGAATAAACATGGGAGAATTGTAAATACCTTCTGTACTCTTCCTAGCACTTGTGGCCAGAGATGATAATAAACACTAAGAGATCAGGCTCATTATTCTAATTGGTTTGCGATAAGAATGCATTCTTCTGTCGGTATAAATAGACATAGCTGTGATTGCAACAGCATGGATTTCTGACAGCTGAGAATGTGGCCTCAATTCAAATGCTGTGTTTTTTTCCCATTGCATGCTTTTGGAAACAAATGTGTTTTCTTGGATTAGAGCTGGTTGTGGCTTTAAAAGCCACTAATTTCCTTCATTTTCAGTGAAAGCCACTAGAATTTGAATCTATTTTGAGGCTCAAGTTCGTGATAGTACTTATGGTTGTGCGACAGCTCAGTGATTTGAACAGACCTTAGATGAATGCACAAACCCTGAGATACATGCTTTCCAAAACTAGGCTTAATTTCTGTTCCTCCTTTAAATCTCATTTGGGATCAGATATTAAACAGTGCAGATA
Source organism: Tetrao urogallus (assembly GCF_951394365.1). Classification (NCBI taxonomy): domain Eukaryota; kingdom Metazoa; phylum Chordata; class Aves; order Galliformes; family Phasianidae; genus Tetrao; species Tetrao urogallus. Next base: position 38,775,829 of record NC_136814.1, on the reverse strand, counting down.
AAGATCTCATTCCAGCAATCTCCATCCACTCAAAAAAAACCAAAACCAAAAACAAAAACCAACTGTTTAATGACATTGTGGGGCTTTGCTGTTATTGCAGGAGCCAAAGGCAAGGGGGATGCAGACTGAGTTATCAGTGTTGCTACCAAACTTGAAGGTGCTTAATCAGATTATGAATGAGGTGAATGATAAACCATGGTTGAGAAGCTGACTTTGTGGCTTACTTAATAAGAAGAATTCCCTGATCGCTTTCTCTTCATCTATCAAAGTTAAGTTTTTCTCTTTTAGAACAGACTATTTATAATTAATGCTCTCAATAGAGGTGAGGGTAAAGGTTTGTAACTCTATACCTTTTCTTAAGAGAAATAAATAGTCCTAAGAGCAAGCAGTAAATTTTGACATTATAGATTAGGTAATATAATAAAAATAAACTACAATATATGTAGGGACTAAATTGAGTAGTAAATTCTTCCTACAAGGTGCCTTCCTCCTTCCCTTGTAAATTAGTTGATTTCCTGCATTTGATGCATAGGTTTCCATTCCCACATCCATCTTGCATTAACGATCAAAGTGAAAAGCATCAGCTGCAGCAGCCTGTCATTTTGTGTTTCCAGTGGAGATAATTTAAGGATAACATAGTGACATTGAATATTGATAGAAAAATGACAGGCTGTGATTAAAGTTTTGTGCTGGATAAAATAAACGGCTGGAGGATTGGAGAGAAAACAAAAAAGTTGTTCAGCATTGTATGCTATCTTTTTTTTAAATAACCTTAATCAAGTTTCCATTACTGGTTTTAAGCACTAGAAAAATTGTTCATGCTCCTTATTTTGAACAGGTCTTTCAGGAAAGAAAGAGCAGTCATAAAGCATAAATACATTTCACAAAAAAATATCAGCATAACACAGAATTAACTTCTTATGTCAATTTTTTCTTCTGTGGATTTCAGTTTAGCTTTTGCTTCCTCAGTATCCCAAAAACAATAGGCAATACTTTATTTTGAGTAGAAAAGTCTGTGGATAATGATTCTGTAGTTTAAAGGCCTTTTTTTTTTTTAATTAAAAAAGTAGTAAACGTTATCAGACATACATTTTTCTCTTTACTGAGATCACCATGAGGGGCCACATACTTTAAAGTGAAGTTAACAGTCCACTTGCAGCTCTTTCTCCTAATGCACAGTTTGTCTTGCTTTCTACCCTAAAGGTTATGTTTTCAGCAGTGTGCATCTCAGCTGCTGGCAGAAGTAATTCAGTTACAAGTACAATACTGGAAACTGCCTACGCTCGCAGCTCCCCTTTGTTTATCCTGCTTTGTCAATTTCTTTGTATCACTTTGTCAATTATTTTTATCACTGTGAAATATTTAAAAGATGTGGTACATTGATCTTGACTTCAGTGCTATTACCATTACATTAAAAGTGTACTAATTAAAAGGGCATATTTTCTCTCTGCATATACCTCTTCACATACATACGTCTTCACATTCTCGCATACTGTAAAATCCTTTGCACAAAGGGAAGAAAAGCAGGGAAGGTAAGAGTTAAGTTTTCATCTGGAAGGAATATAAAGACCTTTGGAGGTTGTTGTTGCAAGCCAGCAGGGAAGATACACTGTCCCTGGAGTGATGGTTCAGGCAGGGGCAAAGAGAGATGTGAAAGAAGCAAGGTCCGTGAAACAGGCAGCAGTAGTCTAAAGGAGTTTGTGCAGCACTTGTATTAGCTGTGTTGCAGCATGGCGTTTTCCCCTCCAAAGTGGTTTTGTTATGTTTCAATTCCATTCTATGTTTCTTACACTGGCATTATGGTGTCTGCAATGTTATCTATTTATGAGTGGAGTTTCTAACAGCGCCATCAGTAGGACACTAAACTAGGCAATGTGAAACATGTTGGTCAGAGCATACCTTCATAGTGAGATATTCTTCTCTATTCTCCCAGTAAGTAAGAATTAGAAGTTTGATTGTATTTGTAGTCCTCTAGAATTTAGGAACAAATTGGGAATTGAATTTTTGTTCTTCTTGCTCACCAAGCCAAGAAGAGATAGCTCTTAACCCCAGAGTACTTAGACGAATATTGGCATTCCCTAGCAACACTGTAGGGGTTAGAAGGATGCAGGAGTCCTGGTTCCTTGAACTCTGTCCACTGCATCACCAGGTATACACTGCCCTACTTCATCCCTGAATAGGCAAGAGGAGGATGCCACAACCACAGTGTTGAGGGCTAGTCTGGGCTGGAGTCTCAGCTCACCTCTTTCTTCAAATCTGTTCCTCTTTGCTCATTTGCCTCTGCTCCTGAGATGCTGTAGAAAGCAGAACCACTACTATTATCCATTCTTTCAGCTGCAGGAAAGCAGTGTCTATGTCTACTGCACTATCATGTATTTGAGTAGTTCTCTGTTGCACAGAGAATAAGTTCGTGGCTCATAAATTTAGGTTTAGAAAAGTCATCCCAGGGCATAACTTTAGAAGTTAAAAATGTAGGAGTCTGGAAGTTAGTTGGAGATTTTGAGGATTGATTTCTTGGTGTTTGTGGTCCAGAGCATTCTCCAGCAAATCATTAAATATCACATTTAAAGAGGGTCAGCTACTTGTTATTTTCTTCAAACTACTTTCCATAAAATATTTTGTTGAATAGTCTGCTAGATATTATTGTATGTTTTACAAGGGAGAAGGCAAGGTTAGAGAAGCAAATCACTTGTGTCAGAGAAGCATACTGCAAGCTTCAGACTTTGCTGAGGAGTTCCATTTAGTCTGTAAAGTAGGAGTACGAGTAGGCTGTCATCTGACAGGGGAGTATGAAGTCTCCTAACCTCCTGGGAGTGAGTCTTGTTTTTACACGGAGAAATGCAATAATAGTGCCGAACAGCAAATAAGTGTTGTTACTGAGCTTTGAAATAAGGGAGTAGGAAAAATAAGTCTTGCACACTGGGGGAGAAACACATGATCAAAACAATACAAAGTGAATTCATGAGATTTTCAGCTCCTGAGGAGATTGCAGAGAAGAGACACAATGTGGGGAATTGAGTTGTGAAATTGAGATTCTGTGACTGGTGTGTAAAGAAGGGGTTTATAGGATTAAAGAAAGTTGCAGGAAGAAAAGAAAGAAAAAATTCTTTTTATTTCAAATATTCGGAAAAGGTGACTTTCTGGGGTGCAGGCAATTGGGGGGCGGGGGAGCTGGGGAGTTTTGCTGTTCAGACAGAGTTCAAGTTTTTTTCCCTTTTCCTGACCCTTTTTTTCTTCTAAGTTCATCATCTGTGAGTTGCAATACAATGAGCCCTAGCTATACCTTCTCCTTTATCAAAACTGCTGTTGCACATCAGCCAGATGGACAGGGAAAACAGGGTTATGAGCCGTCCTCTGCCTAGAGCCTCATGTGACATACTGATAGGAATACTGTAATTCTCAGTTTGTTCAACAGATTGGCTGTAGGCATCTTAAAATATACAGCTAACATTAAAATCAAGAACAGATCAGGCTGGAAATCTTGTTTTTATAAATCAGAAAAGCTACACACATTCCTGAAGTTGTAAATAGTTGGCAAATACAAATAGAGCTCTTAATGCATGAATGAATTAATACAATAAAACAAATCAGAAAGGTGGGTTTCTGCAAAGAATAAAGCAGTATGGTTTTCTTCCATCCTCTAGTTCCCTGTCAGTTAAGTATTGCTTTATACTTTCTTTCCTTTGCTTGCTTCCTTTGTTCACTGTGTGGCTGTTGCCTTAAGAAAAGACAGCAAAGTTACAACTAAATGTGGAGTAAGAAGATCTAGTTCTTTCCCCCTGTTGCAAAATATAAATAGGATATTAGAGACCAAAATACATACAAACTTTCCCTAGTTTGTACAGTAGAACAACAGTGAAGCTGTGTATACAGCAAAGACTCCAATTGCTGTTTTCCATCAGCCTCACTATTTTAACTGTCACAGTGAAAATCCCTTTGGTTTCTGCCCAATTGTTGCACTTTGTTTGCTGTCTTGTCAAGAGAAAACTACCTTGAGTGTCAGTGAGTGCAGTGTGTGAACAAACGTGCCTAGCACTGGAAAAGGGTAATGGCTCACTCATTAGAAGGAAATTGTCTGGAGTAGTTCTTCTTAGTTAATCACCCCTCCTATGTTAGCCTTTGTTTATGCAGTTTCTAAATACATGTTGCGCTGTGTAGACTTTTAGCTCAGCTCTTACTCTCAGTGGCTTCTTACAGGGATTTCCCCTTGCTGTCCTTAAAATAAGCAAGATCTTGTATCAACATACGATGTTGACCTCAGGGTGTCATAAACCACTTTTAACAGTTCACTCACAAATTGGCATTCCTAAAAGTGAGAGATAGTGAGATTTACAAGTACTGACATCTCCCTGTGTTGATTCCAATTTACTTTCTAGGAGTTTGGGGGGAATTTTTTTCTAAGTGAGGCTTAATGTAAAGTCTTTTGACTATTTTTACATAGGCATGTTTTCATTTAGAGTATAATATTCCGGAACTGAGTGTGCCTTTTGTATGTCTGCAAAGCTTTCAATAAGAAAGTCGTGTTCTCAGAGTTCCAGTTAACACTATAAATAGCTTTAGAATAATGTTGTGCTGAGAGCCACAGTACTCCCATTGGTATTTCTGGGAATCCTGTGGAGAGACTGAGGAGCAATGTTCAAGGAAGAAAGAGAATCCTTGTTGGATTTGACTCTCAAGAAGATTTTTACACAGTGTTACATTTTGGTTGAAGTTGCCCTCCATATTCCTGCACTTCCTGGTGTTTGGTGGTATTTCTTGGAAAACTACATGTGGCTGCCACTTCCTACTTGAGACTTTGCAAAGGCATCTGCAACTACAATTTCAACAGCTGCTGTATGAAGAGAGCTTACAGATAAGCCTCTCTGTTCCACAGTCATTTCCTCCTGTCTATAAACAGCTCTGTTTTTGTGACAGTTCTTTCATCATCATCAACTTGACTGAATCCAGAATTCTCCTTCCTCCTTCTATTTGTGTTGTGGATGTCTCAGGCACTCTTCAGGTCAGCTAGGCCTGCTTGTGTAGATTGTTTTTGCATGGTATTGTAGAGATAAGATCCATCCGAGCTATCCATCCAGATAAAAAATTACTTGTATCGAGTCTTGCATCTCAGTCATTTCAAAATACATCAGCTTGACAAAAGCAGCCTTGCCCTACCCTCATCCAGTCAAAATGCCATTGCTAATGCAGTGACTGCTCTCTTTCTCTCCCTCCTGTTTTTAAACTCTGTGATTCTGATCATGTCATCCTGTTTGATTTTCTTCACTGGTTCCTTCTTTTCTGTTATGTTAAACATAACAGCTAGCCTTCACTCCCTAGGCTGTTCAAGGTCTTTTTATTTGATATCAAAAGACCAATTTCCATCTGAACAACATTTGTATCCATCACTTTCCCATTATGCTTTTATGCTAGCATCTTTTGTCTTTCCTCCGTGATCAGTTTATGGAGGAATGGAAAACTTCAACAACCACAGACGTGTTTCATTGGCCTCCTGCAAATCCTTGGAATTCTCATTCACTATGATACCTCCATGTGCTTGACTGTGATTAGACTAATTACTTACTGATGTACCTAATTGAACTGTTGTACTGTGACTAATGTGCTACGTTCAGTCCACTGTTGTCTTAGCGTTTCTTTGAACATTCCTGCTTGCATCTAGCTCCTTGTAATCTGGCTAGTATTTGTACAAAACCCAGCACTTGGGACTCACGAGCCCTCTGGCACTTGGAAGTTCAGAATCATTGAGTGATTAAGGTATGCTTTGTTGTTACTGAGTCTGTATAAGTGGCTGATGGATTATGACATGTTGTGGATTCCAGTAAATAATTTCTCCCACCTCTGTTGAACTTACATACCACTTCATTAGGAATGAATACAGACAGGCATATAGCATCTGGAGATTAATACATCCTAAAGTATTTGTAGATATAGGAATAAAAAACAAAAACAAACTCAATCTTGATCCATTTTTTTGAAGAGTTGCATACATGAGAAGCTCTCTTCAACATAGGTACCCACAGACTTTTGACTTCCTAGAGACTGCAAGTGTGATTTTACTATGTATGCATAGAAAAACTCTGAAATTCACTTGACCTTCCATACCTGATATAAAATGTATAGATTTTTCCTTTTGGGGCCAAAATAATTTGTAATGATTATTTGTTCTTTCTTTCTTTGTCAACTATTTACAGCTTTCAAATAATTTCCATTGTAATAGTGTTTTTGAAAAGTGCTTCTAAACACTGAATTTTGAAATGAAGACTAAAAGGTGCAAAGTCTTTGGGCTTAGGTAGACCTGTAACATCCAAGCCTATGTACGTTTACAGATTTCAGTTGAAAAATTCAGTGTAACATCATTTAATAATTTTTGGTGTCTTAGTTCAAGAGTTGTACTAATGCAATGATAAAACAAAGGTGCCTTTGAAATAAGAGCAAGCTATTAGAGGTATATTCAGTAATTGCTGATTAATAAAACAAGGATAAAACATAACAAAAAGCATATTGACCAAGGAGCTGAGTCAGCGATGAATAAGTGCAGCCCAGGCACAATAACTTTTATGTATGTTGTTCATCTTTTCCACTGCGTATATCACATGTATCAGTGTCTCTGTCCCAGTTTTGTCAATAGAGCTCTTCATTAAAATGAAGAGTCAAAACAAAGCTAGTCACTGAAAATTATTATTCAGGTTTGTAGTGTGTCTTGAACCTTTTATAATTTGGCATATATAACTGCAAACAAACTTCGGCAAAAAGCAAGTAAATGGGCGTATGCATATCTGCAAAGAAATGTTCGCTGTAACCATGATGGTGTGACTGACAAGTACAGAAACAGTGGGGGTTATCTAATGTTTCTGGTTTGGGAAGTAAAATGCTACCTACGTAGAACTATAATCCAATCAAGAGTTTTTTTTACTAATTAGTGACACTCTGAACAAAGTGAGGGAAACCAGTTCGCAGACCTCATGCTGCATGCTGCATTCAATAGCCACTGGTTCTGACTTATAAGACCAGATCAAATACCTCATCTTATGGAGCCCAGTTTTGCTTCAGTCTCAAAATACTGCTTTGTGAAATGTACCGCTTGGCATCTTGAGTTTGCAGAGTTTAAAAATGTACCTTTGTTAGATTAATGAATTCATTGTAAGCAGTGCAGCTCCTTTATCCCTCATACAGAATAAAAGATAAGCTAGTATTTAATTTGGTCAGAAAATTTAAAATCAAATAGTTATTTTCCTTCTTTTAATCAGTTTTAATTGCCTACTATTATATTGCAAATTGTATAATTTGAAAAGCACTGAGAAAAAGTTTTGTGGTTATTAGATATTAGTATTCAAATCTGCCTGGAAGTGTGTATTGCCATGGGAATCAGTGCTTCTGAATACCATTCCAGGCCATAACAGTGATATTCTATATTTTTGCAGGCAACTTAATCCTTTGGTTCCTTAGAGACAAGATGTATTAAATGGAGATGTGACCACATCTCTTAAGAGCAATGTGATGTTAGTATTCTGTGCCATGTTCTGAAGAAGTGACTATTCCTAGAATTCCTTTTTTACTTCAGATGACAATATCTATTTGAAAAAATCTCAGTATTTGTAATTTACATGTATTTGTAATGTACATGTACAGCTATGGGAAATGAGTAATACATTAAAAGAATGAAGAAATTTGGTATTTTGAATTTCCTAATAATTTTTTTGTAGAATTACAGAATTAAAAAAGAAAAAACACATACACAAGAAAACCCAAAAGAACACTTCAAGGAGAGATAAGGACGACTTCAAAAGTAGAAGTCTGAAAGAGAGGGTATTACCAGCTTAATCTGATTCTCTAGGTCGAAGCATGCACATTTCTGCATAATGAAAAAGTTAGAAGTCATGGTTGTACCTATTTTCTAAACATTAGAGCTGATTTAACGTGGTAAATAATGTGATTGCTGATCCATTATCTTCTACAAGAATTCAAAAGCTGCATGACTGCTTTTGGGCTGGTTTACCTGATAAAATCAAGAAAGCGCTGATGGTGAGTGCAAGGCTTCTGGACTTGCATAAAATCAGGAGATGGTCACATGTAGCCAGTTGGAAACAACGTCTTAAAGATTTCTTTTTAATGACATCTGCTTTGCAATAAGACCACCACGTTTTTGCTTTTCAGTTTGAAATAGCTCCGTGGAAGCATTTTGATTTGCTGTTGTTTTTCCATTGTTTTTGTTTTCCTATCTAATCACAAGCAGTAACCCCAAAGTTACTTGAAATAGCAACTGTTCTCCCTGAACTGCAGTTTTATTTTCTTTTGGCTTTTATTTCAGTTGCGGGAGCCAGCTGCTTCAGAGAGTGTGGGAAGCTGACTTGGAGGCCTGTCAGCTGTTGATCCGAGGGTTTCAACTGAAAGAAACCAGTTGCTGTGGCTTTGAGGAAACGGAGAACCAAATGGATGAGCTGGAGATGACTGCTAGTGGCCCTTCTAATTCTGAAAAGAGGAAAGAAGATCACTTTCCAAAGGGCACAGAGTGGAACAATGTTTCCTGTCCCGGGCACAGTAAGCTGAAACAGGTATCTGGAATGCCCTGCAGCTGGATTTGAGGCAATAGAGCTGTTTCTTATTTTGAGAGAAAAAGTTAAATCTGGTCAGAAGGGCAGGTTAAGAATGATCTTAACATCTGTCCTCCAATATGAGATATGAATAAAATAGCTTATTATTTACTCAGAAGCCCTTCAACTCTTTTTCCTGGAACCATCAGTCTTTTCAAAATGTGGAAATTATTCAGGCAGTGAATACAGAGTGTACATAAGGGTTCAAAGGAAAAACAATTTTCTTAAAGATTCTTTAAGTATTTAACAGAAATTACCAGCTGCTCCTCATCATACCAATGAGTTTCACTGTGAGTTAATTCTGCTGACTTGTTAGCCCTCGGTTAGCTGAAGTGGGGAATGGGTGAGTTTTCCTGCTCTAATGGAGAGGTCAAAGGCTTTGTAGCTCAGCTTCCAGTTGGCTTCCAGCACATAGCCAATATTAAAAGAAGGAAAAAGTCATGGGGGTTAAAGGGTCTGAGAAATTTCTTAGAAGTTTTTGTGTTCTTCTCTGGAATGCCATCCTTACTTAAATATTTCTAACAACCTAAAATAAAATAAAATCACTGCACTGTCAAGGAAAAAAAAAAAAAAAAAAAAAAGCTGTTGAAAAGCTTTGTCACCCAATAATAGTAATGTGACAAAAAGGCACTCCAACAGGAGTTGTCAGTTTTACTACCTTGGAATTTGATTGACAAAAATTGAAAGTGTGCTTAATCGCGTGTGCTGCTAGGTGCCATTGAACTGTGCAATACATTGAAAGCTGATATCACATTTTGCATTTATTCTGGCTGAGACTTAGCAGAAAGCAAGGTGTTACCTTACTGTAAAAATCTTCCATTTGAGTAAAATTCTATTTTTAAAGTGGGGTTCATCAGTACTTGCAGGCTAGGAAAGGTGGTCTGCAGACTGAATCCACACAGAGGGCTTTTTTGTTGGAAATAGTATCTGTGGCTTTGATTTAGGTTTTTTTCTCTGTGATTTCTTTTCTTTCTTTTTTTTCTTTTTTTTTTTTTTTTTTTTTTTTTTTTTCCATATTATATCCCTGATGAGTAGGCTGAAGTAATTTGAGCAGCCTGGCTGGTTATGGGAAGTTGTGATTTCCTTTCAAAAGTGCAGCTGAGAAGCTCTGGTGGGTTCAGTGTTGTGTTTTTTTCCTGTAGTGCTCTTGAAATTTGTGCAATAGGTATCATTTCATCTGCAAGCCCAAGTCACTTACATGAAAAGTGGGACTGCTGTCCCTGGAATGACATAAAGGTAAATGAAGTGTGGTGACTTTTGGTTCCAGAGAGAGTCGCAGTAGTCAGAAGGCTGGGTTGTCGAAAGAAAGACTTACTGGTGCCTGTTTTTATAAACAAGTGGAAGCATCTAATGGAAAAACATGTATTTGTCAATATACCCTATTTGATATTATCTACAAGGCTGTGCTGTCCTTGTGAGAGGAATAACTTGATGAGGTTACCTTGTTTCTAGAATGATCCATCCCTCCAACTGTCCTAATACCTAAAGGGAGGGTTGATCATTGAAGCAAAATGAGGAGTGGCATTCCTTATATTTAGAGCTTACTGAATAGCCAGTTTCGAAAGAGTACAGCAAGGGAGTAATAATGCAAATACAGATGCCTTGGAAGGTGCAGGTAATTAATTTACTTGATGGTGAAATGCTATAGACGAAGTGTCCCAGTTCATGTCGTATCTGGCTAAATATAACAGAGAAGTGGATTTGTTTTTGTTGATGTGTATTATAAATACAATTTTGCATATAATTATGTCCTACTGTGTATGCAGAAAGGAAGAAACAAGAAGCAGAAGAATGAGAAAAACAGAATAGATGAATGGAAATGGAAATCAGATGCTGCTTTGCAGGATGGCCATTTTTCATTTTTAAATGCAAATTATCACTATATATAATTTGTCCTGATATAAAATATGCAAGGTGTAAATTCTTTGAAAGTCCAGATATGTTACCATCAAATGTGAGCACAGTTTTATTAACCATCAGCAGTTACTTAGTCATCATAACTGTTTTCTAGGACAGCACTGATATTTTTTTTCCCCAATTCATTTGTGCAGTAGACTATGGCACTGTAAGTAAGGCTTCCTTTGTAAAACTGACTGGTGAAGACTATCACGTGCTTTGGCAGCTCAGCTTACTGAAACATAATTACTCATTTGTTGGTCAAATTAAATAAAATAGGGCCAGAAAAGTTATCCTCACATAATCTGGTTTACTTAGAAATTAAGGTGTACCCCTCTCAACCACAGATACCTCAGACAAATACAATATTTTTTAAAATGATGAAGCAAAGTGATAGACAGTGGGCCTTGTTTCAGTCATGTCAAAGTCAGCTTGCTGTCTAATGTAGTTAAAATAGATTCTCGAATTTTCATACAGGCATGTACTTTCTATACAGTGACTGACTTGCTGAAAATAAGGTGCTCTGCCAATGCAGTTCCAGTTGGTCTTCTGTGAACTAATTGGACTTGTTTTTTCTCCCAAGTCTCAGAGGAATTCAAGATGGATTCTAGTTTTCATTGCAGAAATATTCCAAGCTTTTAAACTGTATGCAAATTCCATTGCCCACATTGCATGTGAGCAAGGTTAAAGTTGCCGAGATAGTTAGAGTTGTAGTTAGATATAAATAAGTACAAGTGATTTCTAAAATATGTAGTAACGTTTCATTTCTCTTCAGACATAAATGCCTGTATATTCTACTCTTTAGGAAATCTTGCTTTATCCTTTGCTTATTGGTAATGCATGTATATTAAAAAAAAGCATTTAATAACACTAGAAATATCAACAATAACTAATAAACAGAGATGTATGTTTGCTGGGACCTCCTTAACACCAAGTGTCTTGATGAATTTGAGTATGTGTGCACTGCAAGCTGGAGTTCCTGACCTATCCTTTTTTCTTTTGCTGCTGCTGTCTGGCATGCTGTGCAGTGTTCCCTCTTAATCACTATGAAGGAAAGAAACACCTACTAGATTTCAAGAAAATTGAGGTGATTAAAGTTACAAGGTAAAAAAAATAAAAATTCAGTAGTGTTAACTTTAGTAAGTCAGCATTTTTGGTAGCTTTCCTATCAGAATTCTTTGTGGATCATTTCTCTTTTTTTCACTATAACTAAAGCAAGGAAAAAGGCTAAGAGTTAGAGCTGTTTTTCTTTACTCACATCTGCGTTCTTCAGTTTTGCCACCTGGAAAGATATTTCAGAACATTTTCTTGATCGCTGACTGGTGTTGGGAAAAGGTTCTTTCATTGCAAAACGTTCATATCACTCACTGTTTTTACAATAAGTAAAAGTCATATTAAATGGACAATTGTGGGGGGAAAAAAACGTAATGTTCAGGGTGATGTCTCTCATTAAAAAGAAGTCATCACAGTGTATGACACATTTTTCAGAATTTATTAATAGCAACCAACAAGAAAGCTTTGGTCAGCAGGCTGCAGCCCACTAACATGAATTGAGATAGCCTGTGATCCAGGAGGCAATTGTGCCATGTGTAAAGGACAAAGCCTTTAGAAAGCTAAATAAACAGTGCTCTCATTTGAGTTTTAATTAAATGTTGTGTTTGTAGAGCTTTAAATGTAATTTGGAAACTTTAAATTTAATCATCTTTTTGAATGTCAGCATTAAGCATCAGTGAAAGTCAGTGTTTGACTGTTTTCTGCATTAATCCAGGGAAGGAGTTGCTGTTTAAAAAAAAAAAAAAAAAAAAAAGCAGCTGGCTTGTATGCAATGGTCAGATCATTGCTGAACAGTCACACACATAGTTGTGCAATAAGATGCCACTTAGTTGTGAGTAATTCTGTCATAGCTATTGAGCTATTGGCAAACATTGCGCCAATTCTTTAGATACAGTTCACAGAATTGCACCAAACCAGAGAACTGCAGCAATTGGAAGAGACCTCAAGAGATCATAGAGTCCAACCCCATTGCTCAAGCAGGTACCCCACAATGGGTAGCGCAGGTAGATGTCCAGGATATGGATCTTGAATATCTCCATAGAAGGAGACTCCATCACTTCTCTGGGCAACCTGTGCCAGTGCTCCCTCATTCCTACAATGAAGAAATTCTTCTATCTTGTTAGTATGGAACTTCCTATGTTCAAATTTTAGGCCATCACTTCCTGTCCTATCACTGCACACCACCGAGAAGAGCCAGGCCTCATCCGTTTGCCTCCCAACCCCCCTTTAGACACTTATAAACATTAATCAGATCCCTTTCCAGTCTTCTTTTCCCCAGGCTGATCAGGCCCAGGTTACCCAGCCTTTCCTCATAAGCAAGATGTTCCAGGCCCTTAATCATCTTTGTGGCCCTCTGATGGACTCCATCTAGGAGATCCCCATTTTTTTTTAAATTGGGGAGCCCAGAATTGGGCACAGTATTTTAAATATGGCCTCACCAGGGCAGAGTAGAAGGCAAGGATTATCTCCCTTGACCTTTCAGCCACATTCTTTTTAATGCACCCCAGGATATCATTGGCCTTCTTGGGAACTGTTACCTTGAGACACTTCTGTCTCAATACCTGCAATGATTGCAAGTATGTTACAGTAAAATTACAATGAGAAAATGAATTCTACAGGTAAAATAAATTTAAACAATCTTTCTTCAGATAGACTTAGGAAATGTCCAATAATAACAACGATCTCATGGCAGAGTAATGACTTTATGCTTTAATATAGAAATACATATATGCTTGTGATAATAAGTATTGACCTATCAAAGCAATATCCCTATCTCAGTTTATTTAAATGTTATCAATATTGTTGTGTATGGTAAGTATTAATGCTTTTCCAATAATATTAACTGAGTGGTTTTTTTTTTTTTGTTGCTCCTCAACTGATCAAGGAAATATTGGCTAATTACTTATAGAATTTACAGATCAATTAAGTTTTGAGACAGGAACATAGTTACCACAGATTATTAATATGAACCATCTCTGGTGTTCTCTCACTTCTCTTGCCCAAAGTGACTTAGAAGATTTGTGCTAGAAAACTTCTGTAGACTTCTGAACAGTGTACGTAGATTGGTAAGAGTCTGGTAGATAAGTTTATCTCAGTTTTTCAGTTTTAGAGCCCATGTCCATGTTGGTTCTAACAGAGAAGCCAAAAGTCAGGCTTTAATAAAAAGTATTTAAATTTAACTTCAAATATTGGGTGGCTGCCACAGCTCCACTATAAACCTGACTGAAATATTTCATAGATGTGTAGTGAAATGATGTAATTGTTCACCTTATACAAGTTTATGTGCTATACCGTTTTTGTAAGTTCCATTGAAATCTTAATGTTTATACAACTTCTATCTACCATATATTTAATAACTTATATCTAACAGGTTGTTGAAGACATTTCATTTGGAGCAGAGGGTCATTTATCTGAGGTAAGTGTTTTCTAGACAGCATAAAGTGGTGATATTATACAGACACTTCTTGGGCTGAATTAAAACTAATGATATCTATTTCTATAGTGTTACCTTTGGGTAAAAATATGAGAGCAAAATCACTATGAAGTACTCAGACATTTAGAAAAATGGCATAGGCACAAATAGAGTAGTCCCATTCTTTTATTCTGTAAAAGATAATGGCAAAATTACTGTGTATTCTGGAGAGTTTATAGTTAAATTGCACTTTTCTAATGCTTTTTATACAAATGAATGACAGAATGGGTATGCTGGCGAAATCTAGGATAGATTATATTTAGCCAGCTGTACTGTAGCACCACAATAATGCTTAAGAATGGAACAAAATCATGATATTTTACTTGGCTCCTTGTGTACCACTAAAAATACCTTTATAAATCCCTTTGAATTTATTTGAGAAGTATAAAAGCATACGGCAGCAGAATATATGTCAATAGGAATTTCACCTGAATAAAAATACTGAATGTTTGTCATTTTACACTATTTTCATAAATAAAAAGATGTCAGATCCTATTCAATATATTTCAGCAAATTCCAGAATAATTGAGTAGCATGAGATGTATTTCCTATGAGAGTAAGTGTTGAGAAAAATCTGCTTGTTACTGTCTACATGCAAACTAGAAGTTCAGGTAATACTTGCATAAGGAGATTCATAGTGGTTTGTGGAGTTGTACTGTTTGAGTGTCCAATTTTGGATCAGTATGCCTTGGGTTGCAAGCCACATATTAAAGAAATTAACATCTACGCATTATGTCCAGTCAGCAAAGCAATGGCATGGGTAAATAATGCCCTATTCACCTTCCACAATAGTGCACATCCCACGTGACAAGTATGAGTTATAAGCATTAGCCCAGCAAATTTGTAAAAAATAATATAAAATGAAAATTTGCAGTTCAGGATATCTACTTCCATGATGACTTTCTTTGGATTCCCATCAAAGATTTCAATGGCTGTAGAGCAGCTGAAATGCTCCAGGAAAGAAAATCTACTGTAAAACTGAAGACTGATCAGTGATCATCTATACAAGGGGACTGCTGCATGAGAACATGCTTAAGATCCCCTGCTTAGCTATATGTGAATTCAGCATAAATAAAAATGGGAATCCTTGAGTGTGAAGGTGAACTTTGCAAAAAATGTTCACCAGAAAATGCAAATAGACTGTCTCAACCGTGAATTTTGCTGGGAGTTATAGCAAAACCGTTCAGGTACACAGTGGATGACATGAAGTAGAAGCAGTGGTCCCACAGAATAATGGTAGCAAAAAGCTCTACTGCTGGAAAGGCAAAATGAGAGAATGTGGGTGGTGATAGATGCCAAGAGAGCAAAAGATTTTCTGGAAATTGCATTTGATTCAGACCAATACAGATGAGAGGTCTGCAGAAAGCTTGTGTGCAGCAGTGACCTGCACTGAAAGCCCAGACCTTGACTGAAGAAGTTGTCCTTTTACTCAGCAGCAAATAAGCCTGGAACATGAAAGTATTGTGCATGCTGGGCTTATGAATACACCAGAGAGCCCAGGCATGGAGGGTTAATGCTGTGGAAGCCTTTAGTAAGAAATTATGGTCTTATAGTCCTCAGAGACAGAACAACTTTCAAAGTGTTGAGGGGAAAATTGCATAAAGAAAATTGAGAGCAACAATATAAAAAAAAGGAAATGGAAATGAGTTAGAAGTCCAGGCTCTCACCCACACTGCCACAGCTGGATTGATGTTGACTTATAGACAGCTCTATAAAGAATCTGTGAAACTGTCAGCACTCCATACCATGTCAAGGCTTTGCCCAAATGTTCCTTTGACAGTCTGGTCCCTAAATTTTTGTCAGTCTCCCCATTGCCTGCAGGAGGTCACTCTGTTAGTCATTCCAGATTGTTGCATCTAAGTGACTTGGGAGCAGAGATGAGAATGAACAATACTACAAGCCACCTATAAATTGTATTCAGCTATGGTGACTCCTATCACAGCAGGATGTGGATGTTAGAAAACAGTTTGGTGCTTTTGTTTCTTTTCCAAGTCCTGGCCCACTGTGAGTTTTTATTTGTGAGTCAATAAATAGCCTTATTTTCCCACAAGTGGAACTGGAATTGTCACAGTTTAATTAGATGAGCCAGTGAAGTATTTTGCATGGTTTGGGAAGTCTGCACTCAGGGAAGACCTTGAGTCTACTAAGAGGAGAACGAAAAGACTGCTGTCACACAGGCTATGTCTGCATACCTACTTTTCCAAGGATGTTCCTCTTTGGCTATAGTGGAAGAGACAAGAGGGAAAGAATTGCCAACATCAAGCTGTACTTTCGATGAGTCATTTAACATTCTCTTGTGTTGTCATATCCCTGCAGAGGAGGGATCAGTGCAAGCAAAGGGAATGTGGGAAAAGTGTGTGATTGTGGAGAAGAGATTGTTCACAGTTAGAAAACAGCTGTCTGGAAAGCTTTATGTCTGATTTATGCATATGAGAAACTAGAGCATGTTGTAGTGCTGAATTCTCCCAAATATGCACAAGTAGGCTGATGGAACAAGCCAGCAATCTGTAAGTAGAAGGTGATAAGGGCAGAAGTAATTGGGAAAAAGACTTGAACTTAGTTCTGAGAGCTATCTCCATTAAAAATAAAGTAACAAGTCATTTGAAGAAAATTGAGGGAACAATAGGTAGAAGGAAGCAGCTGATAAGTTTTGCTACTCTTCAGATGATGTCATATTTCCAGTAAAGTCTCATATCCTTTTGGTGCAGAAGAGAGCACACAGTTACAGACTGTGTCTATGTCAGAGCTTCTTTAGTGGCCCAAAAGAATTTTGAGAAGGAAAAAGTGTTACTAACAATGAGCCTAAAAGAATAATGCACAGTGTAAAGTGAACCAGGAAGACCACAGTGCACATTAAATAGTAAGCAAAAGATGCAAACTGGCAGGAGACTTCAGTGGTGAGGGACACATTAGGGATAGCTGAAAGAAAGCATCGTATGTTTTCTAATAAGGGTTAATGAGAGAATAATAAAAAGAGAACAAAGTGCAGATTATTTTTCTTTATTTTTTTACTTTCGTTTTTTTTTTTTTTTTCTAGAAGTAATAAATTGTGTCCATACGTATGGAATATTCTTAGTATTTACCTGAAGCTAGCAAGAGAAGATCATGGTAAAGGGTCTGAATGTAAATGAGATGCACTCAAGTCAGGCTAGTCTGATGAAATTTTTTCTAGAATTCATAGGAATCAAGAAAAACAATCTCCAAACCATTAACAAGGCTCTCTGGGAACTCCAAATGAAGGCTGAAGTCCCAGGAGATCAGTAAAAAGCAGAGCTGGTATTTGCCTTTAAAAAGGAGATAGACAAGGAGTCTGTGCACCAGTCAACATAACTTCAATTAGGATTGGAATTCCAAATGTTCTTGATAAATTGAAAGAGTAGCCTGAAATCAATATGATAGATATATTAAAAGACAGTTGCAAATTACAGTTGGAGAAGAAAAAAGTTATGTTTATGTATACAGATGGCAAATAACAGCTAAGATGGCAATATTGCAGAGTTGGAAAGGAGGGTTATAATGGACTACAAATAGAGTGGGATTCATTACCATGATCCTGTTGCAACAAAAAGCAAAAGTCATTTGCAACCTCATTAACGGGAATGACAGTTGTAAGAAATAATTACTGTGCTTAGTTGAGAATGTCAGAGCCTCCACATGAATACGACATCGGTCTGCGCACCTCTCTATGTGGAAGATAGGGCATGCTGGAGAAAGGAAGAAAACCTATAGGAATAAAATGTTCATTAACTAGCCATTCATGCCATGATGCTAGGATGACTGTGGTCAAGAGTAAGAGGCGTTATTTTCGGAGTCTGAGATTAGGCCTGCTATCAGTATCTGCTTTGTCCTCCTCATCTACAACACCAGCCCCTAGCAGTGCACTCAGTAGGAATTCTGGGAGCAGGGCAGAGGCAAAGGCTTCTTTTAGCTGTGCTTTAGACACTATGGCTATGTAGCTCACTAACTGAGGGCGTACACACACAGCCTGCATGTGACACAAGCATCTGCTCAAGCAAGACAAGCATATGGATGTTTGCATTTTATTCTTAGAAATGATTTAAGAAGTGCCCTGGCCTGACTTTCTGGAGTTTCAAGTGCTCACAATTTCCATTAACTTTGGTGAGGGGTGAGGGCAAGCATGCAGCACTTCTGCAAACAATAAGTCACTGTTCTAAGCCCTGTGCCATAACAAGAAGTATCTGTTTCCAAGGGCGGCATTTTGTAGTTATTTATGTTGCTTTAAATGATTTTACCTTTTATGGGAGTGAGAGGATTTAGTAGTGAGAAGATTATTTTTGGTAGAGAGAGCAATTTTTGGTAAAAAAAAAATCTGGCTATGATGTTCTGCAGGTCTTCTAAGGCTTTTATTTTCCAATTTCATTGGGGTGATGATACTGCTAGGTTGAAGAAAAGCAACTTCTTTTTACCATGTTCCTGTGAAGGAAGAACAGGTTTTCAGGATGTATCTGGAATCCTGCTTCTCAGTGCAGCAACCATACTAATACACACTCTAATTCCTAGCGGAATTAGATTTATCTAGCTGCTGGAACACTGATTCTTCTGTACAAAGTTGCTGAACTGAATTCAAGAGAGCATAGAAGGTATTTGCACTGGAAAAGTTGAATAAACATTTAATTTGAGTAATGCTGTTGAGGAGCTGTTGCTCATAGGTGACTAAAATGGCTGTTGAAAAGATAAAACAAAATGCAGAAGACTGAAGTGAAGCCATTTCCTCTGCTCTTAATTCAGTGCTCTAATTCTGTGCAGCAGCTGGAAAATTGTCAGCTTTTTATGTTTCTCACATCCCTGGGACAGAGAGAGGATTTCCAATTCCCACTTTGCGTGAGAAGGCAGAGGAATTCTTCAGTTAATAAAAAAAAAAACAAAACAAATTAATAAATCGCATCCTAATTTGTACCATTTCTACCTGCTTCGGGATTTTGAAGACAATCCCAACCTCCTCCATGATCAGTTCACAGAAAAATCCATAAAGCAATATTGCATCTCAGCTCTTTCCTGGCTGCTTCAATCTCTCTCCTAGCTGCTTCTTAAAATTGCTGTTAGGGCAGAAATAGCTAAAGTCTTAAGACTTCCAGTAGCTTATGGCACTGACATCACTTACAAGCTTGAATGAATTGTATCTTATTTATATGTCAAGCTGGAGGCAGAGTCCACTTCCCTCTCAAAGTGCTGTTGATCAGTGTACAGTTCCACTTTCCAATCAGGAGATGTGAATAGTGTGTGTGTGTCAGTGCCAGCAGTTTCCCTACCTACATGGACAAACATCAAACAAAAATGCCACTAGTGATATTAGTAGGCATAGAAGGCACTGAAAGGAACCTTTCCTACTTCTCTGGGTTATTGTGCTTTCTTCATATGAGGATCTGGGGGTGAGAGCTGTGGAATTAACTGAATCTTTAGAATTTTTCCAGTTTCTTTTTTGAGAGCAATGTGTTTTTGCCATCTCATGTAGAGCTCTTGGTATTAAACTAAAATTAGAGTTATCTGTACCAGTGCACCATAATAAAAAACGATTATATATAAATATAGGCCAAAATAAAATAGGCCACTCGCATATACTGTAAAATCACAATCTGTGGGATAGCCCTCCTGTGAGTTTCGCATGATGTCTGTGAATATTTTCTTGGGAAACAATGCTTTTTCTAAACTATGGAGGAACTTCTCTTTTCAGCTGAAAAGGCAGCTCTGTGCCTTAAAGGTACAAAAATAGTTTATCTTACATAGTTATTGCTATATTGAAGCTGTAGAGTTCACATCAGAAGTTTAGCATTAATGGAATGTAACACCTAAATTATGGAGTTATTGTAGTTATACCACAGAAAAGACATAGCCATACAGTTGTGATTAAATAGGCTGCAAGTGTTCGGTGATTAAACAAGTTTAATTTTTTTTTTTACCTAGTAACTTCCTGCCTCTCTGTATTGTTTGAACAATTCTGCATTGAGCACTTAGTTTTTCCTAGTACTCATTTTGTCATTTATCTTAGTTTCTAAAGTAAACAGGATTTCAGTTGCATTTTTAGACAATTCAATATGTACTTGAAATGTGCTGTAGCTTTACTATGTTTTTTACATTTGAGATATTTTACTTTAAGTGGGAATGTAAGTATTTAGCTGACAAACAAATTAATGCCTATAGTTGTAACAATTACAGAATGTTATTTCTGAGCATGTTTAATGTGGGAACAATGCAGAACCCCAAAACACAAATTTGTATTTACACAAAGCTTCGTGGCTTTGCTACAGAATGTATATTAACCCAAATTCCTTTGGGCCTGAGGGCTTGTTCAGGGCTTCCTTCCATCACTCCTGAGACTCTTCTTTACCCGACCATAAAGTTTTATTTAAAAATGAAAAGAAAATATCAATAAGATCAGAATAGGTAGCCACACACTAGTAAATGTAGTCATCCTTTTGCATTGCTGCTGTGAATTTCAAGTTATATTTTATCTCAAATTTTCAGGATTTGAGGACCTCAGAACTAGGCCATACTTGCAACTTGGAGCCTCTTTTTTAACCATGTATCTAAATGCTTCTCATCAATCTCTCTTATCTCATCTGATGGTGTAGGTCAGCGAGGGTGTAGGTCTAAAAGGCCCATTTTACCCTCTTTGTCCACTGGCATGCAGATTAGGAATGTATTTTCCACTGTGGATGTTCACAACAGGGCTAGACAAATGCAGCAGTGTGCTTATCATTTAGATTAGATGCTCAGTGTGACTCCTTGTGCTTCTGTTTACTAGACAGGAAACATGAGGACCATTTTAAACTGGAGGAAATACGTAGATCTTCTCTTAGAGCAAAGTTGTGGCAGTACTAATTCATTGAATGATTATTTGGACAAACTGTCCCACTATCAACAGTATTGTCTTGCTAAAAGCAGTAAATGGATCAGACAAAAGTATATAATAAATTGATTTTGCATGAGCTGTACTCTGCTTTTTATGTGATGCTGTAAAATACTATTTCCTCAGCATCTGTACAGGAATACTTCATTTTGCCTAAGTACACAGTCTGTAGAAAGAATCTGATCTGAATTCATTTATGGATTTTGTCTGTCAGAGCAACCCTTAGGAGTCTATGCATTAATTAAAAGTGATTGTTCCTAAATTAACTCTTCAATGATGATGTAACGCTGCATATTTTTTGTCTTGTTTTCTTGCGTGTTTGTGATGAGAGTTGTGTGAAGATCTGATTTTCTTACGAGTAACTGCTAAAGAAAAATCTCTGCTCAGAATGTGGAGGTTTGTCTAGAATGGTCATCATTTTAGTTGTGTTTTCAGAGTAGTTTTACTTACAATTTACTGAATCTTTTACAGTTTTGCTACAATTTACTGAACTTTTTCTTTCTAGCATGAGGCCTAGGTCCTTTTAGACAACTGACATCTGTTCTTGTATGCGTGTCATAGAACGATCCTTGAAAGCTTTCTGTTGATATAAATTGCCTGGGTTATCCCACTTCCTAAAAACATGTGGAGTCCTGCTGGTGTATCAAATAACAATTTAGCAGCTGGATGGAAGACTGTTCTTCATCTTCTGTCCCCAGCCCTGAAACAAGGACATTTCTAGTTGATGCAGGAAGAACATATATCTTCTCCTCCCCTGTTCTTACTTTAAAAACAATGGGGCAATTTTACTTCCATAGATTCTGTTGAATGATGTCATACATTCTGGTATCTGATAATGACTCTGAAGATGGCTGCCACGGTTCTGTGCACCAACCAGAGATTCAAACAGCTGATTCTCATGTGTATCCCAGTGTCTAATCTGTAGGCATTTGCAGCATAACCTCTTCCCAACTCACTTGTCCAGGCTTTGAGCTGAAGCTTATTGTATCCCTGTGCAATCTGCTCAATAGCCGTGTCTGGCAGCAAGCATAGAAAGGCAGAAAGGTCAGAGCTCTGTGCTGTAGCAGAGGATGTAACAGACGATGTACCAGCAAGCAGAGCTCTTCTGACATTTGACTCTATGTGCGCAATGCATGACACAAACTGTAAGGGCAGCATGAAATCAAGGAGCGGTAAATGTGTTTACCAAAAATCAGAGTGCTTCACAATGGGCAATGTTCCTCCAATTCCTAGAATGATTTCATTGACTGAAGGTTTGATTTCTCTCACATAGCCAAAGATGCCTGCTATTACATCAGCAGTTCAGTGCAAGGGACTATGAATACTTTTCCAAAGGAACAAAAGTTTTCTGACGTTTGTAGATGGCGACATGTGTGGCTGGTTTTATACATGAATACATACATATCTAGGGAAAATATAGTTATCTGGACTCCAGTTGATGAATGATCCATTTTTTTTTTCAGCATAGTTCCAGGAGAAGTTCATCTTGACACCATAGTCTTTTCCCCCTTTTTCCTCAGGGTTGGGGGCAGGCAGAGACTAGTCTCAGTGATGTACAAATTATTTGATTTTTTTCCACTCAAATATGACACTTACCTGAGTCATTTCTCAAAGAGGAAGTGAATACAAAATATGGAAGATATAAATTATCTTTGCTCAGTACATCCAAAAGCAAACAAATCTGTAGGAACCGCCTTTCTAATGGGTTCAGAATATTCAATTTAAAACAGAAGAAGCATTTGTCTATATAAAGTTGAAAGTGGGCAACCATTATTTTTGAAAATTTGTACTTGTTATACATAGTAACATAGTGTAGTTTCATCTTGTATTTCATAAGAATTTAATGTGTTTTCTCTGATCGGTTGAGCAATGTTCCTAAGTATTCTAGCCAAATTTTTCCTCAGGCAGCAAGTATATTTTTGTTGTTATATGAGATGCCAAAAGTGACGCTTCATGAAATGCTGAAATGGCCTCAATGTGTAAATCATATTTAGAAAAACAACCTAAAATTTAGGAACCTAAATGGTGTAGTCAGCGTGAGCTTTCCCTCCCCTGCTGTGGTGAGACAACATGGAGGAGAGAGAGCAGTTCAGACTTCACACTCCTTTAATCCTGTGCTGAAAGTGAGATCACGGCTTCTTTCTGATGGGAAATAGACTGAGATGACAAGCTCGTTTCAATCCATATAAATCAACAAATTACTGTATAGTAATAACTTTTTATCTCTTTAACTTGGATTAGGTTTCAAACAATATCTTAGCACTTCAAAACATCATATCCCCCCACTAATATTTTATTTTCACCCTTAGTTTGATGCAAATATTAGATAGAAAAGTACAATTGGCAATAAGCATGATTTCTTTTTCCACTATCTCTAGGAGTTCTTCATATTTTCTGCAGAGCTGGGGGAGAAATGTGAAGCAATAAGTGAGAAACTAGTGCATCTGGAAGACCAACTGCAATCTTCAGTCTGCAGAGTTGATGAAGGTATAATTCATATCCTTTTTGATATATCTATAGATAGTATCGACCTACGTAAGTACGTATGATGCAAAATACTTTCAGATTCAAATGGGGTAGTAGTTCTTAATGCAGATTAGTATTATACTAAGACAGATATAACTGATTGTTTTGCTGAAGTGAAATTTCTTGTTGTAACAAGTCGTCCTACAGTGCATTCTCACCATGGTCTGATCTACATTCAATTGATTTAAACTGAAATTATTTCTTTGTTAATTGAAATTAGGCATCGAAATGCTTTTACATTTTCAAAGGATTGCTACAGTCCTTTCATTGGTACTGCCCACATAAGTGAACAACTACCAAAAACTGCTTGAATACAAGCATCCACATGCATACCTTTGTTGGCATGATTTAGTTAAATTGTACATCGTTGACTCAGGCTGTGTATATGGTCAGGTGTAACTTGGCTTTTCTTTCCCTTTTGAAAAAACTTGCCAGCACAGGCATCATACGGTATCCTATGCAATCTAATCTGCCTCTGACACTCCAGTGCAAGTAGCTGGATGAGATATATTATAAAACACTCTTATCATTTTCTGTGCTTCATCTGTTTGAAGACTGCTTAACCTTTACAGGGGCATTTGTTAGGCCTTCATCTGTGGAAATTTTTCAAAATTTAATGGCATAGAATATTTCTCTCATTTACGACTTCCATAAAAACGTACCACAAATGAGATTTTGTTCTTCTAAGACAGGAAAAAGAGAATAAGAACCAAGAGATCAAAGAAGATTAGAATATTCAGTTACTTTTTACTGGAAAAGAGGTGGTAGATGAGTGGATAAGGAAGAAGAATGAGTGCATTCATGTGATGAACACAGTTGCCCTTATAGAAACCTGAAGGTGAGCTCAGGTAATGATGGTGCTAAAAAGTACTCAGTTCCTCCCAAGGTGAAGTGAGCAGTCATGCAGGAAAAAGTGCAGCGCAAAACTAGAAAAGAGAATCAGTAGAACTTGTGAAAATACTACCTTGTTTTCGGTAACTGAGCATCTATTTCTAGCTGTGGCTAAGTATGGAGAGGAGAAATCCAGTTACTAATTTGTCAGCTACTTCAAACCTTTCTTTTCAAAGCATTTCAATGTACCAAAATACTTCTTATTGTACTTATCACAAGGATAGCTTCAATATTCTGTCAATCATATTTGCAGCATGTGTGCTCTGTTGCAGCTTTTCCCCTCCAACATTTCTTATAAGCATTCTTTTCAGAGAAATCCGTGTTTATCTATCTTGTGTATATGCACAGCATCTACTTCCTTCCCTCCATCCCTTACATATGTTTCCTCGCAAATGAACGTCATTCTTTAACTCTAGTAGAACACTGAGGTTTAGATTGATAGGTTTTTTTCTATTGAAGTTTATATTCAGACCTGTTTACTAAGATAGGTCTGATCGTAGTTAGTTTGCTATGCAGAGTGCATTAACTCAAAAAAAAAACCCTGCATTTTTTATTTGTGATGAAGATACTCTGCAATTACATAACGTAGTACTTAGCTGTATTTTCTATGGACCCTGTACATTTCTTTGTAGCTGCTGAAACTGCAAAAGTAAGCTGAGAAGATTAAACCTAATCATTGGAAGTTGAGAAGAGTTGTAGATTAAACTCATTCTTAGCCAAAACTGTCTGATACAGATCTGGTGTCCTGTATTGGTGAAATTCAGCTCACATTATCTAAATAAAGAAATGTACAACCTGTGATATCTTGGTTCTCCTAGTAAGAACATAAGCTACAAAATATGAAATTATGTTTCAAACATAGGGACATACAGACAAGCAGTTCAGCAATTCAGCTACCGCTCATTAACATTCAGTTATTATTTCAGAAGTAGTCCAGACCAACATGCATAAAATGTTACCATCTGGCACATGTAATCACTGTGCTGTACTTCAAAAAGGAATGAGAATAGCTACCACAACACTACAGACCTATAGACTGGATTTTTTTTTATGTTTTTTTGTTTGTTTGTTTGTTTGTTTTTTAATAAAAACTGCCCAGAGTCTGTAAAATAAACATTTACTCATTAGTAACTCGCTTATATTGCAGGAACCAGCACTGAGACTGGTGTCAGTCATTAGTATCAATAGATTGCCCTTCTCGTCCCTCTAAAAACTATCTTACATATACCTATTACAAACTGCAGTAGGTAAAAAAATCTAAGGGGCTACAAGAATGTAGATTGGTTCTGTTGTCTTCTAAACACTTCTACAGACCCCACTGAGAAAAATAAATGCTCTTGAGCCATTTGCCAATGTTATTGTGTGTTATAGCTTTGATTAATAATTAAGTTTGTATTAGAAGAAAAATCCCAGATGTCATTGTTTTTCATTCTGCATTTTGATGGCATGAAACACTTAATTCAATCATGCTGCTAGTTGTAATTGCTAGCACAACCTGCACAAAAGAGAAATCTAGTGGAATTTCTTGGTCCTAAGTATTTGCACAAACCCACTCAGAATTCTCAGTTTATACAGAAGCTTTTCATGGTAAATATTAATCTGTACTTTTGTATAAAAAGCATCAAACAATGAAGAGGAAGGAGGAGAAGAGTTCATCTCTAGCACTATGATATATTTGCTAAATTCAGTGTAGTATAGACAAATAAACCCACAAAACATTCAATTACAGTTAATCATTGGAAAGTGTAAGAAAACAGTCCACATCATTAATTAGGAAAACCAAAGGAGGAGAGGTGACTCATTCTGGTGTCTGCAGAGCTGATGAGAGGTGTTACTTTCCTGACAGTAAAGGCCTGGAATTCCCAGTAAAATTAAATGGAGCCTATATTGCAATTTCACAGTCATTTTTGTTCTTAATTAGCAGTTGCATTTTGACAGACAACTTGAATGCATGTAATAGATCTTCCCCGTGAAAAAGCTTTTGTTGGAAGAAGAGCTGGATGGACTATTACTTAAAAGCCATGTAAAATCTCCATATCTCAACATAAATGAATGTTTTAAACAGTTTTTCTGAAAATAGAGTGTTGTGCCTAAACGTCCATTAGGCACTAGAAATTACATTGCCAGTCTTTCACTGTTATGTGACAGACTCTTGTGTATAACTTGCTTTACACCAGTATAGATTTTGCACAGAATCAGTGATACAGAATTCAGTCCTTGACTGTACTTCACTGAACAATCTCATCGAGTGAACCTGTAAGTAATGTTGGGATCCCACAAGAGTGAGGATTGCCAATGGTATGCTCTTAGATTTTTATTTTGAATGACAGGAGAAATGGTCCATCGTGGTGTGTCACACTGAGAGAACATGGTTACACCTTCCTTGTTCATGCTGTGACAGAGGTAGGTCAGTGCTTTTCCACCCATGCACTTGGTTGTCTTCTGTATCTCACTAGAGCAAGTGTTTCAGAGACAGCTGTTATCCAGATCACTGGAAAGGCAAAGTTTTTAAAAATGTTTTGGTGATTCTGGTTTTTGTTGTTGCTGCTAAGCAGGAGTGTTGAGTTATTTTGTAGAACTACGTCTTACAGCTGTGAAAGAGGGAGACATGAATGGAAAAAGGAAGTGGAATATTCTTGATGTGGATTCACTACCGTTGTGGTGTGAGGTGCTCTCTTCTGCCACTGCAGCACTCAGCTACTAAAAACAAGAAAAATACGTAAATAAAAACTGTTTCTGATTTTTTTCTGCTCTTAATTTGCTTTCCAGATGTCCAAAATTGCTGTTATTCTCTAAAATCCCGTAAGATTAACTTCCTTTATCTCAGCCCTAGGACAGCCAACTACTCAGCTGTCTTTCCAAGGTCTTTTGTCTTACAATATACTCAGTTTCTAATATTTCCTATAGGATGACAATTGTTTTGTAATATCTACTTTTTGTCTCTTTTCTCTAAACATCTGTGCTAGGAGACAGAAGATATGCTGATGAACCAGTGGCCCCCCTTTTTTTTTTTCACTAAAAATTAAGCAACTCTACAATCATTAGACAGACAATCATTAGACAGATCTGCTTTTATCTTCTTGACAATCATAGATTCTGCTATGATGTGAGTTCAAATATCCTTCTTCAGGAGGATCTTGACAGATCTTTCACAAGACTTTTTCTAAAGAGAAAGTCAAATGGGCAAAAAGCTTCAAGACTACATTAGAGTAGCATTGTTATTGCTGATAATGGATTGGATTTGTATGATATTGTTTCCAAGTACTTTAGCTTACTACTTGTGCTACATTGGAGATATTTTGCCAATTTTTCACTGGAAGATAACAGAACCAGAACATATTCCTTGCTGAAACTTGTTCAGGGCTACTGCCTTTGATACTGGCTCAACATCTGCAACACTGGATAGAGAATTTAAGCATGAGGGGGGCATTTACATATGGACCCATGCAAATGCATGTGTTTGTTTTTTGGTGGGGGGGGTTGTTTTTTTTTTTGTTTTTCATTTTTAAAATGAGCAAAGCTGATGATTAGACATAACCTCTGTAACATGGATAGAAATTCCATGCTTAGCCTTATGTCATGTATTTTTCCTAGCCATAAGGACTTGCTTGATAGTTACGGATGTACATCTAACTGTGGAGCTATGAGTAACACCACACTGTTATTGAAACGCAAAGAGTTTATTGAATCTTGCTGTAGGTAAGACTAAGCAGTCATTGCTCTCATTGCCCCCATCTTTCTATTGGTTAAGAGTTTATTTTCCCACCTATTTTTTTTTCATCCTCCAATTTTTCAAATGTTTCAATTTTCCTTTATACCTGAAAAGAATTTTGTAATTGCTTGGGATATTACAAATAACAGCATGTAGTCAGAGGCTGCACATCAGAAGTAATTAAATTTCTGAGGCTGCATGGTGTTCATATGTTGAAGAATTTTCAGCAGAGCCTCTTGATTGAATTGCAGAGTGGTAGACAGTCCAGGAGCACTTATAAGAGAATAATGATGTTTCTTACTTCAGAGAAGCTGTGAGGCATAATTGATTTGTCCTTGTATGGTGTTTTGAGATCCTAGGATAAGAAGTTACTGGGTGCTGCTGTGACTGCCTGTGAGTAGTCAGAGACAGAATCTACTCACCTTATTAGAGCTGTCCAGAAATTAGAAATATGCATGATTACTCCTGGTGAATGAATTAAATCATCATACTAAAAACGTACAACCACACAGAGATGAAATTTTGAGGAAGTGAAACAGAACCAAAAGCTGCCAAAAGGGTTTTCAGAGGCCTGTAACTACCTGAAGTAGTGGTATTTTTGAATGGTTTTCCTGTGGTTTGGTGTAGTCACAATTTTTCAAAGGCAGAAACTCACGTTTTATGATTGCATAACCTGAGGCCATCTTTCTTTTGTTGACATTGTGTTGACATCATGTTTGGGTAAAACAACATTTCATAATGGATGGTCTCCATAAAGGATAAAGCCTGTCCTTGTGCATTATTCTTCCTCTGCATTGTGTTTTTAAAGTGAGTTGTTTTGGTGTCAACCTGTTTCATTCCTCATGAAAAAGTGCATTTTTGATTCTCTTGTAAATCCTCCAATTGGTGAATTACTTCTAGAGCTGAGCTTATTTTTTTTTCCCTTGAGCCTTTCACATTTGCAGTTTGGGGTCCTTGCCCTGTAATTGTATCTGTACATCAGGGAACACTGGCTTCAGTATGGTTGGCCTTAGCTTTCATTCACAGAAATGTGGTTGTTGGTTTGTGTGTCCAGCTTCAAAATCCACCCTGTATCCAGCAGGAAATCAACAGTTTGTGTGGTTGCCTTTTCAATATAGCATCGTCTCCCTCCTTCCCATGAGAAGGGTATCCAACCAGTATCTTCCCTTCCCTCCCCATTTTATAACTGCTAAATAATGCTACTTGAGAACTTTGCCTGTTTTTTTTTTTTTTTTTTTTGTGGGTTTTTTTTTTTTTTTTTTTTTTTTGAAAGCAAGTGAGATAAATGTATTAATATTTAATCTAAATAATTTGGAAGAACTTGAAGCTACAATTAGATAGCCATGGCCATCTGCTCTGAGCAGAGCAGCCATTTATTAAATAACTTGGAAAGAGAAAAGGAGCTGCCAATCACCTATAGAATTATTCCTTAATAAAGCTTGCACAGTCTCTGCAGAGGGAGATCCAGGTGGTGAAGGAGACGCTCCAGACCATGCTGCTGCAACTTCAGCCAGCCAGGGAGGCAGGGGACGAAAAAGCTGGAGACTTCCTCTGTGACAGCTGGTGTCCAGGAAAGCAGGACTCGAAGGAATAATGAGCAGAAAGAGCTGGTAGGATGACATTAATACACAAAGGGCTGCTTTTAGTAACTGAATACTCTTTTACCAAGCCTCAGGGATCTCTTCCCTCCCTGCATAACTAATAACTAAATCAATTATGGAGAAACAGAGCCTGGAGGTCTATCATCAGAAGTATTCTACACAGCCTCGCATGTTTTGGCACAGATTGGGAAACAGCTTTCAGAGCAGAGCATCCCTTGTAAATGTGTAGATTACAAATTGATACATTTCAAGTGAGTCTGCAAAGTTGCCTTTAATGTCAGTGAAACGTTCTCCTTGAAGACTTGTAAACAGTATCTGTCTTCCTTGCTCACGGATTTTTTCCCATTTAAAAAATGTAGTGTTAAAGCTGGAACATCTAGTATTTCTCAAAAAAATAGCTGTAAGAACAAGAACTTTTGTGTTGTTTTTTTTTCTTTTTTTTCCCCCTTTGGCTTTAGCAGTTTTCTTACACTGAATGTATTTACACATTCCTACCAATAATTAAATCAACAGGATGAAATTCAAGCTAACAGAGTTCTTTTAAGTGAAATTTGAAGCTCATTTACTCAATGGTATTGAGTACAGGAAAGGTAACTAACAGCAGCCCCTACAGCAGTAGTTCAACTGTTTTCATTAGGTATTAATATAAAGTTGTTTTAGTATTACAGGGATTGTAAAACACACACAGAATACTTTGTTGGTGATTTGTGCTCCTTTTATTTAAGTGTGGTATGACCAATATGTCATTTAAGTTGCCTTGTAAAGTTTACTATTACTGTTGTATTACTTTGATCTTCCTTCTTATAAACTCCAGAAGGAACGCAGATTTCTTTTTTTTTTTTAATTTTTTTTTTTTACTCCTGTCAGACACATATGTATACTTAAACATGTATTTTTAATAGGAAAGAGAAGCAATGTTTCATTGAAGCCAGTTAACACAAGTGACCTATATTTAGATCACTGCTCAAAACAGTTAAATCTTTTAAGAAATTCAGATTGAACACTTGGATACCCAAATGTATCTGATATTATCTGACATCACAAAGTTCTACTTCTGCCATCTAGTGCAGAGGGAGAATTTACAAACAAATTATCACTGGCCTCTTTTTTTAAGCCACTAGAACAAACAAGTGTCTTGCAACTCATTACTGTACTTTCTGATACTGTTAGTATGACATTTTAAAGACTACTTTGTTTCTGCTTCTTCAGTTACACATTTTGTAGCCACATTGGGAAAGTTTTTGCCAGTTTTGAAGGTCCTTGAACTACTGGCCCACTACAACTGTGTTCATTTTCTTTTGTGTGTTTTAATACTAGTTGAAACTTCTACCTCAGTGTTAAGGACATAGGGAAGAAAAAAAGTGCTAGGCAGCTGCCACGTACAACCAGATTATGATTGCATACAGGGGCACAGCTCAGGTGTTTCCTGGAATCGTTGGATCCTCAGGATAGAATTACAGCCCTGTAATTCAGAACATTGTCAACTTTTTCATTGTAAAATATATGGATCAGCATCTGTAGTGTGGTAAAGATGCTTGGACCTTTACCTTACATGGACTCCAGTACTGCTCCCACCTCTAGTCTCAGACAGAAGTCTCTGATGCTCTGCTACTGCTCTTACAGGTCTGTTTCTCCCTGGCAGCTTCCTGCCTCTCCTCAGTATATTTAGCACTTTCTGGAACCAACAAGCACATGGCAGCTTGTGTTTCACTGACATTCAGCTCATGAAAAGCCATGGGGAACCCTGCCAGGGCACAGGGGACACAGTTGTTAGACAGAAGATGCTCGTGGAAACACACCTGAACATAGGTTTAAAAATATATGTATATAAATCTCTCCTACTATGATATTAAGGCTGCTTATGGGTTAACACCATAAACTTCCAGTAGTGAGCAGTTACAGGGCTACAAGCTCACCGCAAAGATAGCCCAGATATGCAGTGCACTAAGACTGCACCGCTCCTCTCTCCCTCATGCTGAGGATTTTGTGGAGCTTTGTCCTTTACAATCCTGAGTGTCTGAAAGCCAAGATCAGCCACAGCCCACAGCTGAGGTGAGAGACTTTCCTCATGGCAGCAGCAGCAGCAACAGGGACTATAACCCTCACAGGGACAGGACAACTGCATTCGTGTTCTCAGTAGTACAATCTTTTGTAGACATTTCCACTCCTTCACTTAAGAAAAAAAAAAAAAAAAAAAAAAAAAAGAAAGCCAAATCAATCATTCTTATCATATTTGTATGTATTAACATTTATTTTATAATGTGGACTACTATTGCTTTAATTTATTATTCCATTAACTTCACCGTTTTTTGTGGGAAGTTAGAGCCAGTAACCATTCCTTCTCAGATATGCTGAATAATAAACATAATTGAAAAGAAAAAAAAAAAAAAAGCACAAAGAAAGTGTACTATGCAACTTATCAGCTGCCTTTTAGCTGTGGATAGAAAGCTTTCAAATAAAGAGAAACATTATTTTAACTAACCAAATGTCTGCCTGGATTCCTTACAGTGCACAAGCATTCACAGATTTCACCCTGGAAAGAGAGGGATAAGGAGGAGAGGGAGGAGAGGAAAGGAGAAAATACGCATGACTATTATTATGTTTTGACAATAGTGAGTCCTACGCTTGAGAAATTCATAGAATCATCACAGAATCATAGAATGGCTTGGGGTGGAAAGGATCTTAAAGATCACCTAGTTCCAATCCCTTGCCTTGGGCAGGGTTGCCAAATTTTGTGATGCCTTTTGGAAACAGCCTAAAAATACATTCAAAGCTAGAGTCACGGAGAGCTATACAGACAGGTGTGCCTTCAGCCCTGGATTGCATTAGCCTGCCTGTGTCACTCCCCCTGGAGAAGGGCTGGGTGTAGGGATGTATGTCTACATCAGCTACAAAACTATCACAGAATCATTAAGGCTGGAAAAGACCCTTAAGATCATCGTGTCTGATTGTCCACCTACCATCAGTACTTCCCACTGAACTATGTCCTTAAGTAACACATCTCCATGTTTCTTGAACACCTTCAGAGACAGTAACTCCTCTACCTCCCTAGGCAGCCTGTGCCAATGCCTCATGACTCTTTAGAGAGAAAGTTTTTCCTAATATCCAACAGTTTGAGGCCATTCCATCAGTAGTTTCATACATACATGCTAGGATGCTGTCACCTCCAGGTAGATACTGGTCTCTCACCATCTGCGAACATGCCTTTTTCTGCCTGGCACACATACTCTCCCCAGCTAAGATTCTAGCCCTCAAGAGGTTTGAGGAGTAGGCAAAGCTTTGTGCACAGAAACCTCCACTCCAGCACTGGGAAGTGCAGGAAGAGGCATCAGCTCACCTCAGCCACAAAAGTGTATTTGCATTAGAGGAGGAGGACTGAGCTTTGTTTAACACCTGCACACACAAACATACCCAAGGGCAGAAAGAAGAATGATGCAAAGGGGACAGGCAACCCCAAGAAGTCTTTAGCTCCAGCCTAATGTTTTTCCTCACTCAATTACTTAATCTGCTCTTTCTGAAGCCTGACATTCAGTCTTTTCCTTTTGCTATGTTACTTGTTAAATCAAAGCATACTTTTTCTAGAGCACTCAAGAAGGAAGTAAAATAACGGCTCCCAGATAGGCAGCAGAGCTGGAGGGAGCTTCAGGGTGAGATTAGAATAATCCTCATGTATCCTCTTAGCTTACTATCCTATTAAAAATGAGACTGGGACCAAGAGATTTTTTTAGTCTCAGAGATTAACATATGCTACAAAGAAGCTCTAAAATATTACGCACATGCGAATATTTTTCTGCACTACTAAAGAGGATAATACAAGTTTCTGGAGAGAGGTATTTAAAACAAGACAAACAAAAAAAAAAACACCCTATGGATGCAAGAGATTCTTTCTGAACCTGAAAAGCAGCCAAACCAGCAGACACAGTAAAGCATTTCTCCTAAATTTCTGATGAAGTCTCAAGTATGACACCTTGGAAAAGAGCATATGAGGTTGGGTGAGTAAAGAAATGTCGTCTTCTTAACATGCATGGCATTCAGTCCCTCTCTCCTTGTTGAATAGGATCTTAAGGAAGGGGGTGTTGGGGCATTGTCAAAGACACAGGTAAAAATCAATACATCACTGGGCTATTTGTTCTTATAATAGCCTGCAAAGTTGAACAAATAGTTCATAATAATAAGCTGCAATACAAGAATACTAAGTGGAGAAAAAGATAACAGGAAAATAATCAGAGTGGCAGCTAAAAGATGCATGATAGATCTCACTGTAGAAATGGAAAATTAAAAAGCCTTTCCACAATGACAACCCAATTTACAAGGGGAAAAAAAGAATGTCACATCTATTATTTTTCCAACAAAGAGACTGAAAAATGCCAAAATGCACCCCTCTCGTCTGTCTCACCAAGTAGACACAAACCTTGAGTGTATTGGTTTGCCCCCAAAACACAGAGCTTTGTGTCTACACTCAGGCTTCCCAGTACAAGCAGCCCTAGTGCAGGACTCATAAGCAGCAAACCTGAAGCCAGGCACTTGTCAGCACACACCTATCACAGCTTCTTACTTCTTTACATCCCTATGCTGCAGGAGTTTTCAGCAGCAGGAATTCTTACAGCATCAGCTAAATGGTCGCCCACAACTTCCCAAGAAACATGGTATTGCCACTTGCACACTCTGCCTGGTGGACTTCATGAGCACTGCCATTTCTGCTGTCCCCACAGTGTAAAAGCAGATTTGGTTTCAGGAAAGGAGGTACAAGACTGACTGGAAGTTAGGAAAACTCTCTTATTACAAAAGAATAACAGAGCTCAGTATGAATAACTTAGCCTGCTAAATGCCAAGATGTGATCCACTCATGTTCAGGGAAGGCTTTCCAGTGTCTACAGGCTGTTTTGTCTAGCAGAATGCTCCACAAAGAGAAGACAAGGCATTTCTTGCAAGGAGAATGAATGGCCATTGAAGCAAGAAACTCTGGAAGTTAAAGCTAGAGTTATTTTTTTTTTTCCTATAAGGTGTGAAAAGAAGTCCTCCCACAACCTAGATGTAGCATGCTTGATTCAGAAACCACCACAACTCAGCCTCCTAAAGCCTGCATTGTATGTATGTCACTGAAGAAGGGTCACAGTACTCTGCCTTAAACATAAGCATTTCCCTTAATGGCTATAAAATAACAAAAATGAAAAAGCAACAGCAAAATACAGATAGCATAAATGCTTTAATAAGTACTGTTTATCTGCATAGGTGAAGCTAGAGGATAGGGCAGTTGAGTGGCTACAATCTGGAAAACCCCATTTCCCTGAATATTAAGGAAGGGCTTGTTGTCAGTCTTTCCTGTGATACCAAAACTAAAGCTATTACAGAAGAGTTCAGAGCTAGGCTAGGCAGGGACAGATAAAGGGACACTGACCAATGTGCCCGCTTCTTGGCCAGCAGTGAGGATACCCTTGTCTCAAGAGTCCAAGTAAGATCAGGGTTATAGATGCAACATTCACACCCAGTCTACCTGGCCACCAATTCAGAGGAAAAGGAAGGACTGCCTTCAACCAGGTTTCTCTATGGCAGAAAAGCAACCATACATGGAAACAAACCTAAATAAAAGTAGTAGGGAGGAAAAAGACGGTAACTGTCTACAGACTGGAGAGAGGGCAAAAATGCTCTTCTTATTTGTCTCACCTCTCTCTTAGAAGCTTGTTCTTGCACTAAATCCGTGCAACACAATCAGCATTCATAGCATTGTATAAATAAACTCCAGAGACCTGGATCCAGAGCTCTGCTCAGAGAACTGGGGAACTTCAGTGCCTGGCTCTTGGCATCCTGCTTTTGCAAGAGAGCTCTCTTATGCCCAAGAGAAGGGCATCTGGTGTCTCATTCACAAAATCATCCTCATTAGATCATCAGTCTCTAGGGAGTAATTCAGAGACCACCACGACTGTTGTTTGAGCTACAGTCCTCTGCAAAGGCAGACAAAACAAAGAAACCCAACCAGCTCAGTACCCATCACACACTGACTATCTTGGCTCAGAGTACTGGCATTTGATCAATCTATTGCAGCTTATTTTCATTAAATGAGAAGGAAAAGGTGAAAAGAGCACACTGCCTCTCACAGCCATACGTTATTTGTCATCACTAATTTTCTATAATGAGCTGCAGTAAGCGAAGCCAGTCTCTCTCCATTAATCCTGATGGGAAAGATCTTTTTTTTGTCTCCTCATCAAGTGCCCCATATTCTTTGAATGAATATACACTACGGCTGTACCAAACACCCAGCTCTTCTTGAAACGTCTCCCACTGCTGTGAGTGGCAGTAGCAGCACTCAGCAGCTCCTTGGCTGTGACATGGAACAGTGACATGTCACATGTGACATGGAACATCAACCTCTATTCTCTCATGGTTTTGGTCATTTGTTGGGGTTTTTTGTGAGTTTTGTTTGTGGGTTTTTTGTGTTTGTTTGTTTGTTTTTCCCCAATATTCTGAATTCGGTATGATTGGATCTGCTTAGAAGTCAGGGCTTAATGATCCTATTAAAATAAAGAATCTGCAGTAGAAAAAAAAAAAAGCAGAAAGAAAAAAGCTGTAATGTTCTCTCCTGAAAAACAAATAAATCACCAGGCCTGGTTAATGTTTCCCCTTCTGCAACCTTAGTTTGTGGTCTTTAGCAACTTCTTCCTAGAAGATATATTGAGGCCAAGGGGATGATCTTTCAGGCTTTCTTTACTCACTTTCCCCATAAACTGGTAACAGAGCCTGCTTATTTTTAGCAAAAGGTATTGGTTGGTAAGATTCAGGTTTTGCTTCTGGAACTATTAATGGATATTGGGCCATTTATCACAGAAAGTATTTTTAGCTCGAGGAGTTAATAGGGAAAAATCCCATGGGGTAGAGTGTTAGAAGCTAAGGGGGCCCATGAGAGCTGGTTGGCACTTAAACATCACTTCTTCCAAGTGCAACATCAGTGAATCCCTAAGAATAAGAAATCAGGAAAAGGTGTGGATGAGCAAGGAATTCATGGATAAACTGAAAGAAAAACATCTGTGAAATGTGGAAAAAGGGCCTGTCCACCTAGGAAGAATATAGCAATGCTGTCAGAGCCCTGAGGTTGGCAGCCATGGTAGTTTTATGCAAAAGGTTGAGGCCAGCCAAATATGGAGCAGAACCATTTGTCTTTGGCCTGAATGCCCAAAACACCAGAAAGCCTTTTCCCTACACCTGCAAGAACACGAACAAGGCATCACCTGCTAGGCAAGAAAGTTTAGTTTGTGCAGTTGAAACAGGAGGCAGAAGGCACATTCTGGGCAGGCATGGGCTTGCTGCAGTGATTCCCAGGAAGGAAAGGTAAAAGATCCACAACATAGATCTGCACTATGAACTCAAGATTCCTTTGGGGCTCATCAACTTCAGCCTGAGACATCAGAGTAACACGCCCACACACCTTCTTTCCCATGTTTTCAAGAGCAAAGCCAGCTCCTTCGCCGTGACATACCACAAAGACAAATTCAAGAGTCAAGAATAGGCTGTCCTCCTGCTCCTTCCAGAGCTCAGCTGTGCTTTCTACATCTGGCTTTACCACTCTCAGCTGGGATTAATACACCAGTCCCACATGGTTACTGCACAGATTGGTTATTAGATGTGAAGTGCTTTAGAGAAACAGGAGATCCCCAAAGGAGAGCCTCTCACACCCAAAAGACAACCCTAAGCTGCCCCATACAGATGAAGGGCAGAGACCCCTGGATTCATAAGCACACCAGTAATTTTAAGAATACGAAGTTAAAAATGCCTAGTGAATTTTACCTCACTATACAAACATAGAACCATAGAATCATAGAATACTTAGAGTTGGAAGGGACATTTAGAGGTCATCCCAATGAATGAGAATCAAACAGAAAACTTCTCCTATGGAGAAACCCAAGATTAGACAGATATTCACATGGTATGCTTGCAATAGCAGCCAGTATGCATATTTCACTTCTTAATTGCATTTATGCAGACAGCACTGACCTGAACATCAGATTTAAGCACAAGGAACAATTTCCAGCCCCTGCAAAAGCAACAGCTGAGCTGCTTAAGGAAAGCAGATGACAACGAGATAAGGACCGCTGACTTCTGTGGGCACAGATGCCCACTGCATCCGAACTACAGTAGGGCTCCTCTCAAATCTCTCTCCTTTGAAACTGATATTAGACAGTTCACTCTTAGTTCATCTATTTCTTGCTCATAAAACCTCAAAATGATGACATTTGCGACTGAAACGTCGCACCAGAAGATAGGCATTGCAGAAGTAAAGTACAAGCCTAGCTCCTTGCAGGGGATGACAGGAACTTATTCTTGCAATAAAAAGAAAACAGCTTTCTATGCTTTGGCCAGACACTTCAAAGTTTCCACAAATTGATCACGAGACTGACATTTTTCATCCAGTGAGGCAGGAGATATCCAGTGGGGCAGATCCTCTCAAAAGACAAAACTTATTTCAGAGTCCCCTCTCTATAAAGTTTTATAAGGCATTAGAAGTCCTTATGCATACAAAAGTGGCAGCGACATTGCTGTAATTGTATTCATTAAGGAAAATAATACCCTGGATTTCTACTACAACTCTTATCCAAAAAACACTGCAACCATTTTTTCCCCCACCTTTAAGTACTCTTTTACAAAAACGTGGTAGATATTGGGGGGTAAAGACACTACACTACTACATTAAAAAAAAAAAAAAAAAAAAAAAAGGAATATTTGGTCCATAATAAAAGGATGAAAGTCAACAATGCTGACTGTCATTCGATAAGAACAAGGTTTCCAAAACAGGCTCTACCTCTCATTATGTATCTAATACAGACCCACCCTCTCTGCAGCTCTATCACAACAGAAGTGGCCACATACATAATATCTGCCACATCAGTCCTGAGCATGAGTCACTGCCACCCCTTTGCAAACAGTGCAATTCATTGCTCAGACAAAACTCACAGTCAGGACAAGATGTGAAATTGGAGCTACCTCAAGAAAACCCCTCTTGTTAGGCAAGCAGATCATTTCTCTTTGGTTGGGCTGTTTAGAGAGTAGCTAGTGGACAGGCACATGAGCTTGTACCCCTCCTCTGTCCCTGAGAGTCAGCATCCATTCCTGCAGCCTGCACAGAAGGAAGGGCCCAAGCTGTCAACCCACCCCAAACTGCACTGCATGCCTTAAGGGCACCCTTCACGATGAGCACACAGGGCCTAGCACGCTATTGAGTCAGATTACACTTTGACGCATGTGTTTTTTATGAGAGCTCCAGCACGTCTATCTCCATCAGATGATGCTTAACCAGTTTTAAAGCAGCTCTGCAGGAGTTACAACACCTTTGAGGCAGTCCTGACTCAATAGTATATCATGGGTGCTGGTGCCAAAAAGTCTGTGGACCAAGAGAAGCGGCTCTATTGAGCTCCACTGAAGCAGGGAACAGGACATTCATCCCCAGGAATGCTGGCAAAGCAGCATTTCATATACCATGTTGAACCACAGAGATCAGTTCACTCTGCAAATGGTACTGAGTTTCAAATATCAAGTGCTCCATGTGAACATGATATTTCTCCTCACCATCCCCTCAACTCCCACCCTCAGAGCTACATTTCCCTCCTGTTTCCAGCTTGCTGACTTCTTAATGAAGCTGCTGTACATCTCTTAACAATCTGGTCAGCAGTGGACAGATGACATCAAGAACAGACACTGTCTTCCACTCAGTTTACATGCAATCTGTGACTAAAACCAAGAGAACACTTTGTTGAATTTTAGAGATCTCAAAACAGGATAGCTTTTTTTTTTTTTTTTTTAAAATATGTAGAGTAAACCAAGATCAATGGACTATAATACTCATCACCCTCCTACTCTGAATTACAAAGTGTTCCTGTTAGATGGGTCCAGCACTGTTTCTGCTAAAACAAGCAGGGCAGAGCAGTTTGCCCACACACCCCTGTGCTGAGTGTCCAACATGTGAGCCAGTGCAAGTACCTCTGCCCTCCTCCCATACTCATAACTTAAAGTGTTGCATCCTATCACCTATTGAATCACTAGCAATTTACTACAGGTAGTGCTTGGGCCAGGTCTATGATTTAGACATCCTCTTGCCTTTTGACTTCATGAAAGGTCTTGGAGCTTAGGAAAGATATCAAGGCCTATCCACATTTCTAGAAGAATACACAAAGCTAACAGAGAGCAACCACTTTATTAGCTACTATGAAGATTCCTCTATCCCATAGCAGATGGCAGCATCGCAGATTGGAGCATTTTTTAGGTTAGCTTGTTGTACATGCCAGGAAGAAGACTCACACCATGTCAGCAGTTCCCAAGAACAGGGGATTTCAAAAATTCATCTGCTGCTGTTCTAAGTCTTCCAGAAAGGCATTTGTGAGACCTTCTGCCCCTTCATGAATGTTTCCGTTATTTCCCTGCTCCCAATAGCTGGAAGGTGCATTTTATGTTTTCTCCCCTTGGATTCCTACAAAAGCTTCAGAAAGATTCTGCAAAGTGCCATGTGGAAGCCCACAGTTCATCTGCCCTGCCTGGCTTCCTACATCTTTAAAGAAACTACATTGGATAGACTCAGAGTCCAACAAGTTATGGTCGCAAAACCTGCAGGAATAGGACCTCCCCAGCTTGGCCTCCATCTACATTAGTAGCACAACCTCTGCAACACATATCACAGCCTGGCCAGATATGGAACTGATGTCATCAACTACTGTAATTTCACTGCTGATCCTCAAGGAGATGAAGTGTTCAGTACTACAGGTGTTAATGCTCTTATCACAAGCCCTTCTGACACCCCCATTGAGCACAGAGGATACTTGATGGAAAAGGTCAGTTACTTGATCCATGCCCCACTTTCTGGATATTAGTAATTTATCTCTTAGTCTTATTAAATAACGTGCGAGGTATTCCAGCGTGGCCACAGCCTCCTTTGAGTACCAGTTGCAGGTGAATATTTGAGTACCCACATTCCTCAATAATCTCTGAAATCTTTAGAGGTTTAGATGAGCATATGAAATCACGTTCCCTCTGTCACAGCAGAGGCATTAAGAAACTATGTCAGACAAAACATTTTAGAAAGCTGCTGTCAAGGATATCTGAGCAATTGCTAAAGCAAAAGGGAGAGCTGGGGATCAAGCAGTGAAACAGCAGTGAGCAGCCTGAACTGAGCCACCCAGTGGGGTCTGGGACCCTGAAACTCCAGCCCTAAGCCAGAAATGTTCAACAGATAAAGCTGGGGCGAGTTTATTCCTGAGAAATGAACAATGAGAAACGCGATCTGCAGTTTTAAGATCACTTAAGTTTACATCGCTTACATTTACATAACCAACGGCACAGTAAAGAAGTAAAACCACACAAATAATTTCCTAAATCATATTTAAATAAATGCCATATTATTCTGTTCCTCAGAGCAAGTTTATAGGGTGGTGGGGTTTTCCTGCCTAAATGTACGGTTGAGACTTATTCACTAGCCACAACATCAGCCAGGATCTGAACTACTGGAGAGCAGCAGCACCTTACTATAAAGGACCTACCAGGGTTAAGTAAAAAAGGCCTGTACTAGCTCATCACAAAGTAGCATCCAAATAATTTTGCATTTCTCTAGCCCAGCATGGCCAGGTCCCGTGGGTTACAAGTTCATGGATAAGCATAATCCATACAAATGCAATTACAGATCTTTATGGCTCTTAGCAAGCTCTGCATATTTGTCATGTGCTGAACTACAAGCATTTTTCAAATCCCCTTTTATGATCCCCCTCCCCCACAAAGAACATCACCCAGTTCACCTTTATCCAGATTGAATTCTGATGCTTTTGATATGATGGAACTGAAAACTGTATGTTGCCCAGCACAAGGATTATTTTGCTTATCTCTTCCTCCACACCCTCTTTAGCCTATACAGCCACAGGAAAATGGTCAAGACAGATGTCAGGCTGAGAGATCCATAACAGCAGCCAGATTTTAACCGCAGGCCTATCCCACACTTAATATACACCATGTTCCTCTCAGGATAAGCACCACGAAAGGATACACCTGGGACAGATCAGGACATTGGGAATGCTGCTGGAACAAGATTGGCCATAGTTGGCATTCTGTACAGGACAGAAAGACTATGCCTCATCCTCCCACCTCAAATGCCTTATTCAAGGGCTAACTAAATACTGTGAGCGTGGGCACAAAACTACCAGCATCAACCTCCTCCTGCCGCTGGGGTCTTACAGAGGAAAGAAGTTGCCTTTCTCAGGTCTCTTTGGAGAGTACAATGACCTTGTATATATTCTAGTGGTCAGTTCCCAGTCTTGACAATCTTGTAGTACACCTATCTCTGGTCCTATATGCATGTAGCCTAACTAACTAAAAGTCCTATGTGGCTTTCAGGTGCCCTGGATATCTCAGGACCTTCCCTGTGGACCTGTAACTTACCTCTAGAACAAGCATGTGGAGTTGTTCAAGGACTCTTCCGTCCTTGTATTTTTTCCTCACTAAATTTGCTG
The DNA here is from genome assembly GCF_951394365.1 of Tetrao urogallus. Lineage (NCBI taxonomy): Eukaryota > Metazoa > Chordata > Aves > Galliformes > Phasianidae > Tetrao > Tetrao urogallus. The sequence goes on along the minus strand of NC_136814.1, from coordinate 38,733,745 downwards.
CCAGCCTCTCCATTTGAGGTCAGGTCTAAAATTCAGGCATTCCTAGTGTTGCAAGGGAAGATAAGTATGCTCTGTCAGGCCACTGCAGGAGGCAGAGTACCTTTTACATCAGCAGAACTCCCCAGAATTCCTTTCTAGTTACTCTAGGAACACAATGAGATAAGGTGAGCTCTGAGTGTAACCCAGCATCTCTGCTACCCACCAGCTCTGCAGGGAGCCTATAGAGGCCACGCAAGTAACAAGCAACCCAGCACCAGTTCACCCCAAGGGCTGCTTTAGGAAGGGGCAATTAAAGAGCTTCAGACTGGAGAAGTTTTCAGCCTGTCACCCATATCATTCCCCAAGACACATATGTATGGGTTTAAGTTCTGGCAAAGGATGCCCTTGCTGACAGCCTCAGGTGCCGGTGTTCATAGAGCAGCCAGGTGCTCCTCTCACACAGCCAGCACTCCTCATTCCCACTCTGCAGGGACCCCTTCAAGGGGCATAGGCAGAGTTGATTCTTCCTGACCTATTATGTTAATGGCCCCCGTGATGGAGGCATACAAGAAGTATGCCGTTAATAGTGGTTATAATGAGAGAGAGAAGCAATCCTTTTTCCAGTTGAGGTCGATAACAAGGCTCCCATGGGCACCTATGGGAAGTGGATGAGGACAGTTACAGGAAATTAAGATGTACGCAGAGGAGTGTCGAAGGAACCCTGGTGAGATTCTTGTAGCCTGATGAGAAATGATTCACTTATTTTCCCCAGATGAATTTTAGGAGAATGGACAGAGTCACACATATGGAAGAAACTCTATACATTCACTGAAAATAGGTATGCTACAAACATTTTGCTCAGCTCTTAAGTTTCTCTCTGTTCTTGAGTAGATGTAATCACAGATGGTGTTCACAACTCCTGTTAGTAAACACCTCATTTGCAATTAACTTCACTTGAAATAAAGATAATGCTAGTTAATTTGCTCTCCTTATTCCCTTCCACCTTGATGCTTTTTTAGTGAAACCTCAGACAGGGACAGCAAAAATGACCGTGGCAGATGAACTAAAGCCATAGCCCTGTTGCAGCCCTAAAACAGCATACACCAGGGCTGTCAAGGCATGCTGAATAGGAACAAAGTGTTCTCAGCACAACCAGCATTTCCCACAGGCAGAGAAGTCTGTATTCAACCAGCTGTTGCAAACTGCCCTGTCTGGGAAGGTGTTCGACCCTTCCCGTCTCTCCTGGCCACCACAGCCTGGAGCCAGAGCCTCACTTCTCGCTGGATGAGTCACACCTCCAGCAAGCCCCAGCCATAGTTAAAGTGAGGTCAGCTCCAGCCCAGCTTCCCACTGCTTCCAGTTCTGTCAGCTGTGAGACACTTCCCCAGCCTGGGCACTCTGTCTCCCAGTCCACATGCTTGGGGCTGACCCATGCTCCTTTTGCATACAGATGGCCAGCTGCAGTGCCAATTAGCACAAGTCCCTGTTTTGCTTCCTGATGTGAACATGTGCATTTGGCACAGAAACCAAATGGCCTGGTTTATTTTACTGATCAGCCAGCTCCAAAACAGCTGATGCTGCATTACCAGTGAGGGTCACATCAGACGGCTCATAGTTACCAATTCTCTGAGCTATTCACAGCAAACCAAACAGAAAACACTTTGGGTCTTGGAGGAGTTGGTCCTTTTCCAGCTCAAGTCTCATCCACATTCACTGTCTTCCAACATCTGAAAAACATGTGCTTTGCTGTTTTGAAAAGCAAGTAACGAATGCCAATTTTCCAGGTAGCCAGGGACAGCCACACTGCTTCAGTTAAGTCAAAACAGCACAGGTTTCTTCCATGCTGATGAGCTTAGTACTTCTATCAACAGCAGAAATAAGCAAGTAACACACACACATGCAAGAGCATCAAGGAGTGCACTGAAACTGTGCTGTTGCAATCTCTGAAACCATGAACAACAAAAAACACCAGAAGTCAAAACTCACTTGGACAATAGCATTTGAGTAAAATAATATCATCATCCTCTCCCCTGCGTGAGGGCTCCTTACCCTCTGCAGCCCAGGCTGCCAAATGTTACAGGGTATAACACCACAACCAAAGGGCTGAAGCCTATCTTTTATTCATATAGTGGAACAGCAAAGCCAAAATACAAAAGCTCTCTTTCCCATCTCCTTTTCAGAACATCAGTAAAAGCCCAGATTTAGTTTTTCACAGATATATCTCACTGAGATGTGAGGTCCTGTCTCTGAAATGGACAGTAATATTTTTCCAATGTCACCACCTTCTTTTTGGCTTCAAAGAAGCAGAGAAGCTGTGCTAGTTTCCTAAGGAGAGGAGCATTTGGTCTTCTCACCAGATTCTGTGGGAGCTGCAGATGCCACAGCCATGAAGATTATGATTCTTCTGTGAGGATCAGGGCCCAGGAGGGGAACAGTTAAGGGAGGAATAAGATGACTGCAGGGAACAGAAAGGCAGTCTTGTGAAGCACCATCCCACAGAAGAACTGTCAAACAGAATAAACTCAAATAGAGTGCAAACTCTCATTTTTAACCATCCAGTAACACACTGATAATACTTTAATTTTTAAGAGCTTTTCCCGTAGAAGATGCTTAATGAATTAATGATGGCAAAATCCTGAAATGCCTGCAACCTCTTAATCTGATTTCAAGTTCCTCCACATTGAAGTGCTTTTCCTGGTGCCATGTGCAAGTGCAACAATACCTGGAAATTCGATTACAGGCTTTTGTTCCACCTCAGAAGTCATCTCTGATATTCTTTTATTATAGTTACAGTGAAAGGGGATCTTGCAGAGCTTTTAGAAATGCTGACATCAAAGCCCATCTAAGATTAGCAAAGTACTCATTTGCTATATGGTTTCAAGGACTACAGGAAGCTTCTCCCTTATTTAGCAGCTATACTCATCTCTCAAACATTGAGAGTAATTCAGATATTGAAAGGCAGAAAGGGTGCAGGGAATGCCTAATTCTTTGCCACACAGAGTTTCAAATGAGGGCTCCTATCCATCTCAGCTGTACACAGCAATTCAGGTGGTGAGGGAAAATGTTCATTAGCAGCATGCAGGTCAGAGACAATGTGGTTCTCTCCCCCTCCCTTCACTGGCTTAGTCACAGCAAGAGCATCTGCAACAAATTAATTCCCCGGTGCACCACAGCCCCCTGGCCTCACACAGGCTGCACGTTCAGCATCTGCTGCCTTTCCTCACAAGTCCATGGGATGCTTTCAGCCAGTTGTCACAGCTTCTGCAACTGGGGACTTTCAAAGGGTTTTTACAACTGGATACAAGATGGATTTTCAAACCCAGAATCCAAAGACGACAAATATGTTACTTTTCACACGTTGTCCAGTTGAAAAAATGGGAACAGGCTCCTCTTGCAAGAAAAGCTAGGTACAAAACTTCAGAGGACCCACATGCCTTTAAAAACCATAGCATTACAACCAGTCTAAGCTCCTTAGGAAGTCCCCTTGTTGACTATTCTGTCCCTTCACACAAACAAGGTAGGATATGAACAATTTCAAGGCACTGCACATTTTGACAGTCATAGAGCATCAGCTGTGAGTAATAAAAGAGCAACAGTTATGAAACAAATGACCAGAAACCCACTAAAAACACTGTTGTGTAATTTTATTACTATTAAAAGAGTAGCTTAAAGCACGAGTTCCAGAGACATGCCAGTCACTGAAGATTCTTTACAAAGTTCATACAAACTTGATGTAAAGAGGGATAAGGAGAGGGAGTAGTATTTACAAAATTAGAGTTGCCAGATTCCGACATGAGTTACAGAATATCAACAAGAGCTGATTTTTTTTAGCCCTTCAATTTCTAATTTTCAAAGCTTCTTGACACTGACAGTCCCTTTCTCTTATGTCAACACCTCCTTCTGGGTTCTTTTTCTCACCAGCTTGGAGAAACTTCCAAGGACAAACAGCAAACGGCCTAGCTCAGCTCATCCTAGCACTACTTGCCAGAGGGAAATACCTCCCATTCCAGGAGTGGTATCACTGTTTAACCATCAGTGTGATGTCCTCACTGGGAAATGGCTGGAAAGGACAAAGGAAGCAAAACAAGTGAAACCCATATGACTTATTTGCCAAGAGATTGCAGCAGCCCTTTGGAGACCAGTGATGTGATGTGATGTCTACACGTATGGGCAGGAAGAGCTGCCTCTAGAATTTGTCCTTACACCAAGGCATTAGTTACAGCAGTCAGCCTCCATAACCTGCCTGCTGGACCTTCTTGTTACAGTCCCATACCCCTGCATACAGAAGGGCTCAGCATGCCACCCTCTGGATAGGCTCTGTCAGAAACCCTCCCCTCTGCTTCTGGAAACAAGTTCAGTTTTTCACCTCTTGGAGTTGCTGTTCGGCAGTATCAAAAATAGCTCTAGGTTGTGTTGGTAGGATCTCAGTAGAGCTTATGTTTCTTCCAATTTACTGTAGCCTGAAATAAGAATGAAGCAGCCTAGACAGGAAAACCTAAACTTTAAGCAAAGAGCCTGGGATCTTTATCATGCAATTTAAAAAAAAAAAACAAAAAAAAAACCCACACTGAGAATCACATTGTTCCTTTAGCACGTGCAACTCATTGGCTTTCATAGCTCAAAATCCCCTCTGTTACCCAAATGTTTCCTCCATGCACTTGTGTTTCCTGCTTATTTCTCTAGTAGTCCTGCATAACTTGAGATTTCCTTTTCTCCCAGCATATCACAAAACAGAAGGGGTTTAAAACTTTGCTATGTAAGGAGGAGGGTGGCATCATCCTTCTTTGCAAGGACCATAAGTAAAAAAAGATGCATGTTCATATTCACACTCTTTTGACTGCAGAGGGACACATGGTAAACACTTAGGCATAAACAGCAACGGCAATAACAAAAAAAATACCAAAAGACAATACTGGTAGACTTGTCTTTTAGAATTATAGATTCTTTTTAGTTGGAAGGGACACTAAAAGGTCACCTAGTCCAACTCCCCTGCAATGAACAGTGACACTTAGCTAGATCAGGCAGCTCAGAGCCCCCTCCAGCCTGATCTTGAATGTCTCTCAGAACAGAGCATCCACCATCTCTCTGGGCAACACGTCCAAGTGCCTCACCATCCTCTTGTAAAACACTTCCTTACATCCAGCTGTCTAAATCTCCCCTCTTTTAGTTTGAAACCATTCCCCTTGTCCTATATCACAACAGACTTCGCTAAAGAGTTTATCCCCCTCTTTCTCATAACCACCATTATATATTGAAGTACCACTCTCAGGTCTCCCTTGAGCCTTCCCTTCTCCAGGTGAACAGCCCCAGCTCTCTCAGCCTGTCCTCACAGGGGAGGTGTTTCATACCTTGGATCATTCTTGTGGCTCTATTTACAATATATGTGCATGTGACTACTTATAGAATAGAATGACAGAGTCCTCAACAACAACTCCGTATTTTGAATATCCCTAGTAATACAGATGTAAATTGGCCTAGTTTCAATGGCTTTCATCTGTCATCTAAAGCTTCAGCAGCCTTCTTTTTTTAACGATACTTATTTTGTTCTGTATTCATCCTTGCTGTGCTCTAAAAACTATCTGGGGGAAAAAGACAACAGGGCTAAGCTCCAAGTGGGAAAGAAAAAAAAAAAAAAAAAAAAAGAGAGAGATGTAGCAACAAAAACACATTTCCTTGGAATAAAGCTGTGAACAAGAGGGCTTTCTATTAAGTAAGCACTGATTTGCAGGATTTACTGGCTGCATGGTAGCATGCCAGTGTCTGCTTGAACCAATCTGTACACAGGAACACCTGCAAAACCTGTTGGATTGTTCCATCTAGTCAGGGAACATGGGCCCAGAGCACAACCTGTCCAACAGTAGGCTGTCCCCACAGCAGCACAAGAGCACCAAGTGGTAAAAGAAGAAATTTGAGAAGCTACAGAGAAGGTTGGGACAGAAGCTATAACATGCTCCAAATGTTAAGTCACCCCTACTCCTCCCTGTTACTCGCTACTCTTTCAGAGTTTTATGCTTTGCTGGTACTTGCTGTTGTCCTCCACCACCCCGAGGAAAAGAGCCAAGCTACTCTCATCTTTGAGAGAGGTGGTTGCTTTCCCTTCTCCTCTGACAAGAGCACTTATTTACAAGTTCCTGTAAACTGCTTTGTTGAACTTCGATGAGGGAATTATGTTGATAGAATAAGAACCTTTGACCAAAACAAAGTTCAACTCAGACCAAAGCTGAGCCAGCTTTCAAGCTTGGTTAACCACAAGTATGAACAACAAAGCCCCCCCCTTCCTGAGGTACCTTCTGCCTCCCTTGGAATCTGAACATGGAGAGTGGAAGTAGATGAGAGATCATCTTTGAGGAGCTCTAGACTTGAGCAGGAGCCAAAAAATATTGGAAACAGATTGTTCCTAAGAGGAAACTTTTTTTTTTTCCTAGAAGTTTCCCAACAAAATGGAGACATTGCTTACCTGAAATCGTGTCTAAACTGGTGGAATAGCAGTGTTAGAGCTGGGCAGGAAATACTTTTTCTATCCTATAAAGGAAGCCTTCCTTTGCTCTCCCTCCCTCAGTTCTTCCTCCTGAGGAAATTGTGCCTTTGTTATTCTTCTTACTTAAGGAAAGCAAAGCAAAACAACAGAAGAAAAATAGCAGCAATGAAGAAACCATCTGGGCAGACAAGAAGCTGTGCACTATCCTGTGTCCCTGGAACATAGGAGATTCAGATTCAAATTTGTGATTCAAGAAAGTGACTGCTACAGTAGCACTGTTATTTCCACAGAAATCCAGGATATCTTGAGGTTTTTGTCTTTCTTACACTCAGGGACCTAACTTAAATTTCTGTCCTTCTGTGCACTTCCCTCCATCTGAACCATCACAGGTAGACATTACCCTTTTTCCCTACACTATTCTACTTGCACAAGCATAGGATCCTCATCACCATTAAATGAAGAGCTACTGATAAAAAGCATCATTTTATGTCTATCTAATCAGCGTCCCTTTGAAAAGCTCGAGGTCTTCTCCATCTCACTTTCTGAGGAAGTCCGCATTCATCTTACACAAAAATCTTGAAGCTCTGGGACCAAAGCTTTGTCATAATTGGCTATTTTCAAATCAAAGAAGAGAAGGTTGAATATATTTTGTCTCCTTCATGTAACTGTAAACACTCTGCTCAAGTGTAGACACTTGAGTAATTCACAAACTGTATCCCCCTATCTATTCAATGACAATTTTCCTAAGAGAAGTTCTGATCAACATGAAATACTCCAGAAGATATCAGCATGCCTAGAGCCCTGACACATGCTATGGATCTACAACATAGATAGTCACAGAGTACCTCTTGCTATCTCTTAAGAGTACTCAAATTTCCCCTGGGAGAGGCTATAGAAACTGCAAAAACAAACTTAAAAGTCTTCTGTAGTGTTGACAAGATTATTACTGATTACTTGAAAACCATGTCCCAGGCAACAAGAGAGATCATCAGACTTACGTAAAATAAGTTACCTCTCATGAGGAAATAACATATCATTAACAGGTAAGAAAGTGCCCCAGTCTGTTATCCTACTATTTTTCAGTCCAAATGTATTCATCTTGGTTATTAAACTTGAGAGTTACATACATCACACAAATTCAGAGCTTCTCCCAGAAACATCTGACTTAAGATGAAATAAGTGAGCTCAACAGGCAGAATGAAACCAGTCTGGCAGCTTTACACAGGGAAACAGTTGTGTTGATAGGCAGAAATTTTTGAAACAGCAGACAAAAAGGTGTACAGCTACCATAACCAAAGTATTTTGGAAAGACTTCTGAAACTGCTGACCTCAAAGAATGCTGGAAATCATCTGTCATATTACTTTGTAGTTTTGCACAGGAAACCTGGTCCGGTAAAATTTTACTTCCCTGTACGCATCTTTCCTCCTCCTTTACTTACGCAAAGAGAGTGCCAGATCTGTCTTGGAACAAAGACTTCACCAAGTGGCCCTAGACAGCCTTAGAATAATTTCCATCTTTGCCTTAATCCTCAGCAGCATTCTTCAAGGAATAAAGTCAATAGTGCATACTTCAAATCATATAAGGCTACAGTACAGACAGGTTAACATCTGCGGCTAGCAAGAGAAATGCCTTATTACTGATAGCCCCATCCCAATAGGAAACTGAAGTTCTTGGTTCAAGAACAAAAATAAAAATCTATTTTCAATGCCTTTAGCCAACCTGTGAAGCATAAAGGCCTTTTACGCAAGTTGTCATGCAGATAATTAGAAGAGGCAATAGGTTTGACCTACAGATCAAAAACAATAGATTCATTTGTTCTGATCTAGATTGAGTTAGATTAGTGCCAACATATCACAGCAAGAACTCAGACTACAGGCTATTCCATTCCACAAAACTGAAATACACCTACATGCGCACACATGAAAACATTCTTTCACAGAACTTCAGTAGATCCAACTAAGACTGCATCAGAAATGAGACCACATATCAGTTCTGTATGCTCATCAATGAATGTATAAATCAGATCATCCCCAATACCTAATATCTCTACTCAGAAAAAAAAACAACAAACCAAACAACAGGGTATGGTTTTCGTAGAGCTACAAAAGCTACAGGCTGTTTTCTTCCCCCTCCCCCCAGTTCTAAAGAGACTGTAAAGTATGTAAAGACAATTCCAGGTAAAGCTAGAATAATTCTTGATAAAAGTTGTAAAATTTTAGTTTGTATATGCTCAACAGAGGAAAAAAAACACTTTTACACAGGCAATTTGAGCACTGTTTTTCCTATCAGCAAGGAAAAGGTTGAAAAAACTGATTGGATTTTTATTATCTTTTCACAAGGCTGCTTACTAGAGTTTGGTAAAATGTGAGCATAACTGAGCCTTAATTTAAAAATCATAGAATGGCTTAGGTTGAAGAGGACTTTAAAGATCATCTAGTTCCAACCTCCCTGCCATGGGCAGGGCTGCCACCCACCAGATCAGGCTGCCCAGGGTCCCATCCAACCTGGCCTTGACCACCTCCAGGGACAGGGCACCCACAGCTTCTCTGGACAGTCTGCACCAGCACATCACCACTCTCTGAATAAAGAATTTCTTCCTAACATCCAACCTAAGCGCCCCCTCTTTTAGTTTAAAGCCATTCCTCCTTGTCCTGTCACTACTGCAACTGTAAAAAGTTGGTCCCCTTCCTGCTTGTTAGCTCCCTTCAAGTGCTGGAAGGCCACAGTGAGGTCTTCCCAGATCCTTCTCTTCTCCAAGCTGAACAAGCCCAACTCCCTCAACCTTTCTTCAGAGGAGAGGTGCTTCAGCCCATTGAACATCTTCAGGTAGCTCCTCTGGACCCATTCCAAGAGTTCTGCATCTTTCCTGTACTGTGGGCTCCAGGCTTGGAAGCAGTAATCCAGATGGGGCCTCACAGGGACAGAATAGATGGGGACAATCATCTCCTCCCTGCAGGCCACCCCACATTTGATGCAACTCAAGATACTTCTGGTCTTCCAGGCTGCAAGAGCACACTGACTCCTGTCCAGCTTTTTGTTCCTCAGGACCCCTAAGTCCTTCTCTGCAGAGCTGCTCCCAAGTTTTTATCCCAGCCTGTACTCGTATGTGGGATTGCCTTGAACCAAGCACCTTGCTCTGGCCCTTGTTAAACCTGATTAGATTCTCACATGCAATTATTTTCCTTTTGGTAGTTTATAGTGCATGGAAACAGTGTGTCAATTTCAAGCTGGGAAAAAAAAAAAAAAAAAAAAAAAAAAAAGAAATCCATTGATTTAAATGAATTCAAAGAAGTCTTTGACGCACAAATTTATAGTGAAACATACCCCTGCAGTCAGCCTTCCTTTCACCATATACATGACTACGGCAGTTTAAAACCAGGAAGTTAGATTTGGCCAGACAGAAGTGCCTTGAGACACAGGCTTCCTTGCTAAACACTCAGCTGTTGCCCGTCATCATTGCTGTAAGCAGAGAGAGCCAGCACCCCTTCCTGCTTACCTCAGCTTACCATGTCGGTAGCACATCTCTGTCAGCTCTCTGCAGCATGCTAACTATTAACAGTATTCTCTTGGGTTGCTTTGATTTCTAAGACTCCTCTATCTTTTTTCTATATTCCCTCACTCTCACTAGATTAATCCTTTTGTGCAAGGCTCGAAGAGTACGGTCTCATTAAAGGCTGCAGCAGATGGCAAAGATGCGCTATGGGAATGACAGCAGGATGCACATGAGATCTACATGAAGGAGTGCTGAATAGCAGCAATACAACGCTGTGGCATCATTCATCATTGTGGAAAGCAAGATATAAGGTTGTCTCTAGAGATTAATAGTGTGAAGTCCCACGAGGTCCTTCCAACCATTGACATGCAGTTTCTGATACTGAGCAATTGCAATCCCTGCCGTTCATCTTGGTGGGTTAGCATGGGATTGGAGCGAGGGAGAAGGGATGATTGGAGAAGCATTTTATTGCCCATATAGCTCTTTCTACAGGGAAATGAACAACCTTACAGAACACTAAGAGTTGAGGAAGCAAGAACTCTTAGCTTGTGGGAAAAAAATAACAGGAAGAAAAATCATCCACACAAAGCTATGAGGCAATAATCAGGAGCAGAGCAGGAATGAGGCGTTAACCCTCAAGCACTGCTAATTCCCCTGGACCATAACCTTGTTCACAGAAAGGCTGAACAAAAGCAGCTTCCCTCTGAACTCCAATCAGCTCCTTTACCAGATACTCCTAAATCTAACTTTATCTCCTGATTGCTGCAATTCTGCTACATTAAAGAGATTCTCTGAAGTAACTCTGATTCATCCACAATACTGCTATTTAGCAACCAGAGCATGAGAGCAATGCAGTTATGTTTTGATTTCAATTCAATTATCAGCAAAGTCATAGCAGAGATCCAAGATGTCTCAGTGGAGCTGCAATTGCATGCTGACAGCACCTTTCCTCCTCTTCCCCAAATTAAAGCCTTTCTGGAAACATCCCTCTGCCACACGGCACTGTGGCTGCTGGGTCAGCGACTAGGGGCACACGTGGTTTATATGGGTGCTCCTCTGGGAACAAGAAGACATTTTCTTTGTCAGAAAAATATTGAGACTCCTCCTTGCTTCCAGGATCAAAGCTGGTTTCTGGAAGCAGAGCTAGTCAGAGATACTATAGAAGCAAGGCTCAAGGAAAGGGAAATACCACATCCCATAAGGACACAGGCTTTTCACATGAAACAGAAGTAAGAGCTGAGATTAAAATAGTTCAAAAGGAGCACTTCTCTTTTCAGAGGAGAAAGGAGAAGTCACCCCAGGCCAGACCAAGAATAGCTCTTACTACAGACCTATTTCAGCATAACTAGGACCAGTCCCTCCAAGCAAAGGGATTGGGGGCCCAGACCTCAGCACAGCCAAAAGCCCAACTAGGAAAGATGACTCTCACGTTTAACTCTACTGCCAACTTCAAACATCAGAGCAACAGAGTTTCAACATTTGAAGGTATAATTATCCCTTCAGAAAGCAATATTTTTCAAAAGACCCTTTCAATCAGGCAGCTGAAGAGAGACTAGGATATAATGAAAAAGGACACAAAGACTTTCTGCAGTGAGTTCTCACTATCTTCCATTCTGATGATTATAGCTAAGCTACTGCAAGAGGGTGTTAAAGGTAGAAATCAATACTCACCAATAATTTTTAGCAGATATCTACAAAGCTCAGTCCACAAAAACTACTTCTGTTCTTCTCAGCATGTACAGCAGGTGCAGCTCCACAACACCATCAGCCACCTGAAGACGACAAGGAACCAACAAGCAGGACCAACTTCAGTCTGGGCAGCACGTCCAACGGGCCCTTAGAGAGGCACCTCATCATTAGCCACAGCTGGTAAGCAGCTACTCACCACAGATGGAGGCTCCAGTGCTCATAGGTCCTGAAAGTAATTACAACTTTGGCTACCACATGCTGGGAAATTCAATTACATCCTTCAGGTGGTCTAAATGAGCAGAAGTGGGCCCTACCCCACACACAGGGAATTAAAGCAAAAAAAGCTCTTCTAGAAAATAACGGATCAGTTCATCAGATTATTAGTACAGTTCTCTACCAAAAGTCTTGGTGCTTGTCTTGTTCCCGTGTTTTTTTTCATTGCTTCTGAGAAACTTCTAAGTAGCATCTAGCTCTGCATGTCCTAGATAACACTCATTGCTTTTCTACCTGGAGTTGAAAGAACCTGCTTTCAGGGAATGTCTATGCTTTACCTGGAGGAACGAGACACTTTCAAGTAGCATTTGCTAATGTGACTAAGCCGTATCACTAATATCTGCAGCAGAGTTCTGCTGGGAAGCATCTGTATTTCCTTAAAGTCTGACTGGAAGCTTTTCAAATTTAGAGATGTTAGCTCTAATGGCTGCCCCAGAGATGCTTCTACAGCACTGTGAGCTCTGAAGAGCAATCGCCTCCCTCTGTCTTTTCTTCCTTTATGTCTGGGGAAGAGTTTTTTACTGTAATACTAAAGACTGCAGCTTTGACTAGGTTGATAGCTTAATTCAAGAAGTTGTCACCCTCAATTCAAAAGTAACAATGCTGAAATAAAAATGTCCTTCCTTGTCACCTCTTGGAGATACAAACAAAGCCAAAGCTATTCATTTATTTTCTGTGGTCCCTGGGAGCTCTGAGGAGCTGTATGTCCTGCTCTGAGGAGCCATCCATGGCTGTTTTCTCGCTGTTTTACAGCTGGTGATTTACAGCAGAGGTTGAAATCTGTAAGAGTAAACACTATAGTTTTATTTTACATTAAGGCTTTGCTGTGTCTCATGTTCCATTTAACAGAATGCAGTGATTCTTAAATGGTTTAAAGGCTGTTTTCTCAGAGCAAGACCTTATAAAACAGTTGACTGTTTAATGTGAATTCCACAACAGAGCCACAATTCCCTCACTAAATTTTTGGAGGTCTAATAGCCATCTGGTGGAGCTGCGTGGCTTTGAGGGAGGTAAAAGGATCAAATTTAGATTGGAGACCTAGCTTGGGATGACTAAGTTAGGTGAGAGGAATCCCAACCAAGATGCTGCAACAGCTGCTGAGATTATTTGTGGAGCAGCCACCAAATGAAATGTAACACCAGATTTTCAATGGTGTACTCTACTGTTTTTAGAAATTAAGCTCCCCAGCCCTGTTCTTGTTTTGGAATTCATTTTAATGTTGAAGATGCAGGAAGTACTTTTGTTCATCACCACAAAGGAAACTAAGTGCCTAAGTCCCAGTGGCTTCAGTAAGAGTTAAAATCATTCAACCTTGGGACTTTGAACTCCATTTAGTTTTCCTCTCCAGTGATGATGTAAATAAATGTGAGCTTTAAATCTTTACATAATGGACAAATTGGTAGGTTCCATGAATATTTCTGAGCAGAATTCAGTGAAATCTGGGAGGAAATATCCTCTCCTGAGGCCTAGATTTGCTGGTATATGGAAGGAGATGTTGCTCCCTCCACTGATATTCCCTGGTGGAGCAGAGCAGCCCAAGTGCTGGGTGGTGGTTGTAGTGGGGTGCTGGTAACCCTCCTCTGTACACCTAACCCAGCCATGGGCCTCTCCACTAGATCCCTTTGTTGGCTAGCACTGGTTTAAATGTGTTTTTTTTTCTATCTTTTTTCTATCCAGTCACACCCCGACGGCTGGATAGTAGCCATAAGCAAATAAATGGACCATGCTATCTGTGAGCTCTGAAATTAGCTACTGTTAGCAGTCATCTTACACTCCCTGTTACTGCACTGGTATCTATCTGGTTGGTATTGTCTGTTTTATTCCTCCTTATGCACACAGCCAAGCAGGACAATAGTATATAATTGACTAAATAGTTTTCAACAGACTGTCTGCACTCAGTGAAAACAGCCCCAAAGCATAAGACCATTTGCTGTTCTGTTGTATTCATATCTGGAATGTACTTAAACTATCACGTGTACATTTACTTACTATGAACATTAAGATTTCACACACAAGCCATGCTAGTTCTAAAAACAGTAATCTCCTAGACAGCATTTCTTCTAAGAGTTAATATGACTGCTTACTGCTACACTTGATACACAATGGAGTAGGGAGAAGTTTCTTTAATTATTTAGAAGCTAAGAAAAAAGGGGGAAAGAAAGACTATTAAATGATCCCTGAAAGATTCTTAACCTTTCCCAGGCAAATATTTTGGATGAATTTTCTGATTTTAAGAAGAGAAGAGAATTACTCATCACATTTGTGACAGTAAGTTACAAGATATCCTGAACTGATAATTTAGCACGTAAAATCATAAAAGATTGAGCTGCCAAGTTGAAAAAAATCACAAAAAAAATTGTATTTCCCTGAACTGTTATAATTACTTACTACTGGCATGAAGCCAATGAATAGATTAATGTGGTAGGAAGCAATGGTTAGACAATGACTTATCTTAGTAGACTGTCAAGTGTTCACCAGCCATGTGGGTGAGCCAGCCAGCCATCAGTCACAATGTTATGCGACTGCTGGATACAGCTTTGCTCATACTGCTGGAGTGTTCTCCCTAGCACACCCCCTCGTAATGTACTCCCTACATTACGCCAGGCTGGGCACAGCATGGTGGAGGCCCTTGTTTCCTGGCACCTCCTAACAGGAGACGGTGCGGGCACAAGATGGCAAGGGCTTGGAGTCAGCTTCAAATGTTGACAGTAAAACAACAGCTGCAGAAAGAGACACTGTGCTGTAAACCAGGATGTAAACTGCTCTCAGAAAGGAGCCCAGCTGGAGTTCAAACAAGACGTGACTGCAGGTTTGAAAAGAACTTTTTGCCAGAAAACAGCTTGATCTTGACTGAAAGCGCATACCAAACTGAAGTTTCTCTAAGCAAAAGGTTGCATCTGACTGTGAGTGAAGTGATTAAACAACAGCTTTAAGGTTCAGCAACAAAAGTCTCAGCAGAATCTGAAGACATTTAAGGGGCCTGATGCTCCTTGTTTTACAGCATGACAAGGAGAGAAAAAACGTCTTCAGAAAAGAAATGGGAATGCACTGCATGTGAGAGCAAAATGGGGTTCACCCTGATCCTTCAGGACAAATACTCCTGCTCTTGCTCACCAGCAGCCGCTGCCTTTGTTTCCAGGGCTAAGTGCTATTTTAAGCACTTTGCAGTAGTTGAATAGCTAAACAACCTGATGCTGCCAGAGCATGCTGAAGGCCAAGCAGTGGCAAAATAGGCTGCAAACCTAACTGACCCACACAAAGCCACTGGACATGCTGTCTGTGGGCTTGTTTGGTTAATTTTTGAGGATTCTGCAGCTAGGTTGAAGCTTAATGGCCTTCAGCTGTGGGAGTGAGGAGTGGTGTTAGGAGTAGGAAGGTAGACAAAAAGGGAGGAAAGAAATGATTTGTTTCCCTCTGAAATTAAGAAGCGGCTGACTTTAGCTAAACTAAAAGCTCGCACTTGCACTCACAGATGCTCATAACGGGCAGAAGAAAAAACACAGGAAAAATTACCTAAAATGTTGTTTAAATTCTGCAAATAGCCAAATTAAGAGAATTGGACTAGAACTTCACTTTGCAGTGTATGTTATATAGGCATGACATAATACTACCTATTTTGGACTACTTAAAAATTTGCTACAGTCCTTTTAAACCCCTCCAGAGAGACCTAGACAGGCTTGAACAGTGGACCCAGGTGAACACCAAACTCAAGTACAACAAACCAAGGTGCAACAAACCGAAGTACAAGGTCTTGCACCTGTGTGCTGGCAATCCCTGCTGTCAGTACAAGCTGAGAGACAAAAAGATGAAGGACAGCCCTGCCAGAAAGGAATTGGGAGTACTGGTGGATGGCAAGATGGACATGAGCCAGCAACATGCCCTTGCAGCCCAGAAAGCCAACCGTATCCTGGGCTGCATCAAAAGAAGCATGGCCAGCAGGGAACGGTAGGTGGCCCTGCCCCTCTGCTCTGTGCTGTTGAGGCCTCATCTGGAGTACTGTGTCCAGATGTGGAGTCCTCAGTACAGGTGTGGTGTAGACCTGTTAGAGCACATCCAGAGGAGAGCCACAAAAATGATTCAAGGGATGGAATATCTCTCCTCTGAGGACAGACTGAGAGAGCTGGGGCTGTTAAGCCTGCAGAAGAAAAGGCTCCAGGGAGTTATGACAGTGGCCTTTCAGTATCTAAAGGGGGTCTGTAAGAAAGAAAAGGACAGACTCCTTTACAGAGTCTGCTGTGATAAGAAAAGAGGAACTGGTTTCCAAACTGAAGGAGGGGATGTATAGATTGGATGTAAAGAAAAAGTGTTTTACAATAGGGGTGGTGAAGTACTGGAGCTGGCTGCCCAGAGAGGAGGCGAATGCCCCATCCCTGAAGACATTTAAGGTCCGGCGCTCTGAGCAGACTGACCTAGCTGTAAGTGTCCTAGTTCATTGCAAGGGAGTTGGACTAGATGGCCTGTTAGGGTCCCTTCCAACTCAAACAATTCTATGATTCCATGAAAATCCTTGCCCTTGCTGACACCAGCACAACAAGCATCTGCCCTTTCACATCACATGGCTTGGTGCCTAGATGATGTTGAATCGAAGCCTCAGCGCAATTGAACAGTCTCTGGGATATCCCTGTTCATAGTTACTTCATTGTTTGGCATGGCATCAAACAGCAATAAGCAAAGCAAATGAGCAAGCAAAGCGTGACAAGAGGATGCCTCTCACCAGCTACCCACAGCTCCCACGGTCTTTCCTGTCTGTGTTTGTTTTGGGGGGGAAATGAAGCATCTCAGTCAGGGCACACTTAATAGGCAGAACTAGCGCAAGAAAGCCTTGTAATATGTGTCTAGTGACATGCTAGGCAGAAATGACAGTAACCTGATGGAAATATATGGAAATTCAACATCCTGCCTCTCCATCCCCCCTCCCTACCCCCTGGTATGCATGACTTTGAATCTGCTTTTGAGAGCTCCTGCAGTGCAGGGGCTGCCCATCCATCTGGCAAGGTTACAAACACATTTCAGCGCTGTCTGCAACGAGCCTGATGTAACCTCTCTTCTCCAGCCCCTGCTCTCCTCCTCCCGAGCTTTGTGTGCTGCGGAGGAATGAGGACGGGCAAAGCAAAACCAATGAACCGCAAGGAATCGCGGGGCCCAAACTGCCCAGTCCCACGAGGGGAACAGGGGGGCGGGGGAAGCAGGAAAGGGAGAAAGGGGAGAGAAGGGGAGAAAAAAGAGGGGAAAACACAAAGAGCTCGCAGGGGAGTGGTAGTGGAGGAGTAAGAAGAAAGCCAGCAGGGACAGGCTGCGCCCTCGCTGCAGGGCTTAACACTGAGTTATGGCTTGCTTTGCAGCTATGTTACATTTGTCAAAATCTCTGGTTCTGGCTGTCGAGGTATTTTCATGATGCTTGCTCATGACAGCAGCCAGCCTGTCACTAACTTCCCCTCTCTTCTCCAGGGCAGTAAAGGAGAGAGAAGGCCTTTGTTTGTCAGTTGTCATTTTTTTTTTCCTCTGGGAGCTTTTCTGTAGCCAGGTCACAGAGTAACCCCTGTTATAGAGGAGGCACCATGCACTGCAGGTGTTGATGATTGTTATGGCAGGTGTGGTAAAATTCTGCAGTTTCCATGTTAATCAAGAATTGCCTTTACTTTAACTAAGAGCTGAAGTGTAGATTTAGTTATTCAACAATTTATTTTGGTTTCTTTCTGGCACTAAGCAAGCTACACTGTACACATTAATCAGAAGTTCTACAGCCCATGACTTTAGGATATTTTATTAAAAATTAGCTAAGAAAAAATGGAAATATTCAGATCTCCCTCTGATACAACCCCATAGAATAGCTGTTTTTATGTCAAGAGCCAGGACACAGCATGCAAATACGTGGGTCAGCACTTAGAAATAAAGCAAACTTGTTTCTGTTTCTCTAAGAAAGAAATTTATATTATCCTCACAATTTATGGAGGAAGTTTCTGCCTTACTAGCTTGACTCCTCTGAATGAGAAGAATAACAGGGAAGCTTTTCTAAATAATCTGCTCAGGGAATATTCACCTTAGACCTCCCCCAGCAATTTGAGGGGCAGCTGGACACAGGAACACTGGAGAAGACTCATGTCCAGAAGCCAGCTTCATAGAATCACAGAATCATAGATTGGGTTAGGTAGGAAGGGACCTTAAAGATCATCAAGCTCCCACCTCCCTGCCCCAGATTCTCCTTCTGCTCCTGGGTGCAACTTGCAGGCATTGTTCAAATACAGGTGCCTGCCCAAGTGGCCATACATCTGCAGCAGGGGCATCAAATGTGTTAGCAATGAATGTAGGAACATCTCAGCAATTTTCCATCTCAGTTTTTTTTTCAAGAGCAAGTCATGCTCTGACTCAGCCTCACTAAAAATAAGCCCTTCAAAAATTAAATAAATTCCCCTCTGCCACAGCTTCCAAGACTGCAGAGATTCCTGACCTCACATGAGCCCCTAGCAGCCTTCCACTGACTTAAAAAAAAAATTCCTTCTTTTGACCTTCACTATTCATCCACTGCATTGCTAATACTAAAAATGAAGCACTTGAAAAGGCAGGGAGAGTGGTTGTGTAGCCATTTGTTTTATTTTACTTGGAACTTCAAGGACAGTTTGAAAAGAAAGGTGTGGACTGCAAAACTCCCTGTCAGGTCTGCAACCCTTATCAAATTGGTGGTTCAACTCCAACAAAAGGAGCAATATTCTTTGGCCCTGGTGTTCTGTATTGCAAAGGCAGATAAAACAGAAAACATTCCCCATCATTTCAGAAATTACCCCCACTTCCCCATTTCTTTCTAACAGGAATTGAAGTTGAGTAGTGGTTACTCTCTGCTGAAGCACACAGGCTACTGCAAAATCAAAATCTGCTTGTATAACTACAGAGGAAGATCATGTAGCTGCTTGCAGCCTTTCATATCTATTAAACTTAATCCAGTTTGCCAGGCAACAAATAAGAGATGGGATCACTCGTGTGCTGTATTATTCTACTTAAGGGCCTGTTAACAATTTGCTATTGTTTGAAAAAAATTGCATGTCATCGGTATTAGTCACACTCTCCTTCCCAGGAACATAACCTTAATTACCCTTACTAGGTTTGCGTGCCTGATGTGTTTGGTCCCACCTATTTTGCTTGTGAACCTGTCATATTCAATCACTGCATTAAAAAGAAGTACTTAATTATGATGATCATGTTGCTTCTTCATAAAATGCCATGATACTTATTTTCTTCTAGGCAGCAAGGATGATCAGAGTATTTTGACTGCTTTGTTTGGAACAGTTACTCACAAACTGTAGATATAAATGGTTCAAAAAATAGAAAAATAAATTGACCCAAATGTTTTGTCTTTTTTTTTTCCTCCTTGAAATTAGATGGATTTACAATGCTCAGTATATATATATGCATATATATTTACCTTTGCTGCTTACTAGAAGTTCCCTAACACCTGATCCCTTTCTTTCATCTCCACTGCAAGAAACATACAACTTTCTGAAGACATCTCTTGTCTATTATCATGTACAAAAGGTCACAGGAGAAAAGGATCTATAGAGAGTTGTTTACTTTTCCAGAAGACAGTGTTTTTTGGATTGGTGCTTGCTTTGTCACCAAAGATGTCATCTTTGTACTCCATTTCCCATCAGCACTCTTTGCAGCTTAAAGTGTGTTGCAGTCATTAATATGAAAAATTGCTTGAGGAGATTAGATCATTTAGCACGGTATTTGACAGTGCTGGTTCTTGCAAGCTCAGACTGTCCCGAAGGTGATATGTGCCTTAGTGTTCTCAGCACAGGCATTGCTGGACTGAAGTCTTACTCTTTTCAAGAGAACCACTCGGTGAAGCTGAAAATATCCTGCTCCTGCCGTAGGCAGGCTGATGAAAATGTCCCAAATACCAGTCGTTACTGGAAAAAAACAGAACTAAAGAGTTTTGTTAACATTGCCAAATTAAGTTCTCAAAAAGCAGGTAATTAGAAATGCATCGTGTCCAAAACTACTTATTGCCCACATCTCTTTTTTTTTGTCATAGGAGCTATTCCAGTAATTGTGCAGTGTGTGTCATGCTCACTCAATGGGCAGGTGCTCAATATTTTCTGTTTCCTGCACAGCCTTGTGCAAGTGAAACCTACTTCACTGCATACTGTGCAAACTCTCCTGAAAACTGGGTGTTTCCTCACATGGCTGTCCACCCTGCTGAGCACTACTACAATCCTTGAACCTATCTTATATGTCAGAATGACAGTTCCCAAGCTGTTTTTGCCCATACTACAAGCCTCCTTGTCTCCCTTATAAAATAAAGAAGCATCACCTGTGCTAAATTTGGTTTAATCACTGTGTCGAGTCTGACCCAGGATTTCTTTGATTGTTGTAGGGACAGAATTGGATTTTTCAAAGTAGTGATCTGTTGCTCTAGCCTCGAGAGAAGCTTTTAATTTCCTGTATTTCAGTGCCTAATTCATCCTATACCTTCCAGTTTCTCTAACAGTTGAGGTTTTTCCCTTTCCTAGTCAAATCCACTTTCCCTCCTATCTTGAGTTATGCTCCCTGGCTTTCCCCTCAACAAGGTGTTGCACTTGGGTCGGGATAATCCCAGATGTGTGTACAGACTGGGAGAAGAACTCACTGAGAGTAGTCCTATAAAGCAGGACTTTGGTATTCTGGTGGATGAGAAGCTGAACATGAGCCAGCAGTGTGCTCTCACAGCCCAAAAGGCCAACAGTATCGTGGGCTGCATCTAAGGAAGGGTAGCCATCTGGGAGTGGGAGGTCCAGCTTTGCACAGCACCAGCTTCCCTTCCTCCCCTCCCTTGTTGCTCCCTCCATTCCCAGCTTCTCCTCACAGACAGTGTCTCACAGGGACACAGGGCAGCAGCCATCACACTGGCCAGTTACCACAGTAGTTGAGCATGGAACACTTGTTTCAGCATCCAAAGTGTTGCAGGAGACCCAGGGAGACAGATATAGCTCCCCAGTGCTGCTAGCATCTTAATAGTTAAACTAAATTAAATAAATAAAATGGCCACAGGTTCATAAATACAAGCACTGGTGCTGCAAAGCAGATTTTATCAAGCTGTTTTCGCTCCATAGTGGGGAGTACTCAAAGACTACTTCAATAATAGCAAAAATTTCCAATTACAGATGTGCTGCAAAGTGGGAACCTAATAGAAAAGTAACAGAAGGTGCAAGTACATGAACTAATCTGTATGTTTATTTTTCAGATGTGGCTGTTGCTTTTTTTCCTTCTTATAGTCAGATATAAAACAGAAAAAAAGGTGAGAAAAATGATGTATAGAGGACCTAGTACTTCTAGTTCCTTGAAATATCTGCCCAAAATTTTGAGTTACAAATAAATCTATGTGAATAAAGACCATTTATTTAGACCATTTATTTTTTTCCTTCGGGATAACATCATATTTTCATCTCTGTACAGTTTGAACTGCAGGTTATGGTTGCATTTTCCTTTAGCTACACTCAGTGTTTATTTCTCTTCTTTTGCCTTAGAATCATTCCTGGCACTGGCATAGTTATATTGCAGTTTTATGGATGAAAAGAAATACATATTTCTCTCACTTTTTCCCTGCTATTCTATCTGTAAAATTTTTTTCATCCTGTTGAAATAAACAAAAAAACAGGCAATAAATCACCTGACAGCACATAAAAGCTGTAAGCAGAAGACTTTGCAAGTGTTAGCTACCAGTTTTGAAAGTCTCCATAAATAGCTATTGAGAATTGAGAAATGTAACAAAATTATCACAAGCATGTGGAAAAAAAAAGAGAGAGAAGTTGATATAAAAGTGCATATGTTGAGGGAAGTTTGGGCGTTTTCACTAACTTCCAATTTCACCTTTTTCAGCAACATTAGCTCCACACGCCCTTATAATTTATTTGTGCTTTACCAGGCAAACACTCCTTTTAATAAAATGAAGACTTAGCAGTCCAGAGCTCCCTACAAGATTCTTTACCTGGTGAATACCAACCACAGATCACTGCCTCAGGATTGAAGGGCTCTGAGCAGGGAGGCCTGGTTGGTGGTTCTGAGACATCAAAGACCTCAGTAGGCTCTGCTGCAAGCTGCTGCCAACACACCTGCCTGCCTTCCAACATTGAGAACACAGTGAGATTTCTACTGAAGGCTGGCTTGTGCTAAGAAAAATGATGGGAACTGAGATTTTTCAAAGGCAAGAACCTACTCTCTTTTGATTATCTCCTAAAAAGGTCCAATAATCAAATGATGGCAATTGTCGAGGGTTTTTTACTCTGTGAACAGTATTCTGTGTGCTGCTCATTACAAAACATTAAAACACTTTGAATATGTGAAGCATACAATGAACAATTAATACAGGACTAGACCAGAGCCTAACAGGCCACCTGAAAGAAGCTGTCTGTCCAGCTTACGAGGCCAGCAAAAGAATGGAGTTGGGGAAGCAATGGCTGCACCTCATCAAGGACAGAGCAAAACTCATTAGGTCTTGTGGATTCCTTCCCAATGTTCCCAGGACTAGGACAGCATTAGTGACAGTGACAGCACCACTTTTGTGAGTCTAAAGTGATATCTCCTGCTCACAGGAGAAAAGTTTGAGCTTGCCTTCATCTTTTTGACTCATGTCAAAAAAGGCAAGTGGGTCTTCTGGGAAGAAGAGAGTTGCAGTGCTACACATTTTGTTCTGTAACAAGTACATTTAGGGAAGTGAAAACAAGTCAGCTAATGGTGAAAAATCAGCGAGCATAAGTTAAAATGTGTTTAAACTCTATGCAGATGCCCTTGTTTGGGAATGAAGAAGTTATCCTCAAGACAAGATTATGTTACAGTGAGAATACAGTGCATGTCTGAATGCAGATTCTTACCTGGAGATTTAACACATCATGAACCCAATGTAATTCACATTGTACTATCACTACACATTGAGTTGAACTGCTGTATAGTCATTGATTGTGACTCATGTTTACATAATCACAGTGTGACAACTCTTATCTTTGTGCTCCATCCCTTCTTCCATTTCTGTCTCTTTTGAAGGAAGGTCTTCAGTCAATGCCAGAACCCTTCTATCATGTGTATATGTGTACTCTGCCTATCACTGATTATATACAGTCCCATGACATTACCACAGTACAGCCAATACATGCAGTGACAACATTTCATATTGGCATCATTTGGAAACAAGTCAGAAAGTATCCCTTCATGGTATCCAGCACATATTTTGTATAGCACACTTCTAAGAATAAGGATTG
Organism: Tetrao urogallus; assembly: GCF_951394365.1. Lineage (NCBI taxonomy): Eukaryota > Metazoa > Chordata > Aves > Galliformes > Phasianidae > Tetrao > Tetrao urogallus. The sequence goes on along the minus strand of NC_136814.1, from coordinate 38,710,604 downwards.
AAGTTAAGACTTGAGTTTGGCATGTATGATAAGACATGAGCTCTGCAAAATGGCAGGTTGGACAGAAACACCTATCCGTGCTAGCTTCAGAACTGAAACTTGTATCATAACTTTATGCTATCACTATTGCTATAGTTAATTAGTTCTCTTGACAAGACTAATTAACTTAGGTTCAGCCCTGCTACCTCGCAGCTATACATCTTAAGGGAATCAACATTTGTTACAGCTGATAATTTGCAGCCCATGTTATGTGGTGGCCTGAGACAAACCAGTGGAGCCTGCGTTTCCTGGCACTGTGCTACCATGTGAACTCCGAGGTAATCCTGAGATCCCTGGCAGCATTTTCTGGTTATCAGGAAAGAAGTAGCCAGAATAATGCTTTAGAGTCCATGTGCAATCTTTTGTAGCATTCTAATCCACTGTCTGAAAACAAGTCTCCCACTTTACTTTTTTTTTTTCCCTTAGACACAATCAGAATTTTTTTCCCTGACAATATATTGATTGAATGTACTGCAGTTTCATTGACATTCCCGTGTTAATTCCACTCTTGTCTGACATCACAGAAACTTTTGCTTCCTTATGCAGTGTAAATTAGCTTCAGCTCAATTAACCTTTTGACATAGTGTTTTTTTCCAATTTCTTTTCATACCAGCTAGTTTTCCTTTAGACCATCAGCACTCACCTTCTTTGATGAACACTTCCCCACCTTGCAATACTGCTCTGTTTCAGCAGTGGCAGATATGACTCAAGGGTACAAAGCCACTTTACCATATGTTTTTCTCTAAGAAAGGCAGCTGAGTGCTGTGGTGCCTGAAATACTCTGGCCTTCGGACCAGAAACTCTGCTTTATTTCATTTAAAAAGAAATTAGAGAAGGGAAGAGCACAAGAACAGGGGACCCTGATGTGCATTTTGTGAACTTACTTTTCCATTTAATGTCTATACAAGGAAGAATTTTGCCCGTATTATCAAGGCTATGTGTATATATGATGCAATATACTGAAGCAGTTTACCCTATTTATCTTCATTAACTCCTTTCCTTTAAGTTCCCCCTAATTCGAAAAGGCAAGCTGTGCTCATTATGGTCAAGAAGGGTATTATTGCATGTGAAGAACACACACATTTCTAATGGTGAGTTCCTACTTAATTGAATTCAACGAATGACAACACCATGACATTGCTAAGATTAATGACTCAATAATTTTTGAGACAAGGCAAAACGTGAAGTAAATTGATTGCATTATTTTTTTTCCTTGGGAACACCACTGCATACTAGCTCAGCAGTGTCCTGGAGGGGACTCATTGCTGTTATACAATGAAGACCCGCTACCCCTTCTCTGTTCCAATCTTGCACTCTGACATTACTTTGGAGTAACTTCTAATGTAATTTCCTAGTTGCACAGATGCAGGCTGAAGATAATTGTGCTGAGATCTCAACAGACCAAATGATTAATGCAGAGGGCTTTTTGGAGTGGAAACTTCAGTTATTATTAGATTATTCAAGAGAAGAAGGTGCCAGAGCATGGAATAGAGAACTGCAATGACTGCACATTTCACTCTTGAAAAAATATGAATAGATTTTCATTTCTGCCATCTTGTTAGCAGCACTCATTCACTCAAAAACCTCTTCTTTCCTAAATGCAATGTTAGTTGTAACATCTTGCTTGCAAAGCCATTTGCAGACAATGTGATGGCTTCTTTTTCCCTACGTGACTTAAGTTCACAGTGAGTTTCACACAGTATATGGAACAGCATCTGTTGAAAGAGTTTCTGTAAAATATAAAAACTGGATTTGATATTGCACAACATCATCTGCAATATCATATATCTTTTTTACAAGATAGTCATGGCAAAACAACAGTTGCGAATCTAGTGGGCATTTAGTATTTTCTAGTACAGAGGAATAGTGTTCTGTTTGTTAGCAGGAGTCTGTGACAAAGGCAAGTATTCCCAAGCTAGAATTTTACTAATTATGAAATGGACTATTGATGTTAACTAGAGGATCCTGAGAAATAGAAAATACAGAAGTAAGGTCATTTTCCTCTGATAACCTGGTGTCCAGAAAAGAATTGCAGGTTTGACAAGAATATTTCCTCAAGAAAGCTAGATGTGTTTTGCACATGGAGTATTTGAACTTTGGATGAAGGAAAAGTGGTTTCAGTTTTAGCCTTCTACCTTTCCCTCCCTTGGGAGTATGGGGAGTGAGAATGAAAGCAGCACTAGCTACATGGCAAAGAAACTTCATCATATGCTGAAGATAAAAGAAAAACATTAAATTGTTGAGATCCAAAGAGGATCTTTAGTGGGAAGAGTAATCTTAAGAGTACATTTTTATTACTTTATCTGTTTGCAATTTATTGCAAATACTTTTGTCTTAAATTTCACCTAATACTAAAACTATCAAGGTAAATGGTAAGTGACATCATGTCCTTCAGCCAGGTTTTGGAGACCCACAGAGCAAGGGTTGAACCACACTGGATACACAACACTGGATTACTCCTACAGAAACTGCCGAAGAGCCTACACCTCTGAGAACCTAGGTCCTTAGAGATCATCTACCTACTTCTAGCTAGAGGTTGTCTTATTGCAAAAGGGCTCTAAATATATAGGCTCTGGGTGGTACTTCAGGTGGAGTAACAGCATAGGAGAAAAGACCTGAGTTCAACACTACTGCTATGTGATAGGTCTTTGAAATGTAATGTAAGGGAGTTGTTCATGGGACTGTTATTTAGGAGCACCTGAAGTGCACACTTCAGTCTTTATTTGCTGTTTGAATGAATTTCATCACTGCAGACATTTATTTGAAGTACAATTTTGGTTCTGCCCCAGCTTGTCTTGTTTTGTAATGGCCAGTATCAAAGAAAAATAAGTATTTTCAGTCTGAAAAGAGATTGTATTCTACCTTGGTGGCTAATGTGATCTCCTTGGTTTAGTGTTATCCCATTACCTTGCTATACAACTGCAGGCCATCTTACCCAGATCAAAGTGCACACGAGATGACAAAGTGCACAAGAGCAGGGAAAACTGCTTCTTTCAATAATATTGCAGCAGCACAGAGAGTTTATGACCCCGAAAAGATGGAGATTTACAGTCAGGGACAACTGAATCATTACAAGCTTTGAAGGAAAAAGGGCAAGGACAAGCTTTCCCTGAAAAATAAATAAACTTGCAGTGTTCAAATATCTTTTGGTATGAGCTGATGATCAGCATGCAGGGACTAAGACTCCACTACAGAAGCAGAACTTGTGCATTCAAGGAGTCCTGTGACAGTGCTCTTACATGTCTGTACAAAGTTTTGCTGTACACTTGTTGTCACATTTTCCTAAACACCCACTCTTTCATTTGGGGAACAGTCATCTCTGCAGTTCGATTTTCAGGCACGATGGCTCTGGGTAGTGCTGGAGGCTCAAAAGTCTGTGTGAAGCTTATGGGAACTGAAGTTAAAGACTATTCCTGAAAATCAGAGCATGGGTGCCAAAAGCCTGATGTTCAGAAGCAACAAAAATGTTGATATTTCAGGAGATCTAGTCATGGGCAGACTGACATGAATGTGATGTTTGGCCTGGAATCCCTGCCTTCTAAAGGGCTTGCTAGGAAAGAAGTATGCTAGTAATGTAGTTTGACCCTAAACAGAGGAAAATGAGCTTAAATGTAGTCCATGGTCCATGAGAGTTTGCTCCATCAGTACTTTCCAGTGCATCTGGAAGTGGAGGGAAGCAGGGTAGTGAAAATCAGCACTGGCTAAAAGCTTCCCAGGCAAGTAGCAATCTATAGAACTGGTCTTACTCCTCTTGTCACTGTGGAAACAGGCAGAATGGGGACAATGATTGTCCTGGCAATAAAGGCTGCCCTTTAATAGCCAGTTCCTTATACACTTTGACTTTCTCTAGCTGTCAGGAGTGCCAGGAGCCAGCCTGGTTTCCAGGGTAGTGATATAGGTAGAGCAGGCAGATGGGAAACTAGGCAAGAGTCTGAGCTAGTGAGTTGTGACTCTCTGAGATGCCCTGCCCTCCCACCCTCATCACTGCTGGTTTTGACTTTCCAACTATTTTTTCACCCTTCTCACACATTCATTGGAGTTAAAGTTTTCCATAAATTCTTGGTTGCCAAAGGAGAACATCTCCGATGGATTCTTCACTGAAGTGGCAGAAGCAGGCAATACTTAAGGGAATGCAGATACAATACATAAGGCTCTGAGTTTTACTGTGAGATGAAAGGCAGGGATTTCATCAGTGTTACATTTGCCATCATTAATAAGTAGGAAAAAAAAATCCTTCTGACAATTCAAGTCTTGGCTTCCTACTAGATTTAGGTCAGATATGACTCCAGTAACATGACAGTTGTGGAAAAAGTAATAATTCCTCCTTTTTATTTTCTAAGTGAGAAACCTGCAAATGCTCAGCTCCTAATTAAATAATGATTATAAAGTGTGCAAGTGGAAGAGGCATCCAGGTGGATTTCTGGTGCTCAGTTGTGTGCTGTCATATGCCTTCACTGACTGCAGTTCAGACAACAGCTAGATTAGACAGAGCTTTCCCCCTTTGCTCTTCTCCTTGAACCAGAGACAGCTTGGGTACTGAAATGAGACTCCATCCTACTACCACTCTTTGGCTTATTCCTTGATGCAGCTAATCTGGAAAGAGAAGACTATGAGAGTCAGCACCTCTTCTGTTTTCCTTGATCTGTGCTAAAAACCACATCATCTACCCAATTACACTATCTGCATTCTTTTCAAATATGCCTGAACCCTTCAGGGCTTCACAAGCATCAGAGTTTGCCTAGTGTTTTGTCCACTCTAAGTAGTGTTGTACTGCAGCTCAGGATGGTAGGTAGGTGAACTACAGCAGGAGGCTCCCAGTAAAAATGAGCTGTCTAAGTTGGGTTGTCCTTTGCTTTGTGTCAATACATAGAACAGCACTATCAGGAAATCTTGATAAGTCTTCCCATATAATCCTATAAGGAAAAACACTGCCTGTAGTATTTCTGGGTTATGCTCAGAAGAGTAAGACAGAGTAACACTGAGTGCTGGTTTAGGTGAAGTCAGACATGGTTCATAAATGCACAAGTCTTACATTGATTGCAGTAAGTGTGGAACAGAGCTTACCACTAAGAAGAAACTGACTTGGGATTCAAGATGCCTTTATAAAGAGTTCTGGCATCAGCTTTCTTACTGACGGTGTCTGATGGACTCAGAATGATGAAGAACATTTCCAAAGCCACAGTAAATACTATTTTTATTCAAGAGATAATTTGCATAAATTCTTCCAAGTGCCTAAAACAATAGGCATAATATAAGCAGCCTTCAAGGAGTCTCTGGATAAATTACAAATAATAAATGGTGGGATGCTGGCACTGTGTGACACCTTTCATCCAAATAAGCCAATGTTCTCAAAATACTGGGCAAGTCCAGTACATCTCTATAATCACAGATGGCCTGGGTACAGGAACATTATCTGTCCTGCAGCCTATGAGGAAGTAGGAAGAAGAAAGTAAGAGGTAATGCCCCAGAGTAGTGGGTCTGGGCCATGCCTGGAAGCATTACAAGCACATCTAGAAGAGCAGGGAGTAACAGCTCATGCTGAAAAACATCTTCTGGCTTTGAAGTCACTGGTGAAGGGCCAGCTCAGGATACAAGATCTGAGGCATGCTCCTGAGTGGGTATTTCTCTTTGCCTAACTGCCTTTAGTGAGGCTGTAGAGGAGGAGCGTTGTGTGTTTATGTGTGCTTATGTGTGCATGGGTGCAGCTCACTCAACCATCACTAAACCACAGTCTGCTCTGAAGTGGTAGACAGATGCCTCTGAACTGGATGTGTGTCTACAAAAAATGCTGGTGATAGTACTTCACTCAAATAAGATATAAGGAAACTAAAACATGTAACCTGCAATAACATAACTGGAACTCAACCAGAACAATCAAGGCAATAACCTTCCAGTACTTCTATGAAGACTGATGTGGCAGCTGAAAGAGCTCTACAAATGCCTAGATAACTTGTAGATAGCAAACTCTCTTCTGGCACTGGTTTACTGCAGTAAGTGGGAAGGAAAAAAGCTAACTGCTGACCTACATCTCATGGCACCTACATTTGCCTTATGTCCAGGGAAAGCCTCGAACTCACCTCATTATGATATTCAGCTGTGTATCGGTGCAAGACTGTGAGGTAGTCTGTGGAAGAGAAAACACAACTGTATAATAAAATGTGCTACAAATAAAGTAACAGGCCAGAGAATAATGATAAATAGCCAACTAGCATGGAAATGATCATTTTACTAGTTTGAATTACAACGTACCAAGGGAATTGTCATTGAGTCCAGTTTTATTAATGCAATACATAACTGATTCAGAGGAGGCAAAATGCAAACTCCCTCCAGAATTAGTTTAACCAGTGTGAATTTGCGGGTAGACCAGGCCTCAGTCAGAACAAAAGAGAAAATAATCCCCTTGTAATGCAGCATTTAACACCTAGCAGGCAGGTGATAATTGCTTCAGTCCAAGGGGATTAGCACATTGTAACCTCATTATATTGCAAAACGTAACTTCCCTATATGGGGTTGTCTACATGGGAAACTTACAGTGGCATAAACAAAGGCATGAATTCAAACTGATTTAGTTTTACTGGAATAATTCCTGGTGTGAATTTATTTCTTAGGAAAGAAGAACGCATTTTATTTGTAGTGATCGCTTTTTTTTTTGCTTTTTTTTGCTTTTTTTTTTTTTCCTTTTTTCCTTCCCTGCCGTTTAGTCAGTGGTGTTTTGGAATTAATTTAAGATAAATTGAAAACTACCATTTTTCTTGAACAAGAACATTCACACAGAAGGTCTGATATAAAGTATACTTTTTAAGTCAAGCTAAATTGTTTTAGCAATGTAACTGCTAAAATTTTCTTCCATAAGCAAACTTTAGTCGAAATGAAACTTTACTTCAAGTGGATGGCATAGTTTTCAGGGTACATTAATAGGCCCTGAATTAATGTTGCCTCTACATGTCATGATGACGTTAATATTTCTGTATATCCAGACAGATCAGATGCTTTTACAATAATCTTACAAATAAATAATTGAGAGGGAAAAAAAAGGAGGGAGGAACAAAACAAAACAAGAAAGAGGAAGGATTCCTTTTGTCCATTTTGAGGAAGGATCAGTAGAAGGGTGGGAAGTGAGAGATGGCAGGTTGCCTCCATCTAGAAAGATTTAGACTGATGTCAGCTGACTGTGAAACCACACAGTGTTTTTCTTATATCCTGGGTATGGTAACTTAAGTTGTTTAAAAACCAGACACTCAGTCTGAATTAGAATTTCAGCCTTTTTCAGTTGCCAGTGGAGAGACATAGTCCCTACAGTCTCTTGACATGCCTTAAGCACTCAGCTTAGTTGATTCTATTTATCTTCATTATTTAATGCCAGATGAGACAAACCCCACCCTGAATGCCGACTGAAATATGCTGAAATATGCTGAAACTACTCAGTCAGCTTCCCTTTATATATTGTGATTTTTAAGAGTTCACTCAAAATGAGGGACACTGGATGTCAGAGAAGCCCCACTCCTCCACCCCCTCTCCACCAGTTAATGAAACAATAACATTCCTAAACTAAAGAAATATATGGTTGGGGAATCCTTTTTTATTAACTGGCAAGTGTGCCTAAATACATGCAGCTAAGTATTAATGCATTTAGGGAACACTCATACGCTGAAATACTAGACAAACATGCATTCTTGCTAAAGCAAAATTTTTTTCTGATCCTAGAGGGAGTTTTGTCGTAATTAGTGGTGCAGGACCAGATGCACGGGATACTTGCAACCTGAAGATATATGGAAAGAGAGCAATTACCAGTTGTTCCTCCACTAGAGTTGGTAGTATTCAATATTCTTTTTAATGGCTTAGACAAATAATAACAAATACTGTAAAATAAATAAAAATGAAAACAACGTCAGAGCAATAGCTAAAAATCTTAGGAGGACTTGTTCAGAATGATCTTAAATTGGAAAATAATATGAAGTAAAAGAGATGTAATTTCAGAAGTATAAATGCAGAATACTCCTTAAATTACCAAATGTTAAAATATGAGGAAGCAATGGCAGGGCAGAGGCTCTGCTGGAAAGGAACAAGTGGTTAGAATGGATCATGACAACATGAATGAACAATGCAAACATCCGCAAAGAGAGGCAGAATGTCATCCGTAGGGTACATGAAATCACCTTTACTTCCTTCTCTATTTTCTCAGAGCTTCTGCAAGATTAGCATATCCAGTTTGGCAAATCAGACTTCAGGAAAAGTAAAAAGAAAGAAAAGGCAGAGAAGACCAATACGAACAGCTGGACATTTAAGATGCTTGGCTAAAGAGGGGCAAAAAGATCTGTATACAAATAAAGGAAACTGGCAAGAAGGTGAAGATATTCAGATTAAAAACAAACAAACAAACAAACAAAAAAAACCCAACAACACTAGATGTAAAATAGGAATTTGTAATCTATTCTTTGTGAGTACTTGGGCCAGATCAAGAAGTAGTGGGCTATAATTGCAGCAAGGGAAATTTACTCTAAATATTAGGAAAGTCTTTTCAATAGCCAGGATAATTAAGCAATGGAAAGGAATGCTCAAGGAGGCTACACATCTTCTATATGTGGGGATGTCTGAGGACTTATACAACAAACATCCATCAGGAAGGACTTAGGTAGACCTGGTGATGCCCTACGGTGGCAGAATTGCCTAGATGACCTTTTGGACTCTACTCTATCCCACTTTTCCATGACTTGTTTTTCTCCAAGGGAGAAAATTCAGAACTGTCAGCAATTATGTCATAGTACATGGCTCAGGAATGGGTTGTGCACATGGGAAGTGAGTAGAGAGCCAGATACTTGACCCTCTTCAGAGGGCTTCCCACCCATAACCCGTAAGAGGAAGAGCAGAGGAGCTCAGACAGCAAGGAAAGAAACAGATCAAAACAATGACCTTGGCATCACCAGACTGGTAGGTAAGGCAACATCCATGTCACTGAAATTGCCAACTTTTGGGAAACCATTCTGTGCCCATGGGCATATGACTGGAGAAGGAAAGTAGTGAAGGGTTGTGATGAAGATCATGGTATCATGGCTCTGAGGTGTGAAGGACACTGTGGTAACATCCCCAGTGTCCTCACAACCCAGGAGCCTGTAGATATCAGGCTGGCTGCCAGGGCACCCTTAGCTGACCTGGGCATCCAGAACATGGCTGGAGCTGGCAGAGGGGAAAAGTTCTTAAGAAATGCACCGTAACAAAAGCATCAGTAAAAGCTGCTGTCAAGGTACAGGAACAGCTCTACACCAGTGTAACCACTGTGCTCTAGGGCAGCTGTGCTTGGCCTGTTAGTGCAACAAAATACTAATACCTTTTTTGTTTTTGCAGACAAGGCCTGAGAAAAGTTTCCAGATGATACTTTACTTTTGAATGTATTTCTGTTTTTCATTGCATCAAGACACTTCGGCAGTACCAAACAGGAAAACTGTATTTTATTGAGGACTCAGAGCTAACGTAATCAGTCTCAAGCTCACCCTGCAAATGCATGGTGTTGTGAAATTGTACAAGTGAACTAAGCAAAGGAAGGACTTAAGAGAATGATGCCTCAGCCACAGCATGCAGTAGGGTGGGAGTGGAGGCACACTCCTTCTCAGGATGTACTTCCAGATAATAGCAGAATTAAAAGTTTTGTCACACTCTCCTTTCATTTCTGTCTAAGGAGCAAGACCTGATGAGGTATCACTTGGCTGTCATTTTATGCAAGGCCAAGGTCACAACAAAGACTTAAATATGAAAATCTAATCTTCTTTGTTAATGCAAAATAACCTCTTTCCATATGTGACCTGGCACGGAGTTCAGCCACTTAGCTCCAACAGGCTAAAGACTGCTTTCAAAGCCTTAATTCAATTCCAGCCAGCTTGTTGCAAGCTCTCAGGGAGAACGTGGGGGACTCCCTGCCTCTCCCAAAAGGAATCTGTCACAAAGCTCTCTGCCATGAGCTTTTTGATTTCAGATTCACTCTTACACACATCAGTCAGCTCAGATGCTTCCTTCAAATGCGAATCACCTGGAGATCTGGCTGCCTTACAAACAACACAGATTGCCACTTGCCAGACATTTACATACCAGAGTACTCTAAAATAAAATTTTCTTCCCGGAGCTATAAGATTTCTCTTAGCAAATATGAGTGCATACAAGGGCATATATTTTTTCTACTTTTTCTAAGTAGGATTTCTACTATATAGCTATATACTATGTGCTATACTAATGTGCTATAGCTATATACTATGTGCTATACTAAATAGCACATAACAGTCCAGCTATGTTTTGCTCTAAGCATCCCTTAAATAAGTACTCAAAGGTCCTTTCGCCCTTCTTGTGCAGAGATGATCAAGTTGTTCTGTAAACTTCTTACCATTTGCTGATGCCAGTGGAGCTAGGCACTGAGACCGTTTGAAAATTCAAGATATATAGCAATCTCTTCTGCCACCTGAACCACTTTAAAAACCTCATCTATATTTCTTTGCACTACCCTCTGAAGAATGTGTCACTGTTAATACAGGAAAATGGATAGACTGATTAAGATTTTCTGTTTTCTCTGTTTCATCCCCATGCATGCTACTGGTGACAATGGAAGCTTGCCTTTTGGGGATACATGAGATCATATATGGAATCAGCATTAAGGCCTGTATTATTTCCTGGAAAGCCAGAATGACAAGGCAGAAATAGCTGTGAAAACACGATAGTGGTATACATTCATCAAAGTGCCCTCCCTTACATTCCCAAGTGTAGCTGCAAATGACTCTTGATCTCCCTGCCAAATCTTACCAGGTGTGCTTTATAGCCAAATGCCTTCCTTTATAGTGGCATCACATTCTTCAGGTAATTAGGATTGGCAATTTCTTACATAAAAACTATTAGCATCACTAACAAGCAATATAGCATCTGTGAAATGAAACAGGTTGTTCAATTTAATAGAAAGTATCTGATAGGGCCATCTGGAAGAAGATTTTTTTTCCAGGAAACAAACACTTACCTCCCCCAAAGCAAGTGCAGTTAATGTTTTGCTAATTCTTTATGTGAAACATTAATTTTTTCTGTGCTCATTCCCCACAAATAACTGGAAGAAATTAAGTTTCTTTTTAATTATTCTGCACACATTTACTATATTACTAAATCCAGTTTAATAATAATAATAATTTGCACATACAGAGCATTTTATATCTTCATAGTGGCCTACAGCATTAACTACTGCATCCCAAAATGTGCTGCAATTGAGTTAAGTCCACTACTGTTGGCAAATAAACATTTACTTTGCACTTTGTTGGATGTAACAATTTTATACACATATAATGGAAATTACATTGCTGTTCTATTTCTAGGACCCAGGTTCTGGGACTTCTTGGCTTTCTGGGACAGCATTCAGGACAAAGGCTTTCCCTGTGTCACTATGCTGCTGCTCTGGTGTTAAGTACAGAGCAGCAGCTGACTTCTGCAGTGTTGTGTTTTCCCTTTGGGGAGGAACTGTTTCCAGAGCTGTTCTGCTGTGTCCCTTTGCAGCCACCTTCCCATCCCACCCATAGAATCCCTTGCAGGCTGAGCAGCTGCTTAGCTGCAGCCTCAAGTTCTCATGCAGAGGTCTTGTGCCTCTCCTGTTCACTTGTCCCCTCCTCAAGGCATACATGGCAAGGTTCTGTGTAGTGCAGACATAAGGACTATTGCAGAGGAATAGCTAGAATTTCCCCCTGTACTGTTTACCTCCAATTGCTCTTTGAAGTGACTTTTCCATCACGTGCTCCTAGTGAATAAAAGTAAGAGTCCTTTTGGGATAAAGTATGCATAACGTTCTTTTAGGAAACTATAAACTGGAGACAGTTCTGCAGCCTGGGAAAGGAGATATAAAGTTATTTTTATTCTTAAATTCCTTAGAGGGTGAGGCACTCAGATACGAGTGTGATGAGAGCCATACAAGTACATAGAGAGAGAGCGCAAGAGAAGGAAAGGAGTGATTAATGCAGCCAGGCTATGCTGCTTGCTGGAAGATGAAACTGAACCCACAAAACCAACATTTTGACAGAAACATTCCACTCCTACTATGGTAACTTTCAAATTAAATATACCAGACGCGCTATTAACCCTGGTTTCAAACTACTGTGACAGAAGCCATCGCCACCATCTAAGGATGGCTGCTGCTCCTTGCACAAGTGACCAGAGATGACCAGCCCCAGAACCCTCTCCCAGACACACTGGCTGCCACCAAGTTGTAAATTGGTAGCAGAACAGAAGCATGAAGAGAGAGTAGGCATAACTGATGTTGCTTTCAGCTATTTAAAGAAGATGGAAATTTCTAGAAAAGTCTGGCAGCTGCATCTCTAGAAAGACCATGTATTTTCATGCTTTGTTTTTTGAGGGATGTATGCGAGTCTGCAAACACAATTAGTAGGCAGATCAAACTGCAGCCTAAAAAGCCCCAAGACACGTTTCAGTGTGGACATTTCTCCTCAGGAGCTGTTTGTGACTCACTGTTCCTATCAAGGAGGATAATGTGCCTCTAAATTTCCCCTGACAGAAAATGTATCACACTGTCAGCTGCATTAGGGAATGACAAACACAGCTTGGTGGTGGTACTGCCGGACACCTCTTGGATGCTTGCAGCAAGCACAGGTGCAGAAGTTACCTGCCTCAGTGCCAGCAGAGTAAAAGGATCTGGCCAGCTCTAGAACACACTTAGATAAGTTCAGCAACTTGTAAAAAGCATTCATTAATCTCCGTAAAATGAGCCTCCCTGGCTCCTGGGAGGAGGATATACTGAGGTGGAATCTGGGTGACCCGATTATAAAACTGACATAGAAGCAATGTTTGGCTTCTGAGCAACAGCTGCTGTTTGAAGGGGCCTTCCAGCAGCCCACTACACGCTGCAGGCACAGCCTGTGCAGTTGCTGGGGGCTTCTTGGCTGCAAGTGGCCAGCCATGCCAAAACAGGACACAGTCGGCAAAGTGCTGATGTTGTAGACCAGGGGAGCACCTGACAGCTGACCCACCCTGGAGGAACCTGTGTAATGGGTGTGTCAGCCTGCACAAGGTTAGCTGGAGACACTTCTGTGCCTAACAGAGATATCCATGGACCGCTACTGCTTCTACGTGAGAAGAACAGAGCTTTCGCTTTGGCCATACCAACTGGAGCTTTTTGATGGAGAGAGAGAAATTCACTCCCTGTGAACTAATGGGAATTAGGTTCACATCCAGAAATTGTGTTTTTCTTTCTAGAAATGGTATTACCATGTCACATGATACCTGTGTTTCATATTTCAGGTTCCTGGCTGTTACAGCAGGAGCCAGGACCTGGCAAAGAACGATGCCATTTCTTGTACTGGAGGCTTCTGGGACACTGTACACCAGTGGTTGCAGAGCTGGACTGGTGAATCCGAAGATCTGAAGTGAACCCAGGTGCAAGCAGCACCTGGTTCCATCCATGGGAGGTTTCCATCTCCCATCCTTACTGGCTGCTCTGGGAGTTGTTACACTGTGTTTTATCAAAGGTGAAACAGATGCTATCAGTCCACCATAAGATTTCAGGTCCTCTGCAGTTTGATTTCTTTTCCTTGTCTTTTTAAAATCCTTTTTCAAAAGAGCGGAAAAGCTATATATATATATGCATATATACTAAAGCAATTGCTATCACCTTTGACTTTGCCATATATCTTTATCTATTCAGTGATGTATTCTTTTAATAGATCTGAAAGAAATGGATGGTGGGTACAGGGAGAATACATCCAGTGAGACTCTAAAAAAGGACTAGAAGGAAAAAATATCACGTATAAGGGAACTGTTTTTGATCTAATGACAAAGGCCTGAACCAAACAGGGCTGATAGTCCGGCCTACCTGTCTGCACTGGGCTTGTTTAGCTCTAGCCCTCCTGATGCAAAGCAGATGTCCAGCAGCACACCTCCCAGATAACTGCTGCAGGAGCTACGGGGCCCTGGCCAGATTTGCAGTGTGTATTCCAAGAGTAATATGCAAAGTCTTTGAAATCTTTGCCTTTCTGGATTCCCTCAGAGTCCCTTTCTTCACATAATAAACAAAGGCAAACACTGTAAAAAAGATTTACTGCAATAAAGGTATCCATCTGCTCCTACATCTCTACAAACCCACATTTGGTGAAGTGAGATTAAGCAGTTGGCCAGACAAGGTAGCCAGTGCATCAACAAACATAACTGCAGCATAAATAAAATAGAATAAAGTGAATAAAGGCAGTTAATGACAAACTTGCTTATTTTTCAAAATCCCAGAAATTCCCTACAGAAACCCAAAGGGCCTTTCATTCTAGCTGCATTCTTTCTGACCCTACAAGTGACATAGTACCTGCCCTTTGCTCTTCCCAGACAATCAGTTTGGATGTGAAAAAAAAAAAAAAAAAAAACCAACAATTTACAGAAAGTTGAATTCTTTTCAAAGTGATTTTTCTATTGTGAAAATCATAAATGAGTTTGCTACAAAAAAAAAAAAAAAAAAAAAAAAAAAAAAAAAAAAAAAAAGATGTTCAGGTAACCATTTGTTTCCAAAGTCTCATTAAATCTTAAGCTATCACAAGGCAGGGGATAAAACAACAGAGCTGGCAATATAAGAATGTCATATTAAATTAAATGCAAGAAGCTGGACTGCAAGTGGGTCCTTTGAGGATCACCATGCTGTAACCACTCTCACCAATCACAGCCAGGATGCTGCAGAGCAATAGGAGTAATCTTCTCTTCCTCAAGATTTCATCAAAGCTACATTGGAGCCATCTCCTCTCTGCACAGAGAGAGTGAGACAGGTAGAGAAATAATCGTCTGTCCAGACAGGATGGGAAAAAAAATACAGTAAATGCACTGGTGCTTGGAGCATGATTTAGCTCATGGCTAGTGAGGCCCTTAGTAAGAGATACCTGTTTTTGTATTCTCAAGCAGGAAGCCAAGCCAGTACTGTTGAGGCAAGCCACTTCCTCATCTGCTCATCACAGTCCCCATTTCTGCTACAGCTGTGATTTCTCCAGCAGTAAGGCTTACTTTCCTCTTGGTGGGGTAATATCAGGTGGTTGCTGAGCACCAGCCATCACAGCCAGATCAAACCCACCTCTGCATGAGGCTTTTCTCTTACCCACTGAAGTGAACAGGTGGGGAGCTGTGGTGAAGCCAGAAACCAGCCAGAGCATTCTTGGTGGCTCGTGACTTGATTGGATTTAGGTGACTATATATCATTGTCTCTTTAGCTCACAATTTCTCAATCTTGGTTCCCAAGACATCATTTTGAGTCCTGTTGGAATCATACTTCCCTCCACTCCATAGTTTATCACTTAGCCTTGGGGTGGAGTCTGAAGTAACAAGATTTGCCTTCAAGGCCATTGAAACATTAAATCCTTCATGTGCTCACAGGCTGGCTGTGCACTTCTGTCCTTGAGGTCAGATCCAGAACGCCCTCACAAAGGCCATTAAAGTTCCTGGAAAGACATGTTGTGCACAGTGACTGGATCAGGTGGGCAATGCCTTCATAATTGAAAGCGCTTTAAAAATTCATGATCAGCTAATCACTGGTGGCAACTCATTAGCAGGCAACTGATTTTTGAGATGCTGCCTGTCCAGCCCTCATAAATCAACCCAAAATTCCCAGGGTACCAGCAAGGATGAGTATGCTTGGCACTCCTGAAGTGAGTCCTAGGAGCACTCTAAGGGTCAGCACCCAAAGACACTTTAAGTTTAGGTCCTGTGGAACTCAAGAGGTTGAACTCCTTCTCAAAACTTTGTCTCCAGAATATTGGTGGAAGAGCTTTGCTGCATATGAGTCAGATCTTTCTGGAAGCCCTCGTGGTTACCCCTGTTGCTTTACTGAGCACATATTGTTACTATTTTTTGAGAAACAGCATCTCCCTATGTTCTTCCCCTAATCTAAGAATAGAAATTTTCCAGAGAAATAGCTTTATTGCCCAGTGGCCTTGATGCAAAGATGAAACTGTCTCTTCTCAAGATAGAGGGTTCCCCAGTTTATTAAAAAATACATGCATTTGACAATTTTACTGTAACTTATTTTGAGTGTGTAACAAAATAGGGGAATTTTTGTGGTTTGACTTGCGTTTCTGCACTTCTATATGGTAATTAAATGTAAAAAAAAAAGTCAATTAAAAACAAACTTTGGCAAGACATTAGTCAAAATATGTGTGCTTGAATTTTTTAGAGGCTTGAGGGGGCATTCCTTTGACATTTGTTTTTTTTTAAAAAGTGCCTTAAAATACAACACTTCAAAAGCAGCTGCTTTGCAATCACAGAGCATTTTCCATATGCAGAGTCAGTGTCAGATGAACAAACATTGATGTGCCTAAATGACCATAACTGTTGGTAATAGGTTAGCTAATAGTTTGCACAATATCTTTTCAAGAGTGGTGGAGCCCTGTTAGTGCTCATTTCATAAGCAATAATTAAGAAAGGAAGGTGAACCTTACCAGTAGTGTATGCTCCCATCCAGTACAGTGTGCCAGGCAATGAATTAGTATTGGGGCCATGAAAGAAGAGCAACCAACCATATACAACTCTGAGTTTTACAGCCTTCCACGCCTATTTCTGCAAGTGCTGTTGGGCATTGATCTGGTCACGTACCTTCTCTCTATCTCATCTTCCTCATTCATAGAGTGGGGATAGTCATCTCTTCAAGTGCTGCCTGGTATAACAAAGCCAAGTGGACCCAAAGTGCAGAAAATCATTGCAAGAAGGGGGTTGTTAATAAAATTGCCTGATTAGCTCATGCTGTTATACAAGATAGGAAAGCAGAATAAGAGCTCATTAAGTTTTTTTTTTTAATTGTAGCAAAAAATTGTTTAAAACAAGCTAAAGGTTCAGATGAGCTATGAGCAGAAGGGATGGCATCCAGCCTGCCATGCTCTGCTTCTGCCCTGTGGGCTCTGCTCTGCTACAGGGCAGCAGCTCTGTCCCCACTCCATTCCCTGCTCCTACCAGCAGGCACCTTCCAGTCTCACGCCTGCTTCAGGGACTGCTCAATGCTGGGCCGTGACAGTTTCTCCTGCAAGGGAAAATGCAGCCTCTGAGAGCAAAACCATCTGCTCTGATAAACACCCTGCAGCAAAGCCAGGCAAGCGTGAGGTCTCCTGGGACTGGGAGCACTAGTGCAATACACAGTCATCACGAGAGGCAATTTAGAAATCTGCTCACAAAAGAAGCAAGGGTAAACATGCTATTGTGTGCTACCCACTGTTTATTGCAGGGATTTTGAATTCAGAAGATAAATAAACAGGCAGGCTGTGAGTGGTAAGGAAAGAGTTGCAAATTTGTGTCCAATCATGCTACGTCTAGCTCGTCAGGGTTAAATTGGCAGAAGGAGGCTGTCCCTGGGAGGTACCAGGAAGAATGCCAGCCCATGTTCTCCTTGCCGATGTCTCCATCACATGTAGAATGAACTGGACGCACAGCCACAGCCCCAGTGATCCCAGTGGCACCTGCCATCTAGTTACTCCTAGTCATGGCTGGTCTGGGGTTTACATTTATGGTCATCAGCATTTTTATTCTTCAATACTGTTGGTGATCAATGATTGTTTTGGTGCATTTCAGGCAAAAGCTGGCATATAATAGACATTTGTGCTAACAGGAACAGATGTAGTGATTGATCAAATATCAATATCAAAATTAACTATCAAATATAATTTGCACAGTAACATTTTCTAGTCACTAACTGCAGGGCAGCAACCTGAGACATCTGCAGAAATTAGGGTGAAAGGAGGATGAGGGTAATAAGAAAAACATTATCCGTGATATGATATTCTGACATTTCAGTCATTAAAAGAGGAATACAACTCCAATATCCAATCATAGATATTAACACTCAAGCAAACACACTTTAAAGAAGGTAAAAAACAAATAAAGATGTAGTTGCCCAGAGCAATTTTGGCACATCTTCATTATATTAAAGCTCAGAGGAGTTGAAGTATTTTTTGTGGCAGTGCTTGCAAGGAATGTGTCACAGAGCTGGAGGGAAGATTTTTCCATTCAGTTCTCTGTCACTCTGGTGGTGAGTACCAGAGGACCTCATTTTTTCCTAAATGTGTTTTTGTTTGCTTGCTTTGTCAAAGGCAGCTTTGTGGGAGCAGTGCACTTTTCCAGGTGTTTTTTAGGAGGTTGCTTTTCTCCCTCTGGGTGGGCAGTCACTGGTCCCTTAGGACGCAGGACCTGTCACAAAATACAAGAGGTAGAGTTCCTTTCCCCCAGATCCTGTGTCCAGTGGTCCCCTCCACAGACTGCTTGGGAGAGATGACAGCAGTAATCCCATGGAGGATCCTGCTCATTTCCTTTTAAACTCTCTTAGAAAATAGCCATAGGATGAGGCTTTCCAACTTCTCCAGAATCCTGTTTCTTTTAAATATTTACTTTCACCTTTTGGCAAAGAATTTTGCAGGCTATGAGCCCATTTTGGGGGGGAAAGCGCTAGTCAGTTCATCACTCACATGGGAACAGATGCTGAACTAGGGAGAAGGCAGTTTAAAGCTCGTCCAGATGAAAAACCTTCTTTTAAAATGCAGCTTTTTCAGGTCTTGTCAGCAGCTCTAGGCATCACCAGAGCATATTGAAAAGCAATTTGTGACATCTGCATTCAGCAATTTCAGTCTGGATTTTGCCACAAAGAGCTTAAACTAGAAGAGCATTAAAAGGTTAAAAGGCCAGAGCTGCACAGAGCAAGTTCTCCCCAGGGATGCAATATTAGTTGGTTGCATGGTTCTGGATGTAGAGGGAGGTTAAGAGATGACTGCAGATATACTGCTGAGCCATTGTGTGGCTGAGCAAGTCACTCTCCCTCTGCAGTCCCAACTGCACAAGGAAGATGCTGAACAAAGACCAGCACTTCACATACCTTAGCAACTTCACCTTAACTGAACAATATAATGGGCTTCCCTTGCAAATGGGCACATGCCTGGAATGAGATGATCTTTAAGGTCCCTTCCAACCTAAATCAGTCAATGATTCTATGCTGTGGACAGCAGAAACATACAAAGCCAGGAACCCATAGCTAAACACTGGGGGCCAAAAACTCTCATGCCAGCTGTGTGGAAAAACCACAACATCCATTCACTTTGCCGGATGCTAGGGGTGTATATCAGAATTTGGCCCTGAATAGCCATGCAGAAAATGGGAAGCAGGAGGTTCAGGGCCAGGCAGGGTGGTGGGAAGGAGCTCCATCCCCAGCCCCTTCCTTCCTCACACACCCACTGTACTTCTCTCCATCCCCAGCAGAGCACTTTGGGTGCATGCCAATACTACATTCACTGCCCACCAGCCTTGTCTTCATTACTGATGCATGCTGCATGGAGCTGGGTGCTTCCTTTGGAGCCCCCTGCTCTCTGTCCCATCTAAACAGGAGAGGAAAAAAAAGTTGCTGCCCAATATTGGGATGGCGATGGGAAACTTCATGATGTAATCCTACAAAGTTATTATATATTCTTTTCTTTTTTCTGTCCTATTGCCACAGCTTAGCAGTGTAAGTGTTCTTCAAAATGGATATAGTACATTAGGATACAATCTTAATGTATAACATTTAATACAACTATTTCAACTAAAGTTCTGCTGCAATAGTTCTGCACAGAGTCGTTCCTCTACATTGTCTGAAATCAAAGCCAGCTCTTTCTCTGTCATACAGGAACTAGAAAATGAAATGTTCAATAAACAGGAAACAAAAACCTTTTCCTTTACTGTCCAAGCTAAAATAAATAAATAAATAAAATAAAATAAAATAAATAAAATCCACCCAACATCCATAAAATAAAAGAAAGAAACATTCTCCAACAGAGGCAAAGAGACTTATTTTAAAATCTTGTTGATTTTAAAAGTATAATTTAAATAATTTACTCAAATATATGAGTTTATGTTATAAGATTTCTATCCATACACTGAACACAATTTGACTCCTACCGCGTGCCTGTAGGTTACTGTAATGCTGTAATAATGGGACAATAATAACAGGTTAGCAAAGTCACTGGCTACAGCAAAAGAGAACAAGCCCAAATGCACCAACCACAGAAGCAGAAATTAAGGAAAAGAGCCACTTACCTTTAGAAGGCCTCAGGTACAAAGGAATCTCCAGCAAGAGGCACCCTTACCTCCACTGCCAACCCTTACATGAAGTCTGGAAAGCCGTGCATCCTGGCTCCACCCCTTCCAGTCACTCCAGTGCATTGCATACACCTGAGCGTCCCTGGGTTGGCCTTGCCTTCCCACCATGTGCTCAATCACTGTTTCTGGCTATTCCCACTGCAGTTACATATAACTGCATTGTAACAAACAGAAAACAAACTGAGAAACTTGGCATGGAGTTTTGGAAACTTGGAGTTTTTCTTTTCTGAGGTGAACTTCTGTTCTACCTGTGGAGTCTCATTTCATGCCATGTATGCTAAAATAATCACTTGCTTACTAACAAGTATAGTTGGGAAATAAAGAGCATAGGGTAATATCAATATAAGCTTTTGTCACCAGTCCACCAACTGTCAGTGGCAAACAGCAAGAAAAGCCCTGCATGAGAAGCAGCAAAGACTGCAACACTATTTCTTTTCCCAGAGATAATTTTTTCCACATGCTGTTTACCCACTGATTTTTCCAAACCACATCTTGGCTGGAAAACAGGTGATGACAGGTCACAGGAGAAGCAAAAGAATTTTACAGCTTGTCTTGGCTGTACCAAGTATGCCCTCACACTTGGAACAAATCAAATGCTTTGTGCCATTAGCAAGCTGTGGTCAGTCCAGGAGGTCTTTCCTCCCTGGCAGGGACTGTAGAGATGCACCAGGACTATAGATAATAGAGAGCAAAGGGCTTAGGTCAGCAGACTAACAGTCACAGGGAGAAAATAAGGCATGGGCTTGCTTTATAGGGACAACTGTACCTTATTTGTACAAGTGTGCCTTACTCTAGTTGGGTGGCAAGGGACAGGGAGATGTTCTTGTTGACGAATATGTGTCATGTATATCATCTTCCCTTACTTTCTGCTTGGGAGCTGCCCTGAAGTAACAAGAGTGCTCTCATATTACTCCAGTTTTCAGTGTCATTCACAAATTTCTCCGGTGAATTTCCTGTCCTACAGGACACCATGGTGTCAAATGTTACAGGTGAATTCTGCGAAGTATCTTGCATAGTTCACAAACACAGCAAGTTTACATATATCATTGTAAAACTGTACAATTGCACTGGGTATCAACACTTCACAGTCAACTAACCCCAGCCCCTTAGGAGATCTGCACAAATTACAGCTCATGTGGCACAACATTAATTTTTAATAAATATGCAACATAAATAGGCATGTTTTGCAAGTTGTTCTTACTCCAGATGATGCAAAGGGAATGGACTGTACACCTCTGTCTCCATCATCCCCCTTGAACAGAAAAAGAGGTACATGTTTCCTTGTTAATATCTTTGCTTCTCCAGGCACTGTTAAAGAAATGCCCAAAATTTCACCTGTTCAGTGAGCAGTGAGAGTGAGAGGCTAAGAATTTGTGAGAGCTTGTGACAGAGTGTCCACAGTGAGTGTGTCTCTGTCCATTTCATACAGAGTGTCCAGAAAGGACTGCACAAGCAATAGGACTAAGACTGAGCACAGACTCAATGGCAGCTGAATAAATGCACATGGATTTGCGTCAGCATGTTATTTTTGGTGTTGGACCATGCTGAATTTATTTAACCTGGAAGTCACTGATCATCTGCCCAGAGGGGAACAGAACAGCAGCATGTGGTGTGATCTGTGTAAAAATCTAAGCTACAATGGCTAAGAGAAAAAGAGGAATTTAGTGAGGTATATTTATGTGCCTGTGTCGAAAGATCAAGTCTACAGAATCACTGAATTACACCAGTATATGTCTCTGTACCTAAAGATGAAAAGATAGTGAAAAAATGCCTGTTGTGCCATGCTGTCCATCCAGTTCATCTCCATGACAATGTACATCCATTTTCATCAACTCATTTCCAGATTTTGGCTGGTCTTTTAATGTCCCAAGAAGGGGAACTTTCCCCATTCCTCTGAAAAGTTACTTCATAGACCTCTCTCTGCCTGGTCTGCTTTTTTTGTTTGTTTTTTTGTGTTTTTTTTTGTTTTGTTTTTTGTTTTTGTTTGTTTGTTTGTTTGTTTGTTTTCTAATTTCTGCCAGAATTTCAAACTTTTTAATTTCAGGCTTACAACTCTTAATTTCACTTAATGTCTGATTTAAAAATTTCATAGATACTTATCTCTTTACCAATATGTTTTTAAATTACTCTTTTCAGAGATACAAATATTTTGTTGTGCCTCTGTTGTATCATTTTTTGCCTTGGTAAGACAGCACAATACTTCCTGACACCTCTACCACCAGCCACTCTGAAGATTGGCACGTTAGCATCTGTGAGGGTCTCTCGGGTGGTAGAAGAGCCTAGAATATCCTAGACTTCATTGCAGTTCATCAAGATTTACTCTTAGGGAAAACTAGATTAACCGAGCCCTTCTTCAAAAGTGCCTGAATGCAACCTTCAGAAAATCTATTAATTGATGCAAATATTCTCCTGAGCTGCACCCCCTCGCTCAGTTGTGTGAAATGCACATTTTCCTTCCCCATTCAAAAGCTGTGAGCATGTCAGAAGATGTCTGAAGGGAGCAAGCCAGCTCAACACTGTGTGCCTGTGATATCTACTTAGCACAACCTTAACTCCAGTCTTTGTCTTTCATTTCCCCGATAGGATTTATCAGTGTGCCAAAATTCAGGTACAGTCAACCATTCTCCAGCTTTGCCACTTCTGTGAAGAATTCATGTAGAAATTTTAGTAGGCTAAAGCCTGGTAACATTCCTGCCATCTTCAAGATTGTCTCCTTATCAGGTTGCAATCAGCAGTTTGAAACTAGCATCTCAGTATCTTCTTGCATGTGCCAACATCAAAGAGAAAGTACGTGCTCCTGTCTTCAAATAAGAGACACTTTCCATATGTGCACTCTTCATTCTGTCCTGCCTAATGACTATACATTAAGATATTATGCAGGAAAGGTTGCAACATTTTGTAGCATATGCTTGCACAAGCGAGAAGCATGTTTCACACCTGCTTCTTGGCGCCGGGACATTATTCCTCGTAACGTTGTTACTACAGCTTCACTGGCTTGTGATGCAGCATGTTTCAAATGGCAAGCTGGGGCAGTAAAGTGGGCCCTTCCCTACTTGGGATGCCAAGCAGCGTGAAAGCCATTTACAGTTGGAATTATTTCTGTGGTCTTGTGTGAGTGGGGAAGCGGCACGTCACAAAAGACCCCCTGCAAAACAATTCTGCCAAATCGCTTCCAAATGAGGCTCCAGTTTATTTGCATGGAAAAATACAACTTATTTTTGCACTCAAAATTCAGAGAGCTGGTCTGTGGGAAATAGATATGGTTTGCTGTTAAATAACATGGACAGTGGTGGAACAGGATTACATCTGTCACAGATAAAAATGCTCTTTTTATACCTTATCGTAATCCATTCACTGGTTTATGGTCCTTGTGTCCTTCAGGGAGTGTCAGAAACCCACACAGTGTTCCCAAGTGCTGCGTTTTGCATTTGGATCTTTGATGCTGTTGACAGAAGTGTACAATCATGGACAGCAGACAGACAACTCCCTCTTGACTCCGCATTGGAGGAAATGCGACAGGGCAAATTATTTCAGCTGAGGTCAGCACCTACTGAAGCTCAAAATACTCCCTCCAGATCCACCTGTTTCAGACAGAAGCATGCGGATAAGCGGTGCTCTTCTGTAAATTCCCACTGCTTCCCTATTTCACATCCTGTTCTGGGGCTCTGCCATCACAGATGTAGATAGCACACGTATACTTGTTTAAACAAATAGGGCTGCAGTCAGCCTGATAAAGCAAAAAATGCCCTCACAATGCAAGTGTGCTATAATGGGTAGGTAAACACATATTCCCCATTTTATGTAAAAGCACTGAATATATAAATATAGGAATGTTCCTGGGTGCTTCAGGTAAAATATTATAAATAGTACCCTACTAAAGATGTTGGGGAACATCCAGAAGCAGAATCCTGCTCTTGTCAGTCCTGTAAACTGATAGTGTGTGTACTAATGGCGTCTCTCAAGCCCCTTGCAGCTACTTCCCAGATAAAGTTACCTGGGATTCAAGGACAGACTTTCAGAGGGCCTTGGGTAGCAAGGCCAGGGCTTCCTCTTGTAACCATCATCATTCTTGAAATATCCTTTGTCAGCATAAATCTGCTTTCCTTTATATCCACTTAAGTTAAAGTTTATACTCTCAAGAACGGAATTTTTTTTTTTTTTTCTGAATAACCATAAAGCATCTTATATATAGCTGGAGGCCAAACTGAAGGGAGGTACCACCATATTAACCTCAGGCAGCTGTGATATTTTTCTTGGCTGTATCCTCAGAAAATGATGGTATTAGCAGCTCTGACTAAAATACAGAGAGCTGCAGCTCCCTCACAGCAGGTAAACAATCTGTGCAATTGGGCACAAATGCTGATAACAAGGCCTCCTTCCAATTAGGACGCAACAAAACAAACTGCATCAGCAAAAAATTCCTGAGAGGCTATTCCTTAAGGCTTCTTTGTACTCTTTATAAAACACAAACATTCTCATCATGCAATACCCCCAAATTCATCAGCTGCTGGCAGGAATACTTAAGCACGGCTTCTTTGTGAAGCTGCACAGAAAAGATTGCCTGGTGCTGCTGCAGCCAAACCTCAGGGTCACAGCCAGCGGGACGCTTTTACACAGGAGTGGCAAAGAGTGACATGCACTGCCAGACAACTGCAGCCTTCTTTTGCAAGAGCAGTTTGCTAAGTTGGGATGAAACCTCAGTGTAGACATTTTAATCTACAGAAAGCTGCTTGAGTGGAATGCACTTCAAAAGCAGATTGAGAGCAGCCACAGCAGCTAACAAATGTGAGTGATGTGTGGGTCTGAGACTGCACCATCAGAAACATCTTCAGTCCCCCTCTATGTGAACATGGAGGGCTGGCTTCTAATGCTGAAGAAGGACAGGAGCACTCCTAGAGACAGATAGAGCATGAGTTTTGCAGATTGTTTCTCACCAATGTCTACAGTTTCCCAGAAGTTATACCGACACACAATTACATTTTATCTCACTGTCTCAGCAGTTTTTTCTTGACCCACACATGGCCATCCCTGGTGTATCCTGTGGGCCTTTGTCTCCATCTTCTTCCAGATCTGAATCACAGGCACTGGCAGCACATCTACTCAGTGCACAAGTAAAGCAAGAGGATTTCAACCATGCAGTGCAGTGGTGAAGAAAGATTGAAGGGAACCAAGGAGATACTGAGACCAGAAGATACTGGACTCATGATGAAACAGTTGTTGACTGCATTTGAGGTTTTTTCCTGATTTCTAGAAAGTCATCTGCAAATGGCATTAGTAACTCTTGGAAAAATTGCCAATGAGCAATTTCTTGAGGTAAGATGGGGTTTAGGATAAAACATATCATCAAACAAATGTGAAAAAAGAGCAACAGAGAAGAGTTTATAAGACAATAGAAGTCAACAGTGGTAACACTGGAAAACATCTTTTCCCTTACAATGTGCAGGCATGGCCATGTTTTTCCTGTTGTCTCAAGGGTGTGTTCCCACAGCTTGCCTCAACATAATGGACATTCCCATTAGAATAAGAGCTCTTTATGGGGCCACTGGCACTTGGAGGGCTTGTGGTAAGAGCAGGTGATGGGCTACTTCAATGTGATGTGGTGAGATGATCTCCTGCTCTCTTGGGGCAGTCAACCCTGAGGCTTCCAGGCTGGAGATTTAGTGGGTGGGCTACAAAGATGCAGTTCTCCTAGAAAAGTGTAGCCGCACTGACTCTGGGAACTGGAGATCAGTGGCAGAAAATGGAGACTGCCAAAAGCAGTTTTTAATAGCCAATTTGGCTGTGATCTCGACAGCCAGCTCTATCAAACCAGGCTGAATCATCTCCAGCACAGCTCTATCTAGGCAAGAGACATAGGATTTATAACGATATATTGGAACAATTTTGTAAGTGCTTTGTAAATGGTCCTCTGATTTGCTCATAACTTTCTTCAGTGGAGATACTGAGCATCATTCAAGTCATGTAGCTGTCAGTGAATGGGATAAATATGTGCTCACTCTTTTCTGGTAGCAAAGGCCTTTGCTGTAGCTCGCAGTATGAATGATCCTTTCAGTTACAGTAACGATTCATGATTATGCTGAAAGTTGAGAGCTCAGCATGCCTATGTCTATCTATGCCAACACCCCGCGTGGGATGTCTGGACAGTAGCCCGGGTGGGGAAAGGAAAGTTATGCATGATCTGGCTAAGAAGTCCAGACAACTCCCAAAATTTAGTTGCAACCCTGGTGGCAAAGTTAGGTACCTCAGGATGAATGCTTGTGTTTAGTCAGATCTCATTATAAGACTTAGATACCTCTGCCACATTTGAATGACCTTGTCACAACATCAGAGGGCTGGACTGAGTGGAAACAGCTCTGTATTAGTAAGATTTGCCCTTATGCAAACAGTATAGCCATGTTTTCCTTCCAGAGTAATTAGCAGGGTCATGGCTTTTAACAGTAAAGCAGCAAGCAGAAAGAAAATGTGTGTTTTCTGAAGGGAGTTTGCCCTCCTGGAGAAAGATCTGCCTATGAGTGCAGAGCCCTTAAACATCCAAGGCCTTTCAGGGATGGGATTAAAGGTCCTTTTTAAAAGGTGGTTTATCTCAATAATCACCTGAGAATCCATCTTGCACTTATTCTGGAACTTCAGTGGTTGAAGTTTGAGTTTTCCCAGATCTGGACAGAGAGGAGATAACTGAAGCTTATCTCCAGGGTGTAAAATTAACACACAGGCTCTCAAAGACATTTACACATCTAATAAGAATAATTTAAATGCTCCTTCTCCTGAGGAGAATGAAAACAGCAAAAGAAATAGAAGGTGGAAAGCTGAGAAGAAATGTTTTGTTTAAGAGAAGATGGAAGGCAATCAGAAGTATGTCTGAGCTGTAAGGTGTGACCTGCTGGTGTCTTCACAGATTTTAATAAAGGGGGCTATTTTAGAAAGTGAAATGTTAGAGACATTTCTGAGGATGCAAACAAAGTCAAGGACAAAGTTAAGGAAAATGATCAAACAAGCAGATCAGCAAAGTGTCAGAAAACAAAAACACCTGGATGAGAGGGTCTGGGACACCAATAGAACGTGGGAGGAAATGGAAATCAAAGGGTGCATGTCTGTAGCATGCAGCAAGAAGTGTTAGCTTGCTGCAAGAAAGGAAAGAATCAAATTCAGTGAAAGGCTTTATTGAATAGAATGAAACAGATGCACCATAAGGAGTTAATAGCAAAAGATTGTTACAAACACACTTAAATCCATTAAGGATCTCTGCAATTTTTTTTTCATTAAAAAAAGATTTATTTGGTGAAACGCTTCAAGATATTTCTACTGAAAAATACTCAGTCATAAAAACGTTGTTTGAACTAAAGCATGTAGATGTGTGTGCATGTGTGCCTGTGTGCCTGTGCATATTTTGCAATGACATGGATGAAATTCTCCAGGAAACTAATCATGGCCTTTTGAACTGATCTACTTTTCAGCACTAAGGGTCATTTTACAGGCTTCTTCGCTTTTCAAGGATTCTCCTCATTCAAACAGATTAGTTGGAACAGTTCTACATCTTTAAAGAGCTGCTCTCTCAGGAGTATGCCATGCAGATTCTTTGTCCCATTGGAGATTTTCATGATTCCTTTTTGTTTGCAAGCTTATCAGAGTTAAAAACTGTCTGTTTTGCTTTTCACAATCTTTGTACCTAGAAACTTCCAGAGAGAGGTTTGTTATGAGAGAAAAGAGGAAGAACCTTGTGTATTGCCCTTGGAAATTTCCACTGGTACTGCAGCTATTTCTAATTGCACACACTGCAGCCATGAAGTGGAAATGTGAATCCTCTTTTTCTTTTTCACTATAATAATGGCAAGTGGATGACACGACTGAAATACATCAGTGAGAGTGTTTCTATAACCGAGATAGCACAAGGACAAGGAGAAGACAAGCTGTTTGTTTGGAGCTACTTTCATAAATAAGCACCTCTGTTTTGGGTCCATGTCTTCCCCCAAGCATTTTGATTGGAACCGCCCTGCTGCAGAGTGGGGCCATTGTGGAGAGGTGGGAGCTGAATACCTCTTGCTAAAACTCAGATTTTCCCCCACGGGCTGTATTTTATTAGTCCAAGGGAGTGTGGCTGGAAAAGATTAGACAAGGTTTCTAGAATGTAGCACCTTCGCTAGGTCTGAAGCACAGCAGCAGACTTCAGATCAAAAAGCAAATCAGAAACAGTTGTTCAAAATTTGGTCCCTTGGTGTACATTTCTCCTTTATCGTAACAATACTTTCAGTCATTTTTTCTAGCTGAAGTAGGATGTTGAAGACTGAAATATTTGCCTAGAAGTGTCTATTGAAGTGAGAAAGGAAAGGAGCAACAAAGAAACCAAATTCTCTGCTCTGGGAAGTGGGCAAAGCTTAATAATTTGCGCCAACAGTAAGCTCAACACTGGGAAGGAAGGAACAGAAAACAAAGTGTCTGAGTATTCCAGCATGGATTATACACCCCTTATTCTATTTATAAATGTTTTAAATGGGACCAGTGGCAAGATAATCCAGTGTCTGCTACTCCCAGGCTGTTTCCTTGGGATGCTTCCCTCCATTAACAAGGCAGACAGAGTGGCTCAGCAGCACAATGCTCTGCTTCCAGAAAGCAGTTCCCACACTCCCAGCCGTCTCCATCTTTCTTAGAATGTTGCTGGCCCTTAAGCTTTCCCCACACTTCCCTAGTTAAATTGCTCTGGCCCTGGATGCAGGAAACCATACACATCTGCTCACTCAACTTTCCAGCCTGCTGCTGTGATGATGGGAGCTTCTGGTCAAAACCTTGGAAACAGATTTTTAATTTAGATTTTTGGCCAAACTGTGGCCTATTTTAAACCTTTCAAAACACCCTGCATCTTGTGCAGCTCTAGTTGTCTCAAAGTAAATGAGAAGCAGCACAAGGGAGAATCCCACCAGCAGTCCTGGGTGAAACCATAGGGAGAGGGCATCAGGATGCCGCCTGCTGCTTTACTGGTTGCACAGAGAGAGCAGCATCCAGTTCTGTTTCAGGCTCTCAGCAGAGACGGATTTCTGCTGTTGTTTTTTTAATTATTATTTTTTTATTTTGTTGACATTTTAATGGAAATTTAATGTGTCTTTTTCTTCTCTCCAGATGTGTTAACAGATACGCAGATCTGCAGCTTTGTAGCCACATCCCTGAGCAAATGTACAAAGAAGATAAGGGTGCTAAGAGCTTTCCCTTGTCTTCTCTGGACAATGCCAAAGCCTGTTCCAGCCCCCACAGTTCCTGTGCCACCTTCCTTGCTGGCTTGCAGGACCTGGTAGCTAAGCTGGAGAGGAAGAGCCAGCTGAGCCCTGACAAAGGGACAGCCACCGTTTTCCAAAGGTCTGTGCATTCCAGTTGTAGAACACCAACACCAACATTATCAATCCCTGGTATTTCAGATGAAGGAATAGTGCTTTCCTGGACAGCTCAGTGGCACTGCTCAGCTACTGAGATCTGTGCTCTTCTAGCACTGTGAGGAATCTCACATGAGCGTTGCCACCTTCCCTGTGCCAAAGCATCTTTGCATTTAAAGGAATGCTTCTGCATTACCATGGTGTGATGGAGACTTCAGTAGTGTGCAGGAGCACAGTAACTTATAGGGGGAAGAGCACTTTTCCTTGTCTTTCATGTAGGGTTATCAGTGTTGTATATTATCTCTGTTGCTGGTGAGGGGGCCACAGTGTAAGTCTGAAGGAAGGATGTCTGAACATAAGTTGTAACCTTCTTACCAGTGCAAGTTTTGGAGATGAGACTTGCCTCAGCTCAAATGAGTTCCTGATACTTAACTGCTTCAAGTCGTAGTTCTATCTCTGCAAATGAATGAATGCAGCAGTGATAGCTGTGTTGGAGGCCTGAGACAGATATAGGGCATTTCTCCTTTGCTGTAGGTGGCATTACTAATTGAGCGCTCTTAGGCAGCACGTACACTGACAGGATTTTTTGATAGTCTACAGTTGGGCTGAGGCCTTTGGTGCCAGGGAGATTAAAATGTATGCATCACTGTTCATTTTCAGCTACTATTCCTTTCCTTTACTGTTAAAAATGGAACATAGTTTCATAGTGCACATACACAAGATATCGGATGACTAGCACAAGTACTGGCCTTAGGACTGGTCCACTTGCTGCAGAGACTGAAGCATTGCTCTGCTCTGAGACATTATTTTCTCTGTGCACACAAACTCAGTGAAGACCGTGACTGAATTGACTGTGGCAGTTTTATAAATCCCTCCTCACACCTTACACATACTAAGTTTGAGTTCTTTTGAGTTGGACTTTCTTACCATTCTGTCTTGTTACTAGTGTATTATGTCATCCGTCACTACAGGGAAAATGACAATCACAGAATCACAGAATTTTAGGGGTTGGAAGGGACCTCCAGAGATCACTGAGTCCAACCCCTTTGCCAAAGCAGGTTCAATGACCAACTTATGTACATTGGAATCAGATAGGCTAATTATAAGGTGTCTACTGCTATTCAGCATTTGCTAAGCTGTTAATGTATATCTTTTTAGCTAATAGTGCTTGTTGTAACTGAAAGTCTAATTGGAGCAAGAGACTTGCACAAATCTTCTGTCCTATCAATGTGCAATACAGTCAGTTCCACTGATGCTCTGATTTCTTTTTTCTTGAATGTTTTTATTTTAAATAGTGCGTTGTTTTATGTGTAAAAAATCCCAGGGTGGCAAGTGAGAGAATATTGCTGTACAGCATCCTGGAAAGCTCTGCAGTGCTGAGCAAGTAGAGAAGAATTCTCATGATTCCCTGACATAGCAACATCTCCAGTAATGAAGATGTGTAATAAAAGCTTTTGAAAGGAGTCAAAACTTGTTTGCTAGAGACAGCCTTTGTGAAGATTTGAGTTTAACATGAATTTCCATTTAGCTTCTCCTCATTTCCTGATGATGAGGGGTAAGCTTTCTGCTCACTGACAGCTACCTGCTTGCTCCACTCCTGAGAGCTGGCCTGCAGTCTCCTGTGGAGCTGAGTCTGTTTAGTTTAGAGATTTTGTTGAAGTTAAAGTGATGGAGACTGAGGGCAGATGTCTGGTGAAGGGCCAGCGGGTAGTTGAAATGGACTAGAAGCTCTGGAGGCTCCCCCCAGGACTAGAAGTCCAGTTGAAGGAAGTAGAAAGGCAATAATGCGGATTTGGAAGTGAGGGATGAAGTCATCAAGGAATGTACAACACAAACAGACAGCTAGCAAAAAATGCATATCTCAAACTCCATGATGTTATTTTTTCAAGTAATTTTCAGTGAAAATAAATGTAGCATCCTGCCAAGATGACAGCTATAACCAGTGAGAAAATCATTTCACAAACAAAATAACCAGAGATCAAATATTCAGGCTAGGAGAAGTGAGGAGTGTGGTCCCTTCTAACCTTGAAATAACCTTGAGGCAAGGTCCAGACTGGGAAGAAAACAGCAGAAGTCAATGTGACTTGGCAGTGGCCATAGCCAAGGGAGTGAGATATGTCAGACTCATTTCTAAAAATCCCTTCTCTGTCTGTCTGAATTATCAAGGACTGGAGTGCAGACACAGGATGGGGCATGGGCACACTGTAGCATCCCAAATCTGTTCTTTGGCCTGGCCAAGGTCCATCCCTGCAAGTAAGGATGACTTGTCCCTTCTCTCCTCCAAGGCAGAAATCTCTTCATAAAGGGATGGGAAGGAGGCCAGGGTCTTGTCAGTCTTAGTCTATTCCCTTCTGCCCCTGCATTATTATCCTGGTCTGGGGGAGGCATGTGGTCCCATCCCCCATCAACCAGCCACAGACAAGCTTAGCAGCAGAGGGCACAGATACAGCACACACACTGGGCAGCAATGGCAGGGGGTTGGACTCCTACAACACCTCAGAATGCCTGTGTCTTGTCTTTAATTGAACAGCTGTTTATGTTTTAATCTTCATTCAGTGCATAGTCTGGGTGATAAAAGTTCAATATGAAGTTTTACCTGCACAAAAATGTAAATGTACCTCCCGAAGAAAAACAGCAATTACTTTCTTCTGTAGCCAGTTTGCATACAAAAGGAGCAGACCACTTACTTCTGCAAGGATTTTAAGTTCTAAACTGAAAAGAAATCTTACTGCAGAGCTATACAACTGACAGGCTTTGTCACTTTGCATTCATCAATTTAAAAATCAAAGGAAAGACTACTTGCTTACTTGTCGGTTTCTGAGAAATACAGTCTAAGATACAAAAGTACAAAAATGCATTGTGTCTGCAAAACAACCCAGAGTAAATAATATCTATTCACACTCTATGTAAATTCATGCCCTAGATACGCAAATGCTAGTTCAGAAACTTGTTGGCATGAGCTGCAATAGACAAGTATACAAGCTATTGGCAGAAGAAGTACTTCCATTATTCATTCGTCACTGGTACCCAGGATAGTGATGCTATTCAAGGTAATGTACTCTCTCAAAATAAATCTTTTATCACTACGCACTTCAGCAGCTGGAACTGGTGATGTATACAAGCACATTCTGCATACTGATACATAGCCAGGAGACAGCCATGTCTTGCTGGAACTGCTCCACTGCAGCACAGTTTTACTTAAACATTATGCACTGTTTTCTCTCTTTTTAAAAAATCTAATTAAGTTAATGGTCAGATATATCTCTGCCAATGTGTACAGTGTCTTGTGTGCACAACATCTAATAAGGCACTGTTACAGTAAACACTGGAATCTGTGGGAATCCGCATAGAGAAGTAGTAAAGATGAATTACAGTAATGCAAAAGGTCACGGGATTTTATGCTTTTCTCTAGCCTAGATCACAATACTTATAATAAGACCCAGAACAGAGAAGAAGCAAGATTTAAATATAAATAGATAGAATATACTTCAGTAGGCTGGGCTGATGTTAAGATAAATGAAACCTTCTTTAATTCCTGTAGAGATAAAGCAGTTTATAGTGTTAATAATGTTGATCCAAACTGAAGTCTATCTTATTTAAATCAAATCAAGCTTTTTATCAGTTTAGGTGTTAGTGTAGATGTGGAACTTTAGAAAAAGTAAAGTAAAACTTTACTGCTGAAGATTCGCCTGAGAGCAACACAGGAACTATTTATGCACAATCACATTTAATTACAATTTCATATAGAAAAACCAGAATGACAACTTTGTGCTCAAGAGAGTATTTTAAGTTTAAAACTCGTCATTCAGAGTCTTATCTTATGTCTGAAAGGTGGAGAGGAACTGGTATGTGGAATGTAAAGCATAGCAAGGAAGACTCCTTTATGGTGTAGAAATTCGAAGAGATGGGAGGAATGAGGCAGAGAAAGATGGTTATTGCTGAGATTAATCCACTTTTTTCCTAATAAGATTGTAGTAAAGGTCCTCATGCGGGGTTAAAATACTAAAAAGAGAAGACCTAAGTGCTTCTTAAAGAATTTTAGTGGTGATTTCTTGAAATGATGTAAGGCAAACTCCATAGACTTTCAGGTGCACTCTTTTGTTCCCTCCTCCATAAAAAACAAATGGATATAAATGAATAAGGAGAGTAATGCTCTGTGGGAAAATATTTATTTTTGGAGAAGGACAGTATTTAAGGGGCCTGAGGTACACTGGAGGACCTGCTGCTCCCATAGTCATCATAAGACATCATTTCAAAGAAGCGGAGCTTGGTTCCAGTGATTTATTTTGCAGCTGGCAGTGAAAAAAGATGGGGAAAGGATTTAAGGCTGTGAAAATAGGGCTGGTGATGGGGAAGCCATCAGCAAGAACTGCTGAGGCTTAAGCAGACACAGATGCTCCTGTGTAAAGTTCACAGCTACTGAAAGTTATCTCCAGTGCATGGCTGGCCATTGCCCTATCAGGGGCATCCCCCATGGCTTACAGAAGCACTGCTGTCCTGGAGGAGCATCATACCCCACATAGACACCCTCCCCCCAGGGACTTCCACCAGCCTGTTTGCTGCTCCCTAGAGTGCTGCTCACCATGGCCAGTGCTAAGCCACAGCCCACCATCTGCAAAAGAAAATTCGCTGCGGCTTGCAGGCCATCCCCATTAATGCATGTTCTTCCTCTCCTCCACTAACGCCCATGACATATGGATGGTTGCAAAAGATGGCTTTAAGCACCCCTCCTTTTCTGCTTCTGCCTGGTCAGGCTTGGTCTTAGAGGAAGGGACAAAAAATGGTGTTTCAAAACACAGATGAGTTGGCTAGGGGCTAGAATCTGCAGCGTAGCATGCTTGAGATAATTGCATATGTGGTTCTTAGAAACTCGCTCCTCTAGGGTCTGATTAACAAGAAACTCCTTGCTTCTCAAATAGCTGATGAGAACAGTTGACAGAGATATTGTAGCTTTAATCCAGACCAAGAAAATACTGTATTTTAATTAATTTCACAGTTATCATCATGAGCTGCAAAGATAGCAGCAACAGTTAGGCTCCAGTCAGCAACATTAAAAACCTTATTTTTCTTATCCGATACTTTTTTCAATATTGTTGTAATTTAACCTGGTAGGCAGCTCAGCAGCACACATCTCACTGCTTCCCGGTGGGATAGGGTAGAGAACTGGAAAAAAATTTGAACTCGTAAGCTGAGATAAAGACAGTTTAACAGGACAGAAAAGGAAGGGAAAATAATAACAACAATGACAACAACAACGACAACAACAGCAATAATAAATATACAGGGGAGTCAAGTGATACATAATGATTCATTCCTTTGGCCAGTTTGGTCCGCTGTCCTGGCTCTGTCCCCTCCCAGCTCACTCCTCGCTAGCAGGGCAGCATGATAAGCTGAAAAGCTTAAGAACTGCTCAGCAACAACTAAAATATTGGTGTGTTATCAACATCATTTTTGTCCTAAATCCAAACATGGAAACATACCAGCCACTGCGTAGAAAATAAACTCTATCTCAGTCAAAACTGGGACAAGTATGTAGATGTTTGTCCTTCAGAAATCCTTTCTGTACTATCCAGTTCTTCATGACAGTTGAAATTGCTGTTTATTGATCTTATATGTTGTTAATCCACCATTCACTAGAGTATGCAGACATTATGATTCAATAGCCTGAGGAAGAGTCAGTCTTATGGAATACATTCCTGGTCCATCTTCTGAGGAGCAAAACAAGATTGCCTGCTTTGGCTGAAGAGTTATTTCTCCCACCCATTATGCTGCGTGCCTGTGAGTGCTAAAGGCATCTGTTCTTTGTGCAGGGCAGCCATTCTTCTAAGCCAGATTAAAATGCGGTCTTGCAGAGAAGTTTGTTGGGTGAACATTCTGGTCATCTACTCTGAGCACCACAGTATCTATTGCCGTACACATTGTCATGAAGAATCACTGTATGCATAAAAAATTTCTTTGACCAAACCTGTATCATAATATGATCTTGGTCTTTGATAGTCTCGGAAAGTGAGAAACTATGAGGTTCAATAACTGCCACATAAGCATGAGGACTAATGATTTTTGGCTGGAGCATTCATTTCTGCTCTGCTCTCAGCCTCAAACCAGCATCCCTTGTTCATACTATTACAATTCAAGAGGAATAAATGCAAATAAGCATCTCTGTGTCAGGTTTACAAGAGCTTAAATACAGTGGGAACATCCTCAGTAAGGAGGGAAAGTATGGGAAATTGTAGGCTTCAATAATGCATCATACAAATTAAAGATAAAAGGGTGTAGAGGAAATAGTATTGTAGGAAGATGCCCTCTGAGAACCTGCAAATCCCAGAGCCCATTGACAGGTTCCCATTGGCCATTGGCATTACAGGATGCATCATTCCTATGTCATATGGTCAGGAGAAGGGAGCACTAGTGTATGTGTCTGGGCAGCACAAAGTATGTGACAGTGAGCTCTGTACTGATGGCTCATCAGATCTGACCAAATTGTCTGGGATGGGAAGAATTTGTGTTCTGAGTGTAGGAATGGGAAGACAGCCTAAGTGAAAGTAGAGATCAGAGAGACGCCAATCTGCATGTAGGCTCCATGTATGGACTGCAGTCCTTCACCTTAATTACTGTAAGAAGAATATTTACCCTAAATGTCTGTCTCTGGATCCAATTTCTCATTCTCTTTAAATGTTAAGTCTCCTTCCCTATATCTCATGCTGTCATGGGTGCATCTTCAGGGTGCACTTACACAACATAATACTGCCTTTGCAAAAAGTTTTTTCGCTTGATCTCATATAGCTTACTCATACAGTTGGATTTTTCCTGGGGCTTAAGCTCATTTGATCAAAGCTACTTCTGCCTGATGCGTCCTGGTGCCATAATGAGAGCCTGTAAGGCACATCCATTAGCAAATTTCCACCTCTCCACAGAGGAATTCAGAGAAATTTCTGGCCTTTGTTTAATAAATCTGATTCCTTGGTTCCCACTTTGATGACTGTTTAATCAGGTAGTTTTGCCTAAAATAAAAAAAACCTCAAAATGAGTCCAGAGGCAGCTCAGAATTAATTGCAATCTACCCATCTAAAACTTCTTCATGGTAAGAAATTACCTTGTGTTATTTTTGGTATTATAAAATTGAAAAAAAAAAAAAAAAGAAAAAAAGAGAAAACTCATATGTTAGTCTAAAATGAGAAAAGCAAGTCTAATGAGCAGCTGTTAACTCAGCCAAACCCCTTTCCTAACCTGACATGTGCTATCTTATGTCAGAAAGATACACTGAATCCAGGAAATTTATAATCGTGATTGAAATGATAAGAGAAAGAAGAGTGCCAAGTAACTGAAGGAAATTCCCAACTCTTTCAAAAAAAAAAAAAAAAAAAAGCAGAAAATTCCAGAACAGGAAATGTAGCTGGTACTGCCCCAAATGGAAATTCTTTACAGCAAACTGGAGATCAGCAGCACCCATTAGTACTTTATTTCTAGCTGTACATACTGTGCTGAAATGTTACTGCTAAAAACATTCAAATTTTTTTCATATATAAGAGTCTCATGTAATTGCAAACATCCATTAATTTAGGTAAATGCTTTGCCTTTTTTTTATTATTATTTTTTAAACAGGTCAATAAACTACTGTCTTTTTGTCCATATTCTGTACTCATGGTACATATGGGTGAATGGATTGTGCACTTGGGTTGGTGAGATTTTGGAACAGCTTATCAGGCTGATAAGCATTGCTGTTTCTCCACCTGTGCAAGCATGCAATGGAGTTAAAAACATCACAGTGCGTTAATTACCCATAGGCTCCAAGAGTGGTGTTGCTGCTGATGCAAGGAAAATGTTGTGCATACAACCTCTCTAATATTTGAGACCGATAAACTTGAAAGCACACAGACGTACATGCACACACATGCAAGTACTGCTGCTGTGCACTCAGACAAAACCTGCTCTGTGTGCAGTTTCACTTCTCTGTGCAGCTGGGAGCATGGGGCTGTGCTTGGCTGGGGATTGTCAGTCACTGAAACTTATCCCTGAGGGACTTTAATTACCCAAACCCAACTGTTCAGGAAAGGGTACTAAAAGAAAAGAGTTCTGAATAATGACATCTTCCTAATTACCCGTGGGTTTCTTTAAGAAACTGATCAATTCTCTTGTCAGAAACTGTGAAGCTAAAGTTCATGCTGTGCTGAGGAAGATGAATCCCATTGTGTTTGCTTTCTTCAAGTATCTACAAGTGGCAAAAGCCATCCTTCATCCTCGTGGCTCTGCCAAAGACTGTTGATACTTTGGTTGGAGGATGCTATAAACATACACATAAGATTCCAAAAATCATATGTTATTCAGAAACCTAACTATAAAGCTCCTCAGCCTCTTCTGTCCAAAAATTTAGATGAAAATCTCATGACAGAAAGCTTTCCTGTGACAATTGCCAAAATGCCCCCTCCTTAATGGGCCAGACAGAAGTTCCCTGAGAACCACTTTGACTGCTGTACAAAAGCATAGCCCCTTCCTGACCCCTGGCCTGCAGGAGCTACCACAGCATTGCTGCCACAGCTTCATCAAGCTGTGGTTGCAAATGGATTACTTCATCAGCAGTGCGTGGCCTGTTATTTCCAGAGTCTGTCCCCTTTTCCCTTTAGCTATAAAAAGAAAGAAGAGAAGGCCTTGGAACTCTTCCTCTGTTACAGTGGTTCATAATATTTTTAGCTCATATTCCCCTTTCTTTTCTGTATTAACGTGTCCCTTCTTCCACTTCTTACATTTGCTGTCTTGTCCTGATGCTCTGTATCCCAAACCTCTAGCCTTCCTCTCAAGACCTGACAATTTAACTCACCTTTTCTCCCAGAGAACATCAGTGATTCCCATCCTGCAGCAAAGGCACCCCTGCCTCTGAGCTCTTGGCCACTGCTCTGTCCATCTGCCTCCGCTCATATCTCTCTTGCTCCCCATGCACTGGCCCTGTGGCTTGGGGCACATACCTCGCCCTTCACCCTGCTACTCATTAAAACTGCATCCCTACCTGCCTGCCATTATTTATTTGTTATTCAAAGCATGTGGGCTTTGAATTTTTTATTCAAAGCATTCTTGCTTTTGCTGTTTGCCCGGGCATGTGAAATTTTAGAAGCAGGCCCAAACACATCAGACTCAATAGTGAGATGGTTATACTCTTTTAAGGAAGCTTGTGCAGTGATAGATCTCCAGAATGAAACACTACCACACAGTTAACATTCATCAGATGTATTCATGCCAATGAGTAGACACAGAAATGTAGACTGACATTAGGAGAATTCATACAACTGTGTGTGCACAAAGCAGATAGATAGTCAGTCATTTCAACTCTTCATGAGCTAAAGTCAACTTTAATGGCAGTCCACAGATGCAAACTGTCCTTGTTCTTAAGAATGAGACACTAGCAGTTTTTCAG
Source organism: Tetrao urogallus (assembly GCF_951394365.1). Taxonomy (NCBI): domain Eukaryota; kingdom Metazoa; phylum Chordata; class Aves; order Galliformes; family Phasianidae; genus Tetrao; species Tetrao urogallus. The sequence goes on along the minus strand of NC_136814.1, from coordinate 38,671,703 downwards.
TTGAAAGAATGGGTTTTCATCAATTTCAGTGGAAAGACAGCAAAGTTCTTATTGCCTCCAATGAGCTGGAGAAAAAGAAAGAAGGAGAAAAAGAGTAAAGAGATTTTTCCTGCCATAACTAATCATTGCAAACATATTTATTTCTGATAAGTATTGTAACATACATAAAGCTAAAAAATATGTGTATAAGATTGATTTGAACTTTGGTAAAATATTGCCTTTGACTTAAAGGAATACACAGATCATTTCAACTGAAAAGGAAGAATTTTCAGGTTATTATAAGCAGAAAAAAAAGTTTTCTAATGGAAGTTAAACACAAAGCTTAGTTGAACATAAGTTACTGGACAATTAGACCCTAACTAAAGCTAAAACTTTCTTTACAAAGACAGGAAAAAAAGCTTGGATTCCACATATACTGAAAACATATTTTTAACAAGCTGTTCTTTATTGTACTGAATCACACTGTTCATGTTTTTCCTTCTACAAACAATGTTGTGTGCTTTAGACAGAATAAGGCAGGAACAAAGAAGTTAAAAAAGTCAGAACAAAGCAACTTATAAATGAACTCAGATTCATTCAGCTGAGATAATCAACACATGCTGTACTTCAAAACTGTTGGAAAGGACACCAGAATGACTCTATAAGACAGGTTATTTTGCAAAAGTACTGACCAACTGAAGCAAAATACCTTGTGGAACCTTAGAAAATACATATCAATCATTAGAGCTGGCTTTCCCTCCTTTCAGTACAGTCCAGAATGAACAATATGCGACATTTGGGTTGTAACAACTAAAGACCAATGGATAGGAAACTCATTTCATTTTCTTCCTTCTCACTACTCGATTGGCATTTTTGATGGAGCAGTACAGACTCTCATGGTCTTCTCAAGACAATCCCTGTTTTAGACTTCAGGGAGCCCATGAGCACAGCACAGCTCATCAAATTCTGCAGAATTCATTCTGAACCATAACTGTCACCTATTTCTCTTAGCAAAGAAGAGATCTCCCACTGGCAAAAAAAAAAAAAAAAAAAAAGCAAAAACTAAACTAAACTAAATAAAAGAACTGTGGCCTTGAAAGCCTACTAAGCCTAGTGATCCACAAAGAGAAGAGATAACAAAGCAACATGGATGCTTCTTCCTGGTGCTCCTATGAATGATAGCTTGTTCTTCTTTGGTTATTTCTCTGGTACAAAGTGGGCAGAAACACCTGGGTCTCAATGCTCTAATAAACAACAGCTTGTAAGTAGTGTGGCAATTGGATCAATACATGAATATGGAAATACAAAGCAATTATAAGTGAAAGCTATATGTTTCCCTGTGTGACAAATGAAAAGGTGTTCAAAGACTAAGACCTGCAGAAAAAAATGATTAATACAATGAGCTGTACGAATTTCTATGTGGAACTCAGGGATATTGCCTTCCTAGTCTGTCATGGAGAGTAATAGCTGTTCAGAACTAGAAAATCTGTGTGGTTTTTTTGTTTGTTTGTTCATTTGCATGGTTTTTCCCCATACAATTTTATGCATTACTTTAACTAGACCATTATCTTCAAGGTAGCCTACTCCTTTAAATGAAACTACATTACACTGAATATTGGAAGGAAAAACTGCCATAAGGTATTAGGGTGTCATTTAGCTCAGCTCTACAAGAAACTGCATATATGTTTGCTTCAGTGCTGTGCTGATCCAGTGAGGAAATTGATTTGCATCTGGTTTAATAAAACAATGTCAGAGTCCACTTGTCAGGACAGGGAAGGCAGCAGATGGATCTTTGGAATTGTTTATGCTCACTGTAACAAGAATGGAGATAAATTTTGGGGTTTCTAGAAAGGTTTTGGCTGGTGGTTCTGAGAGCCTTTGGGCTCTGGGCAGCCTTTTCCATAGTGTGAGGACATGGGAACAGTGCAGGGTACCCTCACACAGCACTGTGCTGGCTCTTCCATTCTTGTCCCCATCAGCTATTGCAGACGATATCCCCAGTTTCAGCTAGGCCTCCATAAATTGCACAGTTAGCTGCACCAGGTTCCTCAGGAAGATTTTTGTACCAGAGGGAAGAAGCTATACACGTACTTTGTGCTGGTGACCAGGCAGCACAGGTTAGGGTCTAATTGTCCAGTAACTTGTGTTCAAACTGAGGTTTTCCTTAATGTATACACTTAATCTTTCTTCTCTGTATTGCATCCTGTGTTCTCTTTGGTTCTCATACACATAATTTACATTGTTTTTATTCACTAATTATCGATACATTTAGCACTCATAGATGTTATGATCACTAGTTATACCTTTATTCAGCTAGAGTGATATCATTTGATATTGTATTTGGATATTGGTCCACTTGTACATACAATTTTCTCCACACAATACTTGGTGTATTTTGTGCAGACCTGTACAGATGACAGGCATCAGCTTTCTGCTTGTTTGGTCTATTATCAGTTGCGTTTTCAGCCTCACTGTTACTACTTTTATATAACTGCAGCACTTAGATGTCACATTTCTTAGGTCTCAGTAGCAGTGCTTTGACCTCCTGGGGTGACTCCTTCAGTTCATTTGCAGCATTTCAATACAGAATTACTTATGCAGTACTACAAAGGAGGACCAAGCACTATGTTCAATTCAAGGTTCAGAAATAAATCTGTACAAAAAAAACCAGTGTGCTTTGTAGGTGATACTGATAGTTGATGTGGAAGGAAGGATTTTTAGAAACTGAATTGTTCAAATAGAGGGAAGCAATGAAACTCAAAGCTGCTGAATGCCAGTGTGGTTTGCCATCATATTTCTGCATCCATAATGTAGAAGGTAAGAAACTCACTGAACATCCCTGGATGTCACAGAAGAGAATTTGGAAATACCCTAGCAACTCCGGGGCATGATGGCTGAAGACCTGTTTTGGAGGCAGATCTAGGAGTAAAAGAATTAAAATTTCCGAATTGGCTGCCGTCTTATCTGTGAGGCATAGACTTTTAGAAGACTGACGTCAAACCCCTCCCTGATATTTGAGTACTTTCCTGTTATCCATCTGCAGAAAATGCTGGTATATACATTTCAGTGACTGGTAAGAAATGCAAGTGTGCACCAGGCCCTTGTCAGTCTGCCCTCGGGACTCAATCTGCTGCATGTGTCACACAGGCTAAGCATAACAGATGGGACTGACGGATGAATACTTGCCAGTAACAAAGATCAAACTAGGAGTTGTATTCCTGTGGCTGGATGAAAGACACAAAGAGGCAGAACAACTTCTAAACTTCCATGGCTGACAGACAACCTGCATGTCTCATAAAACAAATTCCACAGTTCCCTAGGTGGATGGGACTGTGGTTGCAGAATGTGTGTGCAAACATGTGGCTTGCATTCTAGACCTGACAAAAATGTAATTTCTTGGTCAAAGAGAAATTCAGGTTTTAAAAATGTGTATTTTTAAAACATCTACTCTTTGTCATCTATCCTGCATTCATTTTTCCATTTATCTTATCCACGCTTATCTAACTTATACACAAAGAGACAGAAATAAAATTAAATGCTCTGAGATCACTGTGATACGCAAGTGTTTCTGCTTGCATGTGCTAGTTGCTTTTCTCACCTTCCTGGTTACTGAACGGTAATTTCCATGGGTCAGAAACTGTCAGCTAATCTTGTACAACAACGATTCATCTGCAGTTGGTCTTAAGGCACTAGAACAATAAACATGAATGATTCATCCTGCACAGTGTCACCCAATTAGTTTCACTTTGACCTATAGTAGTAGATCAGCAAATTTAACTTGTGGCCTGGCCATTTACTTTAGAGGGTTCTTGCACCCCTCACTTCAGGAAGGAAAATTTGTTTCCAGAGCATTTCTGGGGTTTATTCACCTCATAACCATCTCCACCCAAGGCTTTAAAACCATGGTTTTGTTCCTAGGAAGTAGTGGAGATGAAAAACAAAGACAGATTTAAACATGCTTTGATGAATTTTGCATTGATGTTCTTTTGCAATGTGGTGTAAAATGCATTTTGGCTAGGTGGTTTGAGTCTCCTCTGCAGAGTAAGAAACAAATATGTTCCTGACAATCCTTCACAACTCCATGCCAGCTTTCCTGTGCTGAGATTCAGGAGGATGAGAATACAAAATATTTTGTCAAAAGGAATAAAACCAGCATCCTATGGTTCAGAAGTCATATCAGCTATTGTCAGGGTGATACTATGGCTTCCCAGAGTCCTCTGGAAGTGAGCCACACTGAGGAATGGTGGAAGCATATGAAGTGAGGTGGCTCTGTCTTACCTGCCAGTTGTTACCTCCTCTCCTGTGGGATTGGCAACTGTCTCAAAAGAGCTGGAAATCACTATCTCTGAACCAGAATATTTGAAAAAAGAAAGCATTTTCAGATAGGCCAAACCTACCCATGTTTGTATTGTGTAGAAAGATGTATAGAAGGGTGGTGCACAATCTCTGGTCCTGAGCTCCCACCAGGTGGAAGGAGGAATGTGGGGACATGTGATTCGCAGAGGGGTGGCAGTGCCAAGTTCCTCCAGATGAACACTTCCCAAGGGTTGAGTATTTATGTGTCGGTATGGGTGTCACTCGTCTACAGCCAACATCAGTGGAGGTCACTGGCAGCTGGGAGGAAGGGAAGTAGGAAGGAGGAAAATAAATGAAAAGAAGGGAGTGGAAAGTCCACACAGTCTTTCAATGAGGTGCACATTTTAACTAGAAGGGATTTGTTAGAAGAAAATTGTACAGATTCCTTCCACATGCATTTCCTAGGGGCAGTATATTTGGGATATTTGCCTGTCGGTGTTGATACCCATATCTTAGACTGATGCCAGATATTGGGGGTATTCAGCTTCTTTCAGCTGTTTTCAGAGAGAAAATCCCAGGAGCCAAATCTTCATGGGGACATCAGAAGAGAGTCACCCTAAGATACCCCAGCACTGTACTTCACTGCTGTAAGTAATATCAGGAGCCTCAAAGCATGTGTGAGGAACGGGCACCCTCAGAGACTCTGGAGGCGTAAAGCAGAACTGGATGGGTAGCTCAAAGCAATTAAGTGGTGGGTTTTGAGATGGGTTTGTGTATTTCCCTGTAGAGTAAGGCTGTTGTTGATAAGTGAAAATTAAATGTCTTTTGCTAGTCCCCTCAGGGTGACAATACCTGTCAGATGTATCCATCACGCACTCAAATCTCATTCACTTCCTCCCACTCTTTAAAGTAATAGTTATCTTCAACACCTCTGGGCTTGTATACTGTCACTGAGCTGGAACACACCCCAAACTGCTATCTACTGCAAGGACGAAGGGAAGGAAAGGAAGGAAAGATCAAATAAAGAAAAGGAGGAACAAGAAGCCCATATAAAATTTATTTGTTGTTAAAGCTTTTCTTGTTGGGGAAGCTGTTCTTCCTTGTCACCATTCCTACTCCTGAAAAGCTTTTCCTGCTATCTATTTACATCTCATTTAAACATGCACAGACTAAACTCAGTATTCAGGTTGTGCCTTCAGTGCGGTGTAGAGTAGGAATCTTCAAATATCTTAGAGACCTCTTATTCTATTTTGGCAACCTAGAATGATGTTTGCTTCTGTACACAAAATTCACAACAATGTTCATGTGCATTTCTGCAGTACTCCAACCTAATCAGTTATTCCCAAACGGTTTTGCACCCAGTTCCTCCTCAAGAGCTGTGGCTTGCTCTTTTTAGTTTCCTTTTAGTAACTCATAGCTTCTTAGATATCAATCTGCCCAAGGTCATTCTGTGATAGAGATCTTCTCTCCAGTCCCTTGCTTGGTGTCTCCCTACACTGAATGACTGTGCTGTATTGTGGTCAGAATATAAGCAAAAGCACCACATAGGAAAGGTGACAAGGAAGACTATATAGCCTCCTCTGTTTGTCCTTACATTTTGACCAAATAGAAGGTTTCTGAACTCCTTTTTTTAACTTCTTCCTACACAGTGCTTTTCTAGTTTGCTTGTGAGAACCTGTGATGTACTGGAAAAGCATTTATACGCTGAAATGCAGGACACCAATGCCTTTCTGCTATTTGCGAAGTCCCAAATCTGTTGTAGCAGGAAACTGAATGTTTGCCACAATTTGTCCTTGACAAATCTATGATATTTCTTACACTTCTTATTTTTTCTTACTGGGGCATGCAGGTTATCCTGCTGACTGGTAGCTGACTGTTTTCTTCTAACAACTGAATTGTCAGGTCTGTAATCCTTGAGATCATCCAGTCTCTATGCTTTTCAAAAAAGATGAAATGTTTACCTTTCATCCATCTTGTGATACCTCTCCTATTTTTCAACAGATCTTAAAAAACAGTAGTTAATGCAAATAAAATTAGACAGGATCATAAATGGGGTAGGGTGAAGTACACTGGAACCCACAAATTTGAAAACATCATCCTTACTTATACATTGTAAGCCAATCTAGTCGAAACATCTTCTATTACATTTGGTCTCAGTTCATGCATACTTGCACTTTCCTTGTCTTCACCTGAGGTTCATAGCATTAAGGACTAGTCCTAATCTAATCAGAGAAACAAGGGCAAGAAAGACAGCGTTTTCTGGTTTAAAGAGGTTTTTTTTTTTTTTTTTTCCCCACTCCTTTAAGGAAGCCCCAGAGAACTGTCCCTGCCAAATTTTTGGCAAATTCAAGCAGTGAACTCTGGTGCTCCCCTAATCCCTAAGCTGCCATGGTGTGGGTGCACCATCCTCCATGGGACTGTGAGACAGAATAATTGCCCTTCATTATTGACAGCTTGTCATCATTGTGTGAAGAAAGGCATATTTTGCACTCCTGAAGTTTCATGAAAGAATGCTGAACAAATAATAAGTTATGGTACTTGAAAAGAGGAGGTTAAAGCCTTCTCCATAACAGCAAAACTGAACCTCCAAAAAGAGGCAGAAAATGCCCTTTCCTTGCTGATGTGAGATTCGTTCACAGGTAATTTGCTGAGGTCATTGAAATTATTCCTTACAGAAATGCTCTGAGAACAAAATTCCAACACAGATTTTGTTAGAAAACATCTAGGGAAAGCAAGAAGTGGAGGTTTGTGCTTACAGCAAAAAGCTGGCCTTGACTGCATTTCCTTGTGTAAAGATGTGCCTGAAGTACAGGTACAGCACAGAAAAAAATCTATAAATGAGGAATTCATACAATTAGGGGTCAGTGGGGTTTCTTGATATAAAGCTAAGAATAATTTGAGCCGCAGTCAAGGTGCCTGGAGATATAGGTGGCAGTAATTAGCTTCATGCTGTGTTTAAAAGATAATGTATCAGATGTAATCATCAACAGCTCATGAGACAACAGAGGACAGGTTCACCTAACTGGTACATAGAGGGAGAAGGTACACCGAGTCAGCACTGTGTGAGACAGTTTTCCTTTTGCTGGGTTCTTACCAGTGAAATATGATGGTCACAGATGTGCCCAAATTTCAAGAAAAATAATGTTTTACATCTTGTATGTGGAATGTGGTCGTTCACGATAGGAACACCAAAAATAACCAGTGCAACATTTAAGTTTCAAGCCTGTTCCCTCTCCCAGCTTTTTGAAAGCCTTCTTTTATTAAGAGCCAGGTTTCCCACTTCTCCCATGTGTGAGGGGAGGTACCTCACTGGTGCTAAGGCTGCAGGTAGGTGCTTATGTGCAGTGGGCAGATCCACGTTCCCACTTCACCCATTCTTCCTCTCTGCTCTCCAGATACAAGGGTGCATGACACAACAGTGCCAGAGATGTTCACAGCCACTCTGGGACAGCGGAGGGCCTCCTGTCTTCCAGCACTTCTCCTGGGAAAGCTCTGTCTGAGGCACGCAAGAGTGAGAAAAAAGGCAGCTTGGTTCCAGCCAGGGTTGGAAATTATTCTGGCAAGGTGTTCATGAACCAGAAGGTGAAAACCTGTTGGTGTCAGTGGGAGAAAGAGACTAAAGAGGCAGATGGTGTCAGTTAAGCAAGCTGGAATCACAGGCTGCTTCTTTTCTGAATGATTATCAGGTACGCTGATTGTGGGTTTTGGAGTAGTTAAGGCAGTCATTTATTCGGGTTCATGTTATTCTGCTGTTCTTACAGATGGCTTTGCAACATTTCTTTCTCAGTAGGGTTAGAGACTGATGCCTGAAGAGATGCTGGGTGAATTATGTACACTTGAGAAGGCTCTTCACTCACATGGAATGAACACAAGGTGTGCCTTTTCTTTTTAGGTAAAGGGAAGATTTCAGCTTCCAGCAAGAAACCAAGCAGGAAGTTTTTTTCTTGGGCAAAAGAGGTCATTTTATTTATGGTATATGGAGCTAAGAGGCAGTGGTTTCAAAAGCAATTGCTATCAGGTGTGAATCTGTAGCACACATTAGCTCCGTGCCATCTGTAGAGTCAGACGTGTCCCAGAATGAGAATCCCAAAAGCTGATTGGCTAGACAGGCACAGTCTTCATGAACCATTGACTTCCAAGCTGAACAGGGTAACTGCTACGTTGAGTTAGAGATTTCTTTCCCAGAAGTAAAGTACGAGCTTAAAGAAATGCAACTCAATTAATGGGCAGACTAAGTTCCTGGGGAAATAGGAATTATTTTCTTTTTTTTTTTTTGACATGCTCATTACCATTGGAGGTGCAGCAAAGATGAAGCTGAAGGTCACTGAAAAGAAAAAGATTGAATCTGAAGTACTTTATCACTGAAATTGCAGCATTTTCCCCTTACCAGTTTTTAAAACCTAAATATCCATTATAATTCATTGGTGCTTAGCTTATCTGTTCTGTTCCATTTTATTATTAGCAAGTGTGCTTATAGGGGTATAATTGCATGGCAGAATGAGAGCAGAATGACTTTGTTTTCTTGCTCAAGAGCTTCAGAAGAGTTCCAGCTGCTTTGAAATCATACAGTAGGGTTGCTAAGTACACGAAGTCAGAGGCAGAGTTGAAAAGCTCTGTTATCCATCATAGACTCATTTTTCAAACTGGTTTTTCTTCAGTTGTAAGAATATGATGTGTGCAATTTTGTATAATACAAAACGTGTGGGCAAATGACATTTTGTCTGTTTCTATTGTTGTTCTGAGACAACACTTTCCTTTTTCAGCTAAGTGTTCCCAAATTATTCCAATAGCTTCCTAAATTACCCTTATACAGCTACTAGAAAAAATATTTTTGTAGGAAACAAGGAAGAACACAATATTGAGAAATAAAATGCAAAACATGAGAAAAGTAACAGGGAAGAATCGTAACGATCTTTTTATCTATACCCTGCAAATTTTATGATATGTGCTATATATATATACCCTAGTTTATCAGTGCCTCTGGGAAAATTGCCAATATACTAGCCTAACCAATTAATGGGAGAAACCAAAGTCTACTCCTAGAATGTCATTGTCATAGCAAATTTCCCATTTAATGGAACATATAGAAGATGAGAAATCTCAAACAGTGGGATTCAGAAAGAGTAACTGATAAATCAAAGGCTCAATTCATCAATGCGCTGCCTTTGGTACACATTGGAGCAGCTCTGTCAGCCTTGGATTTCTACAAACATAAAAGCCAGAGGGAGATATTGGTGAGTCAAGAGAGAAAGACTGATGCAATCAATACTTTTTTGTTAGTGGCTTCTTCCCAGTTCATTTAAGTCTTTTCAGATTGTTTTTTCTGCCTCAGGAAAATATTCATTTGGTATTTGATTCTTTCCAGAACATGTGTGGCTTCCATAAGAACAGATCACAACAAAAGCAAACCAGGGAGCCTTGTATTAAATGTAGCAACCATGAATTAAGTAGGTGCATAGCAATCAAGTCACCCTATTTGGTAATGGGTATGAAGATTAAGGAGAAAAAGTAAAATTAGTGCCTGATCCAAACCCCACTGGAATTGATGAGTTAGGGACAGTTCCACAGGTAGAGGGACTCAATTCTTCTGCTGAGCTTGGGGGCTGGTGCCTCACAAGCAGCACAACCATATTTGCATGTGAAGTCCCATCTCTGCACCCTCTGTTGTGCACCAACACATTGTTCTGGAGAAAAATGCTGCCAATCAACACAGGAAGGTACTGGGTTATTTTAATCTAAGAAAATTGCCATTTAAAATTTGTGGCCAGCTTCAAATGAAAGGGATAGCCACAGTTCTAGAAAGAAAGTAGCCAACATAGCGCGTGGAAAAAAAAATACCTGACAAGATTCACTACATTCAGCTAGACCTTGGTAGAGATTTCTTTGAAACATCCTGGGATACTTGAAATCCCTTCCCTGAGTGGACAGACATGCCACAGAAGAGCTCCTGGAGATGTGCACCTTCTGTGGCCATGCTGGAGGCTGGCAGGATGCCCGAGGTGATGCCAGTGGCACTGGAGGCATGTTTGGTGGTACCACTATGCCTATGCCATGCTGGGGGAACCAGATCTCCCATATAGTGGATGCCTCAGATTTCAGACTGACTGCTTCAACTCAGGAGGTTCCCAGAACTTTCACTTGAGCACTGAGAAGTTCAGAGCCCTAATTCGGGTAGCTGGAATAGATGACAAACTGCAGATCTCAGTATTTAGGAGATCAAGAACCTTACTTGTAACATGACTGAATCAACTTAAAAGAGCTTTTTCAAGGCAAATAATCTAGTAAAGACAATCTCATTAAACTATGCAGTTTCCCAGCTCTGGATTAAGGCACTTATTTCAGATGAACCTAAATGGAAAACAGAGGAAATTTTATTGTAATTTTCTAGTTCTGTGGAAACGTGATTCAGCTAGCATATATGGTGTCAAGTATACTGCTAACTAAATATTTATGTGAACCCTATTGTGCAGTTAGAAAATCTCCAAGGAGTTTTCTTGATAGATGCCATAGGCAAGTGGAAATGTACTGTGGAAAAGAAGCACCTCTGGAATACTTGCTATGGAGGAGATTTTGAAGAATGGAAGAGAGGAACACTTAGCACAGAGCACAAAGAAATAATTGATCCCTCCGTGAACTGGGAAGATAGATTCAATAGCATCTCACAGGCCTTCAGTAACTTGATTAATTCCCACCTGAGCCCTCAATATAATGTGGAAATTCACATGCCTAAAATTTCCTTGTCCTATGGCTTCTACACAGACTGTCACGTTCAACTTTCCTTAATTCTTTCTGCAGAGTTCCTCTCCTTTTAGAGTGCCAGTCAGTAATTTCTATAGACAACTGAAAGAAGCATAGATTAGATTGTGATATCAAGTAATTAAAGCTGTTAAAAAAAAAAAAAAAAAAGCAGAGTGGAAAATTAAATTATATGTTCTGGTTTGTTACTTATGTTTTATTTATGTTCATGAACAAGTGTGATGGAGCATACATTCAAAATACCTTGTAAATTAAGATATGTAGGATAAAAATCCATGAAAAATCCCAGCCACTTTCATTCCCTCATAGTTACATTTGTGCCTCAGCCCCAATTTTTCTGCTGCTCAGACCCGCACGGAGTGTGAACTGCTTCTGGCTCCGATGTTAATCTCACTTGCACTAATTTAAATCCAAAATAGCTACTCTGAAGTCAGTTTAAAATGTTGTAGTTGAGAACAGGATTAAAGTTTTAAGGCCATTTTTTTAAAGGGAATTAGGTACCCAGTCTCTCAAAATTCAATTGTAATCGGATTAAAATTTGGCTCTAGGGAGTTTATTACCCAGTCTCTCAAAATTCATTTGTAATCAGATTAAAATTTGGCTCTCTAGGGACTTGATCCTACTGCTGATTACTTCTCACGGTGACCTCAGGGGTGTTCAGTGGGAACTGGGTGCCTGGGTGTTTTAAAGGTATAGCCCTCTTTATCTCAAGAAAAGCTCAGTTTCTCTTCATACAATTTTTAGTGTGCTAGTGTCAGTGTTTACTAGTCCCTTGCCTGGCATCAGAAACAAAATGTTGACTTTTGGCTGAGCCTCCTATATTTTGAAGTCCCCATCAATCACAGCTGTGCTCCCCCGTTCTGACATATACTCACATGTGACCTCTTAGAATAGTCCATTCCTTATTTCAAGGATATATTAGGATTGTAGCATTTTTCTTTAGCTGATATTTGAGTAAACATGTATTTCCATCACCACATTTTTTTTTCTGTCTAATGAAATTTGTTGACTGCATAGAAATGTTCAGTTAGTAGAGGCAGTGAAATTACTCACTGCAAATGAATTATCAGATAAGGTCATCTTTCTCATCAATCCTTCAGTACAGAACTTACATCTGAAAAAATCCTTCATTATTTCCAAAAATGGTTTAAATTTGTTTATTTCAGTCAGTGATATTTTTGGAATTCTTTCATTAAATCAGAAATTACTTATTATTTTCAGTGCACAGTGGTCACAGAGAATTATTTCTTCTCTCTAATTAGATGATTGTATTTATTTAAAGCAGGAATTAAATGAAGGCAGATGGGGATGCATACAAATTAGCAGACATCAGCAAAACTTTCATGGTAAAGTTCAGCTTGGGCACAAATACATTGTTAATAAACCTCTTATTAAGTCATTATTTTTAGATTTATGCAGAAGTATATGAAATATCTCAAGTGCTTCTTTGCACACAGGGAAGTTGGTACATGGTCCGTGTATTTTGTATAGTTTGTGTCTTTACAGCTGATGGAAGCAGCTGATCGTAGCTGCTAAGGGGAGTGTGATGACCGGGGGGAACCGAAGGGATGGGGAAGCTGCAGAGGCTTCAGCTGACATTAGGAACCATGGGACAGACCCCTTTGTTGAGTGGGTTTGCAATACAAACTGGTGTGATTGTGGTGGTGGATGCCACACAGACCTCTTCCATCTGATGTGACAAAAAACTACTCTGCTTTCTCCCTGCCTCACCAACATAGAAAGTCACCCAGATATACATGTCCACTCTTAAAATACAGATGGGTCATGAAAAACACTTTCTTTCTTTAACTGATTTATCGGTGGGTTAGCAGTGCTGTGAGCTTGGCGAAAGCTAACTGTAGCCTTCCACTAAAAACTGGAGAAATTAGTTATTTCCCTTGTGTAACCCAATTTGTGTGCGACATGTCACTTTGGCTCTACTACAGGCAGTTGACTTCCTTTACAAACTGTCACTTTCATGCTGTTGGGATTTTTCTATATTTTTAATAATGAAAGTTTGGATAAGAGCCTTTTTTAGCATTACTTGTAGAATAAATTAAAAAAAAAAAAAAAGAAAGAAGAGGATGAACAAGGCAAAGCTTCTGAGTCACCAAAACTACTTCACTTAGTCTGAATTCACACAGATTAAAAGGTATGCAGCTCTTGTGGGCAAAAATAATAGTTTTGAGTGAGGGAATTCCAATCAATTGAATTTATTGCCTATTAACATAAACCTCCAATTACTGATTCCAGTATTGAGAAAATAAGTAAATGAATAAATGAAAGCTTATCTTGTCTTCCAGTAGATATTTCCTGGGCTCTGACTTAACTACCACTGGCTATAACAGCTGCTTGCAAGACTAGGTCATACACAAGGAACTGATTGTGAATGTGGCTGTGAAATCCCAGCCTCATCTTCTACACAGGCCTGTATGAATATCACATAGGAAACCTAGCTAGTCATGTGCCAACATAACCTAGTTATGTTGAAAACTAAGATCAGTGTGACCTGTAGGCAGAAATCAGGAGGAACGGTGTAGAGAGAATCTATGAAATGCAGCACATTGAAGAAGCAGGTACATGTGCTGGAAAACCACTTGTGAAAAGAAACAGGGACTCTGTAGCCTAAATTAATCTAGAAGACAGTGCTGGTGGGCAGAACACCAAAGAACTGCTCCAGAATCTAACAGAAAAAGTCTGAAAGTGTAGGATACAAAGCCAGGCAGTGTTAAGATGATAGAAACATGTCTCACTTGTAATACAAATTTTAAGATATACCTTGTAAAGTATGCAGAACAAAGGAATGGTAGAAGAAGAAAAATGCCATGAGGGAGCACAGTAATAATGCAGGAAATGTGACTGCAAATTTTGAAGAAAAAATATGGAAAAAAATGGTGTAAGTCAACTTTAGTTTAGAGAAGGACAGATGAAGAATTTTTAGTAGGATTGTGCTACAGCTGTCTGGTGAGTGCTTACACTTAGAAATGAACAGAGATTTCTGCACTGTTAGAACTGCTGTCAGATATTTTAATAGTAATAGAATGAGTACAACTTCAGCTCTGCCTTAGAATGCATATGAGTTACAGACGTACGTTGGTCCCAGATAAAAGTAATATTATTGCTATGCTAGCCTGTCACATTGTTCTTAATTTCATTGTGTCTAATCAGACTTTGTAAGTGGGCAGGTTACAAAATTCTCCAAGTATCTTCCTAAATGCATTACTATTATTTCAGAAAGGCAAATTCTGATGAATAAAAAGAAGTCACTGGTGAAGTGGATTAGATTTGCATTGGACTGCTGGTTAGCCTGGAAATCTGAACATCAGAGAAGCATACAATTTCTTCAATCAAAAGACAAAATTTATTTGGACCTTGCCCTCAAGTGATGGAAAGAAATCTCTAAGGAAGGGCTTTCTAAGGAAGATACGAAGAAAAAGAAAGGGGAAGAAAAAGAAAAGGGAAGAAAAACAGCCTCCAGATAGTCAGAACTAAGAAACACTTTCCAAAAAATGCTTTAATAAAAGCTTTATCTTATATTACATTCTTTGCTAGTTTTTTAATGTCTTTGTTGCCAGCCTGCATGGATTAGATTAATTAAGAAAGGAGAACAAAGGGAGGCCACTTATGAGAAGCATTCTCTAGAGACCTCATCAGTCATATTTTCCTTTTGCCACACTACGTATCAGGAAGTAAACATGAAGACATGACACAAAGAAATGAACTCGAGCTGTTGGAACAGGTCTAGAGGAGGGCCATGAAGATGATCAGAGGGCTGGAGAATCTCCCCTACGAAGACAGGCTTCTAGTACCTGAAGGGAGCCTACGGGAAAGCTGGGTAGGTACAATTTATAAGAGCGTGTGGCTACAGGATGAGGGGAAATGGCTTTGAATTGGAAGAGGGTAGATTTAGACTAGATATTAAGAAGAAATTATTTGCTGTGAGGGTAGTAGACACTGGAACAGGTTGCCCAGTGAGGCTGTGGATGCCTCCTCCCTGGGAGCATTCAAGACCAGGCTAGATGGGCTCTGAGGAACTTGGTCTGGAGGGAGGTGTCCCTGCCTACAGCAGGGGGGTTGGAACTGGGTTATCTTAAAGATCTCTTCCAACCCAAATTATTCTATGGTGCTATGACACCAGCACTCACTGCAGGAACTCTGCAAAGTGAATGTGACTTTTTCCTAGCCACCAGTGTAAGCATTTTTGTATCTCCCCCTGGACCTATCCTGTAGTATGAAAGACTCTAGCAGATGGAGGATGGAAGTAAGGAATATTTATCCCATTCTCACATGGCAGAAGAATGGTGAAGCTGATGGTGGAAACAGTTTGATACTCATGTTTTTTCTGGTAGTTCATGGAGGTCTTCACTGAATCAGGCTTTCAAGGAGAATCCCAGATGTGTAAGATGAACTCAGGAAGACCCAAAACGTCCGAGTCCTGAATATATCTGCCCAGAGATTCACTGGGCTGAGATCCCTGCACTCCCCTGTGAGGCCATGCACTCACTTTTGCACCACCTGTGTAGCCCATGCTGCACAGATCCTCCATGATCACCAGCTCTATCTGAGGGAAAGGTGAAATGTATTGACATAGAAGTTGAAAGGTACTTATTAGCACTTGCAGGCTGCTCTGTTTTGAGCAATTGGATTGTATGGGAAGCCTGGAGGGGCAGATGTTCTCTACTGTTTCTTATTTGCCCAACACTTAACGTTGAGGATGAACTGCTCCTGTCTGGGACATCTGGGAAAAAAAAGCAACGTGAATGAGACTATTAACTCTCCTTCAAACAAATACATCATCCCTTTAGTGGCTATTGGAAGCTGAAGTGTACTCCAAATGAAAAAAACAAAACCACTCCCAAAAAGCAAGAAACTGATTTTGCTTAAACAAAGCTCCAGGGTAATTTGCTTCATTTGCCTAACAGAAATCTCTTGGCTATGTTGTTGTTCCTTATCTTATTACGTGCTTTCCCCACTAGTTATTATTATTCCTTCTCAGGTTGCACTTTAATTATAAAATATCAATTACAGTTTCTGCATGTTTATTGGCTGGAATAGCTACCCAATCAAACAATTATCTGGAGTGCTACACTGAATCCAAGCTCAAACTTTCTCTTTTGAAAAGAGGATAATAATGTGAAGATGTACCAATCCCCCTGACTGACCACGGGAGATAATGTCTTCATACCAACTTTAATAATAAACTACGAAAACTGATTTCTGAGTATCAATTAAGGTATTTTCCAAAGCAGTTCTCCTGCTTTTTTAATTCAATTTTGATGGTTATTTTTATTGAAAGTATGGGGAACTACTAAAAAGGATAATTGCATAGTTTTCAGCACAAGAAAAAGATGAGATGGAAGATTTTTATTGCAAAGATTTGGATTTGTTCAATTTGGCTGTTTCATATCTTCTTCAAATGCAGCATACAGGGCCCAAACACTGCCTCTGGGCTACACTGTCCAGGAAATGTCCAAATCCATATTGTGGGAATGAATAGCCAGAAGAGCTTTGGGGCAAGTTTGTGTTTTCGAATAGCAGTCTGGCTTCATTATATAAAGCCATAGGGATATTCTACTGCTCGCTTCAGAGGAGCTTTTTTTGCATTTGCATTAACAAAGAATATCATTTTTGTTGGCCAATTTATGCAGTGCTTGGGATGAATGTTGCACCTTAGCACTGCTGGCTGCAATGAGACCACTCTTGCAGGAAAGCACTGCTCAGCATTAGTAAAGGTGGCAGGAGCTATTTGTGAATTGAATGGACATAGGGTTAGAGCCCTCCATACAAACCCCATGCATTTCCATTCCCCACCGAGCCCAGATTTTCTGCCACAGCAGTGCTGAGTGAATTCAGTTCTAATGAAAATACTAGCGCTGCTTTTGTACAATATGAAAGGCATGATTAGAAATCTGTCCAGTGCAGGAAAAAAAATACACACCCTGTCAAAGCTGTTCTGGCCTGCAGATGGGTGGGGAAGTACCTCTGGTGAATTTTCCTGCACCAGCTGCTGGATGTGCCTTCCTCTTTCCTGTTCCTTAACTCCTGCAACGTATTTGCATACATGCTTTGCATGCATCCTTTCCTCTGCAGAGTACTTGTGCTTCTGCCTTCAGTGAGAACTTGCTCTCATGTTTTTCCTGCATTTCCTGCCTCCCTACACAGGAAGGCACCTCCCTGTTCAGTCCTCTTGTTCCTCACCTTGAGCTATTGCTGTCTCACCTGCAGTGTTCTAGATTTGCAACCAGTCATGCTGGAGAGAACCAGAGCAAGAAAGTGAGCTAAGCTGTGCAGTCACCATGATCTATCCTAACAAGGTCTTTGATGCCATGCCATGATCCTTTCAGTCCTTCTTCTTCTTCCCCAGCTAGAGTACTCAACATCTCATGACTTGGAACAGAGCCCTGGAGCACCTTTTATTAGGCTCCCTGTCTATCCCTACAGCCAGGAGCACAAACAGGGCTCCTGGCTCCTCCTGTTGGGGCTGGCTCCTCAGCTGAAATCTTAAACCCCCACCTGCATTCCTGCTTTCTGCCTTGGGATTTGCCTTTGGCACTTCCTATACGATCCCATAAGTTCTGCTGTCCTGCCAAGAGCTAGGTGTCAAAGAGAAAGGGGAAGAAACATGAGATCCTTTGGATGATGAGGGAGATCAATGAATGAAATGGAAGTTTCGGGGAAGAAAATGAGAGGTTGGTCTGAGAGGTGCAACTTGTAGTAAGGTTGTCATTTTGACACTTACTGCTCAACTCTTCCAACTCAAACTGAGTCTTCCACCCCAACTTGTTAGTCTTTGGTGGCTGAAAACAGACAAACCACTCATGGGGTTTGTTCCACAAGACATTTGTAGTGGCCGCTTCAACCAAGTCTCAACTTCAATACACAAAGTGATAAGAAAATATTAGTATATGGCAAACTCAGTAAGTTGGGGCCACAGAGACATGGCAAGAGAAGTGCCTATGAGAGACTGTGTGGATATTGTCTTTAACGCTGCAGGCACTTGGGTGCTGCAAACCCAATGGTCATATTGTGATTACAGATGGATTACTCAGCAATTGGCTATGTATGGATGGTGACACCTCACCATGCTGTTAGGTGCTGAGTATTTGTGGATAGGAGCCATCTTTTTAACTGTGTTTTGCACGTCTCCCAGCAGTAAAACCTTGGGGTTTTTGTTTTGTTTTGTTTTGTTTCTTTGTGGGTTTTTTTGTTTTTTTTCTTTCTTCCCCAAGTGGCAAAGTGCTGCTGTGCCACAAATGAGTAACAAAAAGCACAGCAGGAGGATCTGGTTGTAAGCTTTTCTATTAACTGCACGAATGCATTTTGATGGCAACTCTGCATTGTGGATTGTACCATTTCTTCTCCAGTGTCTTTATCATGGGTGCCAATTAACCCTTTTCAGTGTCCATGCTTGTCTGTAGGTGTTATACTGTGATGGAAGCACAAAGTTCTGTTTGTCACCAGCTGGTGCAATGCCAAGCCCACTTGTGCCATCCCAGGGACTGGCACACTACTGCTGCCTTAGCTATACCTTGATGAATGGGGCCACAACAAATATATCCATGATGTGAAGCTCATAAACACTAAGCTATATGGAACACACAGCTGGAATCCAGTACTGCTATTGCTGTGCCTCTCTCAAGTGACAGACGTGAGAACTCCCTGTGCCTTGGCAGGAAACTGGCATTCTCATGATTGTTTGCAACATGCTATTGATGATGAATAGATGAGTACGAGTGCAAACATGCTTCTGAGTTCATGACTGAACTGCACCCTTTGCAAACATGTTTCTTCCTGAGCTAGGACACAGCAGTGACTGCAGCATCACTCTGTTGTTCCCGTCTATCACATTCAGTGACTCTGTGTTTATGGGTCATGGGAATAGCTGGGTTAGTTACTATGCTCACTGGACTCAGAATGCTCCAAGCTGCACTTTGTTTGCTGATACAAGTCACCCCATGACTTTGTCCAGAGACAATGGTGATTCTTAAGAGCACTCTATGAACATTTCTATCCTTGACATTTCTTTCCCTTTCTACCACTTGTGCAGTTTCTCTTTGTTGTCTTTGTCGAACTTAATTTAATCTGCTTGCTCTCATCTACACAGACACCTCAGCAGCTGCAGATCTCAGAGTCTGAGCATGATTGTGCTTTGCTTTCTATTCTTGGGAATAGTATGATTGGTATCCAAATCCTTTCCTCCCCTGCAGTCTGACTTGCCTGACATCAGCTACTCTTTCAAACCACAGTCATAGAAATCACTGAGTCGTAAAAAATAGAACGGTAAGGGCCTCCAGACATCCCTAGAATATTCCTTCTTTCTTGAATAACCGTGTTGAAAACATGCTTGCATTTCTTAGCCTACAGAGGCCTCGTTATCAACAAACTCAATGACCTTGCACATAAATGCATCCACCTGTTATTTAGCTCATGTTTCCCACTGTCTTCATTGCTTATGTGCCACTACCTTTTAGGGTTTTGCTGTCCTCATGGTATTTCCTCATCTAGGTTCTTCAGCTGCAGTTTGGAAAAACTGCAGGACATGATGCACCCAGACCAGAGAATCTGACATAAGTCTTCCTGATACTGTTCTACAAACATGATTGCAAAACTAACATTGAGGATTCACTTTTTATCGGAGAGAAAACAATTAAGAACATGAAAGCAAGGAAGAAACACCAGAGGGTCAGAGCAAAGATCCTCTTTCCCAGTACTCTGTTTATGATGGTGGAACTGGGAAGTGTTACTCTGAAAGTTCATATGACATCGATTATTTTCTGTAGTCCATTCCCCGAATGCTTCATCAGTAGTCAGTCTCTATTAGAGTGGAAAAGAATACTGGCTGCAAGGATATCCATTTCCCACAGGGAAACACTGGGATCTGGGTTTTATCTATTTTATAGCAAATTACAAGTACTCATTTATGACTACTTCTAATGTAAGGACAAGAGTAACTTCCAACTAATCATACCTCCACTGGGAATAGAGCTTGCGAGTGGGACACTTCATTCTCATTCAGGAATAGATCCTGAATAGATCCAGGAATAGATAGCACTGTCTTGAAACTACTTAGGGTTTTTCCATTTCTGTGTTTCTGCTCTGCTGCTGAAGTATTTATTAGCCTCTCTCTTATTTCCCTTCTAACTTTACAACAGGCAGTAGATGCTGACCTGTTCTTTTGTCACATGGGCTTGCCTTGCAGGTTGGTCTTTCCCAACCCAGCATAGGAAACAGTCTTCCCCTTTCAGCTAACCAAGACAGGTTCTTGAAGTTTTTGTCGTGTTCTATAGGTAATATGAATTACTCTTTTCTGCCCTTTCCTCCAGGGTAATCAATACTATATTCTTGTCTGCAATGTTTTCCAGATTAGACTGGTTTCAGTTATATCAGAATTTAAAGGCTGGATGCAGACAATGAATCCATTTCACATAGTCTGTGCTTAAGGACACTCCAGAGAAACGGTTTGCAGGTGCTAATTACTTCAGCTAGATTTGAATTATTGAGCCGATTTTCTCTAGTAAACAACATCAGCCAGAATATTGGGTCACATCAAAATCAGCAACTGAAAGCTGGGAATCCATGGTTCAACAAACAAACAAACAAACAAACAAACAAGTAAATAAAGTTACCAAATAACAGAAAACCCAGACAGTCTGATGAGAATTCCCATACCTTGGGTGGAAGTCTTGTATAAACCACTGAGACTTGCCTGTTTTTCAGTTTTTCTTAATCTGCAGCTGCATCCAGTTCTGTACTGACAAACAACGTGACCTACTCCCCTGGGTCCGTCCCTTCACATACCTCACCCTCTCCACCACTTCTGGATCCAATAGAGGGCTACAGCCATAAGGGTGGATTCAGTTTCACACAGTCATAACAAAACTGTGGAAAATACTTTATAAAAGTATTCAGTTTTAGAGGATCAGAATCAAGCTTCTTTAATACTGCAAGAGAAACTAAGGGTGCAGATAGAAATTTACGTTTAAGGAGTGAGTTCTCAGTGCAAAGTCTTGGCTGTGTAGAACAGAAGAGGTACTGCAGATCTTAGAGATTTTTTTTGTTTTAATCATTTTTCTGTGAAACATTTTAGCATTGCAGTGTGTGGAGACGCATTTTTAGGCACTTTGGAAATCTCAATACAACAAATCTGTGAGAGAATGACCATAGAAGGAGAAAACAAGACAAAACAAATCAAGCCCAGAGGCAGTATTTTCTGAAGTGGAAGTATCTCTTCTCAAAGAGTTTCTACACAAAAATCAGAAAGCTCATAAACTGAGGCTCCATTACATCCTATAAATGCACAAAGTTTACATAAAGATGAGCAGCTTCAGAAAAGCTTTCCACAGCTTTTAAAGTGTGTGATACTACAACACAAAAGCAAACAAGAACTGGCAAATTTTTTTAAACACACAGTGTCTGCTCCAGGAAGGTATCTCCTGATACTCCCTTAAGCTTCTTTTTCTAAAGGAGCAAGAAAGTTTATCCCTTTTTTTCAGCCTATTTTCATTCATAAAAAGAAAACTTAGCACTGCCTCCAAAATTGGGATACACAAAGTCTGTTTTTCGGCTGTGAGAAGACACAAATCGTGCATAGGCAACAATGTTATGCTAAGGAAATCTTCTTGTCAGAATACTGCACGCATTCTCTCTTCTGTGTGCATTCATCAGCATGGTACACCTCAGGCAACAAAACCATGAGTTAATCTTTAAGTCTTTTTCTTAAACACCAGTCATTAGTTTCATTTTATGTAAACCTATTCACCTGAGAGCTTTCCAAGACCAATATAATCTGTCACCTGGGTATAACATTTCAAAATTAAAGCACACCTGTGTTTGCTGATTTCATCTGAAGAAAGTTAACTACTTATTAACACTCCACCCACCTCCATTTTGAGCATATTTATTCCCTTCCTCATTATTTTGTGCAGTTCTTCCAAGTTTCAGCGTTTGCATAATTATTTTGGTCCTTTGAGAAAGACAAGGTTGTCCCTGTTTAAGTTATAATACAAACTAAGAATCCTCAAAGCATCATAGGCCCAGAGTGTTTTTAATGCCTATCTGGAGGAAACATCTGGGAGGTTGAAGTAGGGGATTTGCAGACCTATCGTTGACTGTCCATCATGGGAAAGAAGCTAAGAGTATGCAGAGAATGCAACAGGAGCTTAGCAGCTCCCCTGAAAGCCCTGGTTACACACTCACGTGCCTATGTATAGCTGTAGATACATATGTATAAGTACATGTGGATATATATGTCATTGATCTATGCACAGAGGGAGAGACGAAGATTTTTAAGCTGGGAGGGGCAAGGGAGCTTCACCCCTCTAAAAGACCTGTGACCTCCAAAAGTCCCACAAAAAAGAACCTCCTGGGGCTTGCAGGCCTGATTCTGGACTCTTTGTGCCTAAGGAGATCAAAAACTCCCAAATATTTGATTTCTATTAAAAGGAGTAATTATCAGATTAATGACTATATAAGGGATGCGGTATTTCTTCTTAATAGCAGTGGTGTGGCAATTCTAATTACTTCTCTAGATATTACAGCATTTACTATTTTTGAAGAGAACAATTAGTTTAATTACGCATGGTTTCCAAAGTGGCTGAGCGCTCGTCTGGCTCTAAATGTGCACAGAGGTTAAAGTGCCTCAGCTGTTCCCTCTGAGCGGGAACACTGGGGCCAGTACAGCTCATTAGTGATCTCATCAGCTGCTCCACCCCAAAAACTGGCTGCAGAGCCTGAAAGCTGCTCGCTGCTTCCAAGCTGTCTGCATAGAACATGGAAAGGGAACACTGTGTGGGAGCAGATGAGATCAGTCCAGGGGCAGTCTGTCTCACAGCGGTGGTGATGATGGATTTAAGTCCTCTCAGGAGCATAGCAGAAGAGCAGTGCCACGTGAGGATGGTAGGGACACTCTTGGACACAAGCACAGGGAGAAAATAAATCAAAATCATGCTGTTTTCAGGGGGACACACACTTGTTCCTGGGAACAGGTAGATACTGGACAATGTGCCTTGCATTTTTTTAAGGTAGTGGTAGCTCTACCGAAGTTGAAGAAGGGAAGCAGGTAGGGTGACATTAGAGGCAGCTCTATGATTACGTTCCCTAAACAGAGAGATGTAAATGTCTGGGTTGATAGAAGGAGGTGTAGCTTATAGGGATGTGGAGCTAGACGATGTCTCCAGGAGCAAGGCTGTGTGAACAAAAAGCAAGATTTCCCGTGAGCTTCATGTACAAAACAAGGAAGAGTATTTCTCTCTAGCTCCATGCTGCTCCTGTTTTACAGACTTATCTTAATCCAAGATTTTAATTTCCATCCTTCATGATTGTATATTGGTTTTCTTTCTTTTTTTTTTTTTTTTTTTTTTTTTTTTTTGGTTTATTTTGCCAGATCTGTGACAAATGTAGAAAATGTGACAAGATAATGAAACTGTGTAATTAGCCCTGAAGACTGCAATCACCTCCAATTCCAGTTTATAAATCACTTAACCCTACTGTCTTATGCTGAGGGAGATAGGAGTTTGTGCGTTGACCTTATGTGCTGCTTCTGCAGCTGCTCAGCCTCATTGATCTCTCTGAAGGCTGCTAGGGTCTTGCTGGAAAAATCCAGCTACTGTAGACAGGCAAAGAGGATGAAGCACAGCTGTAAAGACCTTACATCCCCCATTCAGTATGAATGAGTGTTGTTTGAGGATGCCTGCAGACTTTCCCACAAACCTTCAATAAAGGACTAATTTGCAGGAGAGTATCTAATCAGAAGATCTCAGAAAGAAGCTGGGTGTGGATATTCATTCATAACAGTGGCAACCACAAAAATGAAATAATGAAACACGGCATGCAGTATGCCACAGTGCGTGTTCACAGGTGCACTGCTAGACATGAGCACAGAGGGTGTGTTGCAGCCATCCAGCACTCTGCCGTGCCAAGCTGTCGCTTCATTGTATATCACCCCAAGGAGAGCAATCTGGAGAAATAAACCAGTGTTTCCACATCGGTATGCTCATAGGTCCTGTGGGTTTGGGGTGTGAAGATCCTGACACTGCTCCAAGTAACAAAATTCTGATCCATATTAGTAGCACAGTGTGAGTCCTGTGCTGCATATATCCCTCCCCTGTTCTGCACTGGGGCAACAGAGCTGGGAGCGGAGCCTTGCACTTGTTTTGCTGCTGATTGCTCCTGTTAGCAAACCAGTGCAGGAGAAACCTGTTATGAGTCTTTATAACAAGGCTGCATTCCTGCCTTCTGGATTGTTAATAGTTCAGTGACAATCACTTGTAATATTTCTCACTTCTGTAACACATTCTGTCTGGGGAATCTTGGACCATTTTACAAACAATAATGAATTAGACTTGCAGCTCCAGTATTTACTAGCTAATCGTTCACATTGTTTTCACTGTTTACATCTGCTCTAGATCACAGAATCACAGAATCACAGAATCACAGAATCACCCGGGTTGGAAGGGACCTCAAGGATCATGTAGTTCCAACCCCCCTGCCTAGCAGGGCCACCAAACATACACATTTAGATCAGGTTGCCCAGGACCCCGTCCAACCTGGCCTTGAACACGTCCAAGGACGGGGCATCCACAACCTCCCTGGGCAGCCCGTTCCAGGGCCTAACCACTCTCCTTGTAAAGAACTTCCCCCTAATATCCAACCTAAATCTTCCCTCCTTCAACTTGGATCCATTTCCCCTAGTCCTGCTATTGTCAGCCCTTTTGAAGAGTTTACTCCCCTCCTGGGTGTAGGTTCCCTTCAGGTATTGATAGGCTGCAATGAGGTCACCTCGCAGCCTTCTCTTCTCCAGGCTGAACAAGCCCAACTCCCTCAGCCTGTCCTCATAGGGGAGGTGCTCCAGCCCCCTGATCATCTTAGTCGCCCTCCTCTGGACCCTTTCCAAAATGCTCCATCTCCCACATGCAGAAAAACCTATGTCAGGACACATGCAGGTGATGGATGTGCTATTGAAATGCCCATGCTACCCAAACCCCATGTCTAAACTGTGCCATCAGATTATGAACTTTAAATACACAGGCAGGCCCTAGAACCGAGACATTTGGATACTCAGGATGCTATTCGTATTGTAAAAGCCTAAAAAACAAGAACTGAATGAGTTGATGGTTAAATTCAAATGACGCTTGTGTTAGATAAAAAGAGTCTTTGATATTTGGAATTTACAGACTTTTTTTTTTTTTCCCCCCGTGGACTTGTGTTGCTGAAATTCAAACAATTTTTTTACTTCAGTTGACTTGCTCATGCTGGGAATTTTTAATGGTTTTCAGCAAAGAATGCAATTTGAAAAGACTGTATTTGCTGCTTTCTGTTAGCTATACGATAGACATCTTGTTTTTTTTTCAGACAGATCCATTACTCTTGTTCGTATTTTCAGACCTTCTCTTTACACACTTCCTACATAGACAATGTGATTTCTGTGACACAAGTACAAATAACAGCCTCGTTTCCTTTATCTTTCAGTATGATACTTTATTAGTCCTCACCCTCCAAATTCAACCAAAATCTCTAGAAAGATATGAAGACTGACAGAAATTATTTTTATTTTACTTTATTACATTTGATTATTGACAGCTCACAGTGATACCTTAAGGGTTGCTCCTATTCCTGGTTTTTATTTTCTTCCCAATTCCTGTTGTGCATTTCTTTTTGTGCTGAATCAATACAATGCCAGACTATCTGAAAAAAAAAAAAAAACAAAAACCACAGCTATGGAATGACAATAAATCTGCCATAAATAATCTGAGACTTGGCTATAAAAAAATCACATTACCAGAATGTGACGCAGGGGGAGACAAACACTGTTGCCAAAACTGTTTCTTGCTGTTTCTATTTACTTTAATTTGCCTTTATCTAGACTTTGCTGATCCCTCATTCCACAGTTTCTGTGTGTGAAAAAAACACCATCATCTGTCTGTCCCCCACTGTTTCCCAGGAAAATATCAAGTCTCTTCCTCTCTTTGGTCTCACTCAAGACCCACTACTTTTAAACAGCAAGTACTGCAGAAATTGATTTGCTTTAAATGAGAAAATCTTGCTATAGGAGAAACCGGCAGGCCACAGAAGGGCCACAAAGTTGAACTGCATTGAAATTCTGATTACTTTACTTTTTTTTACATCCTTAGCTATGGTTGGGGCAGCAGTAAGAGAGTCAGTCCTCTTACCCATGCTCAGCAATACAATATCCCACAACAGCAGTAGGGTAATAGAAGTGCTGTGATGAATTGATGGGTTCATTAGTCTACAATCAATGGATAAAACTTCATAATAGAATAGACCTCACAGGAGCCAAATACCAGTGCTTTAATTGCAGCAGGTGCTCAGTGCCAGGACTTGTATTAAAAAGAAAAATTAAATGTTTCCCTGGAACAAAAAAAAAAAAAGAAAAAAATCCCTAGAATCAAGTAGACCACAAGAACAAAGACAAATTTGTCAAGAGAGAAAAGAAAGGAAAGGGAACACACTGCTATGCTCATTTCTAGCTTTTCAATCTGGAGCTGTATGCCTGAAAGCCGAGTTTCTGTCATCTATTATTCTGCCTATGGAGAGAATTATTTTTGCTTTTGGGACAAATTTGGTTCTTAGTTACTCAATTTGCCTCTGCTGAGGCAGTGGGATGCCTGAATGGTGGTGTGGTTTGACACAAATAGACTAACCTCGCCCTGGTTTTAAATAGAGGCTACACAGTTTATTTCTGTGCTAGTTGTCTGCCACTGCACACAGTCAAGTTCCAGTTGAGACATATGATAAACCTCTGTTTAGAAAATTTTAAGGAAGTAAGCTAACAAGAAGCGTCCTTGGAGATGTCCATTGTCAACAGAAAAGTGGCTGAGATGATATTTTTTATATCTAAGAGCAAACCTGTTTAGAAAGCAAGCGGCCAACCAAACAAAACACAACTATGATAAATATGCATGTTATTACATGCATGTACATACATGTTATGTTATCTGTATGTATATATATTTGTGCTTGTCTTTGCATGTATGTAGGGGGACTAACAAGTTTATAGAGAGATATATATGTGAATATTTATATAGGAGTAAAATTACAGTGTAGATGTGTGAGCTTTCTTAAGTAAATTTGTATATATCTATATATATATCTATGCACACATGATATATGAGGCTATGATACTTATGAGGATGCTTGTTCCTATGGTAATTAAAATTTCTGTAGCGGAACTGCATGCTCTTCGTATTTTTACAAGATAGGAATTTTTCAAACTTCAGAGATAAGCATCTGTTCAATTTACCATTAGCCAGCAACTTGACATAATAAAAATGAAAATAAGCTGCTTATGATTGACCCCTATTTCCTCATGTAGTATGTCTTGATGTTACGCTCTTGCATCTTTTAGATATGCTCATGCCCAGTTATCTATGAGCTCTCACACTCTGCTTAGGGATGTACAGTTATGCTCTCTTATCATGGAGCCATATTATCTCCAGTGCTTTCAACCTGCTGTCACCACCAGCAGAAGGGGCATCCTAGATGAAACTGAGATTATGAGCTTCCCAGTGACAGCCTAGTTTTGTGAAGCCGTGTCTCACTTGGTCTTGTCATTCTTTCTAGTGCTACTAGATCTGTTTTCATCTTTGGCTTCGTATGACCAAAGAACTGGAGAGCTGGGCTTTTCTCCAGGAGAACAAAGGTAATGATGATGGAGGCAATGACAAACTGACTCCAGCATTTTCAAAATGCGGCTACTGGTTCTTGGTTCCAAATGTAGGACATTACCCATTTACTTGTATTTCAACATCTATCTTTGGCAACCTAGTCTGAATACTTTATCCTGAGCAAACAGTACTGCTTGTAAAGTTAAGAAGGTTTAACATACACTTTCAAGGATGAGAAACAGTTTCAGCAAAATACTCTCTTCATGTGCAGAGAAACTGCTATCTGTTGCTACTGTATTACTTTATATGCACTGTGCATACACTGAGTATTATCACTGCAAATTCCATTTTACTGTGGCTACTGGAGGCGACTGTTCTTTTGTTCAGTGTGTTTTGGGAGAGCACAGCTACAACTCACTACTGCTGCTTTTCCAGTGTTACCAGAGTTTGTTTTGTACTTTCTTGAACAGATAGCTCTACACGACCATCAGCCAGATAGATATTAGGAAGGCGTGCAAAAAAAATGCTTGAGATTAGCCATCAGCCAGATAGATATTAGGAAGGCGTGCAAAAAAAATGCTTGAGATTAGCCTACTGCATTCTGTCAGTTCCTTGTTAACAATAGCTGAAGGCAAGACCTAATGATATGCGGTTGTTAGGAAGCACAAGTCTGAATGTGTGAGGAAGTACATCATGAAAGAGATATAAAAATAGGGGCAATAATATGAATGTTTTATCTACTAGGAGTTTGCTGAAAGATAATGGGTTGCTATTGAACAGCCTAATGAGAAAGAATAAAATATGTATGCCATATAAATAAAGGAATCAAATGCAAGATGTAGTAAGAGGGACTGGGGGCCTGAAACAGAGTGGAAAGCAGTATCTGCTAACTTTGTAAGAAAACACTTCTACACAGCATGCTGTCTGCATGGCTGGTCAGAATTCTCTCCAGGAATATTGCCAGCAAAGCCTCTGATAGAGGATGGATGGGGGCAAGGACACGGTTATGTGCAGGAAAGTGTCTGGGGAGCTCATGAACTACCCAGTGTTAGGAACAGAAAAAGAATGAAGAGATGTGAGATGCTTGGTACTGACAGCTGGAATGGAAAAGTGGGAAAATCCTGATCTTCATATTTTTTGAGGACAGAAGCGGTAAAAATTTTTGTTACAATCCTACAATACAAATTATATTTTACCAGCAAGACAGTGCTTTAGTAGTCTCAAGGCAGATGATAATAGGAGAATGAGCCCTGAAGACAAAAGAAAAGCTTCCTACAGGAAATTAAAACCAAGCTTTGCAAATAAGAACAATAGCCCACAATCCAGGTAAAACTACAGGCACAAATGAATGAATACGAAATGAACATTAGCAGAGCCTGAAGCAGCAACACCTCAAAATACAAAAGAGAGGAGAGTGGCTTCACAACATCGACTGAAATGAATTTCTAACAATATGCATACTAATGAACCTGAAACGCCACTTAGTTTTTGCATCCATTATTCATTGTTCAGCTTTATAGGAAACACAGCGGTACAATGGAACGATTACAGAGCATCACTGGTAGCAGGATGATAACAGAGAGGACGCGGGAGCAGCAGCTGTTCCTTCACCCGAGCCCTCTTGCATGAAAATTACCTTAGCACTGGAACCGAGAAGGGCTGCAAGGAGAGAAACCAGATGAGATGCACAAAATCTCTCAGAGCTTTCTGCTTTACCTCCTGGAGTCTGTGGGATTGCTTATGGGATTGTCCTGACGAGAACAGCTAGAAAATGAAAAGAACACCCTACAAGGGCCCGTGCTCTCCCTCAGTTGCCTGGGCATGTTTCCTGAGGCTGATACGTTCTTCTGAGATCACAAACTGTCTGCTGATGATTAAAGAGCCTTATGTAAAAGAAACGCTATAGATAATGAGTGCATCCAACACTGTGAGAGCTCTTGGGAGCAGGGCTGAAGGAAGGCATTCAGAGAAAACAAATGAGGCAGCAGTGATATTTTGGGCATCCTGGGCTCTCTGTGGGTCCTGTGCCTCTATGGCTGTGCAAGCCAAGGCTTTTCTGAGCCAAAAGGTGACCTTCGGTGCTGAAGGACATGCTGAATCTGACCTGCTGTTGAATTTATACCATAGCCAAGAGAGATAATTAGTACATTCTCTATAATGATCTGGGATATTTCTAGCCCTAGGCAAATTTGATGAAGAATTTTTTTTACTTATATGATACATATTTCAAGATTTCCAATGTTCTTCCTAAGCCATGCACCCTTTCATACCTTATTTCCTAAGTTTCCAGGGCCACAACAAAACCAGCGGGGCTGGAGGACACCTGCTGGGATAGCCGTCTTAATGTGAGACCCATGAGCTGATCTCGTTTCACTACAAGCTGTGATATGACCAATAGGACCAAAAGCTTCTTTTGTAGACATAAAGTGAAAACTGTTCACAAAGAATGGGGCAAAGGCTCCTTCAGAAATGAAGACCACAAGTTTCCAGGCACTGTGTTCATGCTTCCAAATAAATATTCAGAATACAAGACACATTTACAAATTTTTGATGTGGGATCTGTGGCTAAACTATAAAAGTTAGTAGAGAAAATATTTTCATATTATATTACAGAAAAATAGTATAAAGTAAAGAGGTTCATTGAAACCATAGGAGCTTTTGCTCTTCTACATTCTATACAGAACAGTATAAGGTGATAAATCGTAAGTTTAGGAGCTACACTTTCTGCACATATATTCTGATGATACTATGTTTTCTAGAGTTCAAAGTTGAGCTGAAATCTTTGGAAAAGTTTAAAATCATCAGGAGATAGAAAAAAAAAATCATGCACCTGTGTTAAACTAGAGTGGCTGGTATATGTTTCTCCAGAAGAACTGCTCCTACTGACTTTGATATCGTAAATTCCTACTGAAAACAAATTAAGGTAATATATATTTTTTAAATTTATTTATTTATTTATTTACTATTTCACATTTTGGAAAGTAATTGGGGGTGGACGGGGACAACGTGTCTTTTTTCTTCCCCCAAATCCCAATGGGCTTGATAGTTGGAACACGCATAATCTTTGTTTTCTCCCTACAAAAGGATTGAAACCAATTAAAACTGAAATTCAATGTGAAAGTTACATTGTCCTACAGCTAAATAGCACCTCGAGTTTCTGTGAGAAAGTTCAGAACAATTGGAGTGCTGAATTTATACAGGCTGTGATGAGCCATGGTCATGAAGAAGTGCCGTCAAAATGAACAATCACTCGTGAGCAGTGAATTTCTGTTTCATCCGACTTTCCCAATAATAGGAAAAAACTAAGCAAATGTAGAATTCATGTAGGAAAAATAGACTGTCTTCTTTGCTTGAAGTCTGTCTGTGTGATAGTATTCTTGTTCTCATGTCTGCATCTCTATTTTAAATGAAAACCTAACTAAAAAGTCTGGCATCCCAAATAAAATATCTTAGGAAAAAAGCATAAGATTCATGCTCAGACCTTTATTTTGTCACCAGAAAACCATCAGCAAGCCTAGATTCATAGCATACACGTGTTAGTCATTATCACTTTATGTATATAATGAATAAATCATAAAGACCAAATAAAATTATAAATATTTATATTCATTCACTCATGCAGATGAGGTTGCAGTAAATCATCATTATCCGCCCTACCTCGTGCTGGTTTTTTATTATCAAATGCATAGGAGCTGGGGAATTGTGTAATTTCCTTTCCATCCTGTTGTACACAATGTTCAGATCTCCTGACACCTGCAACTTGCATATTTCGCATTTGTGTTGGAAAAAAAAAAAAACACTCACAAAAAAAATAAAAAACAAAAAACCAATAGAAAACTCAGCTAATTTGTCAATGAAATCAAAACAGACCTTGATAAACTGGGTGGTAAAACACTTTTTCAGAAATCCTATCAGTTTGAATTATAGTTACACTCAGAAAACGCTAAGGCTCCGTCACATCCCAGTGGGCTGTGGATCCTCATTGGATTACAAGTGCTGCACTGTAGCCCCAGTTCTGCAACAGGTAGACCTTGAACCATGACATCTCCCTTCTCCACTCTCACTGCGATGGTATTTTCTTGCATATCTTGGGAATTTAGTTGTAACTGGGTACTCCAGATCCTACAGCGATAACAAATGGTAACTCCAAATGGGTGTAGACTTGCTGGAAGATGCATTGCTGGTTCTGACAACAGGGCATGTATTCCTGCATCTGGCACAAACGTAAGAGAAGACTTATAGTGAATTACTCTTTAATATCAACTCGCTGCTGCTAATAACAAATACCTTTTAGAGAATAGAACTAATTACTGAGTATCATTCTTATAAAATGATCAGAAGTCCTTTTAGGAGACATCCTTTTAGGAGATGATCCTTTTAGAATCATCTTTGTTGTCTGATAGCAAAAGAGACTAAAATGAAATTAACATTATGCTGCAGGTCATAGTATGACTGAGAGCAAACAGTAAGAGGTTTATCTGTCAAGTTAATATTGTTATTCTGGCTTTCTTGAAGCTGAAATCTAAATATTCTGGTGGATGGTGGCTTAGGAATCTCCCTGAGCACAGGCTTGTAAAAAAAGTATGTTGGACAATTTGTGGTTTGTGGTTAAACTGTTATACACTGCCTATGATTTAATTCCTCCTCCATATTCTTGTGTAGAACTTGGAAGATGATGATGGCCGTTCATCTGCTACAATAACTACATCTTCACATCTTGCTTGTTTCCACCACTGTGAATATGTAGATGAAGAAAGAGAAGCTGTTCCATTTATAACTGGCAATTCCTCTGATTCCATTCTAAGTAGTTTTTGGTCTCATGACTGAGACTGGAGCAAGAGGTGGAAGAAAATAACAGAATCTTTCATGGTCTTCTCTCAGTACAGCCACCCAGGCTGCTGCTTACCTCTAATGGAGAACCCCAAGATGATTGGGTAACCCTTCAGTAAGATCAAAGACTAGTGGTAAAAAAGTGCTGGTTATAAGCACTGTTCTGACAAAACTGAGTTTTACCTCAGTATACATAAGTTGTGCTGGGCTGGAGAAGCGGAGTGTACTTCACCATCTTTGTCCTAGAGCTTTAGAAAAACTCACATCCTCATCCCAAAATCTGAAAGATGAGGGCCTTTTGGGAATTTAGTTCTATACCATATTGGGTTCAAGCATGTGGAGAAGGACTCACTGCATGAAAGCTAGATATGCTATTCAGTGCATTTGCCATGGTTTCTTTGAAAGAATAATATTCCCACCTAGTTTCAGAAGCATATAAGAGATTAAGGAGTGCAAGCTAACTGGTTTGAAAGCCTTTCAAGAACTGCTGCTTGGCAAAAGCAAGTACATTATTTTTCTATACCACTTACCAAATACACACTTAAAGTGGAATAATTTAAGACTTCTCAGTTTTTTCTCTTTCCTCTCATGTTTCTGCCATTTTATTGTGCCCATCCAAGGTTACCTTTTCATTTTCTTTCAATAAGAACCTCTGCAAATCGCACCCCTCTGGTCTACTTGAGGACATTGCAAACAAGTACATGAGGCTGGGTGCATGCATTCAGGGAGGTGTGTGCATTTCTGCTCTGGCATGCTGCTTTCTTCTGATCTACATGTTGGTAATCCCAGTTGGCATCCACATGCATTCTTTGCAAAGATCAGTATCTAGGAGCAGGGATGGATCTCATCCACCTTCTCTCTGACTCCCTGCCTGCTCAGAGGTCAGTGGGAGGTCTGCATGATCATGGTCTTTTTCTTCTTATTCTTTGGGAGACAACTGAGCTCCTTACCACCCCTATGTACCTGACATCTAGTGCCCAGGGTGCCATTTACCCATGGAAGTACAAAAGCATGGAATTTCGGGGTGAGCTTTAGAATGAAGCAAAGGGCAAAAAAAATTATCACTGTGTGGCTGGGAGAAGGACTGTTTACACAGTTACAGCCCTGAGTCTAAGCTTCTGTTTCACATTAACTAAGCTCCCAATGGCCATATACAAAATGCCTCTCTATAAGGATATTAAACATGTTGTTATCATCAGGAATAAAATGGATCCATTTTAGTGAGGCTGTGTTGAACATATTGATTGTTCTCCCTTCCATACTATCTGCTGCATACTAGATGATGACACGCTTACCTCTTAAGAAAAACATAAGCTTGGACAGGGCATATGAAATACTCTAAGATAGAAATAGGATGGGGAAGAAAAAAAAAAAAAAAGGATTACCTGAAATGTACATTTTCAGACACAGTTCTGTTGCTATATGGCATCAAATGAAGCTAATCCTTCATTTCACGTTTATTCACTTGGCTTCATTTCTTAGGTCTATATTCTCCCATCTGATTTATAGTGTGGATCTTAGATAAGGTAGAGGAATGAAGGACATTCTCAGGCTGCAAAGTTCATCTGCTGCATGCTTCTAGACTGCAGGTAATGCTTTCTTCTGGGTGCTTTACTATCACTGCTCTGGGGTAGGCAGATATTTTTAGTCCCACACCAGCTGAAATTTTGGCTGTTTCAAGCACAAAATGCCTGAGGTGTAATAACTGCTGTGCAGCATTCTGCTCAGATGTAATGCCAGGGCCCACATCAACAGCTGCGCTGGACTACACTGCTTTGCTGCTGCCCCTTTAAAGCCATAGCTGTGCCACCCACCAGCATCAGCCCCTTGTGGAAAGCACCCTTCAGACCTCACTGCTACTGCTGTGGGAAGGCATTAGCTAGATCACCTACATTTTCTCGCTCATCCTTAAGGAACAACTCCTCTAAGCCACAGTCTCATGCTGCTGAGTGAAACCTTCCTCTGAACAACAGGACTCAATACACTGATAGCAATAGTAAATGGCTGGTGCTGGATGACACAAGCTGGATTGGGTTTGGTTTTGCTTGTAGATTTCATATACAGCAAGAACTAATTCTGAATGGAGTGAAACTCAGCATTTTTAAAGCTGCAGTTGTTTAAACCAAATATTTGATTAAAAAAAAAAAAAAAGACACCCTGGACCATTTCCATGTTTTTATAAAAGTATTTTAAGGCATGGATTCTTATTTATTTATTAAGATGTTCTGTAGGTAAATATATTCCTTCCTATTGATAAAAACCATAGGTTCCACATCTTGAATAACTTTGTATCAAAGCATATGTGTGCCTTTGATGACAACTCAGCACAAAAGTCATGCAAAGTTAGTAAAACATGACTTGACTAAAGAATTGCTGCTACAACTGAGAGACTTACTGGGGAAAACTAAGTTTTGTTCCAGAAAAACAGCAGTCTATGGATGCCTCTGGGGACCTGGTGGTGATAACCCTTCCATTCTGCAGGATGTGAGGGCATGCAGCCTTCTCCCCTATCACGACTCATGGTGAGCTCCTGAATGGCAGCAGTGCGATGGCTGCCTCAGGAGGCTCCCTACCTTCTTGGTCTGTACTCTCAGGCTTCTGAGTGTCAGGGGGTGGTTTGACACAGGTCACAGGCAGTATTACAGAGCAGAAGCTAGCTAGCATCATGTAAACATCCTCCTCACACTGCTGTTCAGTGAGACTCTCAGCCCACAGCTACAAGCCTTTTGTTGCCAGATATCAGTCATATCTGCTTTCTTTACTTTGTTTTGATTCACATCATGGAGGAGGTGCATGAGCTGGGATTCTTGTGGGTGAAGTGAAACTAACACTCATCTTGGTCACTAACAGGAGTTCATCTCCACTGCAGAGCAGTCACCGTCTTAACACTACCCTACTACTCATAGGTTGTCTTCCTATCGCCCCCAAATTCATATCAGTACCATTTGGAAGCATTGCAGATGTCACTCACTGAGATCAGTCAACTCTGCAGTCAAATCTTTCGTCACTCCCAGTTTCTGACAAAAATGATGGAAGATACGTGATCTAGAAAAACAGCATGGCAGCACAGGAAATAGAGCCCAGCCAGCCTTCATCCAGGACCTGCTCTTACTGCCAACACCTTTCCTGTAGTGACTCAAGGCAAGGGAGCACCACAGATTCACTGTGGTAGGCTCTGTCCATCAGCAGCGGACATCAAGACCATGAGAACTCCAGGGTGCTGGTCCTGTTCCCTGCCCATTGCTCTGCTATACCCCATGCAGGTGGAGAGGGAACAGGGCAGCCATGGGAGCAATGCCAACAGGGAAACAAAAGGTGAAAGAAAGACCATGCAAAAATAGTCATCCAAATGGTATCATGAAAGTCTCAGTTAATTTGCTGTATTCTTACTAATAGGCATAGAAGTCAAGGAAAGGGCTCAAAGAGTAACCATTTACACACTTTTCAAGTAGCCTTGTCTCCAGAGAAGAAATCAGTTGACAGCAGGCCTTTAAGAGCATGACCAGCTGTATGTGTGATTTCTGGCCAGGCAACAATGTTGCATCTGTCTCTGTAAGGAGCGCAGGACAAAAATATGGAATATCTGTTTTTGAGCCCTTCTCAGTACACAGAAGCTTTAATGTGCTGCTTTTCTTCACAAGGACATTACTCTAGCAAATACTTTTGTTGATTTTCAAGCCACACAACCATACAGATTAACAATTATAAATAAACTTCCTGCTCACAATGAATGAACAGTGCACTGATAACCCCTTCAGACAGTGACTGCAGTGCTGCTCAGCACCAGAGGACAGAAGGTACAGATATATAGCTCAGCTTTTTCTTTCTCACAATTTCCATCCCAAGTTTCCAGAGGAAGTTCTCCAGTTCATTCCTTTTCTGATTCCTGATGGAGGTCCATGGAAAGAGAGAGGCCATTGTAATGACAGCTTTCTACTTAGGCTCATATATCACTGTCTCTAGCTATTCTTAGCAATGCTTGGGAGGCAGGAAGAGTAACCTGTGAAGCTGGCCAGTGATGCTGACAGCATCTTACCAGAATTATGATTATGTATACAGTGCTAGCTAATAAGACTGGGGAAAAATACCAACGCAAGAGAACACACTCTAATTCCTTCCCTTCCCCCCCCCCCCCCCCCCCCCCCCCCCCCCCCAAGGTGTCAGCATGAAGGATTTCAGGGAAGGGAGGGAAAGAGGGAGTTAGGAAGGACACTGAAAAGGACACACAAAAAAATGTCGGAAATAGAAAACTTCTCTTCAGGCTCTCTTGTTCACTTTAGATTAATTTGATTGTCAATAAATCTGACTCAAAGAAATGAGGATTACTGAGCTGGATTTCAGAAAGCTTCAAATTCAGTGTGGCTTCAGAATAAGAAGAGCAAGAAAATTAAGCTTGTTATATATAAAGGACTGAAGTTCATAAGGATGTATCCTTCACTGATATACATGAGAGAAAACTTTATGTTGGGCAAGGAAACACTACTGATTTATGCCAATTCAAGCTTTGGCATGGGAAGAGCAAGCTATTATTCTTTCCACTGCAGAGGTTTTCAGAGCCTTACCCATCTCACGTTGTCCATTACAAACTCTCACTGTCAAAAGATTATGCTAAAACCCAGTCATTAAAAAGCAAGTAAGCCACTGGCATGAGAAGAATGCAGGGGAGGCATCCATGAGAACAGACAAATGGAGAGTTCTGTTTAATCATTGAATGCTTACTCAAGGAGGTGCAAAAGCAACATTGCTTGCTC
The DNA here is from genome assembly GCF_951394365.1 of Tetrao urogallus. Lineage (NCBI taxonomy): Eukaryota > Metazoa > Chordata > Aves > Galliformes > Phasianidae > Tetrao > Tetrao urogallus. The sequence continues at coordinate 38,634,469 of NC_136814.1, read as the reverse complement.
CTTTGGGCTTTGTGGAGCCAAACACATGTATTGCAGGGAGGAATAATCCTGCCTGTGTGCCATGAGAAGGACGACATCCAATTTATTGCACTGCCAACTTCTACAGAGTGTAGAACAAGGCAGCTGGGAGAAGAGTCAGTCAGCATGAGTACTGTTGAAGGCAGCAAGAAAATAAGCGAAGCACAAGGCAATTCTCCATCCAAAGCAGTAACACCTTACTGAGATTAAAACGTGGGATTTTTAGAGCGGTTTGTAACTGCTGGGAGAGCAAAAGGGGCTGTCCAACAGCAGCTCTGCTGAGGGCCTGAGTCCAGTCTTCCCACCAAGAATGAGCTTGCATCGGACTCACTCTCCTGTCCTGCTGCTGCCTCCTGGATACAGGAGCATATTAGTACTGTCTGCACTACAGTGAGAGTCAAGCATCTTCACAGAAGCCAAATACTAGCAGCAAGCACTTCTCCAGTGCACATTACAATTTTTTGCTGAACAGCAAACAACTGGAGGTAAAGAGAACTGCAGTTTGTAGAAATACAGTAGAACCCTGATATCACCCAACTGTAGGGATGTATTCAACCCAAGATCTGGCATCCAACTGGAGCTACACACATGAAATAAACATTGCTGGAAACTCTGATACATAGCTTCTTGTCCAGCCATCCACAGAAGAGGCAACAACATCAGTCTACTGATGTAACAACTCTCTCTGGCCTCACTATAAGCTCTGGTAGTGGGGTTCAGGAACCCAAAAACAGAATGTTGTGAACTAAAAGTGAGGAGTTTAATACAATTAGGTCAGCCAGCCTCCTCTTATAAGACACAGAGGCTGATGAGTAAATCCAGAGGACTTGTCCATGAGCCTTAAGCATCTTTTGTTGTGCTGATCTAAACCCATTTCCAGAGATGGCATTATACTGACAGTTGCAGGGCCTGAACTACTGGTTCAGGTCTGACTCTTACATAGCTAACATCAGATGAAATTAATTCTCTCTCCTTCTCACATTTCCTGTTCTCCAGGAAAGAATGGAAAGCTCATTGGAACTAGGCTAAATCCCATAAATTTTGAGCAAAGCTCAGAATGGGGAAGACACAGACAGTGTTAGAGGAAACTTCACTAACCATGTATGGTTAGGTGACTACATAGGAGCAGCAACAATGAAAGCTATATAAACATGAGCATTACTGTAAAAGACCCATTTGTAGTAGGGAAGTCATTCACTGCTACCTATATCAAATACCTGAGCATCATTAAGAGCCTTTCTACTAGATGTGGTCAGAAAACACATTATCCCTGACTTACCTGGAAATCACATTTAGTTTTAGATGTTTTAGCTCCTAAGGGACTACAGAACTGGTAAAAACATAAGGGGTACCCAAATGGTGCCCCTGATAGCTACAGTTCAGATCTGAACAATAGCCTTGTTAGTGTTTCTTGTACTGGCTCAACCATCTCAAGGCATTACATTCTGCTTCTCCTTCTCATGAGCACAACATGCCACCTTGGTGCGAGTTTTTGTGCTCTGGAGGAGTGTAATCTTCCTACAGCTGCAAAGGAGGGGCTCAGCAAATAGCACATGCCTAAGTTAAAAAAAAAAAAGTGAAGATTCATTCCATTCTACTGTGGAAGCAGCTTAAAACCAGCTGCTCTATGAGAAGGCAGGCTAGGATGAGGAGAAATGAGAGGACCTTGCAGGTGCTTGCAGGGAGCTCTCCCCTGTGAGAGGAAGCACGTGAGAAAGCACACAGCCCACAGCCACACAACCAAAGAGACCTTGAGAATTACGTCACCAGCCCTGCTTCATTCCCACAGGCTGCTGTGGCTCTCCATGCGCTATCTAACGCTATTCAAGGCAGGCTGGTGAGAGTTAAACACAACACCGTGCCTTAACGTGAAATCCTGTGCAATCCCATGAAGTATTCAAAGCAGAAGGCAAGAGTACTTTACTGCAGCAGCGTGGAGGGTGTAGCCTTGCTTGGGTAAACCAGCACGTGCTACGAAATTAATGGCCATTCCTGTTGGATTTCTTTCCCTTTACACTCTCCCTTCTCTGAGTGCTTCCCAAAACAGTTACTGAGCCAACTCAGAGTAATTCCCAGAAAAATGCAGGATCTATTACAACCAGTGGGCAACATTGGAAGGGAAGAGGTGATTTCTAGAGAAACCGTAACAAATCACAACTTGCAGAGAGCATGAAAGCAAAGCATGTATCAGGCACCACTCTGTGGAGATAAGGCAGCAATCTCCCTTGTTAATGTTGTGCCTTGTTTTAAAGTTCAAGAGATACTGCAGCTTGGCTTGCCTCCCTTGACTGGAATTCATCACTACTAATAGAACAGAACCACAGGGTGAGCTGTTAAACATACACTGGCAAGAGCAAACTGTTACTGCATGAAAATCAACCTGTATTAACACTCCTGAAGATCTAGACCCAGGGCCAAGGATGTGCTTCCCTGCTATGCCTGAGGGGGACTCATTGCAATGGTTTCCGTTTGGCTACCTGGCTTAAGGGTTAGCTGTTCCAATTTTCCTCACTGTTCAGTCCTAGAGTTTGCCCTTTCTGCCCCCTGTTCAGCTGCCCCCCACAGAGAACAATACAAATGAGAAGTCAGGGCAATTTATATGTGTTTGTACGTGCATCTTTAGAAGGTAGAATTTCTTCCTATCAGAGAATAAAACAGTCGTGATTTTTTCAAGTTTTACTTTTTTGACACATCTAATTAGATACAGTGTTATGACATACACCAGGTGAGAAACCTTTCCTGTGATTCTGAAATGAGTAGTAGCTTCATACTGGGATGCCTTTTGTTTCCTGTCTTTTCCTAAGATCTCCGCCATACTACACACAAATAATCCATTTTGTCCTCAGAAGTGCTGGAGCCTCATACAACGCAGACACAACATTCTCTCTCATTGAGAATTAACTTCTGTTCTTTCCACTTCTTTCCTTCTTCCAAAGAAGTCATAAATCAGTAAATAATGCTGCTCACTTGCTCACAGAAATTTCCCCTCCATTAATCACCTGTCCCACAGAAGCCAGCTGGCAGTGCTGTAGGCAGCAGGCCTGAACATTTCATGACTGTTGGAGTCCAACAGCAGGAACTGAGTGCCCTGCTTGTTAATGTTAAGCAGCTTCCCTTCCTCCCCTACCTAAAGTCCTCTATGGCTTCTATAGCAAGATCCAGAGTTCTGACAGTATTTCTCCTCTCCAGAAACTGAAACACCTTCAGAATAACCAATTATGCATTTCTTAACCATTTCTATACCTCCCCCCCACTAAAAATCTGTGATAAACATCAACACAAATACCAGACACACAGGCACTACTTGAAAACTAACCTATAATGCTATAACATGATGGAAAACACAGCAATGACAGCAGGGTAGCAGAGTTCCAAGCTTCAGTAAGTGAAGAGAATTCCAAACACAGCAGATGCATTCTGTAGCTGCAGAAACAAAGGAAAAAAAGCAGCTTACCTCCTAAAAGCCTCAGGCATGCAGGAATCTCCTACAAGATACCCTTATTCTTCACTGTCAACTCTTAAATGAGGTCTGGGAAGGGATGGATCCCAGCTCCACCCCTTCTGGTCATTCAGGTGCGCTGCATCTGAGCTCCCTTGGGTTGGCCCTGCCTTCCCACCAGGTGCTCAATCACTGGTTCAGGCCATGACTTAGCATTTCTGCTACAAACCTCATTTCCTACAACCTGGAAGTGTTTCCATCCCTGTGTTCAAGAACGCTGTGGATATAGCACCAAAGGAATGTTGGTAGTGGGCATGGTGGGGATGGGCTGATAGCTGGTCTAGATGATCTTAGAAATCTTTTCCAACCTTAATGATTCTATATCTTGATGTTGAAAAGTGGACTCTTTAAAAGTAGATATTTTTAAAGCAAAAAAAAGTAAACTGGGAAATCAAAGAATACCTGTATTGAAACCTGACTTGTGCATTCCTGAAAGACTGTAACTCTGATAACATATTCACCTAAACAATATATCCAAGGCAATTTGTGCGCCAAGATTGATTACAAGGCTTTTCCTCTTACAAAAAAAAGCATGCTGTATGCAAACCTATTTTTCTTTCATTTCAAATAAATGAAGTAATTATTTTATCTTAGCATGATTAATTACTTTGAGGCCTGGCTGTTAAACTGCAGGCTAACAATGTTTTTGCCCAGTATACCGCTTCAAGTAAGGAAAGCAAATAAGCAACTACAGTAAGAAAAACCAGGAATCCCCCAGGAATCTGCCACAGAAGTGACACTGCAAGAGATACTTAAGCCAAAGGCTTAAAGATCTTAACCTTTACATTTTTGAATAATGAGACATCTGTGAATACATTTTCAATTCTTCCCAAGAAGACTGGGTGGTGAAGTAGAGTGTTTTAAAGCTCTAACACATGAGTTGCTCAGTGCTGGTAGGACTATGCATGACTGAACAAAGTTGTTTGAATTGCCCGGGGAAAGCAAAAAGCACAAATCAGTGACATTTCTGTGGGCCTGAGTGCCTAAGACTTTGAGACATTATCACAAATCACAGTCCTTCTTTCTCTCTGTATTAGATTCAACCTCCAGCTCAGGGGAGGATGATGAAGAAGGACAAGCAGAAGATTGTAACTACTGCAAGAGACAGTTTTTGCCTGTCTGGGCAGAAAACAACAATAAAAAGGAAAGGACCTAAAGACAGAAACAAAAGCAGAGAAGGATTGGCGTCACAAAGTAATTCAACCTCCAGTCATTCCTTCCACCAAGGGAGATGAGATTGTTTTGTTTTTGTCATGCCACGATATGCAAATTGACATAACTGGCTGCAACACACGCTTCCATGGCATGCAAAAGATTTGCTTTTGTAAAATTGGAAAGTAATATTCAGAGAAAAACTCATGACAGAAGATTGGTTTTCCATCTTATTGAAGCTGAGATTTGCCATTCATTTATAGATACAAATGATGGCTCTTTTACATAATATTTTGGTAAGAAATAATTAATAATATGCTCTGAAACAAGAAAATATGCTAAAATGCACATTATTTTTCAATACTTGAGAGCTTTAGAGCATTTTCTGCAATGGAAGGCCTATTTTTTGTAATGATTTACGTCTGTGCTAGTATTATTAAGTGCTTCTGCATTTGCCAACAACAACTGACTGTTGATTGCAAGCAGAGCTTTGTTACCTGCTTCAGTTGTTTTCAAAAACAACTCCGTCTTTTGCTGACCAGAAAAGAATGTGATATTTTTCCAGCTGACCATGTGACAGTTTGTGAGAGGATCTTCAAGCTGAGCTATGCCTCTGCAGGTGCCAGAGAAGCAGATTTCTGCAGTGTCACACATGCAGTGATTTCTGGAGTGATGTAGTGATGACCTAGAGATATTGCTCATGTTTTGCACTGAACTGAGAAAGCAGAATTGTGACCTAATGTTTATTTTCAGCCACAAAAATCATCATCAACTCCATAGGAATTATGAGGTTCTAAAAGAAGAATGGAAAACTGAGATTATATTTTGTATTTATAATTAAGCTTGACAAAAGATATTAAGGGTGCCAATATATTTAGTTTTGTCCCCTTCACTATGCACATATCAGATGTACAGATGTTCAAGATTCATATCTACCTATTCCCATCAGTTATACCACACATCACTCTTTAGTGAGATTTATTACCTTGCTGTATTGCTGGGACTTGGATAGTAAAGAATTACAAATGCACAAGCTATTGTGAAGTGTTTTCCACTATCTAGGGAAAGTCATTTCAGTAAAAACAATTATTTCTTGTGGGTTTCTGGAGGCATTCAACTCTTAACTAGAGATTGGCCTCATGCTTATACGGGAATAGTTCAGATGTGGAATCAGAGGGATGTGGGCAGGACGAGTACTACATTGCAACATTCAGATCTTCCCATCTGTGTGAAGAACAGTTTTAGAACAGCTGTTCTCATCTGGGCCTTTCTCTACATTGTCAAAACAACAGCAGAATGAAAGAGCCCAAATATTCAATGAGGCTGTGAGGCTTTTGAGTCTTCAGAGGAAAAATTGCAAGTTTAGTGGTTTTATAGGCATCTTTTTGGACAAATGCATATTGCATATTGTCAGAATAGAGCTGCCTAGGAAATAAAAAAAAAAGTGGACTAAGCTTTTTGATTGTCGGAACTGCCAGCTGACAAGGTAAAATATTCCATAAAAGGTGAGTTTTAGAAGCAGCTCTGGCAGGGTGCAGGACTGGCCAAACCTTGTCATGTTTCCCATCGGCTTCTCAGCCCAGGGCTGCCCTAGCTCTCTGGATGGGTACTCTGCTCTCTTCCTGGAGGAGCAGCAGCCTCAGGGTTTCACTCCAAATCCAGATGAAACCTGCTTTGGAAATACTGAAATCTCCTGACAATGGGATTAACCTGTCAACTCAGCTTCCACTGTTTGATCTGTGCTAGCAAAGAGTGCTTAGGTAAAAGGTTTAAATTATGTATCAGAACCCAGAGCTGCTTAGCTCAGATCCTTGGCTTAGGGGAGTGCTTTGTGCTCCTCATCTGATGGAGTAAGGAAAGAAATGCACTCCCTGACACAGGCAGCCAGGGTGGACATGGAAGGTATCTAGGGACATTCCTGAGCCTTGTGTCCTTGCTGGCAGATGGCTTTTGGGTTGCCTATTGAGACATATTTTCCAGTCAGCTACCCAGGGAAAGCCACTCAGGGACAGGGGCAGACAGTTCAGATAGTCTTGTGTCTAAGATAGATGCTACTAAGCAGGCACTCTGCTTTGGACATCCAGTTCCACAGATACTTTTGTCAAAGGAGACCTAAGGATCTCCGTGGGCTGAACTCCCTTTTGAGCTTCCTTCTACCACTTGTCACCTTGGAGGACAGTGATGCTTTTTATCCATAATTTTACAAGGGAATTTGGCATCATTTATCTCATTTTACAGTTAAAAGAAATCAGGGTCCAAGGACAGAGGTGAGATTTTCTCCAAGTGCCAAGACTGCCAAGACAGTGGAAGAGGCAAAAGAGACTCAGTCCTCTGTATTCCAGGGTGATGCTCCATGCAGGAGGGCATCTCCACACTAAACTGAATTGATGCAGACATCCAAGCACTGTTTAACGTCTGTGTGGCAAAGGGCAGAAGACAAACAGCAGGTCTGCAAATTCTGGTTTTCTGTCTTCTCTCTCTGAGGTGTGACTTGTACCTGAGTCAGCTTTATTAAAATGACCATAATCTAATAGGAAGGAGCAAAAAGCTGATCTGATTGCTGCTGGAGAAAATCATCTAGCAACAATTAGGTGTCTATCCATCCTTCCATCTTAAAAGCATGAATAGCACATATACGTGGGGAACATGCCCCTCAGATGGGTGGATAAATGGATTTTCTATTTTTATGGATCTTTTATTTAAATCCTGTAAGTAGTAAGACAGCAATTTTAACAAAAAATATGCTATGAATGGAAGAATTGCTGCTTTTCATCTGCGAAGTTGCAAAGTGAAGAGTTTCCTTTATTTTTACTAATTTTCAATTTGATGCAGATGTGATTCCAATGCTAATTATGCCCCCCACTGTCTCTGTCCTCCAGTGAAATGTGACTCCCTGATGTTTCTCATTGTCTTTTGTTTATAATTATAAGAAGTTGATAGAAATCATCTGGTTTTTGCTTCTGTATTGCAGTGGGATTTGTACAGCAGGAACCTGTCAAACTCATGACCTCTGGCACAAGGAACTGCAGCCAGCTCAGGCTGTGGTCACAGCTGGAATCTCGGTATTGAGCTATTTCTCTCTCATCCCCTGCATATCTATGATGAAACTGTTCCTGAATCATGGAAGGATGATCTCAGAGGTAAGGGTAAGCAGCAGGGTCTTCATAAGTGAATTTTGATACCCAGTTTTTCTATACATGTTCTTGCTCAAGATTCCTCTTTCTGTGCCTTTTTTTTTTTTTTTTTTTCTCAAGAAAGAATTAGTAATGCAGATGTGCTGTGAGCATTATTTCACTAATGTTTCCAAAGGTTTGGGACATTCTGGAGGCTGGAAGGCTGTCTCAGCACCTACATACTATCTCCAGATCCAGGATCCATTAAATGAAAATGACTTTTTTATTATTTGCTAATGACCTGATCATGACATTCCTCAGATTGGACAGTCTGTGAATGTATTTCCATTTGCTAGAGTTATATTGATATATGAGGCACCTGGATGTATGAGGCATGAGGATTAACCACGTGTGTCAGGGACAAGCAAAGTTTATGTTCTCAGAAGATAAGTAATGGAGTTCATCTTTAATTATATATAATGTACCTGAGCATCTTGTACATATACACGCAACAGAAGTGAAATCATTACCAGGAAAAACCATCTGGATTTAAGTGTTGTATAGAAACCATCAGACAAATCAGCTTGCTATCTCACAAGATAATTCAATTCATTCCATTACTTTAAAGTGGAATATATGGTAAAATTAACAGCTGCACACACAGATTGCATTCTGCACAGAAGTGCAAGAGAAGACTTCCCTGATTCCTAGAGATTTTTGTCCTAGTTTTTCTTAAATTCCACCTTTTTTCTATATTCCTTAGTTCGTTCTCTGTTCCCATTGTTTCCCTTCTTTGAACCTGGGGCTGTTGGTGCAAGGACATGTGGACAGTGGTGGCAGTAGTGCTGCTGATGTTCATACTGCAGATGCCATCTGCTTCTCTAGAGGGATGGGAGCATCTTTTTCAGCTCTGTGATGAGAGTGGCCTTGATTTGCCTTGCTCTTGCACTCTTCCACTAATTTTCACAGTGAATTTGGATATTTAATGCCTCAGATCTCACTTGCCTGTTTCCTTACAAAACCAAGATAGAGTTGAGCTGCTTTTCATAAACACTACTCAAACACGTGTATGTCAGGTAATGAATACTTAGTTTCAAGAAGGATCTTAAAAGCCTTTCAGTGCAAAGCTGATCCCCACAAATGCTAGCAGATACTGCTAGTGGATGTGGTAGCAATGAACTCATGACTTGTTCCAGGAAGCAGAGAGCAGTGTTGCACAGAGATACACTGCTGTATCTACACTGCAGCTGCAAGTAGATATTAGGTGATCCATGAATTCTTGTGGTTTTCCCTGAGTTAGCTCCCCAAGATTTCCTATTAGCATGTTGATACTTGCCAGAGATAATGTTCTCAGACATGTGCTTATGTGTTGCCAGTTCAAGTCTATGGATGTAGTGGGGACAGAAGGAAGCTTAGCCTTTGTCTGCACTGTGAAAATGTTGCTTCCTGCACCCAGAGCACTGTGCCATAGGCTGCCATGGGCCACAGAACTTGAGCTCATTGAACTAGCTGGTGTGCTAGTTGTATATCTTGTGATGAAAACATATTTGTATGAAGTCCAACAAGAGGTAAGATTAAGGGCTGGGAACTGGGATTTCCTAGTGTCTCTAATCAGTATACTTGGTAAGCCCTGACTGATCACCACTGTTTTCTGCAAAACGTATGTATTAACAGCATCTAATAATAGCAACAGTGATGTTTCTAGCTACGTTTCCTAAGTTCAGTTGGGAGAACAGATAAGTAGTGTGGGTATCAAAGTCAGAACTGGAAAAAACTTGCTTGGGTTCCTGATTTACTGGAAAAATGTGAGAGTCAGCTTTGTAAAATACAGAGATATTCACATGACAGTCTGTTTGGGCATGCTGTTCCTTCAGAAGAACACAGAGATTGAGCCAATGTGATGAATGAATCACTTCCAATCCCTAGAGGGCAAAGCTGAAAAGATTGCAACTTCATGTTGTAACCTGCAATCATCCATACTTTTCCACTGCTAAACCACACGAGATGCCTTAAATTCACCTGCAGCTTCATATTGTTAGTGTAACTTCAATATCAGTGGGTATTTGAGACTTAATATACTGTAAATGAGAGGAGAAAGTAAAAAATATAACATCTTAAATATACTGATGCACAAATATGCTAATTTGTCCACAAAAAGTTCACATATAGTGAGCATGAAATAAATTGGCTGTGCATTTCTGACAAATCCACATTTTGTGCTGCAGTCATCACAACCAGTCAGTAGTTAGTGCATGACTTGTGCTGCAACAGCCAACCAGGCAGCCTCCTCTTTGCATGCACCAAGTAAGGCAATGATCCCCAGCTGATTGTTCTCACTTTAAAGCTGCCAGACAGAGAAGGATGTGTAAGAGTCCTTGAATACACTGCACTTCAGTCACCCATTGAGCCTTCAGGAACACTGTCCTACTTCCTCATCTCCACAGCCTACTTGGTCAGATCTCACACTCAGCCCCACAGACACAGATTTGAAGCATCTTTTGCCTCAGAAAGAGCACAGCAAAGTGGGGGCTCTCCAGCTGTAACCTCAGTGGTGCATAGGCAGGAAAGAAAAGTCAGTTTTGTTAAAACATGCTGCTGGTAACAACACCAAATAGGTGACAGTGGAGGAAAAAGTGAATTCCTGTAGCAAAAGCACTAACAACCCCTGCTGCTATGTCCACCTGTTGCTGTCTTCCTCCCAGCCCTCTCACCTGCCAAGACTCAATGCTGCCCATGGCACTTTGCTGACAGGCTGATGTGACTCCCTCCTGCTCTGTTTGCCTTCCCGTTTAGAAAATACACCTCTTTTCTTAGGGGACAACGTAGAAGCTGATCATGTCAGGGAAGCAGCACCTATTCCAGCTCTACCAACATCTTCAGGTTGAACCTGTCTGGTTTTCAGCATCTCTGAAAACCAGATTGCTGACACATGCACCCAGTCACCCACGTAGAGCCCTCTGCTGTAGCCTGGGTAAGGCTCTCAAAATCAATTAAATGGCAAGAGGAGACAAAGCTTGACCTAATCCCTTTCACAAACCCACATGAAGTGATGGGGCATAGTCTACCTCTTCCACTAGAAGCGCTCTGGGTGTCTGTGTGAAACATTGCAGGCTGTTCCCAGCCAGCACCAGGTAAGGAAGATGGTGCAGAACAAATATAGTTTTAATCCACGAGTAATGTATTTTTACTGAAATTTAGAATATCTGGGGACATCCGGGAACCGACAATATCTCATTTTGTGGTTTCAGGCAGCACTTCTCTGTTTCTTCATTAGTTCATTTGCAAAAATGCAGTGCTCATACAGATATTTGGAACCCACGTAATTCAGAGCATTTTAGTCTAAACACCATAGACTTCACTAGGTCAGTGAGTAAAAAAAGGGCCCAGAGACTTGAAGTGAGTTGCCCAGAGTCTAATAGCAGCCTCGGGATGCATCTGATATTCCAGATCTCCAAAATCATGCAGTAATCTTTTATTCACTAGATAGTATTGCTTCCCCGAAGCTGATATAATGATATTCACTAATGAGGTTGCTAGGTTTAATTAAAGCTGGTAGAGTGCATTACGTAGAAGGAATGAAATTACTGTTTCATTATTCTATATTATAATAATTACAGAATAGCTAGACTTCTGCATTAACCACAGAGAGATACCACCTAAATTCTGTATCCTTATAATTGGTTAGACACATTGCACAGGAATTGCAACGGACAAAAGGACTGATGGTGCTCAACATCAAGTGTTAGTACTTACTTGAAACCTTCTGGGCTTTTGGTTACTGCATTTTTTATTACATGTTTAAAATAAAATTAGTCGAGAATGAGATTTTAATCATGGAATGGCTGATTCTTTGAATCCTCAACTTGTTACTGAAGGTCTCTTTTAAGATACAGAGATATATGCCAAAATACTTGGGGGAGGGGAGACTTCAAAATACTGAAGTATGAAATGTGGTGTCATAAAAATTTAAGGAAAATACTCTGCATTGTTTCCAATCCTAACTGACTCCTAGCTGAAAAATGTGAACTGAATTTAAGGCAAAGCTAAAACTGGAATAAACAATAAAACAGCTAAAATTGGAATAGAAAATTTCTAAATTACTCCATTTGGGTTTGTTTACCCCTTCATTATAAATTTACAATTGCATTACTACAGAGTGACACGTGTTCTTTTACCAGATGGATTTCCCTGAGGACCAGATGTTGATCCTGTAAGTGTACCCTCAGAGAAGATAAATATAAGCTGCATAGAAAGATCTGCAATCTTGGCATACACTAAAAAGCACCTTGTTTCATAGAATTCCACTCTGAGTCTTCTTATGCTATGTTATGAAAGTAAGGGCATCAGAATCAATTCCATAATTTGCTTGCCTGATACTTTTGCACATATTTATTCCCTGAAATGCTATCCAAGGACAACAGCAGCATGCAATACAGTTTGAATGCATCGGCTCTTCCTCTGTGAGGACACAAGCATATTGGAAGCCACTCCTCACCTGAGCGCTCCCCAGCACAGAGGTGGGTTAGGGTGAATACCTTGACCTTGGAGAGCAGAAACCATTCCAGAGGTCCCACTTTGGTACCCATGGTGATGAGATATTCATGCTGCTCAAACCAGCTTCAAATCTTATAGAATTGGCATGAAAGGAAATAGCTAAATGAGTTTATAGCTAGCAGCCTGAGCAGTATATAAATAGCACCAGGCTTTTTTGTTGTTGTTTCCTATTCCTTGCAAGCGAGAAAACCAGGAACAAGAACAACAGCCATAACAAGTATTGCATAAGTCTCATTTTTCTTGTTGTAATTAACAACACATACAATTAGAAACTGCAGAGAAGATTCCTGCCCTGTGCAGACTGAATGTTCACATACTGCAATAAGATGCAGCCCATAAAGCCTAAAAATATTTCCTATATTCGGTAACCTTTTTTGTCTCCTTTCCTCCCTTCTACATTGCAAATAGGGCAAGACTTCCTATTTTTGTCTGACTGATCAGGTCTTTGTGGTTCACAGCAGAGCCACAGATTTTGGGGGGTTGTCTTAAGTACTCCATTCTTAGCAGATTCTCCAAACACGCTGGATCATTTCAGTCTTTGACTACAGACACACATCATGTAGACAGAAGCATGCACAGGCACTCAGATAAAGAAGTTCATATTCCTGGTTACACAGAATAACAAACTGCTCACAATAGATAAGGAGGTGTGCATGTCTGTGTCCAACTGCTCGGTTTGCTCTTCTGAGTACATCTTCAATTGTGCAATTGACTAATTTTCAAAAGAACTTCAGCTTAAGACTATGTTGTCAACTCCATTACTTATGAAAACTTGTATATATTTGATATAGTTCAGCACGTGGGACATAAAGACTCCTTGCACACAAAATATCTCAAAGCATTATACAGAAAAAGTGGGATGCCAGGAAATGTACATCCAGCCCCTGGAAAGAGGCAGAAAACAAGGCATGGATTCTTTGCTTTCAACAGAAGGATCATATAACCATGCTGCAACACTTAGGTACTTTCGCAAAGCTGGAGCCTAGGAGCCCAAGCAGGGCTCACATGTATCACCTGCATCCCAAAGACAGAGCCTCAAAACTTGCTTGATCTCACAGTTCTGGCCAGTTTTGCAAGCTAATATTCTGTCACAATTGTTTTGGCAGAGACCAAACCAGTAAATATGTCCTCAGAAGGTCAAAACTCTCATGAAGTGGTGAGAAGTCTCTTTTACGCAGTCACCCCTTTGCCCACACAGGACTAAGGCCTTGGACAAGTGCAAACCTAATTTCCAGAACAGTGCCTGGCCATCAGCGAGTACAGCTTCCTGAGTTACATGGCCCTGAAATCTTATTTGCATCTCTGTCATTTTTCCCATTGTTCTCAAGGGATCTACTAGGGACATGGGAGGGTCTATGCCTGGTCTATACATGTATGAGGTCCAGGGTAAGATAGCGCAGTTTCAGTAAGAGATCCTGAAGAAATCTCATGCTTAGGAGTGCTGAAGTCAGAAAAGAGTACCAAGAGTATCCATGAGTCCCAATGAGATGCATTCCAGAGTCTTGAAGGAACTGGCTGATGTAGTTGCCACAAACTCTCAATGATATTTGAAAAGTCATGGTGATCAGGTGAAATCCCTGGTGACTGGAAAAAAGGCAATATCACACCCATTTTTAAGAAGTATGGAAAGGATGACTTAGGGAACTGCCAACCTGCTGCCTCACCTCTGTGCTGGGGAAGGTCATGGAGCAGATCCTCCTGAAATCTATGCTAAGGCACATGGAAGAGAGGGAGATGATATGGAATAACCAGCATGGCTTCACCAAGGGCAGGTCCTACCTGACCAACCCCGTGGCCTTCTATGATGGTATAAGTGCATCGGTGGATAAGGGAAGAGACACTGGGGTCAAAAGGCCTTTGACATGGTCCCCCACAACATTTTTCTCTCCAAATTGGAAAGATGTGGATCTGATGAGTAGCAGGTTGTGACGTTGTACCCAGAAAGTGGTGGTCAATGGCTAAATGTCTGGATGGAGATCAGTGATGAATGGTGTCCCTCAGGAGTCAGTACTGTGACATATGCTCTTTAATATCTTCACTGATGACATTGATAGTGGGATTAAGCACACCTCGAGCACATTTGTGTGTAACACCAAGCTGTGTGGTGTGGTCAACACATCCAAGGGATGGGATTCCATCCAGGGGAACCTAGACAGGCTCAAGAAGTGGGCCCAGGAACACCTCATGAGGTTCAACAAAACCAAGTACAAGGTCTTGCACCTGGGTTGTGGCAATCCCTGCTATCAGTGCATGCTGAGGAATGTAAGGATGGAGCATAACCCTGCTGAAAAGGACTTGAGGATACTGGCGCATGGCAAGATGGACACAAGCCAGTAATGTGCCCTTGCAGCTCAGAAAGCCTACTGTATCCTGGACTGCACCAAAAGAAGTGTGGTCAGCAGGTTGAGGGAAGTGATCTTGCCCCTCTACTCTGCACTAGTGAGACCTCATCTGGAGTACTGCATCCAAATATGGAGCCCTCTGTACAGGAAAAATGTGGACCTTTTAGAATGCATCCAGAGGAGGGCCACAAATGTGATCCAAAGGATGGAACTCCTCCCTACGAGGAGGCTGAGAGAGCTGGGGCTGTTCAGCCTGATAAAGAAAAGGCTCCAGGGAGACCTGGAACAGCCTTTCAGTATCCAAAGTAGAGCACTAAGAAAGAAAGGGACAAACTGTTTTGCAGGATCTGTTATGATAGGACAAGAGGAAATTGTTCCAAACTAAAAGAGAGGAAACTTAGATTAGATTTAAGGAATATATTTTTTCCACTAAGTGTGGAGAGACACTAGAATAGGCTGCCCAGAGAGGTGGTGGATGCTCCATTCTTGGAGAACCTCTAAGCACCGTGATCTAACTGTAGGGGAGTTGGACTAGATGACCTTTGGGAGTTGCTTCTGACTCCAGTGATTCTATGATTCTATGAAGAGTGAAATCCATGATGCTGGGAGGATTTGAAAGAATGAATTCATTTCTCAAAAGAGTGTTCCACGTGGAGAGAAACACCACCATTTTCTCCAAGGAAGGGCTGATCTAGCTCAAGGGCTCAGCTGATGAATATGTTAAATGCTAGATCCACCCTCCTTTCTTCAGCATTTCCTACCAGCTATTTTAGGCAGCACCTGATTGGCATGCTGCCTGCTTCACCCCACAAGCTAGGGCCTCTCACCCATGCTCTCCTCCAGGCAAGAGGCTGTGCTGTGGGTATGGGGTGAGGGCCAGGCCACAGTTCCAATCTGCATAAGGGGGCAAGATATAACCCCAGATAAATTTGCAAGGGTGGTGAGGCTGAGGCACGTGCTGGGCATCCAGATCCATGCATCTGAGCCATGATTTTCAGTGGGGCATCTCAGGTCAGAGCTCCAAGTCCTTCTGCTCTCTCCAACTAGACCTTCTTTTCTGCAGAGACAGCCATCAGCCACAAGCCAGCCCATCTGGTGGGCTAAACATTAATTCCATCAGTTTAACACACAGAATTGAGCCACATCCAGCCAGGAAATCGGGAGCTTCAGCAATTTGCATTCATGCAGGAAATGCTTCTGTGCCAGTGGCAAAGCCACAACAACCAAACATTAGTTTCCAAGAGTGCCAAAGATAACATCTTCTTAAGCAGCAAATATAGAGACTTAATTTAATGAGTTGTAACATAGCAGCTCTTCAGAATGTCTGAGAAACTCTTGTAGAAAAGAAATACTGTTCACATGAAAATGAAAGAGGGGGGAAATTCAGGCATCCATTCTTTTCTTACCTTCCCTCTGCTCATGTTTCCCCTTACTTGTTATCCTCTTGCTTTCATCTTTTCCTGAAGCTCATTGCATCATTACGGCGATCAAAGGGAGAGACGGAGAACACTGAAGAAGAGAGAGAATGCCCATAGCTGCATGTTATCAGCAAGGTAGCAAGGTCTGCTTAGCTTCAAATTAAGGCTGGTCTTGGTGAAAGCACTGATCTGAGACCTGAAGGGAAGCCTGGAAGCAAAAAAGGCTAAAGCAGGCAAAGAAACAGCAAAATACTTTAAATGAGAGAGTGTAAGAAATGGATGGATACCAAAATGTCCCAGTATTTACCTTGATTTTAATGATTTATCTACCTGGGTTATAGGTGGAAAGCTCATGTAAACAGCTGCTTTTGTATGTTTCCAAGGCCTCTTGGCTTCTGTCAGGGGATTTATAGAAAATAATCTTCTTACAGTTTTTCTGGATGATTTTCATAGCTGGAACCACAAGCTAGCAGTCATGTAAAGATGCATGTATACAAGTGGCCATTTTCTAAGCTCAAAAACATCTTGAGCTTCATTCTGGCTCTAAGCAAACACCCATAGTGGTTGTTATGCTATCTGAGGGGTTCACCCTTCTGCAATTATTTCTGGCTCTATCCTAAGACTAAAAAAAATTGCCTCCTGTCAGATTTACATCTAAAATATTCAACATCTTGTTCTTCAGTGCTTGGTGCTTATCAAAGAAGCAAAATATTGCCGTGAAATAGACTGTGCTAAGGATCCAAGAGGGAACTTAAATTCATGACAGCTGTGATACAAGAAACGCATTTTACTTTCAAAACAGTATTTTTTTTTTCTACTGAAAAAGAAAAAAAAAGTAGAGTGAAATGCACAGAAAAATGTTTTGTTATAACTGGACCACCAGTTATCATTTTTTCCAAGCTAAGCCTTCTCATACAGAGACGATTCAACAGAAGCACAGAAAAAGCTTTTTGTTACACTGCACAATACCTCCAACAAATCAATTTCTATCAATTGGGTCACTTTGCACATAAGATGAGATTCTTAAGTCCACGAGGTAAATTCTAATTTGAATATTCTGTTCTTCTTTTCTATAATGGGGAGCTAAATGATGACAATAATGAAGCAGAACATGAAAATATTATAACTGGCACTTCAAATGACTCTTTTTTTTTCTTTCCCCCAATGTGAACATGCATTATTTTCAGTCTAGCTTCCAGAATATGGCTACATACATGTGAAATGTCACCAGGCTAATGCTGTTGTACTAATTGGCCAAATAATGAACAATTGCAGAGCCTACTCTAAGCACGCCTGGAGGGTGACTCTTCCAAAGCAGAGCTAAGACACACTGCCAGTGCACCAGCTGCACAGGAAAAGGCCTGTGAGGCTGTGCCTATTCAATATCCAAAGGGAAGAGTGCAAACACACCAAGCAATTCAGCACATCCTCTGTCAGAATCTCTGCATCTATATAAAAAAAAAAATTTTTAGAAGGGCCTCTCAATGAACTGCCATGTCGAGGTGTAATTTAACTTGGTTTAGAATCTGATCCAAATTTCTTCCCATCCTTATTATTTTACATTTTCACACAAGACTTCATGATTATTGGTTTGGAACATTAAAATGCAAATGATAGAGGAAGCAATACATATTTAAATGTACAGTGTCAGCTTGGTATAAAAGCCCTTCTGGAACAGAATGACACTATTTTCTTCTGTAACTTCTAAAAGTGGCAAAATAAAAATGAGAGGGAAAAAAAAAGATTGGGTCTATTTGTATTCAAGCTTTATTGGTCATGCTGAAAGAAAAAGCTTAGTAAATAAGTCTGGGAAGGGTAGCAGGGGGAGAAAAACAGTCATTAGTGTAAATGCAACCCACAGCTAACTGTGACTTCCCAGTCAGTGCAGGGAGGAGGAGAGAACACAAGGAGCATTAGATTTGATACAAGAGTAACCTCCTCTCACAGAATAAAAAAGAGGAGTTTTGACTTATCTTGTCTTTGTCATTTCTGCAATCAATACATTCTCCAAGTAAACACAAAGGAGAAAGAGAAAAGAAAGGACGAAGCAGGGCAGAATGCAAAAAGGCTCTCTGCCTCCCATCCCACCCTTGTGGGATGCCCTGTTATTTTGCTAATCAAACTTCTGGCTAAGAAGTGACAGAAGGTCACTTATTCTCTCTGTGCGTTTTCAAAGCTTGTATGGTTTCCAGGGTAATTCACATTGCTTCCCACTTTACCTTTTTATGAACACTGCCACATTCAGTTTCCTGAAGAGATAAACCAATATTTAAAAAATGTGCAAGGTATTTTTCATAGTCTAAAGCTGTAACTCATCTCTGGGTACCTGTGCATTCCCTTTTTTACTGATTTTCTGCACCTTTTACTTACGCAGCCATGAAATGTCCATGCTAGCTCTTCTTGCTCTATTGGACATGGCTTTGCATCCCATGGAGAGAATAACATGGCTGGGATCTGTTTTAGCAAATGTGAATGTTTATTAGAAATATCTCCCAAAAATAAATCTCTGTGCTTAGTCTCTAAAATACATGAAATTAAGGAGTGTTAGAACACAGGACTGGGTCAGTTCGTTTATGGAACAGCATGTCTTAGAGAATTGACAAAGTCAACAGAAAACCTAATTCAAGGACCCCTGTGTGCATGCAATTGCACACTGGTAAAAACAATCCCTCTCAGGTAGAGATTAAGTCAGTTCCCAGAATTTAGTCTGAATGTGTTGTCAAAAAACATTTTTTTGCTAGAGAAGTTGTTTCTTTATTTTCTTTTGGCAGGATGGTTAGTGGTAAAGATGGGACAATAACAGTCTTGGCTGACATAGGCTAATGACTTGGCAAAGCTGCAGAGTGCACCAGCCCTGGTGAGGGCAGAATTAGGAGCTTTGAAATTTGTCTCCTTTGCAAGTACTTACATTTCAATTATCACATGATTGGAATTCCAGAAGGTTGCAGCATAACAAATTTGAAAATATATTGGAATAATATCTCTTTAGGAAACTTGGAATTATTACCCTTTAAGTTATAACTCCGGCAATACTCTAAAGAGAACATTCACAGGGATCAGACAGTCTTGAAAAGGGACAGCACTAAGCTTACAAATTCTGAGCTGTATTTCTATTTGTAGATAATCAAGCCATAAGTGAATTAGCATGTTAGAGTTCACTGCTGGCATTTCCCTTTACCACCAGATCAGGCATCCTGTGCCCACTCTAAGGACACGATCACCACATCAGGGCTGCAGCCAGCAGGATGAGTGCCTGGGTGGTAGCTGCTCTTTTTCTGCTGCTCTTTCCCTTTGGCACATGGAAAGCTGCTGAGCCATGAGTACACTTCAGAATCATAGAATCATTAAAGTTGGAAAAGACCTCTAAGATGGTCTAGTTCAACTGTCCACCTATTATCAATGTTGCACATTAATTGTGTTCCTATGCACCACACCTACACATTTCATGAATGCTCCAGGAACGGTGATTACACCACCTATCTGGGCAGCCTGTTCCAGTGCCTCACACTCTTTCTGAGAAGAATTTACTCCTAATATCCAACCTGATTTTCCTGCAGCTTAAGGCCATTCCCTTTCATCCTATTACCGTTACTTGGGAGAAGAGACCTCCCCCCATCTCATCACAACCTCCTTTCAAGGAGTTGAAAGAGGGATGAAGTCTCCCCTGAGCCTCCTCTTCTCCATACAAAACAATCCCAGTTCCCTCTCTCACTCTTCAAAAAGATGTCTTCTATAATGCTGATTTATGGTTATAAATAGAAATTAATTCCAAATAGTGTCACCCGTGCCTCTGTTCATCCCCACGCAGGCATTATTCAAATGAAAGGCTGCCTGTTCCCCGGAGTGGATCCAACTTGAACCAGGCAAGTCTTGCTCTGGGACTCCAGCTTCCTGTGCTAGTCAGTGAATCACACTGGAAATTATGATGAATGTGAATTAAAATATTCTGTGAAAACACTCTAAAAAGCTCTTCTTCATCAGCTGAATGTCAGCAACAGAGCAATGATCACGATAGTAAATCTGATTCTATGCTCCAGAGGATCCAGTCAGTTCGCTAATGCCTTTCTGGAGAAGCTGCTGTCCCCAAAGCAAGACAGTTACTTATTTGTGCTCCATTTGGCAAGGGTCAGACTGGCCAGGCATTCTGTTTCCTTCTAAATTAATCACCCCTTTCAAAATAGGCTTTGATTTGCCCTGTTCTGAGTGTCTTTATGGCTCCCTATTGATTGCTGAGAGAGTAAAAGATTTCCTTCCCAGACTTCCATCACAAATAGCCTTGCCTGGAGTGTGTTCTGGTACTAACAGAGGAATTTTGTTCTTGTTGTCTTCACTCTAGAGCACTTCCACAGATCAGGAAGTATGATGTTATTATCTCTCATTACAGTGAAGAACTTTTTTCTTCATAAACTGACACCAGCGTACGAAGTCCATAGGTCAACTCAGCTTTTTCCCAGACATTCCTTAGTTTGCAGATTTTTCACGTATCCACTCACCTGAGTGTCTTCTTCAGCATCTTCCTTCCTCTTCCTTGGATTCACATCTCCTGGCCTTTGCAGTCACTTCATTTTTCTTCTCCATTATTTCCACTATAACTTATGAAGATCTATTTTGTTTTGTTTCCTACCTGCTGCTATTCTTTTCACTCAGTAACTTGTTTCTAAAGAGCAATAAGAATGGAAATTAAAATGTACCTTGTATTTTCCTAAGAAGTGTCCAAAGGTGCAATGAGCAGCTACCTTAGTAAAACTGAGCAAGCTACTGCTACCTTGAGCCACTCTGCAGTCCCGTGCTACCCCTCTTTAATGGGAATTAAGAGGTCAGTGAGGCTCAGAGACAGCCATGAAGTACAAGTGAGGCACACATTCCAGAAAAATACAAAATGTGGTAACAATTCTGTTATATGTTTTTGCTCCAAAAGTGTACCTATTTTCATAATGATCCGTCCTGTTTTCAGCTGAGGCAGCGCTAACAGTATACTGGTGTTTTGGTTATTGATGGGTATGCACCCAGGGCTGGGTCAAGCCTTAGCAAGGAAGAGCTATCACCAAGAAGGCACAGGGAACAGGGTAGAACGAGGGCAGGCAGCCTGAATTAGGCCAGGAGAAGACCATAAAGCTTTGGGGAGTTAAACTACAACATTATCCTTGCGGTTTCTCACAGAGTATTAAAATATGGATAAGTTGTGGTAAATCTCATCCTCAAGGTATAGATTTGGCAGAAAGGTAATAATTAAAGATAATCAGATGACAAATTGTGTGTTTCTGTTTAGCTATCCAGGATGAGCAGAATATCTGAAGCTGCTTAACAAA
This sequence comes from Tetrao urogallus, assembly GCF_951394365.1. NCBI lineage: Eukaryota > Metazoa > Chordata > Aves > Galliformes > Phasianidae > Tetrao > Tetrao urogallus. The sequence continues at coordinate 38,613,064 of NC_136814.1, read as the reverse complement.
GCACTAGTTTTGCAGCATTCATAGTCCTGATAGAGATCTAGTCATGCCATACCGCTGAAGCCTTGATTTTTAGAACAGGCATTAGACGTGTATGTGGATAACCGCTAATCACTAGCAGTTACATTAGATACATTTTTGTTTTGTTTTGCTTTAAGCAGGGATACACAGCTTCTCTGGGCAAGGTAAACATGAGCAAAGGTAGGAAGAAATTTCAGCATAGTTTCAGTTCTGTCACAGAGCACAGGTACTGACCTTGTGCTTGAAACCAAGAAGGTAAGTGTGATGGCACCCTTCATCATCGAGGACCTTCAGGTTCTGACAGGGTGGGGACTGCTTGCCTTCATTAACCTGTGATGCCGTACTTCTGTCCGCAGCCTGATGTGTCTTCTCCTCCATTGTAACTTGTGCTTCCTCTAGGAACTGCTCTTAAACCTATTTTGCTTTTCAGTCAGGATTCAGCTCTGGTCCTCAGATAAGCATGGAGATGGCTTGACACATCACAAGGTGATAAGTCAGGCTAAACGTCTGGTAGCTCAGCTGGCTGACTCAGCTCCTCTGCCTCTCTCACAGCCTCCCAGGCTGGAGCATCCCATGGGCTGTGCCCAAGCTCTGGGGAGGCCAGCACAAAGCCCTCACCTCACCCACATGGGCCTGGCCAGAAGCTGGACATCTCCTCCCAGCTGCTGTCTGCATGGCCTCTGTGGCTGGTGGTAACAGGGCAGGCAACACTGTCTGATTCATCCCATTTAATCCAGGAATAGTGGTTAGTGGGATGAATCACCGTCTGGCACTGCCTCCATTGACTGCAGAATGAATTAGGCAATGAACTTAGGTGAGATGTTTCATCCCTAAGAGAACTAAAATTAGGTTCAATTAATCCCACCTTGTTTTGCAGTGTGATGAGGAAGGCTAAAGACGGCACATTATTTGTAGAGAGATACTTTTACTCACCTCAGTAAAATAAAATCACTTTGTCATTTGTTTTCCAGCTGTGCTATTTGTTCGTATGCGTGGATTGCTGTTTTCTAATACTGCAGGTAAAATGAGAGGAGACGCCTAAATCACTGATGCAATATTGCCAATTGTTTGTATCTTATTTCTGGCTTCTAAAAGTATGTGCTATTTCTTGAAGCCTTAGGCATTGAAAACAAATGAGAATATCACCTTTCTTTTTTATTATAAACCAGAAGTTTATACTTCTAGTCATCTGGAAAACAAGTGTGAAAAAAGCAAGATTTGAGAGTTCTATGCAAGCCAAATAAAAAACAGCAAAAACCCACAACAAAGGCAAGTAAAGACTATAAAGACTACCCTACAAATACTGAATAAGAACAACTGTCCTTCATGTCCTTCGTGACATGTATGTCATGAGTTATGCTCATGACATATATGTCTACAAAAAAAGCAGAACAGTCCCTGAGATTACTGTAAACACAAACAGTTTTTAAAAAAAAAGGTCTTGAGCTGTAGTATCCATTATGGCACGGTCAATGAATGGCACCAAAAACATTAGCTTTGCACCTGCTCCTTTATGAGCCAGACACTCTAGGATTTCCATTCTATTTTTTCCACACACAAGGCCCATAGGCAAAACTGAGAGTCCATCTCTGACTGCTGCTTTGTAATTGGGCTGTTGTGTGAAAGCAGGGGAGAGTTCAAAAAGGTCCTCTGGCCTTCTGTGCTTCCCTGCAGTGCAGCCAGTGGGGTCCTAGGACACACAGAAGAGTCATGCAGTACTGGGCAAGACAAAATAACACTGCTTTGACTTGTTGCCCCTGTAGTTACCAATTCCTTCAGGCCTCAAGGCTCTATTAGCTGCAGGTGAAAGCCTTCACCTCTTCCACCACAAAAAATCCCCCCAAAAGATAATCTACTTAATTTCATGCACGTGACTTACTGTTCAGTCCAACTCTTGAGGAAGCCAGTAAAAGTTAAGACTTGAATAATAAGGAGGATTAATCTAACAGTGCATCTTTTATTTTAAAGGATGAATTAAGATGCCACAACCACCCTTGAAGCAAGTAACACATAGCAGTGCAGTTCTCAGAAGCAAAGTGCCATAAGAATGAAGACAGTGGAGTGGGAATTCGAAAGGTTTTCCTTACATTTTACTGACTTCTAAATAGAGGTGCAGGTACTTATCATTATCTTAAAACGAAACTGGAGAACTACTTGGTGCACACCATAGAATCATAAAATCTTTTGATTTGGAAGAGACCCTTAAAGGCCAGCTAGTCCAAGTCCCCTGCAATGAACAGGTGCACCTACAGCTAGATCAGGTTGCTCAGAGCATTGTCCAGCCTGACCTTGAAGGATCCATGGATGTGACATCCACCATCTCTCTGGGCAACTTGTCCCAGTGCCTCACCACCCTTATTGTAAAAAACTTCCTGCAGCCTAAATCTCTCCTCTCCTAGTAGTTGGAGAGTGAGCAGGACTCATATCTTGACAGTTGATTTCTGTCTTATTTGAGCAAGCCACTGCAATTCTAGACTTAGTTAAGCAGTGGTATTTGAAATGGACTCATTCTGCTTCACCTTTTGTGGATGACAGAGAGCTTAAATCGTCTTAGAAACATTCTGAAATTCTGCAAAGCGAGGAATTATACATGGCTACAAACTATGACTAATATTATTCTGAGTCATTGACTGTGTTACCAAAGATAGTTTTAGTGAAATGAATATGCAGAAAATTAGGCTGATCCTGCAAAACCCACAGATCTTCCACTGTGTATGCCCTGCAGATGAGCACACCGAATGGTGCACTGGGATTTTCCCAAGCACCCCACCACTGCCTGCTCCAGCCTGCTTCAAAGTGATGCAAAATATAGTGATAGGACCAGAGGGAATGGCTTCAAGCTATGACAGGGGAGATTCAGGCTGGACATTAGGAAGTATTACTTTTCAGAAAGGGTGGTCAGGCACTGGAATGGACTGCCCAGGGAGGTGGTGGAGTCACCGAGCCTGGGGGTGTTCAAGGAAAGACTGGATGTTGTGTTGAGGGACATGGTTTAGTGGAGCTATTGGGAATAGGTGAACGGTTGGACTGGATGATCTCTTAGGTCTTTTCCAACCTTGGTGATTCTATGATTCTATGATTCTATGAAAATGCCCATGCCAGGCCATGGTTGAGGGCTTTGGATGTCTTGCTGTGTCTTCTTGTTATGTATGAAAAAGCAGAAGGGCCTGAAAGAGAAAAGAAAAAGGAATCTTGCCCACAGTCAGAGGAAATGTTGGGCCGTGATGCTCTGGCTGGCCATGTTGCACTCAGAAGCACTGATGGATGTCAACCCAGTGAGCTAGCCATCTGGTACCCACAGCGTGCTGCAGCAGGAAGAAAGGAGAGCTGTTCTCCAGCAGCGCTGTGGCCAAGCAGCCAGCAGCAGTGACAACCAGGGAAATGTCCTTATTCTTTTGGCAAAAGCCTCTCTGTGCATCCGTATGTCTGTTCCCTCACCCACCCCCTGTCTGAATGAGAAATCAGAGCCTTCCTGACATGAGGCAGCACGTGCCAGATGCTGAGCAGTCAGCAAGACAGATGCTGCCAGGGGGACAAAAGAGATAATCATATAAATACTTAAAAGCTCTTTTTAATCAAAGTGCTCATTGTCCTTTTTAAAAGGAAGGTACTTTTTAATAGACGTTTAATTCATTTTGAAGGCGAGGAAAGGGCGGAGGTAATATTTCTTTATGAGCATGAGATATTATTTTCCTTTCATAAAACGTAATAACTTAGTTGAAACTTCTTATTTTCACAGTGATTTTTCCCCGAGGAAGCTTATGAGATGAGAAAATTTGGGGCTGACTGTCTCCAATATTTGCTTTTATTATTCATTTCTGTATTTATTTCTAATATTTCTAATGAAGGGCATATAGATTATACATCCTTCTTTACTGCATATGCAGCAAAGCTAAAGGGGAAGCACTTGCCTCTCCTAGAAGAGGAGCAGCTGCTTTTGGGAGCCGCAGTACCAGCTTTGCCCTTGTCTGCTGCATGGAGGAAAGGTAGAGGGATGGCAGCAGGATGTGACATCCTGGGTTGAAGTGCATGCATGCTCCATCCCAGCCCCTCTGCCCTCTCTGCTCCCTGTGAGGATGCTGGCACTGATCACATGCCCACCACGGTCCCAGGGGCTGGTACCATCTGCACTGAGACTGATGAGCTGGGCTCTGCATGCCAGTGGTGGGCAGCACAGGCAGTGCCTGGCCCACTCAGCTGATGTGGAGGTAATGACAGGGGAAGAAACCTCATTTTTTCATTGTGTCTCTTCCTGAGCACGTCCCAGATAAATGCTTCCCTATCTCCTCTCGTTTGTGAATGGAGCGTTCATGATGCCCCCTACAGCAAATCCACCACTGGCGGTGCCAGCTTCTGTGCACGGCTCTGCTCTGAGCCCTCCCTCTGTATCTGAAGGGCCCAGCCACACTCTGCTAAAGCATCTTATTTCTGGTATGTAAATAGCATGAGATCAGTGTCATCTCTCACATCGCACAGCCTATGCACTAAGCATCTCTTTACTGTGGCACAAGCAATTCAAAAAGGTGAAGCTGGCTTAATAGGCACAGACAGGCCCAGTGCTGAATCTCTTACTCAAATTTTGCTTCCTCTAACTCAGAAAGCAAGGCCAGAATTTCACCTGGTGGTGGATTTTGCCCAGCTCAAACAAAAGCATTCAACATGGCCCAGGATGATTACTCAGGAGCATGTCCCACATGCATCACAGTTTTGTGACTGGTAGCTGCCAGATTGTGCCTCTGGAGAGGGCAGAAACAGGCAATATTTTAGAATATTTCTGTCTTTGGGAGAAAGCAGACATGAAGCATGCAAGAGGCAGCGTCCCTGGAGAGGACAGGTTAAACACAGCAATGTCCTGTTTTGGCTTGGACCTTCAGTGCACACTCAGTGCACACTTACTAGTCATTACCTCAGGATCATTGAAGTTGGTCCCCTATCCACACAAAGTGAAGAAAAACAAAGCAAGTCAGGAAGAGGAGAGAAGCCAGGCTGTTCCCATCCTGGTGAGAGCTGAAGCACACAAACACTGACAAAATCCTCTATAGGAATCACAAGAACTTGTAGCAGAGGCTATGCATTCATGCTATTCATTCCAATTTGAATGGGCACTTGATCCTCTCCTGGCAAGCAAGGGATGTTGAGTGGTGTGGTGAGGTCACTGCCAGGTCTCTGGGGCTCCGACCATGTGAGAGAGCTGTGCACTGGAATCAGCCTCCAGGCTTTCAGCCATCACAGTTCAGGTATCTTCACAATTCCCTTCTGTGTATAGGAGGTGCCATCCAGCATACAGCCACAGTGCAGGAAAGTATTAGAAAAACACTGGCTGATAAGAATAGTTAGTATATTGATTTCATGATTAGCTGCTTGATTTCATGCACAACACACTCATTTCTGAGATATTGCCCCTCCCAAATTGCTTAAAATCCATGTGAAAAACAATTTGCAGAAAGTTTACTAAAAACCCTGTGTTTCATTTCTCTTCAGAGCTAGCAACACCAACAATTGAAAGCTGTTTGTCTTTCTGTGCAAATCTCGGGTAAAGAGATCAGCTCCTTTCATTAGAGACCATGAAATAACATGCATCAAACTTTCATGTGGCAGAACACTGGTAACATCTGAGCCCTCCAGTAAGTACGAAAGGAAACCTCCTACCTTCAGTGAACAGCCTGGTTTGAAAAAGTAACTAGAAGCTGCAAGGTGCCAGGTATTGAAAGAGAATCCTATTGAACATAAGCAGACAGCAGTTCTCACCAAAACTTTCACACTGGTGGTCCTTTCATGCCACTCACCCATGCTTTTATTTGCACACCAGTGGGAAGAAAGCGTGAGCACTCCCTGAGGGGAAGATCTCTTGGTGGCTTCCTGCAGGGTCAGCAATTCATGTCAGTGTGAATGCTCAGGGATGGATCTTGAGTTATTTACCACTACTGATCTGTACAATCAATGCAACTTTTGTTTTCATTCATGAAGCCTCCACAAAGAGGAAAAGTCTTTTACGAGCATTTTCTTTCTTTTTTTTAAGTTTGTATGACTCCATGGTTTGTTTTAGCTCTAATAGCTCAGAGCATTAGAAGACGTTTGCTATAAACCTGTGACCAAAGCTGTCATCCAACTTCTACTTTGGCTGGGACAACCAAAGAATTACAAACAGGGCTGGTGTTTTCTCTCATTTACTACTTACTGTCAAAGATTTGCAATCACAGAGAAAATCTAGTATGAATTTTATGAAATATTTAAAAATAGACAGGGCACTACTGTCTAGGCCCAGCTTCTTACACTGCTGGTATTTATGATGTTTTGATTTCTATCAGTAATTCCACAAGTCAGAACCCATCCATGCCTGTAAAAGGCAAAGGAAAGGACTAGAGGTACAGCAACAGCAGCTTTTATTTTCACAGGCAATTGTGAATACTTATTTGTTGTATTAACAAAAGGTCTTCTTTCTTGCCAGCTAAACAGAAGATGGCAAGATGTAAGCTCTCAAAGCTTCCCCTCCTTGCTCTCTTGATGGTTAAGCACGCACAACCCACACGCATGGTGGGGGCAAATGCACACAAAATCATCAGTCCACCTGATAATCCACAGTTCCTACTTCCCCAAACAGCACCAATGAAATGTCACTGACTCTTAACAGCCTGACACAGACCTCACAGTCTTTCCATCAAAGTCCCATTAAATTCACTGGGAGCTGGAACAAATCAGACTGTTCCCTGCAGTTGGCATCCCTTCACAGTTCTGAAATAACATCTCTTACGGCTTGTTTTCAGGTGCTGATGTTCAAGCCAGTGCAAACACAAAGACTGAGGATTCTACGTATCTGCAGCAGCATATCTGATATTCATCTGTTCCTTCCAGTAGAAGCCAGCTGATTCATGCTTCATTAACCTGCACAAAATTTGCAGTCTTCCCTCTATCCCTAAGCAATAATTAACAGCTGAGTGCTGTAATGACTTCATGTTTTACTAAGACTTCATTTTTTACTAAACACAAAACAGCACATTTACTAGCACATTATGGAATATTACCATCAATAATTAAAAACTGAACTACAACTGTCCAAATAAATGAAAAGAGCATATTTTATAACTCATGCTTCTTGCTCTTATATTGCACTTAGTCACTTCCTAATTTGCAGCAGCTAGTGATTCACTGCAAATTAACATTATTCTAATGCACATATGTTTTAGGAATGAATCTTTAAACATCTGTTCTTCCCCTCTCTTTGCTAAAGGTACCTGGGAGTGCAACTGGGAGGAAAAGTGATCAGTCAGCAGAAAAGAGTGAAATATAAAGAGACACACAGGAGCCACACAAAACAAGCAGGGAAAGTCCTGCTTCACCTGTCAATAACTATTGAGGAAGCAACAGAAGATATTTTGATTTGCAGGGTTTCCAATTGGGACCAAAAGGGTCATTAGTGCTGTGTTTATAAGCCAAAGGATTGTTGAGGGACTCTACACTTGCTTAGGACAGGATCTGACTTAGCCCAGTTTAGGCAGAAACATGTAGATTAACACATTGTGTTGAGACACAAAGGGTGAGACAGAAAAGGAGATTGATAATCATAATTAAAAATCTATGAAACACTCATAAATGATGCTTTGTTATCGAGGTAGGTTGTACAGTCCCTGTGCCAGTGGAACTTAATAGCAGGTCATTAGCCATCAAATCACTAATGCTGATTTTAAATCAAATAACTTCTCTTTAAGATTTATCTGTATGAACTTGAGTGTCTGAAAAATAATTTGCTACTTAATCATTAGACCAATTAGGGGTTACAGGTTAAATACGCTGGGTAAAGGAGAGACAATTTTCCACAAGACAATAGGCCTGGCTCTGATTTCCTTTACCCTGACAGCCTTCACTACATCTGATATCTGATGTCAGACCAGTTAGATCAGAATTTGGCCTAACCTTTCAGATTATCGTTTTTTCACCCAGTGTATAAGCAGCAGAAAACCTAATTAGATGTGATTGGCTGCTCTGACATACTATTTTAAATGTGAGTTTTTCAAGGTGCAAGAAAGTGAGAAAACCAAAGCAGATTAAATTAAAAACTCATGGCTTTCTTTTTTGCCTTGCAGTGTATTTATATATATATACACCTTCCCGTTTATATTGCAAAAATAGATAAAACTGATGAAAATCAAACCAGTTCCTGGCTAGCACTTTAAAGGCAAGTTTGAGCCCGGAGGAAGTTTCACAGCTGAGGGAAATGGAAGGCTGTGTAACAGCAGTACTGCTGACGCAACATTTAGAGCCAGAGTGCTGGCGGTGCGCAAGGTCTTTTAGCCTGAAAAGTGGTAAAAAAAAATTGAAGGCAGTTTGTTTTCAAAAGCATCACTTTGCATCTTATCATGGGTAGGTTCCAGTTATAGGGATACATACTTGTGCTCCATGATCTTTCTTGCCCCTTTTAACACTTCCTAACCAGAATACAGATTGGAAGAGGGCATAGTTATACGTGGTTATATAGGAAAGCATGATGGGTGGCAGGGACATAGGAGAAAACTCACATGAATTTAAAGTGACACCTTTGAAGAGCCCAACTGGGCCTCCATGGTGAAGCATTACACTGCTACAGCATGTGTTGAGGTAACACTAAAAAACATTCCTACATCACTGCTCGGCAGATCTTGTGAACCACAGCAACATCAGCCGCACAAATCCGCACTGCCCACTGGGCTTACTGCTGTAGTTCTTCGTGGTCATTTCCCACCATTATTTGCTTGTATCTGAAGCACATTCATGAAAAGCATGAGGAAGAAAATGAACCTGACCCACAGCAATACATGGCACATATATTTAATGTATTCCCTTTAATGTCACACAAGGGACATTCATCCAAATGACTTGCCATACATCAGCCAGGGGCAATGTTCCAAGCCTTACTCTTCAAGGAAATCTTAAGGGGTGAGTAGAGAGCTGAGCTTTCTTAAATTATAACTATGCACTGCCAAACCCACACTATTTTTCATGATGTGGGCTGTGGGCCTCTTACTCTGCTGTTTGTAATCTAGAAAGTAGAAATTACATGTCCTCTTCACCTGCCATTTAGCTTCCAATTTCAAAAACACGAGCTCTTGTTTTCTCCACTGTTAACCATTTTTCTGCTGTTTATCCATTTCAGCTGTGGGGAAATGCTTATCTTTTGCACTAGAGCTTCACAGATGCCAGAGTAGAGCCTTGGGGGTACATCTGCAGTGTCAGTTGGCCCAATCTCTGTGGAGAGCCATGGAACAGTGAAAGTCTGAATGGAAATGCCCTCCCTTCTGCCTAGGGGTTACAGTCCCATCTGCTGCACAAGCTACTGGCCTCCAAGTCTGCACCACGTGCCTGTGAGGAAAGGCAGGTAGCTCTGCTGGAGCCACAGCCCCAGGCCTTCACTGCAGATGGTATGTGGAGCCCTACTGCCTCTTTCACCTCTTGGCTCCATCCCTCCAGGGAGGAACGGCAGACCTCAAGCTGCAATGAAGGCTCAAGGATGTGGTTTGTTCTTACCTTAACTGGAAGATGCTGGAAGCATGCAGCCAGCTGGCTGGCTTCTCTATTGAGTAAATAGCACGGTCTTCGAAGCCAGGTAGCAACACTGGGTCACTGGTTTGGGAAGGAAGGAACTACTGGCCAAGTATTTGTGATTTCAGCTTCTTGTGACCTCAGGAATATCAGAAGTCTTTGCTGAGGGTTAAAAATGAGCCCACCAGAAGGATGACTTCTACGCAGTGAACTAAGTTATTTTAGAGATTAGGATTTTGGAAAGGCATGAAGATTCATACTGCAGATTTCTGTTCAGTATTTATGTCTGTCACAAGAATCCAAGAGCTACTAAATATGTCAGATATGTTTTAATAACTCAGCAAAAACCTAAATTACTAATCTGTCAATACAGAAAAGGTTTATTGTTGTGGGAAAGCAAGTCCACTCGGTGCAAGCAGATATTTTGCTGAATGTGAGAGGATTATGGACACTGATAATCTCCCACTTTTGCTGCTGGTTTATATTGTCTGTTAGCTGTCCTCTATTCCAAAAGCTCATCTCTTGCCGCTTGTCAACTTTTAGGTGGAATTTGCAAGGTATGCATAATTGCAGAGAGACACACACACATATAGACCTACATGTACATTGCATGTATGTGCTGCTTACTACATTGCAGAAAGTGTTGTACAGGCATTTCCATTTTAAATAAATAAATCAATCAAATCTTATTCATTGATGAATGCTTTTTCAGTTGTTAACATTTCTGGCTCATTTTGGCAGATATGAATAAGCTGATTCATCTCTCTGTGGCTGGAACATGGAGACAGCAGACCTACATATGCAGCTCTTCAAAGTTTCTCCCATCCTGTAAGAAGAAAGGAGACCTCTGGGATAAGAATAGAGAACAAAACTTAGGGCAAGTTCAAGGTTGCATCAGAAAATCCTGATGGGTGATATGGGAGTTTCATCAGGCTCTGAATGAGACAGTAGGTAAGACCGCTTCTGATAAGGATACAAAGAGAAACCAGAGCAGGTACTCAGTGACTGCACAGCTGCACAGTGCCCTTACTTCCAGAGGAAAACATAAATAAACCATTATGCGTGGCTGCAGTGAAAGTCTGCTTTGTCCTGCACAGCATACAGCGTTACAGATGTGAGAACTCCAAGGGCAACTTTATCACAGCAATTTCCCCGCAGCTGGCTTTGCAGCTGGAAGAACCTAAATGCTCTTCTAATGTTTAACTTTCTGTATGGAGTTTTATGACTTCATTTGTCATATAGTTTTATCTTAGGAGGTGCTGTCTTTATTTGTGCTTGAAACCAGAAGGTGTGTGGAGAAAGGGCAATAACTTGCCTGTAATAGGGGGCAGAAAGAACAATTTCCTTGCCTCTTTCTGCATGAAGCAGAGGCAAAATATTCAGTGTAAGAGAGTTTTGATGATACCTTATCTTTCAAGTCTTTCTCATATTTCCCAGTAATGGTGCTATTATGTATCTTTGATTCTTTTTATGATTACAGCCTGTGACATCCTAGCTTAATGCATGAATTTAGCCATTTGCAATGATATGGAAGCTTTCATTTCCACTTCACTGCTTCCCTTATCTGCCAGCTGCCCATCACTCTGCCTCCTTTGGCGCCTTCTCTTTTTCTTCACTCCTCATACCCCCTTGGTCCCCAAAGAGAGAAATCGACTTTTGATTGAAAAATAATCTTTTTATGATAACTTTCTGACCCTGAGTGGAAATAATAGCTACAAATGGGACTTCCCGGCCTCATGTTGATCAAGGGGGAGGGAAGTTAAGACAGCACCAACGGCGGAAAACACATAAAAGTGCCTCAGTACTCTCTGTGCAGGACTGCAAGGCTGGAAGAAGCACATGCCTTTGCTCACGTATGTGCTTTGATCACAGTGGCCAAAACTATGGTGGTTTTCTTTACAGACAGGTGAGGTCACAGGAGGCCTGGAAAGGTGATTACTTTGGTGACAGGATATACAGGTACAACAGTAATTAATAGATTAGAGAGATCTGATGTGACCTACATAATCACAGGTACTTAAAGCTGCTGGGAAGGGAAGGGAAGGGAAGGGAAGGGAAGGGAAGGGAAGGGAAGGGAAGGGAAGGGAAGGGAAGGGAAGGGAAGGGAAGGGAAGGGAAGGGAAGGGAAGGGAAGGGAAGGGAAGGGAAGGGAAGGGAAGGGAAGGGAAGGGAAGGGAAGGGAAGGGAAGGGAAGGGAAGGGAAGGGAAGGGAAGGGAAGGGAAGGGAAGGGAAGGGAAGGGAAGGGAAGGGAAGGGAAGGGAAGGGAAGGGAAGGGAAGGGAAGGGAAGGGAAGGGAAGGGAAGGGAAGATCCATTCCATCATAACTGACTGAGGGACAGGGGACAGATTGACTGCTATGTTTCTCTGGTTTCCACCTGGTGCAGTGCCAACATAAATGCAACAGCAGTTCCCTGGCCTTAGAGCTCCTCAGATTCACCACTTGCCAATAACTGCTTCTTCATTTAGCAACCCATAGACCACAGCCTCTCTTTCTGAAGAAGGCTGCTTCATTGATTTTAGTGAGCACTTCAACTCTCTTCCCACATAATTTAACCACAGATGTGGTTAAAATTATCTCCATGTACAATCTTGGAGTTAAATATGACCTTCCTGGTAGCAAACCTGGTTCATTGAGTCTTATATTTTATATACTTCCATATGCAAAATATACCTTCAAAAAGGTATATTTATCACATTTTCAGTAAAAATAAAGAGAATAGCCACAATTTCTTATCCTAAAATAAAACCTGCTCAGTCTTCAAAATGTTCTGTATGAAAATTAAACAATCAGCTTAAGTTCTATTTCCTCTTCCCTTCCCAAGAATAATATTAGTTTCTGCTTCCGCAAAGCTCATAGCAGGAGCCAGGTAGAGCACATTAGAGAAGAAATGATACAGTGGATTAGGGTTTATGAAGAGAAGAGGCAGTGCCTGCTTGGTCTAATCACGAAGCATTGTCTGGCTGAGGTATGTTTAATCTTCTGCTATACAGACACCTACTAAGCAACTTATCTTCTTATGGGATATTTTTAATAGCCTTTTTAGAAGCACTGAATAAAGCTTTTCTCAGTGTCATGCAGTGATCCTGTTTACTGCAAACTTTTCTGGACACTAGGGGTGCACAGACCTCAGGAATTTCACATTTAAAATAAATATTTGCTCACTGTGATTTGGTTAAACTCTGAGGCAAAGCAGTGATCCAAATCAACACTTTTCAAGGAAATGTAGGTCTCATTTAAGCAGAAGGAAAAGGAAACAAAGTCTCAATCCCTACTTATATCAGAATCATACTGTACAATACACAGGGACATCCACAAGTGATGGGGTGGAAGTACCCAGCTGGTAAGCTGTTTCCTCCATGGAGCAGATCTATTTAATCACAGATGTAAAGCATCCTTGACCACTTCATACACAGAAGTCATAACCAAGCCTGGGACAGCACCTTCCTCATCAAAACAGAAAGGGTTTTTATGTAGTCAGCTTTTTTTCCATCTTGCATCTGTTCTAGGGCCAAAAAGCAGCCAAAAAAATCACTGGGTTCAACTGAGCAGATTGCTTTCACCTCACTTTATGCCCTGTGGAGAGCAAAAACTTGTTACATTGGTCAAGTTTCCTCTGCTCCCTTTTGACACCTTTGAAGCCAACTCTTGGTGAAAATCTACTGCTTTAATTTCCATGTCCAAAATGGGAAAACACTGTTGTTCTCTCCACCTCCCAAAGCTTATGCAAGATTTAATTCATTCATTTATCTGTTCGCTCCTGTTGTAATGGCTTTGGGTACGCGTAAGGCTTACCCACCTGTCATTGTGGTGCAGATGTGTGTCATCCTCTTGTAGAGAAAATCTTGCACACAATCCAGTGCTAAACTCTCAGACCTTTCAGTGGGAGTGAAAAATTTTGCAGCACTTAAAAAAAAGTACATTTCTCTTTTGGCATTCTCTAATATGCTCATTCCTCATAAGCATTCATGATGTTAGTTCTGCTTGCCTTGCAATCTCAGCCATGAGTAAAATGTTGCAGGAGCTAAAATAAAAGACCTCTCTGCACAGATCTGCGTTTGCATTTTTAGTACCACAGTCCATGTGTGCTGAGGCTTCCTCTGGAAAGCTGATTTACTGTGAGGAGTGTTTTTTTTCCCCTGCTGTGTCTTCATCTTTACCACTTATCATGCTCCTCAATGCTAGCCCAGGAATTGCCTGGATAACAGCAGGATGCTGGTGGGATTGTGCTCTGACACGTACCTGGGGCTGGGGCTTCCAGCAGTGCCTGGAGGAAGTGCTCATGTGAGAGAGCATCTGCAATGGTTGCTTTTTGGCTGCAGTAATGGTAAGGGCACAGGCAGCTGGTGTAACCAGCAGCTGGCTGGAATGTGCTGAACTAGGTTCTCATATCAGCTTGTCTACAGGTCTGCTGAGGTGACCAGAATCCTTTGTGAGGTCTTCATAGACCTTTGTGCTTGATGCGGTTTCTTTCTTCCATCCCAGCACTTAAAAAGAAGGAAAGTAAGTGTAGTGTTTTCAATCAAAGTTATTCTGCATCAGTACTGAGTTTTACAATCATCCTTCTTGTTAGCTTCTCCTAATAATGCTACCAAGCTGAATCCTTCACCATGCACATGTGCACATGCATAGTCTCCACCATCTCCACTCAGGCCTCTGATTGCTCCATGACCTGGATATAGGGTTCTAAACGGATATTAGGAAAAATTTCCTCTCTAAAAGAGTGATGAGGTATTAGAAATGCTGTCCAAGTAGAGTCATCGTCACTGGAGCTGTTCAGGAAAACTGTAGATGTCTCACTCAGTCACATGGTCCAGAGCAGCTACAGTCAGGAGTAGTTGGTTAAACTGGATGATCTTAGTGCTCTTTCCGACCTTAATTATTCTATGATTCTAAGTTAAGTGCTCCCAGAAGCACAGCAAGGATGTGGTAACAAGGTTTAATTCAGTTTTATTTCCAGGAGAAGAAAAGTTTGTGGCTGCTTTTGGAAAACATGTTAACCCGGTGTTGCTTTTGAGGGTAGTGCACTGCAGAGAGGAAGAAGCAAAGACTGGCATGGGGCCACCACACAGAAGGGTTGTTCTGGGGCTGGGGTTGGGGATGGCAATGGGGGTGGGGATGGGGATGGAGATGATCTGTGCATATATCAGCTTCCTGTGTGTGACGGACAGTGCCCAGTTCTCTGTGAGAGGAGGGCTGTGCCTCTTGGGCACCACACATCTACAGGGATGGGCCGTGGCTCCTGGCAGAGCTCCCAGAATTTGGCTTGTTCCCATACAGCAAAGTCAGGGAGCACTGCTAACACCCTGAGTTGTCTCAGGAACAACTATAAAACAAAAAATCTTCAGCTGAAATTACTGCTAGGAAACTTGCTCCCAAGCAGTATATGTTTTTATGTTTCTATATTTAAGATAAGACTGAAAAGAAATTCACTGACACACGGAAAATGTCCAAGGAAATTTTGATGCACACTAACAATGTTCCAATTAATTAATAGCAAGTGACATAGGGAGGCCACTTGCGATGCGGGACCATCTGCTTGGCACTGTGGCAGTGTTGTGGCATGGGGCAAGGGAACTGTGCGTAATCGAGGGCTCCCCGCTGCACTTTGACGCAGGTGGCTCTGGAGCTGTGAAAGGAGATTTTTGAAGGGCACAGGAGTTTACTAATTAAAAAGATAAATCTTGTAAATTGCACTCCCATAATTATATTGTCAGTGCAGCAAGCACAGCTAAATTAACTTACAGGAGCATGGCTTTTGCCTTGTCTCCAATGTTTACATACAAATCCTTTCGTGTAGCAGCCCCTTGGCTGCTTTGCTGGCTTGTTCAGTACCATATGTTTTACCCTGTACACTTCAATGGGCAAATCCAGTCTTCTTGATAATCCCAGTAACCACATCTTTAAGTCCAGAACATTGATTTTGGTCATATGGTTCCCTATCTCCCCAGTGGATGGGGATTCTGACTCACTGCTGGAGCTCAGATTGACTGTCGGGATTCATCTTTTCTCCTTAAATAATTGCGTTTGTTATTTTTCTGCTGCAGCAACACCCTCAGACCTTTATTTCTTTCGAAGCTCAGCCCTGCCAGCCCACTGTTCATCTCTGTGGCTGGGGATTTGTGCACACAGCTCTCTGAGGCCATTCAACTAAACTTGGCAATAGGTTGCTCTATAAAGAACAGTTCTGCCAGAGGAAAACTGGAAAATTTTCCCTTATGAAACAGAGGAAAGGAGAACATGACATGACAGGTCCAGTCTTTCTGGGAACACTCCATTCCAGAGTTCAGTGGAGCAGCCCCAGCTGTTTACCACTACCATCAGCAGCAAATGATGGGTATAGGCCTGCCTCCTGCCTCCCTATCTCCCATAAGCAGCCTCCCATTGGAGCAAAAAGGGAGCTGCTGTTTAAAATTCACATTAAACTATCCAGGGTCACTGTCTGTAACAACATGAGGGGTTAAGAGTCACACAAATTTCCATTCATAAGGCTTTCAAGGGTCTGTTGATAGGGAGGAGCCCTTCATTTTATGTCACTTCACAAAATAGAATGTCAGTGCATCAGCAGCTTGGTGCTCTTTGTATATCTTTGCAATTCTTTCCTCTCTGAAATGAAACAAAACCAAAGCAAGGTGACTCCCGCTGTTTGCTGGGCTCAACACTCAGCTGCATGCCATTCTTTAGACTTTTTTCCTAAGGCACTCAGGGAGCAAGATCATTATAAAGGAGAGCAATGTGATCACCACCTTCTCATTTAACTGATGGGAAAGTCTCTACATAGCACGCTTCATTTCCCTTCATTTCCCATAACCCCACAGACCCACATCAGGACAGAGCTGCAGAAGTAACTGCTGTGCCTGAAGACCCACACAGTGACCAAATCCAGCCCTGTGACAGACTGAGGTGAGGGAATTGTTTTCTAAGGCAAGTGCCCACATGCAGAGGGATCTGTATGCTCCTGTCAGCACTCTGGTAATACAGTTACCATCATCCCCAATGAATGGGAAAAAAGGAGGAAGAACCATCCTCATGCTTTTCTATGCCCAGTACTATCTTTTGAAACCATGCATTTAAATACTGCTTCAAGCCTAAGTGTTCTCAGACAGATTTCTTGTTTGGAGCATTGCTTCTGTACTATCACTCCATTCATTTTCTGTACAATAACCCTGTCAAAGGAAAGAGTGACAAGGTTACATGCCTTTCCTGCTTCAGGGGCCTCCTAGAGAGAGCATTTTACTCAAAGCTTTACTTTTTAGCATATCATCCTTCTGCTTCTTGAAAAAGATTTGTGATTTTTTTTTTTTTTCCTGAAGCAGGAGTGTGACTACATTGCTGTCATGGAGCCCTATGGAGATCCAGGGGACGTTGGATGTCAGCAGGGCAAAAGCGCAGTCACCATCTCCCTCTCCCTGAGGGGAGGCAAGACCATGGGCTGTGAGTTTAGGGAGAGGAGGAGGAGGCCTGCCATGCTGCAGGTCTTCCAGATCTGTCTCCCAGCACCTCCTGGGGATGCTCATGGTGTGAAGATGCAACAGAGCTGCTGGAGCACCGTGGTACACCATGGTGGTCTTTGTGAAGCCCTAAGAAAGGGTTTCAAGTACACAAAAAGCTCTTCCTTGATTATGACCATGGCTTTTATTTGTCAGATCACACAATGAGTCTGGCTTTTCTGAAGTCTATTCAGTTTGCAGCCTGCACAGTCACAGCTCCCAAGCATCTAGATACGTTGTTGTGCCCCTTCTCATAAAGCTTTTTTAAAGATCGAGCACAAAAGAGTCTGGAATGTGCTGGAGATCTGTGCCAGAGCTGGCATTCCGGGTAGAGAAAGGCAGGAAACAGAATTGGTAGTTTAACTGTCTTGATTTTGTAAGCACAAAACCACATATGCCTTTGCTTCACTTAACCAGCAGCAGAATGCTGGAAAACTCTTTTTTGCATCTAATATATTTCTTGCAGGTGTGCAGAGCTCAATAATTAAGAGCAATGCTGTATTCAAGACACATACAACAAATCTTGATTACTGTAGATATTTCTCTTCAATTTAAATCCAGCTGAATCTGTACTTAACAGGTTTCTGTGTTATTGCTGTTGCAATCTGAAGGTTCATGCAGCTGTGAGGACCAAGGACTGGTGGCTGACAGGATGCCTTTTCTTTCACATTGTTTCCTCCTTGCTTCTGCCAGAAGCCCACACATTTCTCTCAGAGGTGAAGTGCAAGGGCTGCTCCAAAAGTAATGCTTCCTATTTTATGATGTTGACCCATGATATCAGAGGCAGATGTTGGTGCTATGGCAGTAGAGATTGAACCTTCTCACCAATATTCTGTTACATTTTGTTGCCTCATGACAGATGTCAGCAGAGGGGCAGTCTGAAAAAATGACATCTGATGTGGAAGTGCATATGAAACAAAGATGTGGCATTGAATTCCTCTGTGCAGAAAACACTGCACTCACTGACATTTATGGACAATTGCTGAACATTTCTGGAGACCAAACAGTGAATGTGAGCACAGTAAGTTGGGGGGTGGTGCATTTCAGTAGTGGTAACAATGATTGGAAGGATAAACCATATATTGGATGGCCATGCACAGTTTGTCACACCACAAAGTGAAGAGCATCTTGATCAGCTCATCCACAGATTAGGATCAGGAAACTGTGTATAGAATTGAATATAATCTTCAATACATTGGAAACAATGATCACAACACTAAAATATCACAAACTTTGTGCCAAGTGGGTCCCATGAATGCTCACCCATGAACAGGAAGAATGCTATGAAGTTTATCAGTACCTACTGAATCAATACAAGACTGAAGGTGACAATTTTCTGGATTGCATCATTACTAGTGACAAGACTTGATGTCACCACTGCGTGCCAGAGTCAAAACAGTGTCTATGGAGTGGCAACATGTGAATTCCCCAACAAAGAAAAAAAATCTGGATGAAGCCCTTAGTGGGTAAAGTGGGCAGATGTGCACTGCCCTTTGGGACAGGAAAGGGAAGAGCCTTATGGATTTCCTGGAAACCAGACATACCATCAACTCTCACCACGACATCACAATGCTGACTAAGCTCCAACTTCCAGAATCAGGCCAGAGAAGAAGACAAACTTTTTTTTGCAAAGCAGGAGAAATATTTGTTGTACACTGCAAGCGGTCCTATCCCTAAGCCTCAGATGCAGGGTTCTGCAATTAAAACTTCAGTGGTCTGCAGGTAGTGTGAGTCTGGAACGGCCCAGCACGACTCCAAGGGAAACGTGCAAGGAGATTTGACTGGAAGAAGAGACAGGGCATGAGGGAAACTTGAAAGTTTACATGCATATATCCCAACACGAAGAAAAAGAGGATTTAGAGCACGAAGTCCAGGTACTCAAACTCTAGAAAATGCTTGCACAAACCCAGCTTCTCCCTTATCTTCACATGTTCATAGCATATAATTTCTAGGCACATTTATTCGGTCCCAGTAGCACATAGGATGTGAAAATTTGTGGATAAATCATGACTAAGTAGAGCACAAGTCTCTTCAGGTGAAGATTTATAATTAAAGAGGTGGGAAAGGACTTCTGGAGGAGAAAGAGCAGTTTCCTGGGAACTGTCTGAACACTGCTCAGGAACACAAGATGTGAGACAAGCTTTTGCCACTAGATCCCTGTGTAAAACCGGGTGAGTCACTTACCCAATTTCTTGTTTTCTGCATATTTAACATGAAATTTGGGTTAGTTTTGAGGCATAGGTAAGCCCTTAGAGCCATGAGGTTTTCCTTCCTTCTTGTCCTTTCTCAGTTACAGAGGAAAGAAATTCATTGATGTCTGAGGTCCTCCCATACCGTGGTGATAAGTCTCTTACAAAAATCTGATGGAAACACATAGCTCCAGCTTGACAACAGTGCTTACACAGCAAACTGCAAACAAGGCAAGGGGCCATGTACCCAACAAAATAGCAGCCAGCCACTGCAGAAGCCAGCTTTGTGTTTTCTGTACACTCGAGCAGACAAGAATGAGTAAAAGCAATGTAAAACCTCCCTTCCTTGCAATGTCTGCAGTAAATCTGACTTTGGTGAGAAGCCTGGAGCTCTAGGCTCCTGACTTGCTTTGTTGACAGGCCCTTTCTTCTCCCACTCCCTTATTTGTGTACCTGGATCCATCATTTCTGCTTTGTCCAACCACTCTGGAGCAGGGATGGCACAGGGTATGGCTTACATTGATGTAGATATGAGTGCAACAGCCAAAGCAAGTTCTGGGACTATTCTAATGCATATACTAAATGACTGAAATAATGTAAACACGTACACAAACTTTGTTCCAGTCTTCTCTCTTGCTTGTGCAGTTTCCTCTTTGCCTACCCTTTTCCCTCTCTGCTTTAATGAGGCTGCAGCTCTGCAATACTTTAACTCAGTTTATCTCAGTGCTCTGGCTTGCAGCCAGCCCCAAAATGCCTTCTGATGGGAGAACTGGCAGGGTGTGGGCCTGCAGTGTGGGGCGGGTCAGGGTAGCTCACTGTACTTCTTCCAGGCAGCTAGCGGTGATCTCCTGGGCTCCTCACATAACACCTTGCAACACTCTTTCCTCCCATGCTCCCAAAATCCCCAGAGCTCCCTCTAAACAAAACTCCAGACAAGCAGCCAGGGAGGCTTTTCAAGGGCTGTGCATGATCTGAAGTGGAAACGACAATTTGTCTGCGTTTCCCAGGGGATCAGGGCGTGAGAGATTTCACATTAAAGAGGAGGGCAAGCTAAGGCACATTAACAAGAAACCGCCTTTCCCTTCCAGATTATCAGCAATAAACTGTCCCCTTGCTGCCCACCTGCTTGGACATGCTTCCCTGAGTGAAGTTGGCTATGCTGACTTTGGGAAGCCATGTTGCTGAAAAGCCCTGTGCTGTGTTTCGGCACCACTGAGAGCTGTGATGGTGTAGAGTGGCTCTATTCTTACCCAGTCCCCAACTTTGGGATGGATTCTCAGAAGTACCTATCGGCTGTGATTTAAAAACCAGCAGCCTATATTTTCTTTAAAATTCCCCTCGGCACTTATTGTAAACCCTCAAGTTTCTAAATACATTTGAAAATATTGGCCCAGAGGTGTTTAAACAACAGCACCCCATACCTTGGGTAGCTCCCACGCATTTCGCAGAGTGACCCTTGCCAGCTCCCAAAAGCTCTGCAATGCTTTGCCCAGGCTCAGATTTTTAAGGAAATAAAACAGCAGCTGAGAACATCAGTTACAGCAAGGATTGTTTTGGCAACACACAAAACTCTGGATTAGGTCATGCGCAAATGGCATATGTGCAATTATGCTTTAGTTACAGGCTGAAATGTGGGTATCTCACACAAAAAGGACTTTTTATTTTTGGACTAAGTATTTTAAGAGGTTTCTCAGTTGAAACGGGAGAAGAGGGAGACAATGTGAAGGGGTTATCATCACATAATGAAGTGGTCATCCTGTCATGACACATGTCCCTCGTGAGAGGCTGGTGAGGAGCGGGGGAATATGGTAAGGAATTTCTCCACATCCCCAGACACAGGCAGTGTGCACACTAGCTTGTGCCTCAGGCAACAGCAGGACCCCGCTGTGTGTGCTGTTCCTCCCAGAGGTGCTATTAAAGCAGCCTCTCTTACTAGGAAAACCTGTGGCTTTAAGCCAGCAGAGAAGCTGGCAATGTAAGTCAGGAGAGAGGAGTAGGATCCCTTTGCATGAGCAAGGAAGGACTTTTGCTTTCTTCTCCCTGAACAGCAAGGTTGACCTTGCACAATGTGTTGCAATGAGGTTTTGTGCTGCTTTCCTTTTTTTTTTCCAGATTTTCTTATACAGTGGCAAGGTCCAGATTACACACAGTTTACAGGAAGATCCATCATATGGATGGTCACGCAGTCAGGCCTATTGACTCACTGCTGCTCCTCTTGTGAGCGATGCCTACGTGCTGTAGATGTCCTTGCCTCAATTTCTGTGGCTGGCCAAAGCCCTGCCAGGAGTGATGGGCTGTAGAACCAGCAAGGTGGGTAGGTCTTCCCCCCCACTGCCCTCTAGGTGTTCATTATGGGGAGGCTGCAGCTGGTGCAGGCCTCAAGCTGGCCTCCAGCCATCACCACAGCCTTAGTGAAATCATTGCCTCAGCAGGGTGGAAATAGAGTGGATGGTGGTGAAGCACAGAAAACTGGGAGATTTGATTCCAAGAATAATTTCCTTTTATTCCTTTTTCTCTCTTTTTAACAGAAGTATATTAATGGCAAATATCCATGAAGCTATTGTAGCAGATATGAGCCAAATATACAGCAGAAATCTGCGTCACAAAACTATTTCTAGCAAGCGTTGCTTCTGTCTTTCCTTTCATTAAAGGTATCCACCAATGTCCCTGCCTGCCTTTGAGCCATTCATGTGGGGACTCTGTTCTTCAACGCAGGGCACAGTGATGTATAGTGGGGCACAAGATCAGGCCCCTAGGAAGTGCTGGGTTACAGGAAGAGAGCAGGGAACAAGGGTATAGTTTCAAATCCTGTGGGGGCTGCTGCATGGAAAATGCGTCTCATTCAGTCCTGATGGGAAAGGGACAAAGGAATTGAGTTGTTACATAAAAAAGTGAAAGTGAGAGAAGTGTTGTGTGAAATCAGGACTATGTCACAGCACCTCCTTAGGATGAACTTTCCATTTCATTTTTTGGTTATCTGTTTTTTGGCCACACAGGTTGCAATGATGTATGGCCATAGCAGTGTCACTACCTCTCCTGCTGAGGGGAGCTGGTCTCCATCCCCACAGGCTTACAACCCTGCCCACTTGGGTGCTACCTGCCTCAGTGGTCCTGTGCAGACCCAGGATTCTTGGGAAGCACCGCTGACCTCCAGGGATCCCGCACAGACAGCAAGTCCCACTGTGAGGACCACATGTAGAAGAGACCTGAACAGATATAGGGTCAAGTGACTCAGAGAGAAGAGCAGCTTAGCAAGTGTCTAACTTAGTAAGGGGACACAAATCTTCTGTTGGGACAATGAAAGCTCTTTTTTCCTTACGGCTTCACACAAAATACCACTGAAACTTCACAGAATCAAATTACAGTCTAGCTTTTCACAGCTCCTGTTCTGAGCAACACCCTGCCATGCACAGTCTTCCCTCCTGCTGGTCATCACACACTACCTGCATCCGCCCACTTCTCATCAAGATTCCCCTCAGCTGCTCTCTGAGAGCTGTGCCTGGCTGCAGACCAGTTCAGAATCATTAGGAGGACATGGTACTGCAGCCCAGGCCAACCATCTCTGAGCAAGGACTTAGGAGCATGCAGCCAACTGATTCCTGCCAGAAAAACAGCCTCAAGACTTGGAAGGCTCTCAAGCATCAGGCAGCTGGCCTGAAAATACTGTGTTTGGGTGACTAAATGGGGACACGGGGATAAGGAACATGCCAGTTCCCACCAGCTTTGCTTATTTCAATTTTTGCCACACAGCCATCTCTTCCCAAGCCATAAATAACACTGGAGTATGAGCACTGGGGTTTGGAACTCACCTCTCTTCTTTTAGAGGTCTGAGGTTTAGTCATGCCAGCCTTAGCTACTCCACATGGGCTCCATGAACAGCCAGGAAAGAATGGTAGGCACTGGCTTCTGGAAATCAGTATATGTCACCCATTTTGACAGCCTGGTGACGCTGATTGAGTTGATAAAAGAAAGCTTGAAAGTCAGGACAAGACAGGGTTTCTGCAGGTAGAGGAAAATCAAATGTGGGCTGTGTCTCTGAGGCCTTCACTCAGTTTGTCACAAGCAGCATCATGCAAACTTAAGTAGTGACGTACTAAGTCCTGTGTATTTCACTCTCTTCTCTATGTCCTCCAAAAGAAGCAAGAACAATAAAATGTCTGCAAATTCAATTGTCATTATAAAGAAAAGAGGCTCTCTGTTGTTCTGCTCTCTAGAAATAACAAGGACACTTGCTGGGTTAGTGACAGCTTCAAATGCTTTTTGTTCACCTTGGGAAAATGGCATCACACAGCAAACAAGAGAGCAACCTTTGTGAGTACAGCACTGCAATTGCAGCTACATTGGCATGCATGGGAGAAAAAAAGTCATCAGTAAGTCTACTTAGGGGCAGAAAAGAAAATCCAGGCCAATTAGCTTCTAAAGTAACTCAGAAAACCTGGCAGCTACCCCAGAGAAGTCAGAAGAAACACCAGACTATGAGGGATCAGCCTCAAGAAACACAAGCCAGAATGAAAATCTTCTCAATCCTTCTCTAAATAAGAACTTGGGAACAGAGTTAATCTGAATAATATGGATCTAATGTAATAATATTGAAACTCCTGTCTATAGCCGGAGAGGATTGGCTGTGCAGGTGCCTGGGGAGGAGCTGCCACAAGCCTGCAGCCACAAGGCAGAGCACGGACTGGCTCCTAGCCTGCCCAGCACCAAGCTGCTCCTGGGAAGATCTGGCTTAGGAAGTGGAGATAAGAAAATAAAGGCTATGAGTACACAGGTAGAACAATTTCTTGTCACACAGCAGGTAGCAAGGCTGCAAAATCTGCCACTTAATGCTCTTCTTTGTCTTTGGACTCACTGTACAGTCAAGTCTGACTATATCAAGTTCTGCCCTCCCTGTACTGCCATTGAGTATAGGCAGCTGAAAAGACTTTCCTAGTGGTGATACAGTCTTTCTTCCTCTTTGCCACACATCTCTCACTGGAAGCTTCCCTCTCCTGCACCCTCCCTGAGGTCCGGTGGCATGGGGTACCTGAGTGTCTCACTGCAATAACAGGAGCAGGAGGTGCCAGGTCTCATGGGGCTGCATGGAAGTAACCTGTATTTCAGATACTTCTCCTTCAAGCTCTTCCATGAGGGGCCCAAGTGCAGCGCAGCTATAGGGTGACTTTCCAGGGAAAAAATGATTTTTACTCAGAAAAGTTGGAAGAAGGGAAACCAAGAAAGGAAGAGCTGATCGGTGGACAAAGTCAGTGAAAAAGAACAGCAAGAGGTTTGCAAAGCAGATGCAAAACCTTGATCCTGTGCTGCCATACCCTGACATAAGTCACAGATACCTGAAGGCTGCTATAATTTACTGCAGGTTGCCAATGATCCCATGAACAACTGCAGCAGCTACTACTACAAAAGGAAACTTTGTGAGTAGTATCTCCACTGTAAGGGAGAGCAATGTCTTCTGCATGGCATTTTGGGAACCAGTGTGGTATTTTGCCATGACTGCACTGCTAATGATGGACTCTGTCTGGAAAATACTGGCTGGCATCAGTCCCTGGCTGTTACATCACTGTAATAGCTCTCACGCTCTCAGGATGCTGCAGCATCCAGCAGGCAGCGCGGCACTTCACACCACTCACCTCAGCACGTCAGCACAATTGGCATAAGGAGATATGACTCAGAGTGAAATTGAGGTGTTCGCCTTGGGGAATCTGCAAAGAAAAAGAAAATTAGAATGCTTTTAACACTGTAAATGAAAGGTGTGCTTACCACAACAGAGCTGAGGGTATAGGTTGGGTGTAGGAGTTTCCTAGGGGGAAGGATGGTGGGATAAGCATGGCATTTGCAGGGACAGGTGCAGCATCTCCACACCAGCCCCACAGAAGGCAAAGGCATTGGGCTGCCTCTGACTTGCAGTGTGCCTCTCCTGTCGCAAGAACAAAAGGGCAAACAGCACCAATTGCTTCTGGGGCAGAGTGGTCATTTACAAATGGCTTCAGAGAGAGTGACTTGGCAAAGCTGTAAAATTTTTCAGGATGACAGGATACTAAGGATCTCAGAGCTGAAGCCTCACTTGCTGTAAAGATATTCACCTCTGGCCTTGCTGGTCAGTGCCTCCAGCTCTGGGTCTCATCAGCTCCTTCAAACAAGGCAGGCATCCCCTGCAGAGTCCCTGACAGTCACATTCTCCTCCTTGCTGATGCAGAGGTTAAACACAGAGAACTGTCCCTCCTACCTGCTGAACAAGTGCTTTGTGCCTTCCATTCCCCAAGGACTTTCTCTTATGAAACATATGAACCCATATGAACACAAAGATCTGCTGTGCCTTCCAAGGAAGAGTGACAAGAGGTGCCTAGTAGGTCCCTGAGTCAGGAAACTTGCTTCAGAGGAGAGACAGGCAAGTAAAGAATGAGTGACAGCCTGGCCATTGGGTTCAAGGAGGAGAGGTCCCTCTAGACCTTGCTTCAAAGAAACAGCTCAGAAAACACCAGAGGGGAGAGGGAGAAGTAACCTTGAAGGTGCCTGGTGCCTCTGCAGAGGAAGGAAGGACAGAGAAGAAGGACTTAGGGAAGAACTTGGGATGAGCTGAGCGTATTTCACACTGGTAACACTGCATTGCTACATTTGAAATGTTCACATCTTCGTGAGTGTTAGTAAGCTCCATACCTTTCAGGTGAGCTAATTAATGCAGCTTCTTTATGGCTGAAAATATGAGGTTGTGAATAGGTTCCTTGTAGGTAGTGGGGAAGGTGGTTAGCAGAGCTACCCGCATTGGTTCCCAGAGTAAGGAGACAGCAGCACTTGTGTGGTGACACCGCACTGGAGCAGTAAGTGCCGCTGCTATGCCACCCCTCTGAGTTTCAGTGCTCCCCAGCCCTAGGGTTGCTGGCTGCAGAGGGATGCTGATGTTATATCTCTGCACACTTCACATATTTTTGTTCAGTTTCATCTCATTGATGGTAAATTGAGGTCCCTTTGACATCTGAGAAAAGCTGAGGGTTCATACAGATTCTGAGAGGAGGAAAAAACATTAGGCTGAAGAAGGACAGGTGATTGAAATTCTGAAGAAAAACAATAACAGTTTTACTGCAGCTGACATTCCGCTTGGAAAGATAGTAAGAATATTTGTTATTTTCTGTTCCAGAATGGTCATGTCCTGGTTTATTGATGTTATCTTGAAATGACAGAAAAAAAGTGTATTAATCTACTTGAAATGAGAATCTGAGCTTTAAGAACAGCAGTTGACACCTTCTAAGGGACAGAGTGATAAGAATTGACCATGTTTCATAACTCATAGAAGTCAGTTTCTGTAAGAAACTCAGAGACTCAGCTGCCCCACTGCTACCACCTCCTTCAGTTTCTCCCCATCTGTTGTATACTCCAGCCCTCTATATCTGTCTGCTGAGCTTGTCCAGAGAGCCACAAAGATGACTTTGGGCTGATCATCTCCTTAGGAGAAAAGGCTGAACGAGCTGAGGCTGTTAACCCTGGAGAGGAGAAGACTAAAGGGGGATCTTCTCAACATTTACAAATAAAAAATCCTGGCTGTTGATGAAGATACTAAACAGTGTCTACTCCAATATTAAATCTTGCAGACAACCACTCATTACAAAAGGTGCCATTTGGTCTTTGAACTGTTGACCCTTTCACCCTGATGATCCAACCAGAAGAAGCTGTCCAGATGCTCTTCGCTCCTCTCTTTCACTTTCTGTTTTCCTCCCTGTGTATTCTTTTATCTGATTAATATTACATGCGAAGATCAGGAAAATGCATGACAGAATGCACATATGTATCCCAGCATCACACTTTTTCCTTTAAAGTAACATCTCTGTTCATATGTCTGGCAGCACTGCCTGTGTAATTCCCTCCTGGTTGATTAAAACTATCAGCAGGAAATAGTAAAGTTTCCTGAGAAATAAAGCATGACAGTTGTCTCAGCAGGCACCAGACTTCCACACAATGCACATACACTATTCTGAAAGACAAAAAGAGCTGATTATTAGTTCTTATCAACTTATTTACATTAATACATACAGAGATCCCACTCAAGAGATTCAAAGAATGGCATTGTTGAATATCAGTGGTCTGAAGGCAGCAGAAAACTAGCTTCCCTCAAGTTTGACACTCAGGGACTGTCTAAAGCTCTCAGCTCTGCACCATGCTGATTCCCACACACTCATTGGTGACATTAATGCTTCACTACCATGATGATGTGGGGCAGAGCTGAGCAGAGAGAATATGAGAGCAAAGGTGCAAATTCGTGCTAACTGGGATGCAAGCACTCACCAGATGGTACAGAGGCACTGATTTTTCCCCTGCTTGTCTGCTGTGTCAATGTATGCAGTCTGTTTGCACAAGGCCTATCTTGCTGAGCATACCAATGGAACTGATGGCCATCCAGCCTGCCAGCTGTTGGACATGCATCAGCTTGAGCTGATGCTGTACCTCTGACTCCTGTCAGCAAAAAGTGACAAAGACGGCATGTAAAATCCGAAGGTATAACAGGGAGAAGGAAACATCACCAGGTATATCCTCTATGTGTACACAAGCTCTTTACCACATATACTGTGCTCATGCTTATGAACTGTAAAGCATTGAGGTAGTAAGCACAGCCATTTTACGCTGCTTTCTACAAACTTCTCACCTGATTTACACCAGGTTGAAATTAAAGCGTAAAGAAACATTTTCAGTACACACTGGGCTCTGAACCAATTCTAAGCTAGTGAAGACCCCTTATTCCAGCTCTATTACCCGGTGCATACAAAGAGAGATGCAAAACAGGGCTGACAGCCTCCGCAATATGGACCAGTGAATGCTTTGCAGTCAGAGGGGCCAAGCACAGCTGTACCCTCAGCTGTCTGAGGCAGCCCACTGGGAAGTCCAAGTGCTCATATCTGCAGAAAATACATGAGGGTAGACAAGGAAATCAATGTAGGCATCAGCATGTTGTACAGCTGCCACAGTTCCAACCTCAGCCAGCTCAGACATACAAGCCATCCCACTAAACACACTCAGCCTGAGAGCTGCCCTGAGAGAGAGGCATATAATTAATGAATTACTCAATAAAAGTAGGCACTTGCTTATTGATTGTTGGTCACCAGACATCATATGGAGCTATATTTACCTAACACTACTAGAAACATACTGCTGGAAAAACCTATCCCCAGCCTCTCTCTGTTTGCCATTGGGTTGGCTGCTGGCCTCAGCAGAGACACCATCAGGCTCAAGGATTACTGCATACCTGCAGCACCAGCTGCTTTTTCTCTTGGATATTGCTGCTGAACCATCTAGACCTTTGCTTTGTGGAAATGCTTCATTTGCACATAGATCTGTTTTTCCTTAGTCAGGCTGGATGACTTGCAAGCTTTCTAGAGCACAAAGTAGTGCACAGCCCTTTTTTTCTCTTGCTGCCATTGGTAAAGGGATGCCAGATCTCCATCCCTTTCCACAGTCAGGAGCTTACCAAAGTGGAGCTGATAGTTCCTCTGTCCAACATTCCCATTTCCTTCTGTACAGAGGATCAGCCCCATGACCAATGAGTCTGAGGGCTTCTTAGAAGACAACAAAGACCTTGTTACTTCTGCATCTAGGTGCCTCACAACTGAGGCTGCAGAAATTAAATAATTAAGTCTTTCCCATGGACTTTGCCTTCAAGGATGTTGTAATGTTCCTTAATAAGTTTTAATTTGGATAGGAACAACATGCTCCTGAATGTAATTCTTCTAATGCTCTAATGCTTTCATCCAACTATAATACTAAGGAAAGTGAGTAATATTGGCAAAATAAAGCACTAATTCAAAGTGTTTAGTGTAAGAGGGATCTAAATTGAGTTTTTGAACTTATTGTTCACTAAATATAGCTAGGACCAAAAGGAAGTTGCTGGCTCGCTCCCAGGAAGCCAGGCCAGCATCTGGGCTTCTGAGATTTGCTTTCCCTTTATCAAACCCTTGAGTGCACAGGAATTTGTTGGCTCTTTCCAGAGCAAAAATGGCAACTGTCTGCACTCAGTGTTTTCCAATGAGTTTATCGTGCCCACATTAGCATTTTTAATATGTGACTTGACGTTTTTTTTCATGACATTTCTTGTGCATCATCAAGCAGAGTTAATTACGTTATTTATGTTATAAACCCAGCCTGAGTTTTCAGTGTGTATTACATGGACGTGGTACACATGATTTCTCCAGTAATTAAAAATGTGAATGGGGCATACCTGCATTTGTAATGCTTGGAGTACCTCTGTTCTCTTTGCCTGCCCTGTAGCACATAAATGTGTCTCATCATACCATACATTAAGAGTTCTTCCATTCGTAGAATCACAGAGTATTCTGAGTTGGAGGGGAACTCAACTCCTGGCTCCACACAGCACCACTCAAAATTCAAGATTTATGTCTCAGAGTATTGTTGAAACACTTCTTGAACTCCAACAGTTTGGGGCCGTGACCATTGCCCTGGGGAGCCTATTTGAATGTGCTCATGCAAATTTGGAAAAGGAATGTCAATTTGCCATATTATTGAGGCTGTAGGTACATACATCAAATCAATTGGTCATTGAGCATGAGTCAAGAAAAATTGTTTGGCCCTGTTTGATACTGGAGGCATGGTGTTTGCTGTACTCCTGTCAGGCTCGGTCATTCATGAATCATTGTTTTTCCCTAAGGAGAGCTAGCTCTGGCTGGTCTGCTTTGTATGGGAACACAGGCTTAGGAAAGATGACCTGCTCCTGCTGAGAATGCAGCTATCCCTATGGAGATAGAGGCAGTGCAGGAAATTCCTGCACTGAAGGAATGAAGGAAATTCCAAGTTCACCAGGGGTTAAGGAGAGATTAAGGCAGAACTGAGGGTGTTCCTGTGCCTAGAACTCTCTTTTCAGCATCACCCCATTTCCTATAACTTCCCTGCTTACCCCCCTCTAACAAAGAGATGATTGAGAAGAGCCTGTACAAGCAAACAGTTGAAGCTTCCTAGGTGAGTAATCCTGACATACAGGGAAAGACCTAGGCCCTGGGGCCTGGCCAGCATGTGAAGCAGTGCCAGGGTACAAGGGTGTAGTACAAGGGTGAAGGATGAATACTCCTACATGTACTAAGCTGCATGATAAATTGTACCTGCAAGGGATTCACAGTGATACAGATATTATCCCACTGGTATCACTTCAGGTATTGCATATGAAGCAATACCTACTTGGGAAGAGAAACTATTATTTTTTGAGGTTACTTTTATTGTTTCATCTACCTTACCATACTTCATACCATTAAGAAATGTAGAAGGAAATTCTTAATGTTGTACCACATAAAATTGTAGAATCCTTAGAATCAGAAAAGTCCTTAAAGATCATCTAGTCTAATTCTTCTGCAATGAACAGGGACATGCACATCTTGATCAGGTTGCCGAGGGTCTGATCCAGGTTGAAAGTTGTCATGGACAGGGCATCCACTACAACTCTGGGCAACCTGTTCTAGTGCCTCACCACCCTCACTGTAAAACACTTTTTCCTTATATCCAAACTAAATCTACCCTCTTTAAGCTGGAAACCATTTTCCCCTGTTCTATCACCAGAGACCCTGCTAAAGAGTCAATTCCCTTCTTTCCCGTAGCTCCCTTTTAGATAATGAAAGGCTGCTATCAGGTCACCTCAGAGCCTTCTCTTCTGCAGGCTGAACAGCCCCAGCTCTCTCAGCCTGTAGGAGAGGTGCTCCATCCCTTGGATCACTTTTATGGCCCTCCTCTGGATGCACTCCAACATGTCTGTGTCTTTCCTGTACTGAGGACTCCACATCTGGACACAGTACACCAGGTGAGGTCTCACCGATGCAGAGCAGTGGGGCAGGATTACCTCCCTTTCCCTGCTGGCCATACTTCTTTTGATGCAGCCCAGGATATGGTTGACTTTCTGGGCTTCAAGGGCACATTGCTGGCTCATGTTCAGCTTCCCATCCACCAGTATCCCCATGTCTTTTTCATCAGGGCTACACTCAATCTACCGTGTGTAGATTGAGTAAGTCAGTAAAAATTAAAACAAAACACAGGGTCTGTCTTTAGCTGTATTAGTTGTGCCATCTTCTACCTGGCCATCCCCTGCTCTTTGGAAGACAAATGTCCATGTGTGACTAGACATCAATGTGCCCATATCTCCAGCAGGGCAGAAAAAAATTCTAAGATGCTCATACTATCATCAAGTTGCCTGGAACGCACGGGGAATGCTGGTGGGCTCAGCTCTCCCTCAGTTTTTCATCATTTCTATACCTGCACCTCACAATGCCCTCTTTTAGTTATTATTTTGGATATTGGCCTTGTAGAAGGCTAATGAAGGAAAATAACACCCACAGTTTATAAATAAGTCCACTCACTTTATAAGTTGGCTAATTCTAAAACAGATTTTATGTAGGTGAAGATAAGGTATGTCTTCACATCAAGATCTGTCCATGTGCCAAATTCTGCAAATGGCAATTCTAGGGGAAAAAAAAAAAAAAACTAAAAAAATCTCTTGTACTGGAAAGCATGCAGCAGTTCAAGTATATAGGAAGAAAGCAGCAACACCCAGGCTCCCCACTCTTTAAAAAGCAAACGTAGGAATGGGGAAAACATCACACAAAGCACTTGCTTTAATTTGGTTTTTGTGTGTCCAGTATTAGGTAGAAATACGGTATGAAAATCTGTCCATGAAAAGTTACTTGGATTTTAATTGTAAATAAATGCAAGTAAAACTAGCAAATATGTTGTCTTTGCTGGAACACAGACATTATTCCAGGGCATTATTGCAGGGACTTGAATCTTTTATTGCAGCCCACTGCCTTTTTCCAATAGTCTCATCTTTAGTTACCTCCATAGCTATTGATGAGTTCCAAGTTGCACACACCCCAATATGCAGGACTCCCACATGGGTTGTGGCGAAACCATCATCTGCTCTACAACACTTCTGTCATCATCACAGTGTTGGCCAAGGGCAGAATTCACAGCGTTGAACTAGAAAACTAGAATGAAGATTTTCAGGATGGCAGTGAAAAGGATTAAAAAAAATCAACCCAAACTACTTCTTGTGATCCATAACTACTTTTAGTGAGGATTCCTACAATGTTTCTGTGACAGATGCACCTTTCTGCAAATCTTCTACCAGCATACGAATACACACACTTTAGGATACTCAACGGCATGCTGTATTTTCTGTAGTTGTCAGATTGCTTTGACGATTACAGCAAGAAACTTTACTAATATATTATTAATGCCGTTATTCAAGCCATTCCTTCATTAGAAGTTATGAAATATGGATTATGAATAGAATCTGAATAAGAACATATTTCCTTTGTTGTGTTAATGGCCTGGCTGAGGTCCACAAAAACAGGCTTGTGTGTACAGCTGATTGTCTTGTTTCAAACCTCTGGATACTTTATCTACACAGGCTAGAAAGAGGGCACTCTGCATAGATTTGTTTAGTTGTGCTAACTAAACCAGGACAATAGCATTATTTGAAAACTTTTTAATTGAGGTATTCTTATAAAAACAATTTCATAATTGACACTTGGAAGATATTTCTTTTAGTAATAGACAATGTGAGATACGTCTTTTTTTTTCTTTAGGATAAGAGAATAATGGCTTCAAATTGTACCAGGAATGGAGAGAAAGGGTTCAAGTGTGATATCAGGAAAAACTTCTCAAAAAAAGATGTTGGGCACTGGCACAGGCTGTCCAGGGAGGTGGTGGAGTCACTGTCCCTGGAGGTGCTCAAGAAATGTGTGGATATGGTACTAAGGAACATGGTTTAGTGGGGAACATCGGTGGTAGGTGTATGATAGAACTAGATGATCTTAGAGGTCTTTTTCAACCTTGGAGATTCTATACGACAGAGTATTTCTGATATTTATCAAAGCTTACTTCAGTATCAAGAGATGATTCAGTAAAGTTACAATATCACATAAATTAACCAGATACTCTAATGCTTTTTAATTTCTGTGATGTCGATGCTTGCCCAAGCAATGAAAGCAGTTAAACCGTGAGCTAAAGAGATGGGTAAATAATCTAAAGGCTGACCATTAAATCTCATCAGGACATACATACTACCTCTCTTTAGGAAAACTGATGGAAATGGATTTTTTTTTTCTGATTCACAGCATTTTGGCCTGGTTTGAATAGCACAGCAGTGTGAATATTTTCAGTTTTTCCATCTCTGATTGTAGCGACCTTGCATTTTAGCTTCTTAGCTGATCAGCATTCAGGAATGTAATTGCATTTTTTCACACTCCAAGCTCTTAGCATTCTGAAAAAAGACCGTCACAAACTACTTTTCCCCAGTAGGCAGATGGGCAAACTATATAGCTGAGTCTGAAGAAATACTCAGCCGCCTGAGAACAGTGAGCACATAAGGTGGCCAAAATAACAGCCCTTCAGACTTCAAAAATTTCCAGGAGGCACTGAGACAGTTTCCTGAAATCAGGCCTCTTCACTCACCAGTTACTTCAATGAACCTTGGGTATTTGCTTTAGTCCTGGCAATTTGCTTCAGAATAACTTCTTGTGAGCTCATTACATTCAGATGGATTAGTAAATTAAGCTTCCCCGATGACCTCTTCTGAAACATCTGATGTTCACCTCTATTCATGCACTTACTACAAACCATCACAAGCTTTTTTGATCAGAGCCTTCAGTTTCCCGATACTATGCAAATTTAGGCTCGTATTAATCACCAGCCTTCACTTCTGTTTTGTTTCACTGACATGGATTTGGAGCTTGTGGGAGACTTCCCTCTGACAGCTCTGGCACAGAAGCACTGTGTGCAGTCACACAGGACACCTGGAGCCAGAGTGTGTGATGCAGTGTTTGTATTTCATGTCTGGACTGGACTGAGCATATTCAGGTTGAGGATCCTGTCTTTAACTCAGCCTTTTGCCACCCTTTCAAGACTGACAACAAAGTGTCCACGAGCATCAGCTGTGATATTAATACCTTTTAGAAATGCTTCTAAGTACCTAATTGAAGTATGACAGCATACTGCTGCACCACATCAAAGCTACTCAAAACCTGCTGCTCTCTTCACTTCATGCAGGCCAGGGAGGAGCATAGGGAGTGGGGTGGGAAGGAGGAGGCAGGAGTGCTATTGTAAGCATGTGAGGTACAACCAAACCTCTGAATCCTCTTTCCCTCTCCTTTACTTTATTCCTAAGCCAGAAGTAGTTACTGTCATTCTGAGAATAACATTAAGTCATCAAAAGTGTTGTGCCTGCCAAATGACTCACCAGAGATGAGGTTCTTTTGAGTGGTGCTGCTCCAGAGCCATTGCCTCTCAAAGCACAATGCTGACACCAAACCAGGTAACCAAATAGGAGAACTAGTTCCCAAGGAATTGCAGACTGTGGGATCTGGCATCTTGCTCTGCTTTTGCATGGCGTTTAAATCAGTCATAATGCATGCCTATGAGTGACCTTACACCCAGGCTCACCCAGAATGGAGACATTCCACCTTGGCTCCTTAGAGGAGCAGACACAAACCCTTGGGCCATAGAAGTGCAAACGACTTGACGAATTCTCCCACATTCTGAGTTTTCAAAAGACATAAATACAGCCCTACAATTTCATTTTGGGTTTGGCCGAAACCCATACGTTCAAGGAAGGCACACCTGGAAGTAAGGTTCCAAGAGAGAGGAGGCTGGTAGAAGCAAACGTGGATTAGACCTTTCTCCCAACACAGATGTGATTTGCTGTGTCAAGAATGCTGCTTCACCTGTCTCACGCTGTCTGCTGCCTGCCCTGCTCTTCTTACAGGATCCTGGGCTGGAGCTAGCACAGGCAAGTAAAACTGCCCAGGCCTACTGTGGATGAGAAGCTTTCTTCAAGGGGGGAATCCTGCCCAGGAATCTGGTAGCTCTGTAAATCACAAGACTAATGTACCTTGTAAATTTGATTAGAATCAGCCACGCAGGAGACTCCAATAGCTGAACTTACCATGCATTATAAATAGGAGTAGTTGCTTTGTACAACCTGAAATAACCGAGGCAACAGGATGTCCCTTACATTGCAGCTATAGCGACCTTCTCCAAGCACCTGGAGGAAGCATGTGCTGCAATAATATTATATATTTTATGATCAGTGCTTAGGCTTCAAAGACAAGTTCACCTTTTTTCTTGGCTACTCTCGGGTGAAATTGAGTTTGTTTCTCGCTTCCTGTTCTATAAAGAAGAAAGCTTTATGCATTGTTCATCTTTTATCAACATCAAAGAGAAATAAACAGATTTAAATTTAACATTTCCCTGGCTCCAACTCTTATCAAAATGCTATTGAGCCTGCTATCAGGCTGAGGTTTAATGACATGCTTAGACGTACGGAAACACCCAAATCTCAAGGCTTCTCTGGGGTCAAGAGAGAGCCCTATGCACCAGGCTTGGAATGGGCTGTCAGCAGAATGTGTGGAGGGGATGGCAGTGATTCTGCCTTCCAGGTGGGCCTCCCCATCTGCTCAGCTTATTACGATGTCCTCTACCAGCATGAAAAGCCTGATTCTGCACAAACATAGAAAACACAGACAGCACGTATTTAGACACAAACACCCCCATCCAGCCTTCTCCAGATGTCTGTTGCTTGAGGAAGCAGAAATCAGCTGCTGAGGAAGCAGATATATCTCCAGAAACAAATCAGATTTCTGTCATCAATAGGTTGTATCTGCCTTCCTGCACAGTGACACTGCCTGGGGCTGTCCATGGTGGTCTCAGGTTGGGCACTCCTGGGAGCTGAGACAGATGGCTCCACATGGGATGAGAAGATCCATGGGACCCGCAGTAGATGGGAAAACATCAGCCCTGTGCTCCAGGAGAATATCTGTACAGGGCCACTCTTTCCCACACTCTCCGTGGCCTCCCTGCTGAAGCTGCCCTCACCTCCCCCAGACCTGCTCTTTCTCTTTTGCAAAGAGCTCCTTGAACTTCCCATGCTTTTTCAGCTATTGTAGGCACCTGAAATGATGATATCAATGGTCTACAGCGCAAGCATCCAGGTCACTCACTACAGTACTTCAGTAGTAGGAAATAATCATTCACACCTGGAAAATATCAATCCTCTCCATTCTTCATGGGAAGATCACAGTCTCACAGTGTTTATAGAGATTCTTCTTCTCTTTTCCCTCACACTTTTCTCCTTTATATGTCCCA
Organism: Tetrao urogallus; assembly: GCF_951394365.1. Taxonomy (NCBI): domain Eukaryota; kingdom Metazoa; phylum Chordata; class Aves; order Galliformes; family Phasianidae; genus Tetrao; species Tetrao urogallus. The sequence goes on along the minus strand of NC_136814.1, from coordinate 38,576,737 downwards.
AATATGCAGCTTTTGCTCACCCATCAATAGCACATGTTCTTTGCAGACACGGGTGGGAGCCACAGATTGAATGGTGTTTTTCGATGCTACATAGTTTTCCTTTAAGATTAAAGTAACCCATACTCCCTGGTAGACACTCTGGCCTTCACAAAATACCCTTTTGTGTCTTTAGTCTGTGGCCTAAGAACGGAGTTACAAATCATTACCAAGCACAACACCAGTTCAGCAAAAACAGATGAACATTCTACAGCTAGTGAAATGAAGGCAAAGTGTGTTTGCCTAATAGAATGTCCAGAGGACATGTAATGATGACTTTGTGCTGATGAATCAAGTATCACTGCCTGTTTGTGGCTTTGACTAGTTGTCAGCTTGGCACATCCCTCAGGGACTGATGCAATGTATGAAGGATCTTGAAGTCATAGTAGACAGGAGGATACCTAACTCCAATGCACTTAATGGGATCTAAGCAAAGAAATTAGGCAAAGGAGACCACAGAGTTCAAATGCTTCTACTGTAACACGTGCTATGTAGCTTAACAGGACTCCTGTTACTGCCCTAGGGCTGCTCAGGTAGAGCAATTGCAATAGGAGTACATGGGACTCTGTACCCTCCCACAAGATATTAATGGGAGAAGTGGAGATTGTACCTCAATAAACCTGTCTGATCATTCACAGACTCATGGAAAGTAGTGGGGGTTGTTTCTTTTAATCTGCACTCTTCTTTTTCTTCAAGTGTCCCAGTTCCCTCAAGCACAGTCACTTAGTCTGAGACTATCAATGAGCACTTTTCAAGGCTTCAGGAGATGGAGTCACCCTATGAAATCTTGCATTTCTTGAATGTAAAAGACCATTAGAAAGATGGTTAGAAATGATTTAAGAGCATATGTGTTCCATATATGGAAAATTTCCAAATTGGAAAATAATTTTATTAATTTTCTAAAGGACACGAACAATATATAGGCTGGAAGTTAGGAATAGCATGGTTTCCCATTCTGAAAACAGGTCTTCTCTGCTGTCAGACTAGCAGTGTGGTTTTGTTTTCAGTGGGGGAAGCCCAAAATATGGCATTCAGCTTCAGCTGCTTTGGTTTTCTTCCACCGCAATGCCTGAAACAGCCTTTTGGAAAAAGGAAATGAACATTTTCTCAGCAATGATCATAGAAACTTCTGATTTCAGAGACACACCATGACTTTGACTGTCATCTGTGTACAGTGAGGCAAGCAGTAGAATCAGTGAGTCCTCTGCTTACTTTCAAAGCGTAGCAACTTATTCATCTACACATACCTTATAACCTCTCATGCATATGAGCTCAAACAGTTATTTAGACAATCTATGGGGGAAAAGTTTGTGACCGGAAAACTGAAATGTGGTATAATCCTAATAACTCCTCAGTATCTGTATATAGTTCTTATCACAATTTTCTCTCCTCTCACTTGATTTTGCTACTAAATCCCTCACACTTTCTCAAGCTACTTATCCTTGCAGGCTGTAGCTCAGGTTTACTCAGAGTGGCAGATTCTTCCTGATAGCACGCACAATATGAGGGAAATTCCCTGCCTTCAGCAAGTTTTTTAAATGAGGTTATTGATTTCACTTTGCAATCGAATCAAAGTAGATTACCTGACCGAGTGCGATGGGATTTCATCCGTGGGGTGAGGACAAAAGGTGAAGGTTTTTCTGTGGAATATCAGCAGAACAAGCAAGGAAACTCGTAACTCTGCCTTGGAGGTTATCAGAGAAAAAGAAGTAACAGAAACCCCACTTTTATTAGCTTGTTGACTTGCGGTTGTTTAATGTAAGATTTTCTTGAAGACACTCACCTAATACAAGTTACCTTCTTTATGTTGATTATCTGACCTAGGTATCGAGACCTTTAAGTGCATCCTTGCTGCAGATCCGTGGCTGAGGCACTCCATCCTCCCAGAGTTCAGATATCACAAATACATGTGTGCATAGTTGTATAGACAAAGGTCTATTTTCTGGCCATTAACAGTGCTTTGGTCACTCTAAAAGAGAATATGATATTAATTGATGTTAATGGCACCGGCAAACATGTGCTCCATATTGACTCCCAGACAGCTATCCCTGCGGCAAGGAAGCCCAGAGCACGAAGAGGGAAAGGCCAAGATGTTGCTCTTCCAGCTACTCTGGTTCTAAAGAGGCTGGCTCTGTTTCCAAGCATAATTTCCATGACCTTGAAGAACGATCCAAACAACTCCAGTAGCACAATCTAAAGTGTATGCAAAAGATCCAGAGGTGACTCAGTATGGTGCCTAAGAAGCACAAATGTAGCAATGTACCTCCATCTTCCCATTCTTGCTGCCTCCTACAAAATCAGTGGTGCCACTGGGGCAGCTCTGAGCACCACCAGTAACAGAGGGGAGTAGCAGCACAAAGCACAACTCTCCTTGACATTTCTTCTATAGTTGCTATACCTGAACCCCAACTGCCTCTTTGGCAGAGCCCAGAAATGTTTCAGTGCACTAAGAAAACATCTTCTGGAACAGTAGGAGTTCCTGCACTCATTACTGGGTTTTGTGTACTTTTGCTCTCTAGAAACAATCAGCTATCAGCTGTGGCATGTTAGACAAATCATAAGAAAGATCCCTCATACTGTTTCCTTTCTTTTTTTTTTTTTTTTTTTTTTTTGGAAGATGATGATTCTTGTGCTTTACTGCCAATGACACTTGAAACAGGCCAGAATAATGAATCTATTTATTGGTTCCTTGTATTACGTAGCATATTGAGTTTCATTACGAATAAGTGGGAAATGTTTCTGTTCAGATAAACCTTCATAGCCCTCATGTTCAAGGATCAATTAATCTCACAAGATGAAACAGACGTCAAAAATTCAATGCAACATGAGAATATTCTGTTATTCTACTTATTATTGTGGCAATAAGCACTGGTACCACAAGTGTTCAGGTTTGCATAAACATTCCTGTTTTAAATCTTATTTTTAGAGATCTGTAGCTCAGTCAGAAATTTGCTGTAGGCAGAACATGTCATACAAATATTCAGCCTAGAACTAATTTTCCTTAACATGTTTAAACACCTTCCAAAACAAATAAACAAATACTTCAGCACTTTCAAAAACACACTTCTCTCTATCTTGATCTAAACACGGGGCTTGATTCAACAATGAGCAGCTCTACTTTGAAGCTAATATGAAGTATAATAACATTTACTGAATTGGGCTACCCTAGAAGTAAACTAGAATGAAATAGTGGTAGATCAGACTCAAAGGCTCTTCATTTATCAAAAGTTCGATGTGCCTTTATTCGATCCTGCTTTAACACCAGCCTGAAAACATCTGACCTCTACTCATAACAATCTGTCCAAAAGGATAGAAATCCTGGGTTATAAAACTGGCTTCCAGATGACCATATATCATTATCTAGGGCATCCAACAATGCTTCAAATGTGTCTCAGCCAAAATAAGATAGGTGAGTGCATTCCACATACTCTGTTCTCATTTATTCAAAATGAAAAATCCCCTTAGAGGGATATTACTTTGTACAGAACTCAAAGCAGCGCTGACTTCAAATACCAACACTTCTCACTGTACCTATCACAAGCATGTGTGCATCTGTGCATGTCTTCTACTGATGTCTTCCACTGATGCCATAAACAGCAAAGCATTTTCTGTCCTCAAACTGTAGTTAGATGTAACAAAAATTACAGCATCTTCAAAGAGAGTTTGGATAGATGGGAAAAGGAAGGAAACTACATTTACTCTGCGTGTTCCTGGATATACAAGATAGGTAACTGTGCCTGTAAGGCACATTGGAACATTGTTTGAGTTTGGACTCCCGGTACAAGAGGGATAGCAACAAACTGAAGAGAGAGCAGCAGAAACATTACATACATAAAAAATAGACTCCGGACCCTGCAAATCCAAGTAGGCCAGATGAAGAACATTCACTCTGATATGAAGGAGAGTGTTTACATTTCTGGCAATGTTGCCTTAGCAGGTTTAAAGTCATCATGTAATAAAGTGAACAAAAACCAGCCTCCCTGAAAATTGAGAGTTCTCCATATATTCTGCTCATAGCTGGAACAATAGCCTCAGTTGAAGGAGGTTCATAGAGGAGTGCTTTTTTCAGACATCACAATATCTTAAGCATACTGGAGGTTAAAGATGCTTTCAAAGAGGTAGATCTTTGGCTGTACAGTTGACTGCTTTTGAATGCCAGAAAAGCTACTCTATGCACAGCAAACTCCTACAGTTACTTTCAAAATAACCTAGGAATCCTGAACCTATTTGTTTGCCACCAGAAACATTTCTACAATCAAGTGTCGAACCGTCTCAGAGCCTTCAAAGTATTTGAAGATTCTTGTGCTGCTTCTCCTTGTAGATGACTTCAATCAGACCAAGCTGTTTACATTTTTTCAAGCCCGCTTTATTTCCTGCATTTCCAGCTGCAGTCCACAGTATGCACTTAGTACTGGTAACACCAGATTTTCCAGAGTTCTCATTATACGACCACAAGCAAATGTTTCAGAAAATGAGTAGATAATTGGGAGGGATGGTATCAGCTGTATTTGTTTGATCACTGTTTACTGTATGAGCATTGTGTGCTAGGTACAATTTAAAAGGCTACAGCTGGACAGCAGAAAGGAAGGCTGCTTTGCTCTGGCATGCAAGCAAGCAGCTTGCTGCAGCATGTGGAGCAGGTGAAACCAGTGGTGAAAGGCAAGGAGTAGACAGCAGGGAGCTTGCAAGCTGGCTGGGGACTCCCAAAGGGAACAGAAAGCCTGCCTGTGACACTAGGATTCACAAATAGCCATAGGCTGCCAGAGGAAAACAGTTTCCTCGAGTATCAGATGGGACCCTGCAGTCCAGAAAGCTGCTCAAAGCTCTATGGTGCAAGCAAGAGGAAACAGCCAGCCCTCATGGGTAGAGAATAAAGATTTATTTTTCAACACTGGAAAAAAATAGGTTTGTCTCCATCAAAAGATCAGAGTATCTCTGTCAGCAATTACATTTCTCTCATCTGTATTCTAATCAAATTATGCATTTGACTGGGAGCCCTTTTGATATTTCAGGCATTTTCCCTTCAAGGAAAGGTGCAGGAATATCTGCTTCTCTGCTCTGGGTATCTCATTTTTCTGTCAGCATAGATCAGAATCCCAGTCTCATTCATAATACTAAAGGCTTCATAACATTAACAGTAAGTATTTCCACATCATTTCCACAAAAATGCAGCAGGGGTATTTCTGAGAATTTTCTTTGAGGTGAAAACTGATTTTTATGGAGGAAATTCATAGCAAGTGGACGAGTCATGATCACCATATTGTTGGCCATTCAAGGTAATGTGGTTTGCTGTCTGCATGGTTTGACAGAGAACATTTGATGCATTCAGGAATTATACACTGGCCAGTTAAATAAGCATGCCTAATCATTCCTCTCTTTTTCTCTCTGTGGAGATTATTAAATTATCTCTATGATGTTACAGAAACATGTAAAAAGGATGCTCATCCGTACTGAATCTTCTGAATCTTCTTAGATCTCTTATATTTCATACTTGTTTTAGATACAAAAATAAGAAATCAGCAACTGAACAACTTCAACTTGCTCTGCAATAACAAACTAGGACAGACAGAAGGAAAGCACCTATACACAGTCTTAGTGACAATCCACATTTCAAGTATCCAAGAGGATTTTCTGCATGAACCTTAATAAGGCTATTTACAAACGATGAAACTCTCCTGTCAGCATCCCTTTAACGTTTCGCAGCATAAACGTTTCTCTTGCCGGACAATTGGCGAGACGTTAGGAGGCTTACTGCATGCTGTGCTGTGAGGCTATCTAGTTTTAAAGAGCAAATGACTCATTTAATAGATATGGTTCTGTTGAAAGAACATTCTTCAGAGCTTAGTAAGAGGTTTAAACCACATTAACATTAGAAATCAATGAGCCAAAAAACTGCGGGCTACTGAGGTCATGGTTAATAAAGACAGGCTTCAATTTTATTTTCATATCCTGTTTTGGTCTAATCCCTTGACCTCATTTTTTAAGCATGGTCTGGATGTAATTCACCATTTCAGACAAAGAGACTGATCATTTTTCCCACTTTTACTCTCTTCAGCGATTTTAATTATATTAAACTTTTAACTGTTATTAACAGCAGAGGAATTGAATCATATTTACTGATATTTCCAAAGAAATCTGCCACCCAGTATGCACACGCCCACAACATGCAGTCCAATTTAATGGTGCCATTTGGAGTACTTCTGGCTAAATGATAGGAATCTTCTGATGGCTAGATGACATTAAAATGCAAAGGAATAGCCCATTGTTTTCTCTTTTGAATGGTAGATAACTCATTCCTCAATGTCCACATCAATGTCTGTATGCAGTCTGAAAGCATGCTGAACAATTTCTAACATTAATTAGTGCTAATATTTAGGGTCCCATACTAATCAAAAAACATTTCACAAAAAGGGATTTTGAATTGTTTAGGTGCCGAGCTGCCTTGGCAGCTAAAGTAAAAGAAAGCCCAGAAAAAAGGAGTGGATTTTTCTACCTTTAAAAAAACCGTATTTCCTACAAAATGAAGATACTAAAAGTCTAAAATTCTGTGCTTATTCAAACTGAAACCCCTACTGATAAACACTTTGCTCCTAGCTAAGGAAGGGATGATCAAGAATCTGGGAGTTATGAGACAAAATGCTGTCAACAGTTCAATTTCAAAAGCATTTCAAATCTGTTAGGGAAGAACCTCGAGCTCAGCAGCTTGAAGTGTACTTAAAGCACGTATTTCCTGGAGCACTTGTTCTTTAAAAGAAAAAATATGTCTTGGGCTTGTGAATAAAGTGTTTTTAGAGCAAGAAACGCAGCACTGATGAGAACACAGACCTCAGATTAACATGCAAAAAAAAAAAAAAATCTTAAAAATATACTATCTACAAAGTCATGAAATAATGTTATGGGTAATGAAAGATGGGTAGGCTGGTATTTACTTCTGGACAACTGTAGGGCATATATTTATTCTATTACTGGTAGCTTTGGTCACTTAAATAATCATACACTTTCACCAGTTTCAAACAGGAAAAGATGAAAAGGACTGAGTTACCAACACTTTACATTTCAGACTAACAAAGTGTCCCAGCTTACATACTAAGTCTGAATATTGTAGATCTTCTTCCAGATTTCTTCTGGGGTTAAGTCATGAGGAAACTTTTTCTTGAGGTAGTCACAATTGCTTTCTAGGTCCCAAACAGTGGATTTACAAAAGAATAGGCAGGATACATAAATTTTTCCAATTTTATTAAAATTCTAATATTTGGAGATAGAGTTATCTGTCATCAATAAAAGTACAACTCAAATAATGCCCCCAATTACTATTAGTGTATTTTGCACATCCCACTTTCTGCCATGGAACGTTTTGTCTCTTTACTCCCCGTCATCTTGCCTCAGATTTACTGCAAACACTTCCAGCTACTCTACAGACACGAGGACACATAAACTGATATTACAGAATATATAATCATCTTTTGGGTTTTCTGATGTTGGTCAGAAAATGCCCATCTACTGCTTCTCAGATTTTGAGATTTAATGATTTGCTATAACAGGAACACAGAAAAACACAAAATAGATTTATATATTTTCTGCAAAACTAACATATTTGTGTTGCTCCTCTAACAGCTTCTGGTTGCTCCTGTTACAATATCAATGTGACTTTTATCATATTAAGGAGCCTTTAAGTATCAACTGTTAGTGGAAACAAAAAGCTCATCTGTCTGAAAAACAGAACAAAGGACATAAAACTACCTCTCTAAAGAGTAGTAAATAAAATAAATAAAAATCCCATATTGAACAGTTTGATACCTTCACACGATCTCTTAAGAAGAAGGGAACAATTAAGTGGAAAAGTGGAACAATTAAGCTCATTCATTCCATTCTGTGGTCCTACTGGTTTCCCATAATTTGGCACAACAGCCAGAAGTGTCATTTGCCTGTCTGGAAGGATGGAAAAGAAAATCAAAAGAATTGAAAATGTAAGCAAATATCCTCCCTACCTCCTCCTCCCCTCTCTACACCGTTTCTCTTTTGTTTTGTTTTGTTTTTTTCAATTGCGTCCCTGGTTAAGATTTTAGGAATCTGCTAGATATAGCTATTTTGGAAACACATATTCTTGACTGGCTTTTCTCATGACTCAAAAATGATTCCAAAGGCTAGTACTGTGATAAGAGAGTGAGAAACTTAAGAAATTTAATGTTGAATGCTAATTCACTCTCATACCACAGTAAAGTTTTACATTTTGCAAGGCTGGATGGAGGTCTACCTGTCTTGCTTTCTGTTCTACAGGCACTGTGGAGAATGTCAGAGGAGCAAAGACTGAAAAATGTTTAGTCTCTGCCTCTCAGTAGCTTTGTCCAAACCCATATAAAACTGTTCCTGGCTGTCCAGACCAGGGTGCTTCTGCAGGCCAATATGTGTTCCTTCTGGACCACATGCTATTGGATTCGTCTTGAGAGAAAGCAAGGGAACTTGCTAAGGAGTGAAATAAAGGAAGTGTGGGAAATCAAACAAAAAGGCATCCTGTGTGCACAGAGAAAAGAGCTGAGATTAAGGCTTATTTTCTGGGCAAATTGATTTCTGGATTCCTAAAATACATATTTCCTTCCCAGTTTGCATAATTTGCTCCCAAACACACAGAAGCAAGCTTTTGTCTAAAAACTTTGCTTTTGGATTGAAATACTTTCTTTTCCTTCTAGTTTTTGCTGCGGAAGTGAGAAACTGGGGTAACAAATAATTTGTTAGCAATATTTAATGTTATGATGTTTTCAAATGATACAACACTAGCTCCTGGGTTTCACTAAATTTCTTAGAAACTAGAACAAAAATTTAATTTTAGAGCATTTCAGACTAAAAGAAGTATTACAGAGAGCTCATGAAATACTAGTGCAAAAATATCATAATGTCTAGCAATTTTTTTACAGACTGAAAGTTGTTTTTCCAATTGTTTGCTCTACAATTTACTTATGTGTTTGCATTGCAAGTAATTGAAGCATTTATTTCTCAAACAACTTGATTTGGGGCACAGAAAAAAAGGCAAATTAATTTCAGAATTTATATTAAACAATACACAGAAGACATAAAGAATTACAGAATCGTAGAATAGCTTGGGTTGGAAGGGACATCAAGGATCATCGGGTTCCCAGTCCCCGCTGCAGGCAGGGTTGCTGACTGCTAGATCAGGTACCAGATCAGGTTGCCCAGGGCCCCATCCAACCCGGTCTTAACACCTCCAGGGACAGAGCCTCACAACTTCTCTTGGCAACCAGTTCCAGCACCTCACAACCCTTCCCCACCTCTAATCTAAATCTTCCCTCACTTGGTTTGAAGCCCTTTCTCTTTGTTCTGCCACTATCCATCCACGTAAAACTTGATTTCCCTTCCCTTTATAATTTCTCTTTAAATACCGGAAGGCTGCAATGAGGTCTCCTTGCAGCCTTCTCTACTTCAGACTGAACAAGCCCAGTTCCTTCCTTCTTTGTAGGAGAGGTGCTCCAGCCCTTTGATCATTTTTGTGAACCTTCTCTGGACCCTCTCTAAATGCTCCTCATCTTTCCTGAGTTGGGGGCCTGAGACCTGGATGCAGTGCTCCAGCTGGGGCCTTTTGAGGGCAGAGCAGAGAGGGACAATCATATCCCTCAAACTGCTGGCCGTCCCTCTGCTGATGTATCCAGGATATCGTTGATTTTCTAGACTGCTAGCACACACTGCTGGCTCATTTAAAGTTTTTCATCTACCAAGATCCTTAAATCTTTCTTAGCCGGGCTACTCTCGAAGAGCTCTTCTCCCAGTCTGCATACATGTCTGGGATTATCTTGACCTAAGAGCAAAATCTTGCACTTTTCTTTTTTGAACCTCGTTAGGTTCTCATGGGCCTTTTGACATTATCAAGGTCCCTCTAGATAGTACCCCTTCCTTCTGCCATTATCAACTGCACCACTCAGACTGGAGTCAGCAAATTTGCTGAGGCTGCACTCAATCCCACTGTCTATGTCATGATAAAGATATGAAAGAACATTGGTACAAAAACAGAACCCTGAGGGATACAACTTGTGACCTGCTTCCCCTTTGACATAGAGACATTGACCACAACCCTCAAGCTATGACCTTCCAACTAATTCCTTATCCGCCAATTAGCTGACACTTTGAATCCATATCTCTCCAATTTTGAGACAAGGATGTGGTGGAGGACCATGTCAAAAGTCTTGCATAAGCCTAGGAAGATGGCCTCAGTTGCCTTCCCTTTGTCCACCAGTGCTGTCACTCCATCACAGAAGACCATCAGATCGGCCAGCCATGAACTTCCCTTGGTGAAGCTATGCTGTCTGTTTCAGGTCACCTTCCTGTCCCTCCAGTGCCTTATAAAAATTCTGTATAAAGCTATCACATGCCTACTGACCACAGTAAAAGTATGTTGTCAACAAAAAAGCAAAAATTAGCCCTGACTTTTTTAGCAGTGATCTCAGAAAAGAAACCTATACACAATAAAATAAAGCCCATGTTGTGACAAAAGTCTCAGTAAGGATCTCCTTGAATAAGGATCCGTATATAAATTATGATATCATTTTTAAGGCAGAAGTTGAACATTTGGTAATCTTGCCACAATTTATATTTTTCCCTTACAGCAGTAAATGCCTGAGTTGGTTTGGTTTCTGCATCTTGGTATACTTCACAGCACAGTCTACCGTGCTGGAAAGACTTCTCTGACATCTAAATCACTTCCATATTATTGTTTCAGTTCAGAACACAAAAGAATCTTTGAAGTGAATTTTCAGACCATCCCCACTTACTATGCTTTGGTTCATATGGATTGGATTTATTGCACAGTGCCTGGCATCCTTCCAGATAAAACTAAACCAGAGCCAACCTAACATACCATTTCAGCCACCAAAGGCTACCCAATCACAAGACCGGACAAAAGCGAGCCTGATTGATCTCCTCTCACTTTCAAAGCTTGCGTTATCAACAGTGTCAATTTTTCTAGTGTTCCACACTAGATGCTAACATTGACTTAAGCCTTTGTCTCTCCACGTATATAAATCAGGCATTTTTAACAGTAAAATGTCTCAAAGTATTATTCTTAAAAAAATCAGATAACTGCAGTGTCCAATTAAATACTCATTATCTTTGCCAAACCTGTATCATGATCCCTAATAAATACTGTATTCACATGTCACTAAAACATCTTATTACGGTGAAAGACACTTGAGGAAGAAGAATACACCTCTGACAAATCTACTCTTGTGAGGAAGTGGTCAGCAAAGGCATTAAGAGATTTGTGGGAAAGATTTCTGCCACTGTCAGAAACAAAACGTTTTTAATTGGTGGGAAAAGGCAAAAAACAACTATGGAAAATCCTTTTTGCAAAGCTAATTAAAATAATGCTTTTTCTTTTTTTTTTTTTTTTGTAATTGAGAGATAAAGATGAACACTGAAATTAATATTGGACTATAAAATCTCACACAAACCTAACAGCATTACTTCAGACAAAGCTCACTTCCATTAACACAGCTCAAAAAGGCCAAACCAGTCCTCATGAAAACATGTTCACAGACAAATTGCACGAGCTGTTCAGCACTGCTATTTTGGCAAGGTCTCCAGCCAGATGGATTTGCTAATGACTCTTGTAAGGTGTTTAAATTAGAATCTAGTGTAACACATGACTGCCATGTTTAATTACTCTTTGCTGATATAGCTTAATGAATATTCTTTGGTATGTAAGAGTCAGAGTTTTTGATGAAAAATACAAAGACAAAATAGACTTTTTCATCTGAATATGAAGATATCAAAGCGTCGGTTTACTGCCCATGTAACTCTTCCTAAGACCGGATAATCAGAACAATGATTAGAGCAGGAATATACATTTGTCTTATGAAACATTTCTTAGCCGATACAAGCTAACAATGGATACAGAATTTTATTTGCATCAGTTGCATATATATTTTAACAATTCTACAATTTTCTGTAGGTCTGCCTGAATGCAGTCAGCCACTGAAATGTAAATGGGATACAAACATGATCTCAAATGATTTCATTTTCTTTCAGAAGGATAACTTCAAAGGATCTTATTGGCTTCATTTCATTTTGTAAACTTCTACTTTTTTGGAGCAGACTTAGTACATATAGCTCAATATCACACACAAAACTGTTACAAAAGAAGAGGAACAAAGTAGTGCAAGCTATCATCAACCTACTTTCACATCTCACATGCTAACACTGCAATCAAATCTTCAATTGCAGACACAAGAGGAGGATGGATGTTATTTGCTGTTTTGATAAATATAAAATAATACAGAAAAGCTAGACATCTTTTCAATTTTTTTTTTCTTTAGAACATATTTATGCATAAAGCAGTTTTTCTCATTGGTCACTAATGAACATATGCCCATAAACAGTCAATACAACTTTTACTCCTTGACCTATGAAGCTACCTCCTTAGTTATAGGATAGGATACACCAAATCAACTCTCATAATGGTGACAATCCCTCATCAGTAATAAGAGACCGTAAGAGCTATGGGAGCTTGGAGTGATTCCAGATTGAGAACGTAGACTGAGCTGAACAGAAACCTGAACTATTTGTGATGACAGTAGTTGTAGATGATACAAGATAAAGTAATTTTTCAGGTTTAGATTTTGAACATTTATTAAAAAAGCAGGATGTATGTTCATTTCAAATTAAACAGTTAAAAATGTTAAAGCATACAAACAAATCAATTGTGTACTAGCAGCATCCAATTGTTAGAATTTTCTAGAACTCCTCAGTACAGTCTTGGCAAGCTAAAAATATTACAACTTGCAACCAACTGACCTCACCATAGTGCAGATAAAACAAACTTTATAAAATCAACAATTTAAGGTTAAATAAGCTTAAATAAAGGTGTTAAATACAAGACACTTGATCAAAGCTTCTGTACAAAGATAAACAAATTTGGCATTATACAATTGATTGGCTGGCTCACACCATACATGTTTCCAATAGTTAAGCAGTATAACTGTTTAGCTGAACATCAACTATACAAAAGTAACAGAAGTTGGGAGTAGGCTAACCCCTGTGAGCCATTTACAAGGCATGTGTATCTTTAGAAAATCAAAACACTGTTTATATTCAGGCACCATTTGTTCCTGCAAATAAATAATCTCTAATGTATCTGCATCCAAACTAGTGTTAAACACATCAGTGCTAACATTTTATAAACACAGCTTTTTGACTATTCACTATACCTCCATTCTTATTGCTATGACGATGTGGACTGGGGAAATAAAACTACTGTACATACAAAAAAATAGAGCACCTTTTAAACATTAAAGTATATGTCTGGTTATTCTTTTTATCTTACAATACTGAAGCCCAAGCTAATGTAAATTGCTTTAACATCTTCACCAGTGCACCTGAAACGCAGGAACTAAAACCCCAAATATTCCTTTTCAGGCAAGCCCTAGCCAGCACATCCTCTAAAAATGTCTAAAATGACACTAGGAATTTTTTTACATTCATCTCACACAAACAAATATCTGCTATTCTCTCCTTTCTTCATACGAGCTTAAAGACAAGTTACCACAGGTCTCTCTCCTTTTCAAATGAATAAAACTGGGTAGAGAATGTAGCAGAAACACCTACAATGGATTGTGAACACAGTGAAATTATTACCCCGTTAATTCAAAAAAATACAGCTGCTACATTACAGCTGTTACAAGTAAGTATTTTCCAAGGGTTCAGCCATTAGGATTTTTTGTCGATCGTATTGAAGAACCATTCTGTAAATTTCCTCAGTTGAGCAGCTGCTGTTTGAGACTCCTCTTGAAGCCTCATGTTATCTTGCCTCAGATGCTGTACCTCTGCTTGGAGAACTGCTTTGTCCTGTTTTTCCTGGTTAACAGAGATACAAGTTGAAGAAAGCAAGCAGTCGAGATTCAAGGACCTATATAGTGTTACTGTTTTAATATTTCCATGCAAACCATTCAGCTATATTCTGTTGAGCACTCTAATGTATTTTGACAACTGCTAATGGTAAGTTGATTCCCAAAATGTGTTTCAAGTGCCTCATTCCTTCTCAGTACATTGTTATGAAGATAAAATGATGCAAGCTAAAAAGAAAGCTAGACCCTATTTCAATATCAAAATCATAGAAATTCACTCAATTCAACAAAAATTCAAGGAGTAAAAAATAAGCAGATTTTGAGTATTATAAATGATATGTGAAAGTCCAGGAAGAAAGAAAATTATCTACTTTCAAAATCTTCCCATAATTATTTTCTGACAAAAACAGACTCATTTCCACCAGTCCTTGGCATTGTTCCCAGCTCAGGAATTACAGCAAATGAGATAAATCAAGTCATTGTTACATGATTGAGGCACACATGAGGCAAGAAGGGTGACAAATCTAGAGTGCTAACTTCTTAGTAGTAGCGCTTGTGTGCATAGCCGTATGCTTTGTTAAATCTCAAACATCACAAGATAGGGATTAAGTACATTATTTATTCTAGAGTAGTATATGTAGGATAATTAATTCTGCAGTAGTCAGTGACCTGCAAACTTGTTAGCCTTGCAGCAATTTGTTTGTGTAGCCACTCCCACACTTATCACTAGACCCTACCATTCATAAGCGTCATTATGTTACCTATTTTAACTTACCTACTTTTTTCAAGCCCTTAATGACCTTCACACAAAAATCTATCTATTAAAATTAGAGAGCAATAATACCAATAGCATACTCTTACCTTTCTCAGGTCAGTTTGTAGTTGCCGAAGGATCACTTCCAGCTGGTTAACTTTTCCAGTCAGAGTAGTTGGCGCATGCTCCCTGTAAACAAAACCATTACATTCAATTTGGGTTACTTAAAAACATTTCAACCCCTGTTTTCTCCACCCATTTTTGCAAAATAATACTTCTAGTGATAGCAGGGGAAGCAAATCTCTTTAGGGATAGTTGGGAAAACCAAGATAAAAGCAGCAACAGTGGAAGGCTACTTACTATCAGTACACAAACCCACTGCTATGTTATTTGAATTATGACACTGTGTCTCATTCAGGTCTCTCAGAAATCAAAATGATTTTAAGGAGGAATGTTTCAGGTTTTATTTGCACACACCTTCCCATTGCAAGTCAAACTTGCTGGTAAATGGTATGCTGAGCGCATTTGTTAACAAGCTACTTTCAGATAAGGACTGTACTAATCTGAAGCAAGCTGCAGCAGTAATTTTTGCAAATTAAAGGATCCATTTGAATTCTTTTGTCTGGTTTGCAGTTGTGTCATTTCCAGCAAAAGATAAACCTACAGCTTCGTGGAGACAAATATTTTGTTTAAAGGTCAAAACATGTGAAATATTGCTACAGGTTAATCAAATGCATGACTGGAGGAAAATATTGAGAATAGCTACTGTTCCCTGTATGACACTGAACACTGGCAGAGTTTCATAATATGTTATAGATGAAATTAGCCATAATGTGAATTATTATCTAGAAAAGAAAATCTGAAGAGAGAGCAATTTTTTTTTAATACAAAGCTGAATCAGTTTCTTCAAGCAAGTGCAAAAATCAGTCATTTTCCAATGCTTAAAGATGAACATTTTAAAATCTTTTTGCAGTCCTTACTGATCACTAGCTGGTGAAGGATGTGGACTTCGAAGTAATGGAAATAAATGTATTTAATCATGTAAGTTAATTTGTTTAAAATGTGTTCAAAATTAAATGGGACATTCTAACAAGCAAGAAGACTAAACCCTTTCTTATCCCTCCATTTCCTCTTTTCCATTCCTGTTGCTGAAGAGCAAAACTAATCAAAGACGTGTTTCCTTTCTAACATGAGCTAATGGACAGAATCTACTCCCCACAGCAGAGAAGACAGGAGCACACTTAGATTACTGGTGGTGAAGAATTTGGGCAGTTTTGGCACAGAAGTTTCCCGCAGCCCCCAGTTATAGGTTCTCCTGATTTATTTCTCTCCTCATAAATGAAAAAGTAGCAATTTTTCCTTGAATGTGAACAGCTGCAAAAAATAAATAGGAACACCTGCTCCAAGATCTGAAATGTTTGCTGCAGATAAGAGTCTTGCATCCTACTGAGCTGAGCTCCTTTTACCAGTTCAGATGAAAACAGAAATGAATATAACACAAACTACTGTTGCAAAGGAGGAACACAGTGAAAAATGCGGCTTTGAGGTGCAATAGATCAGTTCAGGTTAATTGGTTAAACTCTGCATATACCTTTACTGTTCTAATGAGAGAGTTTGTCCTGGCTATGCTACAAATTTCCCAGATGAAAATGCTCTGAGTTTGATTCACATTGAAACAACATTTCAAAAGTAAAGTGAAGGTGTGATCTGTTAAGGCAACAGTTCAGCTATGAAATCATGAAACATTCATGTAGACAGTTAGACATCACATGTTTTGAAGTAAAACCCTAAGAGCCATTTTCACTGATAGTTCATATACTTGGCAAAAGTACTATTGCGAAGACAAAGGCAATGTTCACACAAGCAAAACTGTGTGCACTATATACAGATTGCTTTGATAGATTGAAACTCAGAGAAGCAGTCCTTGTTCAGTAAATTCATGATCTAAATTAAGACTGTAAGGAACTGTTAGGATTTTAATTCTTTATGGCAACTATTATGCAAGGCAGTGCCATTGAGAGGACTTCCGAAGTTAAAGATTGTGTCAGTTCCCTATGGTTAAAATCTGTCAGCTGAAGAGCAGTAAGAAAACATTCCTAACTTTCACAAACCAGTAGCTGGACCAAGATAATTCCATCCAATGTCATATTTTCTTCCTCAGATCTTATAATGTGTTAATTTCTGAATAGTTTAAACAAAATGCTAAACTGCCCATAGCCAAAAGGTAGGTAACATCAGGATTACAGCATTCATTCCAGAACACTGACCTCAAAGCAAATATTCAAATATATCTCCTACCCTTTTCTCTCTCTTTTTTAAAAATTTAATAATAAAGTATAAATTTAATTTTGAAACTTGCATATTTTCAGAGTACAGGAGCTCTGCTTCCTATACTCCTCTGGTTTCTTTTTTTCACATTTAATCACATGATCAAAGAATGGTTTGCATTGGAAAGGATCTTAGCTATCCACTAGTCCCAAACCAACTGCCATGGGCAGGGCTGACACCCACTACATGACATCCTGACTCTTATTTTCCTTCTTTACTTTTTGGCTTACAAATTATTCATTTTGTCCAGTTTTTTCTTTGCATCTCCTTGCATGTCCCCTTCCCCTTTACAGCATTTAAGTTAAGGAAAAGGATATGTAACAAGCAACACTAGGAGAAAAAGGAAAGCAACTTTTTTGTTTTGTTTTGTTTTAAGGAAATGTGCTGTAGTTTTGACATACCCAGCAGCATCAAGAAAATCTTTTCCATCTGTGGGACTCTCATCCAAAGGTAATTCTTGTGTTCCTTCCAAACCCTGAGCATGCTGCATATCATCCAAGGTACAAAAAGATGCTACTCTCTGATCTGTAAAAAAAAGTAACGTAAGGTTATGTTTAAAGATGTATATTTATATATATAAAATAAAAGGCTCTATTACAGCCATTGTTCTTGCTCAGTTCAACAAAAGGATGTAGATTTCTACATCATAGCTTCGAAGATAGTCAGCAGATGTAAAGTACGTTCTAATTAGTTGGCTTCCCCACATCTGCATCCAAAGGCAAACTCAAAGCAAATTTTTTGCACCTCAGATCTGTTTGGACTAGTTAAGACTGATATGATCAGTAAATTGGTCTTGATGAAATCCACAGAAAACTGCTTGAGAACTCAGGGCCACAACCAATGTCAATATGAACTCAATGAAAAAGTTTGTATTTTCTATAGACTTAGAGCCCTTGGATTCCTCAGAAATCTCTACTGCCAATTTTGTACTTTTTTGCAGTTTACTATCATCTCAAGCATTTGCAGAACCTTCTGGTAATCTGCAGACTGGAAAAAACAACAAATTCATGCTAGTTTTATCAGTTGAGGTTTTTGTTATACATATTACGAAGGCACACTATTACCTATGTTGGATTGCACTAGAGTGTAATCTAACAAGCACAGGTTTTACCTATGGATATACAGTGTGGTTGCCAAAATACATCAGTTATCACGTAATAGAACTATGCCATGCAGATCATAATTGCACAGAATGGGAGTAAATTATGCATTCATTAGGATTTAATTTGTCTTCTATAAAAATATAATCCATATTCTGTGGAGATTCATTTAACTTATTTCTCTTAAGCAAAATCCAAGTCCTTAGGTTTGTTTAAATTCTGGTGACAACATGCCTGCCTCGCCTTTTCTCCCCTTGCTCTACCACCCCAGAGACCCAAAGCTTGCATTATCATGCAAACGTGCAAACACAGGAAATATTAAAGAAAGTTTACAAAATATAAAAGTCATCAATCCCAGATCATCACCTAGAAACGGCGTATGATGACAGAACGGCCCAAGTTCTTCATCTGAGTCAAAACCTGGAATAAGATTTAGAATGTTCCTATAAACAAGACAATCCATCTCCACTAAAGTAGCTGTGGCCCTTATGTAAAGTTCACAAAATGGGATACTCCCAGTGCAACTCATGCTGGCTCTCAGTGCCAGCCTTACAAAACCATTTTTGTACACCGACATTACAGTAAAGCATGCGATGTCATGCACAGTGTCTCTAACAGCAATACCCAATGTTGTGCATGGCAATTTGGCACGACACACAAAAAAGACAATCCTCCAAACTCTAAGCACCAAACAGCAAAAACAGGTCAGAACACTTTAAATAGGCAGAAAAACTTGTTTTACAACTTGTCCCAAATAAAAATAGAAAATCATTCAAAAGCCATTTTAAAGGCATTTCTAAATGAACTTTTTTTTTTTTTTTAGAATAGCAAATATTAACAATTCATTTATTATATGAAAAGAGAAATCGGATGTCATATTTTTATCCAATTTTAAAGACCACAGCTCATTTAATTTGATTTTAACCTCATTTCTAACTTATGATAGACCTCAGCAAATTTGAACATGATGCTTTCATGTGTGTTGAAAATAAGGTAAGAATATAATTTCAAACACTAAATCAATTTGAAACGTATTAAGTGGGTAGATTTAATAAGTACAGATAAAAAACCAAAAGGAGTTTCCCAACTCAAAAGCAGTATGTAGGCCAGACACAAAACTGAATAAACAATCAGACTGACAATGGATTGGGTCAGAAGTTTGAAGTACACATGTAATTATCAATTTCACTTTTATACTGTTAACATTTTCTTTGTCTCTTGACAGAAGAAACCAAAGTCAGCAACAAATGTTATTCAATGCTATTGCTATTTTTTCTGTGGTTACTAACATGTGATGCGTGACATTGCATCTCAGAGGCCATACTGTCTGTAAGATAAAAACCTGTGTTTTTCTTCCACTGCAAAGTAAGCTTAATTAAAGAGAATGGCCACTCATTCATCATGTTTTGTCAGCTGAGAACATGTTTTGTCAGTTTGTTCTCTCTAACAGTGTTTTAAAGTAGCTTTCTCTTGATGTGTAAAAGCAGCTGTAAAAGTAGATGCATGCAGCTGTTACTGAAATCACATGATACAAGTTTTAAGCCCAATATTTTTAAATATCTTCATAATACGTCAACACACAACAAAACAAAAATACAAAAAAAAAACCAAAACAAAACAAAACAAAAAAACAAACAAAAAACAACCCAAAAACGGGTGCTTGCAATTTAGTATAATTTGTGGATTGACTTTTTTTCCTGGTATATTCCATAATGAATTTCAAATGCATGTCATTAAAAATAATAACACTTAGAGTAGGAAATAAATTATGAACCCTTTTCTGTTTACATAGTATAACTTTAAAATATTTTTGAAACATTCCTATATTCATAAAATATGAAAACATCTCCCATTCCTCAGATGAGGAACAAAGTCACTGCATGGCCATTAATAACCAGAAGTCTCCAGTTATATAGCATACTATGAAAACTCCTGCGTTGCTCTTCAAAATAGGCAATTTTCAAAACCCTGGTTGATGTCAAAATCATTCTCTGAACAAGTTACTGACACAATAAACTACTATATCAACAAGATCCCTGAGTACTAAAATATTTTGCTTTTGAATACTTTTCAAGTACTTTTAAGGATGCATTTTTATATTCAATAACTCCTACCAAGCCTCATTGATCTCTCTGAAAGCATTCATGCTTCACAATAGTTTCACCAACTTACTATTTAAATCAAGATGGCTTTTAAATCTGAACTGTAGTTAAAATTGAACTTGTGTTTCAAATACCAAAATTTTCCTACTGATTTTGTTTCTATTTATTCCCAACAGAACTGACTTGACTGTACTCACAAAAATGAAATCAGTGCCACCTTTGTTGATGCTCAACTTTTCAACAGAACAATCAAGCATATTTCTGACTATTATACTGCAGGTAGTGCTTCCTCAAAATTATGAGGACATCCCTAACTGCTAAAATGTCAGAATTTTAGGTTTTAGCTGGGACATTCTTGCCAAACTATACAAGGACCCAAGTGCATAAACAATTTGAGAAAATACTGCAATGACAGGCTGAGAGAGTTGGGATTGTTCAGTCTGAAGAGAGAAGACTCCAGGTAGACTTCATAGCAGCCTTCTGGTACCTAACCAGGGACCACAGGAAATATGGGTAAGACTGTTTATCAGGCAGTATAGTAATAGCATATGGGGAAATGACTGTAAAGTAAAAGAGGGAAGATTTAGGTCAGACATTAGGAAGAAATTTTTCACTGTGGGTGATGAGGCAGTGGCACAAGCTGCAGAAAGAAGCTGAGAATGCCGCATCCCTGGAGGCACTCAAGGCCAGGTTGGACAAGGCCCTGGGCAGCTGAGCTGGTAGAAGGTTGGAACTACATCATCTTTAAGGTACCTTCCAGTTCAAACCACTCTACGATTCTACAGTGTATCAGTGTTTGTACAAAAGTTTAAAATTCTCAAAACAACTTTTACTTATTGGAGAGCAGAAAAGACTAAAATAAGCATGGAGCATGAAACAGCCCTTTCATTACAAAGTAAAGGCTACCTACAAACATACAATGAGATTCACATGAAAGCAAAACAGAGCTACACATGCATGCATTAGAAAAGACCAAATCGTAGCTGAATATTTTCAGCTTTTATCAATCTAACAGTTTAATTTACTAATTTGATTTGAACAATTTTCTCTTGTTGAATGCTTCACTTCATTCTCATTATGTTGTGAGTAGCATTATTTGCACTAAGCCAAAAAGATTTTAAATGGAAATATTAAAATTATATTAATTATAGTAGCACAGATGTTTCTGCAAAGATAAGTTGGCATTAAGAAACACTACATTCTGATTGGCTAGTAGATGATCACAAAAATAACCTGGAAAATAATCAGAAGCTGAAACCACCTATTTAAATGAACTAAATTAAAGACATCACAGAAATGACTTCTAGGTTGTTAGTCCCATAATATTATTTATAAAACACTAACCTTTCTAAAGCAGACTACAATAAGTTTAAACAAACAAAAATAGAACAAAGATCTATTAATAATAATAGTGTTTATGTTTGGGCCAATCCTTTTCTATAATGGCACTAGCAGTTATGGACATCTTGAAAGACTTTACCTTTTATTCCACAAGTTCTCTAATGAATACAAAATGAAATATCAACTACATAACACATATTGAAAATCTGTCCTTCTTTCCTTACTTGGAGATCTATCAAAAGGATAATAAAATAATAATAAAAGAAAGAGATTTTAAAAAAACAAAACAGAACAAAACCCACATTCTCTCATTTATTTATTTATTTTAGATTTCTTTGCTCTCCTTCTTCTTGTTCATCTCTCAACTTTATTCTTTAAATCTCCTCAAAAAGTTGCTTTACTTCTCTTTTCTTCTTTAACCTCATTTTTCTCTCTTTTGCTGCACATTCACATGCAGTTCTGTCTATTTTTTATGTTTTATTTCAGGTGTAGATACAACAGTATAGATACAAAGATACAGCCACAATGAACTTCCAACATGTCAGCTGTCTTATCTATAGCTATATCTTAGTTCTAGAGCTGTCTCTCTATACCTTCTACCAAAATAATACACGGGAAGTGGAAGTAGTGAATCTACATATGGAAGACATTGAATTATACTCCTTGCAACTGACTGCATGAATGCTAAAAATCATCTCTGGATAAAAGAGTCAAATCTATGTCCTGCAGTGGAAGGTAGTGCAAATACTTAAAATAATGTTGCACTGAACCTTTTAGATATTAACCCTCAACACAAACACCTCCAACAAAACCTATTACAGATGCAGCTTCTGGAGCTCGTGGAGGTAAACCCTGTGCAGCTCTTCATTGCACTGTGGAGAACTGTCCACGTGAAACTGGATTTTCCAGCAAAGTCTGAAGTAAATATTCAGCTTCTCGCAAAAGTTCTTGCCAAGAAAAGTATCAGAAATGAAACTCGCACAAACCAAAAAAAAAAAAAAGCCCTATCATGATAATTTTAATTTAACAAGTTATGACTTCCTCATACTCTTCTTCTCAACCATTTCCTCCACCCTCGTTAGACTAGATGAGAAACTGCTGCATTAATCAGAATACAACTGCATTTGCATACGGACAGATAAAGGATTGTGGGGCCCACAGGATGTATGGATTTTTAACAGAGAAGAATGTATGTTCTTAGCATACAGTCTAGAAAAATAACTGAGGAAAAAATATGACCTTGCAATCAGTTTGGTAATTCTAATCAAAGAATACTAAAAGATCTTTATAAAGAAAAAAAACCCTCAAATAAAGACTTGCATCTAGGTTCTAGAAAGGAACATAACTTTTAAATATCAGGTTGATAAAGTCAAACTAGAAGTCAACTCTAACATCAATTTCCCATCTTTGACCCTTTTTTATTGGTCTTTTTTGATCGTCCTATTTAAAATGTGATCTTATTTCCATTCCACTGAAAGAAAAGATCAAAAGAGTTTTATATTCATCGGTTTATGATTTTTAGAATTATCCACTCTCTCTTTTTCACTTTGAAGAATGCAGAAAAGTAGTTCCAAGTTATTTTTAAGCACTTAGATGAAGCAACTCCCCAATTATCAACACATAAGGAAAAAACATCTGTCAATTCATATCCAACTCCCTCCCTCCTAATGAATTTTTTAATTATATCCCTATCAGTTATTCTTTTTAAAAATGGTTTTCCAATTGCAGGAGATAGAATAGAGGAAGATGAACAAGTCAAAATTTTTAAGTTGCAGTATTATGAGTAAGGTCCAAATATATTACAAATCATCTTGCACATATGTGGATGTATCTACTGCAGAGTTCTAAACATGAAGAATTACATTCATTCACCAAAATATATATATATATATATATATATATATATATTATTTTCTGCCTCAAATTCTTCTAAAAAATCAGACTTAAAAACTTTCCATCTTGCAATTCAGCCAATCAATTCTTCACCTTAATTACCTACTAAGCTATTTGCAATTAAAATCCAGCAATATTTGCCCTCCCTAGAACAGGGCACTGTGCATAGCTGCGTTTCTTCCACGTTTATCTCTTAAATGGAAATGGCAATTGCACTTACATAACACGTAGCAAAAGGAAGTTATTTTCACCAAAATATTAAGCAGTAAAAGTAAAGAAAATTGATTCCAGTTTTCAAAGAAATAAAAAAATGTAGGAGCATAGCCTATATAGAACAAGCTTTTAGATAGCTGAACTCAAATGTTGTTATTAGTATTAGCATTTAAAAATATTCTTAGAGAACCAAGTTATCAAATATATAATTCACTGTTGTTTCGGTTATTTACTAAAAATAAATACTAGGATGTTTCCTGAGCGTAGATAAAATAAACAATACAGTTCTCTTGGATGCTGATCATCATTGTTGATCTGATTTTTTTTTTTTTTACTACTGTTTGTTTTCTGAAATTTTAATTATGCCAACTAAATTAGTAAAGTACTTCTGAAGGGCTTTTGAAATTTAATCACTTCATACTCAGGGAGGAAATCAGTACCTGAAGTCTTATTACCATGGTTGCTTTTAGCTGAAAAAAAAAAAAAAAAAACACAACAAGAGCCAAACAAACCAGCACCTTATTACTATCGTAACCCATTCAGCTGATAAAAATGGGACCTACACATCATCCTTACTGATATCTCTGATTCATACATTCACCAGTGAGAATAATACCAGATAAAAAATGTTGCATGTTTTAGGACAGTCTTGTGACCCAACCAAAACTGGAAACCAAGAAACACAAATGTACAAATGGATAGATGATTAGACTCAAACACACATCCATCTGTCTGTGTTTATACATTACGAGTATGCTTGGCTGCCAGAGAGGTGAATGAGGTTTTTCTTCATTAACCCAGTCTTATAATTTAATAACGCAAACCTAGTTTATATCCCATGCTTCAAATTCTGGTACTGGAAAGTATACCATACATTTTTGCTGTTTTCAAGAGCTTGTAACATCTCTTTGATACAAAGTTTTTGAAGACAACACAATAAATCCAGAGAAATTGTTACTCCCAATCACTTTTTAAGCATCTAACTCAAGTGCTTTGAATCTCTCCTTCAAAGCACCTGCTTTTTCCAATAGATTACAGAGAGCACTGTGTCCCTAAGAGATGAATGTTATCTAAGACAGGTACTGAGAGTATTTTAGAGAATACTCCAAATTTTCAGTGACAATCTTCATCACTGAGAAAGCATACCGCTAAAAGAACAAAGGAGCTTCAAAGGTAAACACTGGATTTTTGTTAATTCAAAATGTGTCTGTATGTGTATGTACATATAAATATATATTCTTTTTCCCCAAAAAATGTTTGTGTAGTGAACAGTGATCTTTATTCAACTTTTCCTGTTACCTTCAAACGCTCGTGCAGCATCTACCAGGTGGGACCAGTCTAGCCCTGTGGCAGTGTCTGGCAGGGGCATCAGGCCAGGATCATTGAATTTGGCTTTATCAGATAAGGACCCATCTGAGAACCAGAATTCATCTAAACAATAAACACAATAATTAGTCTTCCTATAACAATGAAGTACAATTAATTTTGAACCTTTTATAATGAACTGTAAATATATATATAAAATTAATGACTGCTATCTTCGTTTTTCTTTTTCCTGTTGTTTCTTGTTCAATACTCAATAAGAATGGACACAACTGTTAAGTCGAGCAAAATGAGCTGGCAAGGGTTTCTAGAGGTTTTTTTGCCCCTCCATACATCATGTTGTCTTTGCACTTTCCTGTAAATTCTGTGAGTAGGCAGCACTGATTCTTAAAGCATACTATATTAAACCTGGGCACTGAGCAGAAAAGTTGCTAGATGAACAAAGGTATGTTTTAAATAAAGCTGGGAATCAACATATGAAATATTTACACACAGGGTTTTATTCTGGAATGTAAACATTTCAATTTCAAAAACATTACCTACTTCTATTGCATTTGTAAGTTCTAGCCTGTATCCAAGACTCACTTTCACGCTGAAAATATTACCTATTAATACTTGTGTATCTGAGAATGCAAGATTTGCATGTCAATACCTGAGCTCCAGATTAAGGTGTAACATGCTGTACACTGAAGATTAGTGTATGCATTTCAATTAATCTACAATGTTAGTTCGTGCAGTTATGCGGTCTTTTAGAAAGATACCGTGAACATACAACATAGTAGAGGAGATGTTAATTTTCATAACTATCTTAAATAGTTTAATATTTTCCTTATCTTTCTATAGCAATCTTCACTGTGAATGAATATTGTAGAATAGACACAAAGATGATTTAAAACTGCATTAAAAACAAATTTTAAACTGAATTTCATCTAAAGATACTGATGCAATCACTTTTATTAAATAGTACAGTCAAAAGAAAAATGATTTTTGCTTTTAAGATGTGCCAAAATACCTATTTTTTTCATTGAACACTTCAGAAGTAGAGGTCTCTTCCATCTAACTATTCTAGTGCTTTAGATTACAATATTTAAAGTGATGTTTTTTCTAGCACAATACCATACATAAAAATCACTGAAGGAAAAAATGCACACGCACACATGGAAGATTATTCTAGTGTAAGAAAGTGGCACATTGTCATTGTCCAGAACCATAACAAAGAATACTGAAGTCTATTTGAATTAAATATTTGACCTAAAAATCCCAATGCAGAACCCTTTACAGAATATTCCACTGCACAGAGCAATGATTTGAGCATGTAAAATTAGAGCTTTGTAAAAAAAAACCTGGGGCTGTTTTTGTTTTTATATCTGGAACATCAGAGGAAAGGAGTTTTTCAATTCTCTATCAAGAACTGGAAGTCCCATGAATCAAAATCAATGCCTGTGAAGTAGAAATCCTATCTACTACGGACTTCATCTTGTTCTATGACTTACATGAAAGTATTGTTCTATTACAAATGGAAAAGATTTGACAATTCTCTGTAGAAATGTATTCCATAGTAACCATTTTTGGGATGCCAAAGTAGATGATATATGAAGTGAAACTACTCATACACCTGTAATAATATAATATTATATTTTCAATTTCTTATAAACACAAAATCTTATCTAAGGTTATCTTGGAGTAAAAGTGCTTTGTAAGCTCAACAGTAGAGAATACTCTAAACTTCTGTATATGATTTGGGAATTGTAAGAGCCATATTTGTGCTAGTAGAAATGTTTTATATATTGCTGTTGGGGAAAACAGAGAGAAAGCCTTATTTGAAGGCTGGCAAGCCAGCTTTTGGTTCTAGACCAGCAGGCAGGCCCTAAAGGGCAGCCCTTGCTTTTATACAATCAAGCCTACAGAGGCTGGTTGTGAAACCTGTCAGAAAGATGCCTGTACTCCGTACATTCTGCTGACTTTCCAAATTGAAGTGTAGGAGTGATATATTCACCAGCAGTCAACCTTCATTACATGCTGTCTTGTGAGAACCTCAGTTCACCTTAGGGTGGATTCTATTTGGTCCCTGACAGAGCAGCTTAACTGCTGAAAGCCTCCTGGAGTAGGAGATTTGAATATTAATAGCTCTCAAAACTCAAACTCAAGTGCTCATGTTGATGGCTGATACTATATGACTGATACTATAAGCAGGATAACTGAACAGGCATCAGTGTGCCACTGCAGAATAAGGAGCTCTAAAGACATAGGCCTTTTTGTGCATCTGAACCTCAGAGAATACTATTCATACTTTAGGAACACTCTGGCTAGGAAGAATTATTTCTACAGCAGTGCATTTGCATTGCCTTCCAGTTTCTCTTACCTTCCTGTTGCCTACACATTTTCTTTGTATGAATGCAATATCATCAGCATGCAGGCTGCTTGCTGTTTTCATTTTTGACTTATGCAAATGTGACATGCACACCTTTGCATTTCCCGGAAGGTATGCAGAACCTCAAAGGTCATTATCTTCATTGCACGCAAGTTTGGTTTTGAACCAATGCAGACTTATTCCTTTATTTCCTTGAGGAAATAATGCATGTTATCTTTCAGTTTTAAAGATTACTTTATTTGCTCTACTCCAATTTGGCACTAAAACATTGATCTCCTGGCTTCAGGTCCTTTCATTCATGCCCCTTACTTCCTGTATTTACAAATTTTCTTTATTTTTATTATTGCTATATTAAAGTAAAAGCATTTTCAAAAGTTCTTATTTTCACCAGAATTATATGGTAAACTCAGTTTCCAATAGATATCTCCTGAAATTGACTGTTGTCAGTCCCACCCCTCCTGTATTCAAAGAGTAACTAGAAGGAGAAAGAAAAAAAAGATTCATCTGGCTTAACCCTTTTTACTTCTAAGATAAGTATCTTGCTTCAGTCAAAACTGCTACTTTTATGTAGAGATTGTAGGCAGTGGAAGAATATCTGCTATGTACTTATTGTGTTCATAAACTAACACATTATTTAATAAGCAGGTTATACTCAAAAGATGTTACAAGTGAAGGAACACAGAAAGTCATATGTGGACATAAATCCCAGTGCCTCTTCCAGTTCTTTTTTCCTGCAATTAGTAACTACCTGCCTAGCATCTCCCCCCTCTGCATCATTGCCTAGGGTTGACAAAAGTCTCCCTTCAAAGATGCCAGCTTGTTAGTAGACTTTCTCATGGAATTATGTTTATATTACTGTTAAAACAGTGGGCATGTGCCCCAATAACTACTTTTATGCTGAACTTCTCACAGGCGTTTCCTACAATATGAAGGAAAATATTCAGAATTTGCTAGTGTCTTATTACAAAATATTCCCTTCTTAACGACCCTCATCAGTGAAAGTATCCTGCACCTTGCTCCTTTTCTCAAAGCACACCATCCCTCCTTCCCTTTTTTTTTTCATTATAGGAGTGGACCATGGTCTCAGTCTGACTGCCTCTGTATGTCTTCCTGGATTTCTCTCACTTACGTTTGTATACTAATTCTGTACCTGTGGTTCTTGTTGTTTTCACTCCTTCACTGCTAGTTCAGCCACCATGAATTGACAAGACAGGGATACATTTGTACCTGCAACTGTGCAGGGTATGTGAGAATCACTCAACATGAAAAGCACTGTGTCAGGGAATCTTCAATGTCCCCAAGGTAAAATTTAAGAGTTCTCAGCTACAAAAGTTCTGCTTTTTGGTTTAAGTTAAAAACTAAGATAAAACAAATCTTTCTGGAGTTGTGTACTGTGTGCAATCCACAGTACTCATTTCAAGCTCTACTGAAAGCAACATTTTTTTTCAGTTCACTTCCTCCAGTGATAAAATGATAAAAAAGTCCTACAGCTTTATTTTCTCATTTCCTTCCCACAGTGAACATCACACAGTTTAAGTTCCTGTTTCCATATTTGCACAGTCATTTTGTCTGATTTTCTAGTAATCTGAAACCCTTCAGGTTGCCCATTATGCTCTGTTTTTGCTGTGGCTTTGCTTCGCTATTAATCACAGTCTATTCCTTGCTGGAGGGGTCTCACGAGACTTGGTGCTGCCACAATATTTCATGGAACACATGCTGGGTAATAACATGCAAGAGCATATCTAAAAGTGAATTCTGGTCAAAACCACAGTATTTTTACTGATTTCTGTTAGCATTAAATATCAGTAAAATTAAAATGTTTTAAGATCACAAATGGATGCATTTTATGGAAGACAGTACTATCGGAGCTAGGAGTCCAGGTATCTGAAACTGAAGCCTCCAACTATTATTATAAATGCAATAGAATGGAAATATCTGACACATGCTAATTATAAAATCCTCCCTAACAAGATTCAAGATTAGTTTCTTATAACCAGATACTGACTAGCAGTATTTTGAAAATAATGGTGGGCAAGTCATTATGTGTTTGTCTTCAGGTGGCAATTACAGATAAACGATTATAGCTTCCTTAAGACAGTCGTCATAACAGATCTTTTATCACTGGCTTTGAAAGGTACTTTTAAAATACAGAACCAGAAGCAGAAAATAGGACCTGTGTATGAAAATAACAGGAACTCTCTTGGGTATTAACAATCAGCTTCACACTGACTGACAGGATACTAATTTCATGTTTTTTCCCCACTATGCACGTAAGTGTCTGTATCTAAGATGCACCAAGAAGGGAAAATAATGTAAGACAGTACCAATACACAAAACACTGAAATTCCACAGCTGGAAGAGCAGTATAAAGCCTGAATGCACACCATTAGTTGCTGTGTGCCAGCCTCCAGAATGCTGAAGCCTCCAGCCTGATAAAGGTTTGATCACTTTGCAGATTAACCATCCTAACAAATTGCTCTACAAGTACAGGTCTAGCAGGTGTAAGAAAAAAAAAAATGCAATCAGGAAGCCATTTTAAAGCCCTTAACACACTACAAAATTTCGTATTAGTCTCAAACGAAAGAAAATGGAGCTTCATAAAAGCAAAGGATCTTCCTATTCTGAATTTATGCTAAAGAGTTTCATGCTGATGGAAGAGGAATAGTTTGAAGTTTGGCAAAAGGTACATAAAGCTTGCATTTCCAGCTGAAGCAGGAGTTTAGAAGTTTATAATAGTTTAAAATGAAGCTCAGTGTGATGCACCTCAGTGTTACAGGAAAGTGTTTTTTCATATAACTTCATACTGAAAGCAAGTGATTGCTAGTGCCTTAAAGACACGATGAATGACAGAAGCCTATCATTATTACTTCAGTTATTTGTCCATATTCTCTCTGGACATGGGTTTACAAGCATCCTCAACATTTTCAGGAAACCCACCCACACCTTCTCAACTATCAATTTCAGAGTTCACAGTTGTTCTATTTTTGTAAACTGCAGTCAGTTGCGATACAATATTAACGTAGGTAAGTATTTCTTTATTTCTAGATTTCATGTCTCCTATGGCCGGAGTGAAATAATTGAGCAGCATTTAAAAAAAATAATAAAATTACCCTTATTAAGTATATAAAGATGTGGCCTACATATATGTATCTGTGTATGCAGGTTTGGGCTGTGGTATATAAGCATTAATGTATTATATGATGAATGTAGCACTAATTTGAACGTACACAAAGACTGAAACAAAACAGGCCAGTTGGGCTTGATTGGGCCACTCCTGGAAAATAAAATTATAACCAGAAATATCTTCAGACAATTGTTTGTTGTCGATTACTGATCATCTGAAAACTTCATAGGAAGTAAACACCATCTCCAAACATAATAAACCTGAACTGATCACCAAGGTAAGCATAAGCATGTACTGATGACCAAATATGTTTTTACCAGGATACCCAGAAGACTGATGCGACATTTCTCAATTTCCCCTCAAAAGTAAATTCCAACATATATTCCGAACTCAGCAACAACAGTGACAATCACTTACTCCTCAGATTTCCCATTCCAGGTGTCAGGCTCATTCTGGGAGGCAACGTGCTGTGATATGGTGGAGTAGTGCTGAATAAGATATCATTTGGGAGAGCCTGGTCTAGCACTGAACTTCGAGAGCTGGCATATGAAGATCCTCTTCGATTGCTACATATACTTTCATCTGACAGGGTACGATAAAGTGTCCTCCGTGGAGAAAGGTTTCCATAAAATGAAAACTAAACATCAAAATATGGAGATATAAGAACATATATTACTGGTTAAAATAATTTCAACTAGCATATCCCATCATCAGACTGCTGGGAGTATTCTTCTGGGCAGGCATTCTGAAATTGTTGAGCTAACACAGATCAGAGATTTGTTCCATCACATCAGCTCTGTACTGAGGCCTCAGAAAGTTGAATTGGATTTTCATACTTCTTCCTCTCGATATTTTGGAACAAATTTCCATGAATTAATCAGATTTTGTGCAGCTTTATTAATTCTAAATGTTAAATGAAATCCCCATAGCATTATGACAGCAATTTTTTTTCCAGAAATATATGTATCTAAGACTACCAGCTTTTGGTAACATTTATTGAGGACTGTACTCTTTGATTTTAATTTGAAATGGCTATGCTTTAATATTTAACATTCTGAACTGATACATGGTGCAACATAATTCATTGAACAGTAAGAGTGATTTTAGAGACTGCATTTCTACAAATATCATGAAATAGGCTTAGTGAATAGGATAATAGAGTTCAGTGGAAACTGTTACGTATTTCAAAAAGTTATTTAACCAAAACCCAAACATCTACAGCAGAACAAGATGTTACTGTAGTGTAAAACTGGGCCATTCCACTTCATAAGTCATTCTTCAGCACTCCAAATCCTGTTACTTCTCACATGTACAAAGGTCAGTTATTTTAATTATTTTAACTGGTTTCTCTTGCATGTAACAATTTAATATCTAGCCCTATTTGCCATGTAGCTAACTATGAGAAGCATACTCTCTATGAAGAAAGTAAGCTCAGGACCAATAACTCTTCAAAACAGTGAATCTAGCATAGAGTTAAAAATATCTACATTGTTATATTTCTGAACAAAATTCACTCACTGATGAATGCGTCTAAAAAGAATAGACAGAAACGCTCAATCATGCCACAAAGAACAGTCTTTGCAGAACAGTTAAATGTATTTCATATCTTTAGTTCAGGAAAGCATCTATCTTGAGGACAATACAGAAAATGCTGAATTGTTAGAATGTTTAACTATGTCCCAAAGAAGATTAAGGCAGATACTCAGATTCTAATCTAGGAAAGCATCATAATATCAGCAAGGGGAAAAAAGAAAGGGGGGATGATCAGTTCTAAAGGTTGGAAACAACCTATATGATCATCTAGTCTAACCATCATAGGAATAAACGTCAGGCCAAATCCTTATTTTAACACATGTAAAATAGTGGTATCAACAGTCATGAGCAGCAGTACTAGATAAAAGACATACACAACATCCCTAGGTATACGGACATTAAGTGTATGGTATCCTTTTATAAACAGTGGTTAAAGAACACCAAGAGCTGCTGAGTCTTAATAGGCACCACACTGGGAAAAGGATTAAAAACCTTCTTTCTGTGAATTAAAAGCATCTCCAATCCTCTTTAACACACCTGAGATTCAGCAAGCATTCTGCTACAACTCTTGTATGTTTCTGAAGTCTCCCAACATCACATTACATTTTTATCTAAAAAGATTGGCCAGTAGCTCTTCAAATATGTTAAACTTTAATTGTTGAAGCTTTACAGAGTTTCAGAGCATGACAAAAATTAAACACTACACATTCTAGAGAGTTCACTATTCCCTGCTCTTTGAAGAAGGTGAGATAAAATGAAACCGAAGATGTGATTCAATTCTGTTCAATTTTACATACTCAGAAAAATTACTTTCTGGTTTGCTGTCAAAAGCAACTGACTAAGCTACAGCAAGATAACTACTCTCTACGAGGACATCATCAAAGACTGGATAGTGCTAATTCCTGTGGCTTCCTGTGGGGGTCTCTTGCAAATCAGAGCCCGTGGTCTCTCTTACTTAGATATCCTGAGGGGAGAAGGGGACAGTAGTAATATATCTCAGAACGGCCGCATCACCTCACTCTTTATGTAGGCAGCCTTGAAATGACAGAAACGTTGGCAATTCTTGAAATCGTCACAGAAAGCCAAATTTTGCACTAATCGTAATTTATAAAAATCTCTAGGACATTATTCATAAGAATTCAACTACATACTTAATGTACTTAGCATACTTAACATATTGCACTTTAAAAGTACGTATAATCTGAATTCTAAACTCTGCACTTAAAGGATTCCCACGCGTTTTTTTTGTTCAGACGTGATTACGTTATTTAGCACACTGTATGAACACCAGGGGTTAAGAGGGCATTGAATTTATATCTAAGTGTGACAATTACTCAAGCAATTCAATTGTTTTGTGCTTTATTGCAAATTAAGCCCAAAAAATCAGAATCGTGTATACATGAAACCTAGAAAATATTAAATTCCCTATACTCTTCTTGTGAACTTTTTAATATTCCTGATTGTCTTCATTTGGTATAGAGTTACGCTCTCCTCCAACACCATCAACTGTGTACTTCCAACTACTGGTTGGACTACTTCCAACTACTGCCTATGTAAAATTGTGATTCGGACAGAATTGTCCGTACTGAGTAGCACAAGACAGGGGAAAAGCAGGCTTACTTTTATTCCTCTGCCTAAATATAATTTGAGGTGAATAAATGTAACCATCCAACCTTGAAAATGTTACTCTTAACCTTTGAAATTATAATTAACTTACTAAACCTTTACAGTTAAGCAGAGTCATACTTAGACAAATGCTGTATTTCATGCATAATCATGAAGTAGGTATGATTTTCTTGATGTGGGAGCTGACGTTTTGGGATTTATGCTGAGTATTTAAAGCGTTCCCAACGAATATACTTAGTTTACACAAAATGTTGCTGCCTTTCCTATAGACATTTTCGGAATGCCAGAAGATCATTTCTAACATAACTGTGTCTGAATTTTACACAAAGAAAGTAGCTAACCTTTCTTCTCCCCTCCTCCACAGAGATGTTTTCTGGAAGCATCAACTTCAGAAAATCTTCTTTGGACAACACTTGCTGGCTTTCAACAATGGCATTCCTCACAGCAGTTTGAAGTGGACTTGATGCAGACACAGAATCTATATCATCATATACTCTGTTGAAACAATTGCAAAATAAGCAATAGTGCTCTTGGATTTATTTTCAGTCACAAAATAAAACTTGTTAGACTTATCTCCTGCTACAGCATGCTTTTATTTATAACACTTTCCAGGCATTTTATATTAAACTGTTTGTGGGTTTTATGGGTCCAAGATGAAATTCTTAAGTCACTGAAAGATCTGAAGAGGGAAAAAAAAAAAAAACAACCAACAAACAAACAAAAAAAAAGCATAATGCTAGTTTCTCCCAACTCGCCTCTCTCCTTTTCACACACAAGATTTCTGTATTGCTGAGGTTTTACTCATATCAACATTTTCAATAGTTCCTCACAAATCAAAACAATTTTTAATTCCTTAGCAAATAAGACAATCTAGATTTTTTAGTGTGATATTGTATCCAAACTGAAAAAATGACTATGGTCATCAACAGCAACATTTGAGGTATATTTGTAATCAATTGTGCCATGTGCCAAGTGTGTTTCATTATCAGCAATTTCATACAGCTATTTAGACAAATAAACAGCTGTCTTCTTTAATTATCAGTATATAAAAATGTATTTACAGTCAACAAAGGACTGTCAAGCTGAATTATTATTTTTCACCCTCCTTCCAGTGAGAAAGGAGAGAATTTTAGCAGATTTACTCTTGAAATGCAATCTAAGGAACCAGAGATTCCCAGTCACATAGAACATGCATTTGAATCCATTACTTACTGTCAAGTGCAGCATAATCAGTGACTCTGTCCTCAGCGGAGAGAAAACAAGCTTTGCTATGGTAAAGTGTAATTCTCAGTGAATTATATCCTATAGTGGCACAACATTCAGCAATTGACCTGATTTCCAACATCATTGCTAATTAGAGATGTTATTTTATTTCAACATAATTATCCTCAGAGGGATATTTCCTCTCTGTGATGTATAGAAAGCTTTCCTAGAAAGAAAGAGGTGAAGAAGTGCTCTAAACCATGGAAAAACCTGAAAATGTTTTCTGGTATAAGAAGTGCTGCCATATTCAATTAATATTTCATAAATTGAACTAGCTCTTGAAGATGCTTTTCAAAATAGCTGTGGTTTCATTCTAAATGCCATGCCTCATTATGCAATTTTGTTTTAAGGGTTCTATTTGAAATAAAAAGAAATTATTTCAGAGGTTCATTAATTTCAAAATACAACTTTCCAAATGCAAGTACTGCTATGACTGAGCAATTTAATATTTGAAAGCCTAAAATAAATAAGCAAACAAATAAACAGATCACCTGTACAATACCACAGAGAAACGTAAATAAGAAGGACAGGAAGGTAGTGAAGTTGTATTTTTAAATTTTGAAAACTAAAAATGTTAGCAATATCATCAAGCTTTTATCTTATAAATTTGTACACACATCCACTACAAAGTATTAGATGGAAACATCCCATTCCTATTGAATGGAGTAATCCCGTTTTAGGCATTTGAAAATCAGGGGCTGCATGCCATATTGTAAATTTATCAAGATATGTAGGGCCAAATATGATTTATTGAGATATAGAACTAAACAAATTATGCACAGAGAGATGTCAAAGAGGTTATCAGACAAGATGATTCTGACGGTAACAGAAATTTGAACATTTGTTCTAAACAGCTGATTCAAGTATTAGTTATTGCTGCAGTTCTTGGAAAGTTTCATGTCTATTTGAACTGCTGCATCTTTTCCTTTGAATGCAAGTGTTTTCCTTCCACCTAAGAGTAACACTTTCTTAATGAACTATTCCTACATTAAGTTGTACATGCAGCTGTTGTCTAGAACTGATAAGATTATCTTTGTCTAAATGTTATTTGCTAAAATAAATTTAAAATGCACTGCTAATGAAGCCTGCACATTGTGCTTAATCTCTTGAGCATCAGAGATTAGGATTAGAGACACTCGATCTCTGCCTTGTGAGGTCCTATCCACCAGTTCCTACCTATTTGTTAAAATACATCAGAAAAAAAGTATATGGAAACCATTCAAATATCTCAAGTGGCATTATTTTTCCTAGTTACCCACATAGATGCGTGCTAAATTCATAGTCACCTCTCTCAATCTCTAATGTATTATTGACAAAATATGCAACAAGGTAGGAAGGTTTAATACAGAAACATTAAGAAGCAAGCTATTTTCAAGTAACTGTAATGTTACTGAAGATTTCTAGAAAAGGCCTTTAGACATAATACAATTGTGGCTTTCCAATTGTTTCCCAGAGATTTGAAAAGGTCATACATAAAGATACAGGAATAAACCAAACATTTGAAATGGAATCTGTAATTTTTCATCTTTCTATCCTATTTTAAAATATATTTTCCTTGCCCTTCTGCCCCAAACATAGTTGAAAAGAATTCTTACTCGTGGCATTCAGAAATTTCAGATTCTTCAGGTGTAGGACTTCCTTCTGATTTCTTCCATCCAATGACGTATTTACTCACTGCTCCTTGTCTGTGGTATGGTTTTGAAACTGACCCAGAAATCTGTTGACTACTATTCTGTGACACTATATAGACTTTGGAGGTATCTAGAGAGCCACTCTTTTTAGAGCAATGTGTTGATGGGCTTCCTGAATGATGTGACCCACTGAAAAAGCAAAGGAAACACACAAAACAGCAAATCAAAAATTCTTCCCCGTGTACTCAGATATAATTCTCAGTGTTCACTTTTACTCAAGTTAAAATCAAGGCAGCAGCATCAGTACAATAATTTTCTACATACTGCTGATATATATGCATATATATCAAATGTCTTTGATGATAATACAATAATAATGAGCTTTTAAAGCAAATAATGTCCAATTTAACATGCTGAAATGCCAACACAAACCATGATGTGAGCCAAAATTAAAGACACAGGCTTAATACAAATACATGGATTTCCATTTGCTTTTTTCAGTAAATATGTACATACACAAACATTATTCATAGTATAATTCAATTTATGCCAAGGCTCTATATAGGGAATTATCCCAAATATCTAAGAATTCTATGTCTCTTCCACTTCAAATGATTTTTCAAGCTTATGACAGTTTAAATTCAGTCCTTCATTCAGTACCATTATCTGGATGATTTTAATAGTTTCTTTTACTACAAATAATAGCATCTAACCGACAACTCTCAAAATGATTCAAAACGAGCTAAATCAAACACTTCCTTGACAAGCAAAGTTGTTCTTTTCACCTTGGACGCGAAGCAACCAATGCATTCACAAACCAAGAGTCTGAACTTAAATTAGAGACTGGAAACTGAAGCAGCAGCTCCTAACATTCATTGTTGATTTGCAAATACTAAACACATTGCTACTTTTTAATGTACAGGATTCATTCACAAAGGAGCAGAAGAGGTTGTTGAGTCAAACACAAGCAATGCACATGCACAGATGTCATTATATCTGATTAAACTGCATGATATGGAAGAAGCTTCAAACATCTCTCTTTTTCCCCACAAATGCAGAAACAAGATCAGGAGTTTTTGAGGAAGACAATAAATTAGGTGGTGTTAATAGCAGTTTGATTAGCAGTTGATTAGCAATATAGCAGTTACGATTGCTCTCATGCTTGTTATCCTTGCAAAAGTGTAAAGAAGTTATATCAAGACATTTATATAAAGGCATAATCAGAATAATTCAGTAACAAAAAACTGAAGTCTAAAGGTGAAGAAAGTATTGAAGCATAATGTAAAAAATATATCAGACTGACAACAAGGACACTATCCAGAGCATTTTAGATTTTTCTATGTAACTGAACTCCAGAAAAACTGAACATCCAGCTTCATTCTGTACGTTTTAAATAACAGGACATTTTTCTAAGAAATGAAATACTTATAGAAAGTTGCTTTTAAATGAGTTCAAAGCAATGGTTAGAATAAAAACTGTATATTCTCAGCATCCAAATGGTACTGATGGTCTATGCGAGGAAAAAAAACCTAAAGGCAACGGAGCTGTTTCAGCTACAGTAACCTAAAGGCATTTGATAATTCATGTGTGTACTTAATATAAAATAGGAGAGAGAAAGCCATTAACAACATAGCTGCAAGACATAGTGTTGTGCATAGCTCAAGTCAATCTTGTAGTTTGAAATAGTGTTTCACACAGCAGACTTAATTCTCAGAAATCAGTTATTTTTAAGTGGTTCTTTATCTGATCATGTTAGAGAATCAAACCAATTGATGGCCAATTGAACTTAATTTATTCATAGATTCATCACAGAGTCACATAATCATGTTTTTTGTTCAATAAATTCAATTTTAATAAGGAAATAAGGAAAAAGCATTTATAGATCTGTGACTTTCCACTAGTCTGTGGACTTGCTTTTCAGTTTTATGCTGTTTAGCCATTGTAAAACAAGCTCACTGTTCAACATTTATAAACTAATTTTGAGTAAAAGCCTTGTTTAAGGTAGAGCTTCATCACTGCAAATTATGAACAATTAAGAACTCAATGTCAGACCAGCTGGAAAATATACATGGGATGTGGCAGTAGATAGCACACAAATATTAACATTCTTTTTTTTTCTCTTTGAATGTTACAGTATTGCAACATCACAGTTATATAAAGAGATTTTTTTAAAAATAATATAAGCCTGCAGGTGCTATATAGGTGATGTCAGCTTTTAAAATGAACTGTAAAATCATTTATCACTTCAGGATAATTTGAAGGACGCTGAAGAAAAGTTTGAACAATACAGATGGGTTACATAATGCAAGTCTGACATTTTCTTGTGGTGAAAGGATGTGGAACACAGATTAGAAGCTGAACATCACTATTGCAAAGTGGAATTGGTCAGTCCTAACATGAGTTGTCACCTCAACTATAATTGCTACTTTGTAAATCCCTGGATAAACTCACAGTCTATTTAATCTATATATTTTTAATTGTTTTTTAAAGGAATCTATGGCATATTTATTCCAAATAAGTGATCAGCATAATACTTAATAGTTGCATGGAACCTTAATTATGAAAGCAGCCACACAAGTGCTGAAAATACATATTTTAGCCATCAGAAATCAATTACAGCCCTCTGTGATGAAGTCCCAGAAAAGAGCATATTTCTTCCTAATTGTAAAACTAAATTTCAACACATACAAAGCAGAGTAAATCTGAAGCTTCTACATTATCACAGATGTGGTAAAAGCTTAGTGTGAAACTATGTACCTACTTTTCACAAAAAGAACTATTGTACCAGTCAAAGCTATTCCCCATAAATTATAAAGAAAAAGTCTAACACTCAAAGTAAGCTTTGAAGACTAATTCAATCAAGCATATGAAGAAATGAGAATATTATTTTGTTATTTTCCTGTCCTAATTGACATTCAGAAGAAAAACGAGATGAAAAGAAGAACAATTTCCTTCCATTACTTTACAGAATAAAAACTTCCACACATAGACCGAAGTCTCAAATTTGAAGTCATCATACAATGGGAAATGGGAGATAAAGACAACCAGCTGAAAAGTGTACTTTCACAGTGTCCTTTTAA
Source organism: Tetrao urogallus (assembly GCF_951394365.1). Classification (NCBI taxonomy): domain Eukaryota; kingdom Metazoa; phylum Chordata; class Aves; order Galliformes; family Phasianidae; genus Tetrao; species Tetrao urogallus. The sequence goes on along the minus strand of NC_136814.1, from coordinate 38,537,172 downwards.
CAGGTGTACCATACATACATTCCATTGGTAACAAAAAGAAGAGTGCAAACACAGCTAGAAATACAGCTCAAGATACAAAAGCGTAAAGTATACGCCACAACAAGGTAAATTAGAGTTGATGGTATACAATGCAGTTTCACTTTATGTAAAAATTGCCAGTTTTAATTTCTTTGATTCTCTTCATCATTTATCTGATGCAATTTGTTGCCCTGTTCTAAATAAGTCTGTGAAATAAGTTCTAGGGGAAAAAAATATCGGGGAAAATATAGGGGAAATATAGGGGAAAGTCTGATGTCAAAGTAACATGACTGGGGTGTTTGGACCTACACTCCTTACAACCAAGAAAGATGAGGAAAGACTAATTTTAAATTTACATGAATGACACAAAGTATCATGAAAGCATCTTATGTTTCCTTCGTCATCAACAAAAGTAAAATTGTTTTCTAACATTCTAGCTCTCAATCACTTGTAGAATATCATGGGATTGTCAAAGATTAAATCCAAGAAATTTCAGTAAACTTCTCAGTAATAGCACATGGTGAATTCCCAAATAGAAGTGAAATTATTGTCAAAACATATCCAAGAAATACATTGTGAGAATGACCTTCACAAATACTACAAAAACAAATACAACTGAAGAATTCAATTCATTATACCACTTCATTTTTAATCAGATGTTTCTCAGCTTTGAAAACCTAAGCAATTTGTACAAAGCTACACACACATTCTTGATCAGATCTGGAAGCAGGACTAGTCATGCTCCTTAAGCAGACTCATCAAAAATTACCTGAAAAACGCTATACTTCCTCACGGGTATTTGAATACAACAAAAATCAATATCAGGTATGTTTTCAAAGAAAAGTGAGGAAAAAAAATTCAATAACAACAACAACAACAAAAAATTATCTGAACATCAATCTATAAACCCAAATCCCTAATTTATAAGAAACACATACCTGGAATGAGAAGAGATTTCACTGAGGTCTCCCATACTTCCTTCAGCCGTATGACTGGCAGAAATAGCAGAGGCATAGCTATGAACAGCATATATCTTAGCTGGATCCTCATCTAGGCCAGCAGTTTCAGAAGACTCAGTCCATTGCTCAGTACGACAGTGTACTCCAGACCTGCTGCCAGCAAGATGCAGAGGGGCCAGAAGAGGTGCAGATATACAAGGAGCTGTATCAATTCCACTGTCAGTTGAAGCTCCTTTTATATATGTTAATCCAAGCAGTTCAGGATCCATAAGATCTCCAGAACCAAAGTGTTTTTCATCACTGTTGCTGGATGTATTGCTAGATAGGGTGTTGCTGCTTGAGTGGCTTGAACAGCTTTTATCTCCAATCTTAACAGCAAGAGGAAAACAAACAAAAAAGAACCACCTCAATTTAATTATAAAATCTTAATTTTCATGTAAATTACTGAATTTGTGCCATTCAAAGATTACTTTATTATTTTTTTATGGAATGCTATAATTGCAAAGTATGAAAAAACAAATTATACCACTTGTTTCTATTAAATAATTGCATAATTGCTAAACAGACTAGGATAGGACTAGAAGGAATGGCCTCAAGTAGTGCCAAGGGAGATTCAGGTTGGATTAGGAAAAATTTATTCTCAGAAAGAGTGATCAGGTGCTTGAATGGGTTCCCCAGGGAGGTAGTGGAGTTATCGTCCTACATTTAGATGTGATACTAAGGGACACAGTTTAGTGGGGAAATACTGGTGGTAGGTGGACAGTTGGACTAGATGATTTTGGAGGTCTTTGCCAACCTTGGTGTTAATTTGAGGCAGCAAATAAAAGTGAATACTAGGCTCTATTTCCATCTTATATTGCAAATCATAAGATCTCACTTGAATTTTTTGATTATAGGACTTGCTTAACATCCATAAAATTGAATTTCTAGAGAGTTGAAACAAGCATTTGCTACAGCTAGAAGCATTCATAATTATTTGTTTAAACAATTTCTGCTGCAAATCTGAAGATCACAGGAGAATGAATTAGCCTTGGCTTTTTCTCTGTGTGGGTGAAATACACTGTTTATTGAATCGAATCCAATTGGACGTATGGCTGCTTGAACTCCAGCCAAGTGCAATGTATGTGTACCAGATGAAAGTAACTTCAGTAATACGCCTCCAAACTAAGTATGGCAACTGAAGTGGAAGAATTATGTCATGCGTTTGTGTCAATAAAGTTTTTGTGTTTTGCTTTGCTTTCCTAAAAAGAGATTTTATAGAAAACTGGATTAACTTATCTTTGTAACATCTCTGAGTAGCCAGAACAAAGGCAGATGGGCTTCTACTATGCAGAATATAAATGGGAAGGGAGACCCTTATTTTTTCAATCTTTTATTTTTTAATGAGATTTCCCTCCTAGCAGATGTATATACACATAGTTGTTACTAATACAGTAAAGCAGTTTGAAAAACCAGACTCCAGAAATAACATTCCCATTCCATATAGGAATTAATGCGCCTCAGAATTTGAGAAAATTATTTTTAAAAAAAGTAGGGGTTGTATTTGCATTTCTTCTATCCCTTACAAAATGGCCATGACCTTAAAAACAACAGAACAACTGATAAAAATACAAATGAGCAGTTTTCCCAAGGAGCTACTTTGGTAAGTGTCTAGCAAAACGGATTCTTTTTCTATTGTAAATGTAAAACAGAACCAAAGTGGAAAGGAACAGGAAGAGAAAAGGTCAAATAAATAAATAAATAAATAAAATAAACTACAGGATAGACATTTTTGATAATACTTAAAGAATCCACAGAGTACTGTATGTTTACAGTGTGAATTTCACTGGCTATCCCAAAGCTAATAGCTATTTGGCAAATCGAGTTGAATAAACAGGGAATGCACAGAAGAATGTTAAGGTTCCTTTGCAAAGTGAGGTAAAGACTTACATGTGCAAGTTTGTTTGGCGACTCCTTGCCACTACCATCTTTTTGTAAAGCCCGGTCTTTGTAGGAGCTGAGGATTTTGGTCGATGGTGCATGCCACTTGGTTTCTGCCATAAATAATTGTGTTTTAATTTCTGAATGCTAAAAAGATGAGTATACTGTACAAAGAAAAGAGCACATGGCTTAGCATCAGGTTTCAAACCTGTACACTCTTTGGAATCAGAGATGGGCAACTTTGCAAAATCATTAAAATCTAATTTTTCAAACATAATTAAGTGAAATTCAACCTGTTTTCCATCATTCATGATGCTTTCTGATGTTCAGGAGTTCATTTGGATATCTAGATATCCCACACCATATTCTATTAGATTGTCTGTAACAGCTCCGGCTTTCACTGTCATATAACCACTTTTTGGGTATAAAACTGTTACATCAGAAAGTGGCTGCACTTTTGCAAGTATTACAGTGGAAAGAGCATTTATTTTTGAGATTTGGTATTTGTTATTACCAGAATGTCTAGTTCCTTCCAAAGTTTCATCTCGTTCTCTGCCTCCTTCAATCTCCAGTGAGCCTGAACCTTGGTGTTCATGAAGCAAAGGGGATTGGCACCTTTTAACATAAGCAGAAAATCAAGCCATTTGTTTTTTTTTTTCTAGAAAACTATTTACATGACAAACAACACTTTCTACTCTTCAAAGAAAATATTTAGTAAAGTGATTTGTTTAAACAGTCATTATTTCTCCCACCAAGCAAGTATAGTAACATTTCCAAACACTGAATAGACATATTTACATACAATTTTCTCAACAGTACACTTATGTCCTTCAGTGTGAACAGACCACGATGACTTTGAGCTTCAAAAAGAAATGCATTCTTGGAGCTACAGTAGCCAAAGGGTTTTGCAGAGGATAACTATGGTAATGCATACTTAACTGCTTAATAAACTAAGCCCCACAGAAAATAATGGAATTTTTGCAAGGTTTCAAACTCAGAACGTGTTTGCTAGATAAAATGCTTTATATTTTGTAAACTTTGTTCCTTCATTTTTACATAACATTATGAATGATTGTCTGCACTCATTTTAGAATTAAATCTATTTGAGATTACAATCTGAAATAAAAATTCTACTGTAAAAATTGCAGAAATTAAATTATTTCACAAAGCAACATAACAAAAATAAAATCGCAGTTAGTAATCTCTGTGCCAGTAAAAAGACACCAGACAGATTTTTATGCATATACTGTGAAAAAAAAAAAAAGTTTTGTTTTAAATATTTGCACCTATTTAGCTGTCAGAGATTTCAGTGAACAATCTCCAAGATACAGCATTTACATCTGCACACACAAACATCTATGCCAAAGGAATTTTTTGCATAGGCAAGACGATGCTTTCAATATTTACATTTTTTTCTTACAGATAGTTTCCAAAAGCCAAATGCTTTTTCATTATACTATCTAAATGCTGCCACATCCCAACATTTTATAAGCTAATTTTGTACAACAAAATGATTCATTTAAAGTAATGAACAGATTTTTTCACGTAATATTTTTAAAACTTGAACAGCATGTTGGTTTTTTTATTCATGGATAACTAATTTCTAAAACTTTCAGCACCAAGGGATTAACAGGCACGCAAACATAACACCCACATATTGCAATAGCCTTAAAGGGAGATGATACTTATGAAATACTGTTACTTTTTTGAGGAGAGATACTAGGGAATGGATACCACTGGAACAAGAACAGTAGGAAATAAAACCTTACAAGTCTATAAAGATCATTTGTAAATTAAATACTCCCCCGGTGAAACTAAAGGAGGAGAAATCACTATATGGTCTCAGTTCTGAGTTACCAGCTGATTTCTGTCCTGTCCTGGGAAAGCAGAACTAAGAACTGTTTGTTATTTACCAAAATTGTAAAATAATAGTTTGGTCCTAAAGAATTAAGTAGTATGAGTAAAATTTTATTAGCATACAGATTAAACTACATCAAACCTCAGGAGTCTTAAAAGTTTACTAATAGATTTCCCAAATAAATCTATGATATGGAACATCCATATAAAATTTGTTTCAGAAAAAAGATGCATGGGAGATTCAGAAAGATTAGAAAAATAAAATAAAATCCATACCCATCATATCCCACTTGCTGTCTCCATTGGCTGCTACCACTGGGACCTGGGTCACTGGAGGAAGACTGGTTGCTTGGAGAACTTCTGTAATGTTGACTAGAGTCATTAACAGTGCACTGAAATATTCATAAAGTTTCAGACTTGAACTGTTGGTTTGTTTTTTTGTTTTTTTAATATACATTCACTTTCACAAACAAAACAGATAAAATATACTTAATGTACATTCTTTTTCAGAATTTTCTAAATACATCACTTATTTCATGATTAATCACAAATTTTCATTTTTTCCTCTGAACAAGTGGGATTACATACAAGTCAGAGCAGGTGGATTAGACCTCTAAATTCATGCATAGGAACCTCTGCCTTTCTGGGCAGCTGAAATGCACTGCCGAAATTTGTTTTTGATCAGCCTCCAACTCTTCACTTCTGTGCATATCAATCCATAACTCTGCAATTTCACCCAGCTACATTATCTCAATTTTTTTTCAAGATAATATGTAGGAATGAATTTATATACTCAGGGAAGACTTGGAAAAAGGTTGTTTTAGATTTAAGCACCACAATTTCCCAAGGACATGAAGTTCAATATGCAACTTCAGAGTTCAGCTTGAAAATTTCAAAGACATTTGCTTTATATTTTGTCTAACCATCAAACACACGTATGATAAACATGTAGATGGTTGAGTGCCTAATTCTTCAGCATATCCCATTCTGATAAGCACTGACAGGACTAAGCCTTTCACAATCAAGCAAATTATTCTGTAGGCTACAGTTGAGTTTCAATTGTGTGTTCTTTCCTCTTATTGCCAAGAATGCAGCACTTCTTGCTTAAATGAACCAGCTTTAAAGAAATGGTAAATTATCATCCCACACATTTCGAGCCTTCAAACTAATATTTAGGACATTATCCTCAAACCTTGGATATTGCCAACCTATTTCCCAGACAAGTGCCTACTTATTAGCCCGCTACACAAAAAGTGGCAACAAAATCAGGACCACAGAAATGTATTCTGATGATGCCTCACTGCTCGTTCACAGAACAGTAGCATCTGTCTGATACTTGGAATGGATTCTGGACTCCAGGTGAAAGAACACGCTCATCTACCACTGTGACTCAAAGACTAAAGTATACAGAATCTTCTTGGTGTGAAAAGCCAAAAAAGTGAGTCCAACTGAAGCTTCACTTTTAGACACTAATTAGGAGAAGCTGTCGCAGAACTAGGCGAATTGTAAAAGAAGTAGATTTCAAACATATCTGCGTATTTCTCAAGGACAAATTACAGGCAAAACTTTGCTCAACACAAAAACATTTAAATTGCCTTCTCAAAGAACTCTCCCCAGGAGGAGATCTAGGAGTACAGGCATTCAGCTCCCAGTTTTTAATTTCATCTTTGGTCTGGGCACCTAACTTGTCACATGTCACAGTAGTTAAACTGTTGCTGCTGATGCCTTTTGCTATATCTAGCCTTTTAAAGCTTTTTGCTGTATCTATAAACATTTCTGTTGCTTCTTCCTCTTTTTATCTGTAAAAAGACCCTCTTTATCACAGACTTCAACGTTAGCTCATTTTCAGATTATCTGCGATAACTTCCTTTTTTTTTTATCAACCTACTTTTCCTTGCCTTCACTCCTCTTCAATTTGACTAAAACGGTATTGCAGCTCAACCCTCTAAAAACTCTTCATCATTTTCCTAGTCTGAGTACACATTTTCACATTTACAAGACTATAAGTACTAATCAAGCTCACTTCAAACTCTTGTTTTAATCACATCTCTCTGTCAAGCTATTAGCTATGCCTCTTGCTATGTGGAAACGACCTTGCCAATTAGAAACATTTCATGTTTCAGGACCCACATATCATAATTGATCGTTTCTCTCCTTTTTCATTATTTATATTCTGTATCATGCCTTCCCCAGAATAGCACTCATGCACTGCACTTGATTTGTTTAAGTAATCTAGAGATTGCTTCATGAGAAGAGAGAGCCTCTGTATTCCAAGCTTTTTATGTGCTTTATGGAGAGTAAGAATTGAAATTTATATTTGTGAACATTTTTTGGAAATGAGTATTTGGAAACAAAATTTGGAAATTTGGAGATTTCAGAAATTTTTCATTCTTTCCCTATTCATTCACATTTAGTATGCTTAACAAATACCCATCAAACCTGATATATTTGAGGAACATTCAATGTATTTTTTTCTTATGTTAGATTTTACCAAAAATATGTGTAATGAGATGTCAGAGCTCTTCTACTAAATAAGGTAGACAGTATAGCAGTAACAGCATTTAATGATTTCAGCCAGAAATTTTAAGGATGTACAAGAATCGTACTTCAGATTTTTATATAATTTAGCTATTCCAAACATGCAATATTATATCCTTGAAGATGAGAACTACATCACTCCAGAGAGAAGGACATTAAGCAGAAATAATGCGAACAACAAGGGACAGAGAGCACAAGACCTAAAGTTTTCCTAAATAATTAAAGATGTATGTATTTACAATTTTTAAAAAGAAATTCTTTTGTGATGATTACAATTGAATTAGAACACAGCTAAGATTTAAAGATACCATCCCATCATCTAACATACATTATATATTCAAATCACAAGCTCTGCTTTGTTTAATTAAAAGCAGGGGAAAGCATAAGGACTAGTAATGAGTTACACAATCCTTTGAAACTATGCAAATAGTGTGGTAATGAGATTAAATCATTCATTGTTAGAGGGATGGGTTCATTTTATTTACGCTCTTAATTGCTTAAATAGGATCCCAAAAGGTGGAGGACAGGACATTGTTTAGATCAAAAAGTAACTAGGGTTTCCTACTTCATTGATTTGGGACTAAAGGGGAATGTTGGTGTCCTCATCAGTAGGATCCTCTTAGAGTACACTCTTATCATGAACAACAGAAATCACTTGTTTCATATAGAATGAACTGTAATCAATTAATTCCCTCTGATACAATCTCAGAATTACTGTTGAAACTCAACAAAATAGCATGAATCTTCAAAAGTTGTTGAAGAACCAGAGTTCTACAGAATAGAGATATCTAAGGCATACTAGGAAAATGATGGGCATTAAAGGTATACTACCTTGCACCATCTGGCAGTTTCCTATCAAAAGAAGTGCTGCGAGGAATGGCTGTCTGAGCCTGCTGGAGAAGCTGCTGGCACTGCAGTCTGTCAGATGTTCCTAGGATTGGAGAGGCACGAGAGAGAGGCTGCCCAGCGGGAGTCGGCACCCGATGCCAAGTGGTATTTCTTCTGAAAGGGGTTTTATACTCACATGGGGTGCCTTCACTGTCAAGTTTGTATTCCACCATGGGTATACGACAAAGTTCTGAACAACCCCTGTTGGATGAACAAAAATCATGATCAGCCTCACTGGAGAAAACAGAAAAAACAATCTTGTAGTCAGATGTACAGGCATTTTTTTCTGTCTGCTTAGAGGTGTTCATATAGCGTTAAGCTGTCCTTTGCATGCTGCAAAGCTATCATGCCAAGCAGGTGAGAAACATGTCAAAATAGAGGATTCGCTCTCCTGTGCTCGACAGTTTTGATCTCTCTCATTTCTCTTCAAAAAGAAGAAAATATTAAGCTTTAATTTATATATTAATGTGAAGAGCACCTCTCCTATGAAGACAGGCTGAGGGAGCTGGGATTTTTCAGCCTGAGGAGGAGAAGGCTCAGGGGAGACATCATTGTGCCCTTTCAGTACCTGAGGGGAGCTTGTAAACAGTAAGGAGAGATGAACTTTTTTCAGAGTGTGACAGTGATACAGCAAGAGCGAATGGCTTCAAACGAAAAGAAAAGAGATTTAGGCTAGATTTAAGGAGGAAATTCTTTTACTCAAAGGCTGGTGAGGTGCTGGCACAGACTGCCCAGCGAAGCTGTGGATGCCCTATACCTGGAGGCAATCAAGGCCAGATTGGATGGTTACTGGGCAGCCTGAGCTGGTGGGTGGCAGCCCTTCCTACAGCAGGGGGTTGGAACTAGATGATCTTTAAGGTCCCTTCCAACCCATGTTATTCTATGATTCTATGACTAGAGTTTCACATAATAAGAACTAGTAGACATAAGGCATTTAGAAATCAGCAAACATCAAGTTCTTCAATCAAAGCTTGTTTGTTTAAATTTGGTTTGTTGGTTTGTTTAAATTTCATAAATTCAAGCAATTTCTTAATGTAAAATTTACATATCTGAAACTACAAAACATGTTTGATGCTTTCCAGCAATGCAGACAATCCTTAGTGATATTGAGAAATAGCCTTTATAAACTGTCCTATTCCCACTGACTACTCTGTGATGTCAGTGATTAACTTGTAAATAAATATGTTTCTCCATTTATTTCTAAATAGTACTTCCTAATATTCCTCTGGGAGTCTCCATGCTGTGAAGACAAATTGTGACACAGAAGAAAGAGACAAGTTGGAAAGCTTACAACTTTGGTTTGAATCTTACAGCATCATTAAATACTACTAGCATTCCCAGAAAGCTCAGATAACATTAGTGACACTGTTGCCCAAAAGATCAGTCTGCCTCTGGGGTATTTTCTGCAGACTCAAGCTGGACTTGTGTTAACAATAACTGTTTCACCAATTCATTAACAGAGATTACCAATGATTACCACTACATTTATATCTCACATTCTCACAATAGTACCTATTGTTTCTCTGCTTGATAGATAGTATGTACTAATTTAATTCTGTGAACAGTCTAAAAAATTCTATTGATGCACACCAAGTTAAAGCAAGAAACAGTCAAATTTCACTACTCTGTCCTTGAGCTCAGTCCTAATCAAAATTTGCTTTTGTCAAAAACTCAACATTCATAATTTCTGACTAAATTAAAAACACTTAGAGAAATTGTTATAAAGTTGCATAAAATGTTTATAAAGCGTGTACAGTCCTAACCTTGAAAATACTTTGGGACAAATGACCTAACACAAATACACAGTGCATATTCGTATAGATACTATCCCTCAAGGCTTCTCAGCAAAACCTTAAAGTAATACCTTCACTCCCAGTGTTTCAGTAAGCAGATCAAAATTAGGTATTATAAAAATGTTAACAATGGTATTCAAGGTTACTGAAATGAAGACGTGTATAACTTTAACAACTGCACTCCACATATTCTATATCTACCCAGTGTAAACCACCAAATGCTTCTGGCTGCTGAATTTTATGGTACTTGAATAGGAACAGTGTTTATCATGTAGCATAAAAACCTCAGACCCCAAAAGAGGTAAAGGAAAAATTACAGTCATAATACAGAGGATAAAGCATTGTGGGTGCATATTCGTAGCTAGTGCAGGGCATACTGTGATAAAGATGAGATAAAGAAGGGTCACTGGAGTATTCTAAAACAGAACTCAGAATTCCTGATTTTTCAAGCTTATTCTGTGGCTAAAGCAAACAAACAAAACAAAAAAAACCCAACAACCAAGCACAACAGAACAAAAACCAACAACAAAACAAACCAACAAACAAAGGACAAAAAACTCAACAGTAAAATCTAATGAGCAAACTCTGATGATGTAGTTGGACATAGAATTTCTTGTGTTATTTTAAACAAAATCTAAGGAATCATGCTAACACTGTAAAAGAACATTATTTCTGCAAACTTAAGAACTCAGAAGGTAAGAAATCTCAAAATTAATTCTGCATACAACTTCATTTTACTCTCTTTCTGTCAGTGGAGTGAAACAATGTATTTAGTATTTTGCTTTTAGCAGAGTTCTTTATCTCATTCCATGCATATAAAGATCAGAGTTCGCTGGAGAGATGCTGCTCAATATGTAATTATCATTATGATTGAATACGTTAGATATTCAGTTGTATTTCTGCACTGATTTATGATGAGAAATTATTTGATAGGTGCATAATTTCACTGCGTATAAAACTCATTTCCTTCCAGTTCCTCTTACCACAGAGCATCAGAGATTGGCTTTCTGTTTTAGCATACCTACAGAGGTAAGAAGACCTTAACAGTCTTCTATCACAGAAAAGAAATGGAGTTACAGAAAAACCAATATTATAAAATTATCAATTAATTTCAGAAGATCAATTTGGTCTCTCCCACCTCCCCTGCATGAATGTCACATTTATTCAGACTACCACTTCAAACCAGTTCATTTATGAATATTTCTAACATTGTTTCACCCTTCTGAAAAGTCATGGAGCACAAATATTGGATTCCTAGAATGAGGAATCATGTGGTAAAGGCAAGTTAAGCAAATTGCACAGAATTGCACGAACATTTATACTGGAGAAGCCTAAATAGAAAGAACTTCTCCAGTGCAACATTCAACTTCTTATAAGACCATCTTTCTCTTCATAAGATTCCACATATTATTCACTATGTGCAACAAATGAGACCCATGTCTAAGGCACAATAGCCTCTAGCAGTGCAACCTTGATTCATTTCCAAAGCAGGGCGATAACATTATGTGAACACAGAAGGTTCTCAGAGAACAAAAAAAAACAACCACAAGATTGATTATTCAATTAAAGATTTTCATAAAACCTTATATACAAAACAAACAGAACAAAGAGTGTGCAGTTGATAAAGCAACGTTAATATTAGTTTAGCACACTGTGTAATTTTTCAGGCAGTCATATTCATTATTTGAATAGGAAGTTCAACAATTAAGTAGGCAACTATTTCAATCATTCTTCTGCTGATTTCTATGTATTATTTCATTCATTCCTTCATTCCCATAAATCTTAAGTGTTAAAAATAAAACATTCCCTCTCCAACTTTAATTATTAGGATACTGATTTCACAGTTTGTCTTAGTAATTGAGAAAGGCAACTATCATTATATCCCTTATTAATTACTTTGTAGGGGTTTTCTAAAGTATTGTAAGAATATCTATGGGCTCTAAAAGCAAAATAGATTGTTACTAATAGCAGTTTGACTTCACTTGCTAACTAAATCCTTATAGCATGATGTAAGAACAGCCAACAAACTCTCCATCAAAGAAAATTAATTTCAATGCCTTTAAACAAGTATTTTTACTGTACTAAAATATATTCCCCTCGAGGATAAATTACAATGAGAGAGGAATAAAAAAATTTTAAAAAAAGCATGAAAATCTAAAAATGTTACTTTGGAATCCAAAATGGACCCCACCTTCTTAACTGTCACAAAAATCCCACAATACTCCATGGCTAAACTGAACTATTTTACATGACTTCCTTTGTCACATAAGATTACTTATTTTAATGTAAAAGTGCCCAACTATTCAATTCAGCATTTATATGGAAAGTAATAATTTACTGCTTCACAAACACTGGCTAAAGAACAGATTGGCAGTTTACTGAGATATGTAAGACCATAACTGTAACTCTGTAGATCAGAAACAATGACAACAAATTATTTCATGCCTGTAATCTAATAGGGATTTTATTTATTTGTTTATTAAGCTATGGAACTGTTATCTTGTATGAAAAATAACTGATGAAATTAAATGCGATTTCCTATTAAATACTTGGACCATTATCTAACTTCTATTTATAAAATCACAACTTAGTCCACTGGATAAAGATTATAGAATTTGTGCCAGTACACCATGATAGATTTACTTAATTACTTTTTAAACTTTTAAAATTCAGTTTAAAGAATATGTAAAGATAAATCTGTATTTTAAGATCTTAAAAATTTATTTAAAACTTACATTATTGGCCTCCATAAATTCATATAACGAGAATGTTATTCTCAGTTTCCAAAGTTATGAAAGTCTAGAGATGAAAGGATACAAAAAGCATTGCTTGATCTAGTAAAGCAATCATGCAGACATCAGTTTAACTATTTAAAAAACTGATTTTAGGTTAAAGTTATTTTACTCAATGGCATTTGAGGTTGTCGAGAGCCCACAAAAACATGATTTTCAATTTTTAGATTTCACTCATCCTTATGAATGATTTGTTAGCATAACAAAACTGGAATAACTGGTTACAATTCAACATTAGGTCGATGTGTTGCAGATCTGAACTACTAAGGGGGGCTGTAGCGCTAGAAAGGTATTTATGGTGATCATCAATTTTATTGCAATTCTGTTGTTATCACCATTTCAAATCAATATATATCATCCTGCTCAATAAAGAGCTATTATCTACATGTGTCAGTACAATAACTAGTTACATTCCTCCAACTTAAACTTTGAAAGTAATCTCTTCTATTACTGTACATGTTTATTCTTACTCTCTAGCAATTCTCACAAGGTGTCACAAGGAGAACTCACCATGCATCTATTAAATCCATATGATAAAACAGATTGATTTCATATAATTGTATAGATTTGATTAAAAAGCAGAATTTATTAGCTTAGTTTTTCTTAGACTTGTTGTGCAATTAAGTAAGATAAACATACATTTTCTTTTCTGTGACTCTCTGAAGTAGCTCCCAGAGGTTACCCCTGAACTCTATTGACTCTCTGCATCAACTACAGAGCAACCTCAAGATATTGGATAAAATCCAAATGGCCTCAAACAACTTATTTGGTAAAAAATGAAAAGAAAAACATTCCCAAGTTATGACATCTAAGTAGTCCAGACATGCATCAAACAAGGGAAAAATATCATTTGAAAAATATTAAATGTGTTTTAGTTTAAAAAAATTTCTTTACACAACAGATGTACACAACTGCTTAAGGCAAGCTCAGGTCATAAGGCTGCTCCCACTTTTTCTCTCCTAGTTTTAGGGGGATAATAACTGTCTGGCAGGTCCTTCTCTGAAGAGCTGAAGCTGACAATCTCTCCTTTATGAAAGAACCTTTGTTGTCTTTCGGTCTTTGTTACAGAATCTTGGCATTAGCAAGCCGACAAACAACTTGAAGCTTCTTAAAAGCCTCTATGCCCACAATGTTGTATGAAAAGGGCAGGAGGAATACAGACAGGACACATGCATTAGATGAAAGGAACTAGTCAGGAAATAAAAAAAGGGAGAACAAAAACACAAAACAACCATGGTGTTTGACTTCACAGAGCAAACAGTGAGGCAGTAACAATCCTTGCAGTCTCCACTGATGGAAAGTGGTACTCAAGAAGAGCAAGGCACATCTCCAATTCCCAGTCAATATGAAGACAAACACATAAGATTATAATTGCAGGGGTAAAGGCTCGAGAAGCTACAGGCAAGAAGTAAGAATTACTGAGAAAACAAATAGGATGGATTTTTGTGACATTGAAGAGAAACACTTTCAAAATTAACCACAAGTCTGTAAGAAGACTCGAAAAACCCAGGATTGGGAAAACCAACATCTAAGCACTCCAGACTAAGATATGGAAAAGGTAAATAACAAAGAGAATATAACAGAGACAATAAATGAAGAACCAAGTAAAGACATAAGGATTTGAGTCCTGAAAGAATTGAGTTCAGAATGAAATCTGATTCTGAAATAATCTTAAAGATAATTGAGAGAGAGAATTAAGATGAAGATCTCCTTTCAGAAGATACTTGAATCAGCCATGAGCAAGTAGCAGGTGAAAATGTTATTCAGGACTCTGAAATTCAGGAGAGCCAAGTTCAGCTCAACACAGAGATAACCAAAAGATATGGATCTTGTCAGTCCCAAGGTGCCAGCTGGATGCTGCCACACTGCTCCTTTTCTTCCATCTCTGGTACCCAGCTGGAGTTGGGAGAGCTGAACTTGGCTCTCAATAATTGTTGGACAAGATCCCCTGGGAAACTATCCTGAAGGACACAGCAACAGAACAGAGCTGGCAAGCACTTTAAGGATGCTTTTCTGACAGCCCAAGAGCTCTTCATCCCCCTGAATAAGAAATAAGACAGATGAGGCAGGAAACAAGCAAGGCTGGTCAGGATGAGGGAAAAGAAAAAAAAAAAAAAAAAAGAAAAAAAAAAAAGGAGAAGTATAAGCAGTGGAAGTGGGTGACTTAAGAAGAATCTAGAGATGCTGTTCAGATGCGCAGGGATGGAACCAGGAAAGCCAAGGCACAGATGGAATTGAACTTGGTAAGAGAATGTGAAAAACAACAAAAAGGGATTCTTTAGAGACATTGGGCAGAAGAAACAGGCAAATGAATTTGAGAAATGAAAAAAAAAAAAAGAGCTGGCCTACTCACATGTGGAGAAGACTGAGGTACTTATATTCTTTTCCTCAGGCTTCTCACACCACTTGTGTCCTGGAAGCACTAAACAGGGGTCAGGGAGCAAAATTCCTCCCATTCTAAGAGTGATCTGAGACAGCCAGCATGGCTTCACCATGGGAAGATCATACCTCACCAATCTAGTGGCTTTCTATTATGGAATGACATCATCAGACGATAAAGAAAGGGCAATTGATGTCATCTACCTAGACTTGTGCAAGTCCTTTGACATGGTCCTGCACCACATCCTTATCTCTATATTGGAGAGAGATGGATTTGAAGGGTGGGTTATAAGGTGAATAAAGAACTGGTTGGATGGTTGCAGCCAGAGGGCTGTTGTCAATGGCTCTATGTCCAGGTGGAGGTCAGCCATAAATGCTGCTTGCAAGGGGTCTGACTGGGGACTGGTACTCTTTCAACATCTTTAATGATGACACAGACAGCAGCATTGAGCACTCTTTCAGCAAGTTTGTCAATGACACCAAGCTGACTGGTACAACTGGCACAGTAGAAGAGAGAGATGTCATTCAGACGGACATGGACATGGCCGAAAAGTGGGCACTTAAGAATCTAATGAGGTTTAACAAGGCCAAATGCAAGGTGCTGCACTTGGGTTGAGGTAATCCCAGACATGAGTACAGACTGGGAGAAGAACTCATTGAGAACAGCTCTGCAGACAAGGACTTGTGGGCCCTAATGGACGAAAAGCTGGGCATGAGCCAGCAGCATACTCCTGTAGTCTGGAAGACCAACAATATTCTAAGGCTGCATCAGAAGAGGGAGATTATCGAGAATCCTCCAACATTTTTGATTCTTTACTTTAGTGGGAGGATAAATGATATTTTTCAAAGCAGTTTCCCATACCAGCAAAAAGACTTAATGTCTCCTGAATTCTTTGACACAGAATAAAGACAATGAACTACAGATGACTATGAAGCTATCAACAAGTTTCAGCAATTGCACACGGCATAGTAATCATCTAGACTGATAGTACACCAATCTTAAGATCAGTTCAGTGAAACATAGTTCTGAAGGTGTATTTTAAACTTTGCTACTTGAAACTTTCATCCATTTCTTTAACAAAAGAAAAATGACAGACTGACTATAACTTCTGATAGAGAAAGATAAAAATCTTTCAAGTGTACTCTAAATGGTTATGCATATGTGTATTTTACTTTGACTGAGGGACCAAGTGAACAATTTGAATACCCAGGGCTTCTATCAGCTACAGTACATACATAAAGTGTGATCTAGATGCACGCATAGTGATGTGGATTGAAAAGTGTCAGACTCACAGAGATATGATCAGTGGTATGGTTGAGCTAGATGACAGTATTCAGTGGTGAATCCCAGGGCTCAATACTGAGTCCAATCCTGTTTTAACATCTTCATTAATGATCCAGATGAGGGGACAGAGTATGTGCTTAGAGACTGCTCATGATACAAAACTGGAAGGAGTGCTTGATACCCCAGGATGGTTGTGATGACATTCAGAGGGATTCTCAACAGGCTCAAGAAACGGGCAGAGAAGAAACTCCTTAGTTAAATAATGGAAAATTCAAAATCTAAGTGAAATAGAACTTCTCAGCTCAAAAAAGATCATGGTTAAGGAAAGGGTGGAATTTGATCAGTGCATATGAATACTTGATGGAAGGATGAGAATTGGACAGAATCAGGCTCTTTTCTGTTGTGCTTAGGTTCAATGGGCTCAAAATAAACAGAGAAGGTTCACTCTGAACATTAGAGGCACTTTTGCATAAAATTTGTATTTATTTATTTTACTAGTGAAATGAGAACTGTGAATAAGTACATCAGGTTGCTCAGAGAAGTTGTGAAGCCTCATTCCTTGGAAATATTCAACATTCTCTAGGTGGCCCTAATTGAGTAAGGGAGGCTGGACAAGATGACCTCCAGAGGTTACTTCCAACCTCAATCATTTCATCATTATGTGAATGCGTAAGTTTACTAAGTCAAATATAGGAGAAAATTGTATCTTTGCATACAATTATTCTTTGCTGCCATGCTTACTGTTACTTGGAAAGAAGAAAGAAAAAAGAAAAATTATCTTTATTAAGCAAAAATCAATAACAGAGGTGTGATTCAATGGCAGGATTTTGCAAACATTTTACCCGAAATGATAATTTGCTATTACTTTGAGTTGTACAAAATGTAAGCAAAGGTCACTTATTTTTAATATTCACTTCAACACCTAACCATGAATTTTTTTCCGCTAATGCACTTCCCTAGAAATGAAAGTTCAGTTCTAAAGATAGTAACAGAAATTATTTCCTTTTAAGAAAGTTGGAGGAGTTTTTTGTTTGTTTGTTTGTTTGTCTGTTTTGTTTGTGGTGGCAATGGTGATGAGGAAATGGTTGGACTAGATGATCTTGTAGGTCGTTTCCAACCTTGTGATTCTATGATTCTCATTCTTAATGCATACAATTCTTGCCTTAGAAGATAAATAAACAAGCATAACATATTGAATGAGCTAGAATTGCAGTCTCAATTTGAACAACAATTGGCACTGTAAATATCTCATTCAACTTACATGGTTAGGTCTTCTAAAATTTAGGCATACCAATGAACTTGTCAAACATGAAGAGTAAAAAGAGGGGAACTAGAAGTTGCTTCAAATTAGCGAATAATCTGACAGAAGAGATAGAACTCCTTGTCTGATACTGGTAGACACTGTGGTATTCTTTCCAAATGATAATAAAATGAGAAAGCTTTAAACCAAATAAAAGAGATACAAAATAAATCAGCAGTAGGATACAGTTTTACCTTGAGTCACTAAGATTTTTTTTTAAATTAAGGAAAAAGGCTTAGTTCAACATTAAAAAAATACCCAGTGAAGTTGTCTAGTAGATCAGCTTATAGCATTGAATGATACACTAATATTGTATAGATACATATAATTGCAAATATTGAGCTGGAGCTTCTTAAATAGATGTTTATATCGTATACACACACAGATTGACATTTTTTCCTCTATTCTCTCCGGTTAAAATAAGTTAAAACCTACCAAATACTTTTCTTGATAAAAAGCAAGTGACTCTCACTGAAGAAAAGAAAGTATTACATGTTTCCTAGGTTACATAGTTTCCATCCTTGGAGTTTTTGAATCTATGACTAGATAAAGCCCTCAATTAACCTGGATTCACCTCATTGCCATTGCTGTTTTGAGAAGGTTGGACCAGATATCCCTGGGATCCATTCTACCCTGAGTTATTCTGTGTTCCCATAAATGAAAAAAGTTTTCAATGAAGTAAAGATAAAATCAGTCACAATTTCTGTAGACAAGTTGCACGTTCCAACCCAGATATATTATATGCACACTGGATCCTTAAAAAATATCTTGTGTAATATCACTTACATATGCCCCAACGTATTTATAACCAAAAAATTCTCTGCTGAGTCACAATTGAGTAAGCAATAAATTAAGTTTCAAAACACAAACATTTGGCACTCTCAAGGATTTTTTCAATCACACTGAATAACAGAGAAGAATTAAAAGAATTTTGAAGTCCATCTCTCCACAGAGCTCTGTATGTTAGTATTGCCCTTTTTATTGCTTGCCTACAGTAACTGTACGAAACTTCAGCAATTATAAATAGCTCCTGCTATAAGTTCAATTCATAACTCAAGTATGAGGAAAACTCAAAGATGTTTTTTCTTGGATCAAAAACATGATAAGCACTCACAATTGCTTTCAATTTTGCACCTTATTATCTCTACTTTTTTTGTTAGATTATTCCTGGGTAGAATCCACATGTTATATATATTGCCTATATTTTCCCTTATTTTGATGCACATCAAAGTAGAAAAAGATGCTAGTTGAATAAAGTTTCAGCTCACCAAGGATTACAGCAATGCTGCATATACTTATCCCCACTTTCTCAAGAATGATGGATTTAGAGCAAGATCTTAAAGTGCAAATTGTAGGTACAAACAAAGGCCAACTTCACAAATTCTTTTCCTTAAAAATTATACTGAGGGCAATGAAACAAAAGAAAAGTGATTTTTTTTTTTTTTTACAAGGAAGTATTTTTCCTTTTTTCATTACAGAACCATGATCATCTGTTTATTTAGATAAGAGACAGAACACACTTTTTTATGGCCTAGTATGTGGACAGTATGGGATGTCCCATTCTGTATGTATATGCTCTGTGGTTTGCTGCTTTCCGTTCACCTTTCTGAAGGCAGGAGTGGCAGGCACTTCACAGTGGTGGGGAGAGCCAGAAGGTCTTACTGTGACACTGACTACATTATTAGGAAAGAACTCAGGCCAGGGACAAAAAAAAAAAAAAAAAAAAAAAAAAAAGTGGCCTATAAACTATCACACCAGTTTATGGCAAAAAACAAAACAAAACAAAAAACAACCCTTAAGATTTGAACTCTTCCACTAAGTCAACTCTTTCACACTTCTTAAACTACTTTTCCAAACATTCCATACTCTGCTGGATATCTGTTACTTAAAGAAGCCTTAAAAACACGACTGTCTGATAAAATCACAACCATTTAAGAACAAGTAACAGAACTGGAAAGCACTGAAGGTCATTACGTTTACTTTGCACATAAAAGTTTGCAAAGTTTATGAGAAGAAAATAATCTCAAAAGAAATGCAGTAGTGTTTAATAACAGCTCCAAGGCAGTTCTAGTTGCAGGTACAAAAATATTTCCATTTTCAAAATTACCAGCAACAACAGGAAAAAAAGCCTGTTCACAAACAAGTGGAAACTACCACTGCCACTTCTCCTACAGTGGTTGTACTTGGACTATTGCTTCCCACCCATCCTGAATATCTTACTTTAAGCTTCATTCGCTTTCTAAACTTTCCAGAAATCGTTTAAGCATTTTTGATACATAATTGAACTCAGACACATAAGGGTTGATGTAGTACTAAAGATTCTAACTGAACGCAACGGTCTAGAGTTTAAAATGGATTTACAAGTACTTGAATTCTTTGATTGGATTTGACTGATTAAGGAGATAGTGTTCTTGAGCATTACTGTGATAACACAGGTGAAAGCAAATTGTAAGTGAATTGTTATTCTCTTGTTGAAGTCTGTATAGTTTTAGCTACTGTGCTGCAGTAATATTGACAACAGAAGAACACATCAACAACTCTGAAGGGAAAGACGTCAGAAATAAATATGACACAAGGATATTTATTCAGATCTGAATGTACTGACAACCATGTTTGTTCTCAAATTCTTTAAATTACAAAGCAGTATACTTTTCTAATACCCATTTATCCCTTCTAACTAAATATCAGCTTGGTGCCATGTAAATAATTACGATTTCTCTATTTGTTCATGATTATTTAATTGCTGGAGCAATCTGAAAAGAGTAGGAGCTTTGTCTCAAATTCATTAACTCCACAGGATAGCAAGTCCTGGAAATCCTTACCCATGACTGGGGCTTTTGCATATACTCCTATCAAGACGACAGGTAGAGGGATGTACTTTAAGTAACGGAATACATTTAGTGAGTAAACTCTCCCTCCATTTTCTTAACCGTTCTGTGACATTCATTTCTAAGCACTTCAACAACTGAAATAATTTCATGCTAAACTCCCCCCCCCACACACACACACACAAAATAAACCAGAAAATATTTAGTAGCCAAAAAAAAAAAAAAATCGTTAGTAGCTCTTCGCTAATTTTCTCAGTGAATATTTGACTACAGAGATTTAAGCCTTTGGAGTAGCAAATGTCTCATGGGTAGAAATGTGTTTTAGCTTTGTTGATTGTTCTGTAAGAGAGGTGAATACTGAGAACAGACAATTGGCATGCAATTAGAGAGTGAATATAACCTTCATCAGGGCACATTTAATCCTGCAAAAGGGATGCTTTTTGTTTTGTGGAACCACTGATTACACTCACATGCCAGAAAACTCTACAGGTGGCCCCTGTAGAAGTGGTAGAATTATGATTCAATTATAATTTGAATATCCTGCCTTCCTTAGCTACAAGGGAAAGGTTTCCAAGCCACACTTTAGATTACGTTTATAATCCACACCACTTAGTTCTCTCATACAAGCCATTAGGATTTGTATTAAGTTTGATAGGGGTCCCAGGATTGGTGATGCATAACTGTAGGCAGTTGGCACGTGTAATTTGGCACAAGGATTGAACTGAACCTCATGTTATTTCATCTCTTAATAAGGAAATGAAGGAAGTGTGACATGGCATTTTGCAAAACTGACTGGTAATAGATTATTTAGATTATTGCTTGAAGCATAATCATGGTTTTGTGGGATGCGCTATTTTAATAAATCCAGTGAATAAGTAGCCATAAAAAATGATCTTAATCACACTGTAGACATTATTCAATACCACCAACAGAATGATGGTGGAGGGTGGTAAAATAAAACCTCAACTGTTTTTGGACTTTTACTCAAAGGATGTATTCAAAGTGCAGCCTCACCAGTGCCAAGTACAGAGGCCTTCTTTTCATCCCACAGTGTCACAGGTCACATTTGCTAATTGAAACTGTCAATCCTGTTAGTTAGTATCTATACAATTTTCTGTCTGCTCTATATTATAAACATTTGGGTCAGGCAAGCTCAAAACTTTCTGTTTATCAGATGCTTTTCAAACTAGGTGGCCAAAAGCATTTTACGTGTTTTTGGGAGTCAGAGGGGGAAATGAGTGGCTTTCTGTTTCAGTGAGAAGCTGGAATTTGAGAGAAAAGAAGCACTGAAGAACATTTCTATTCTATACTACAGAGATATGCCAAAAAGAGCTGAAAAATACTTCCATGTGTTCTTCACATTTTAGAATAGAAACAGTTTTTTAAAAAATCATTTTCCTTAGTAATTAGTTACACAGTTGACAAAAATGCAAAAAATTTATAAACAAGAACAGCTTTTGTAGGTCTTTCCCAGTTTGATGGCACTCCTTAGTTAAAACTCCTCCTACACACAGAGTGCCATGTATCTTAAGCTGATGTGGAATTTTAATGTTTTATTTTTAAACATGTAACTAAGATAACAACTCATACAGTGCGCATTTTTCTATCAGAGACTATAAAATACACACTACCTTCAACATAATAGGATCAGCTCATTAAACTCATGTTCTGCAAACAACTTGGAAATGTATACCAAACAAGCCAGTGAAAACTCATACCCAGAAGCAGATGGTGAGAACAGCAAAGCTAAGCAAAGAGATGCTTAATTGCAAATTCTATCCAACTAAGCAAAACGATAGTATTCTACATTCACAGACATTTACTTCAGAAAGGAACCCAATGCTTCAACGTGCAGGTTGAGGCAGGGAAGGGCACTTCTGTGTCATTCATCAGGCCAATGTCTACTTGGATAATTGCCACCAATTAAACAGTATTCATGTACAGCTGGCACCAACTTCACAGAACTGTATGCTGTGTAAAATTTCATGGATTGTTGTCTTGCCAAAAGCAACACATCTAATTTTTTTTCTGTTAAATTAAAAATCAACAAGAGATTTAAAGATGGTCTTTTACAAGTAGACAAGTAATCCAATTTACTCCAGTACAGTTCTCATTCAGAATAAGCCAAATTAAAATGTCTGAAAAAGTGTGTGAGAAAAGACATTATAATAAAGTTTTATATTTTACCTACTTTTTATCTACCTCAATAATATTAATAATAGAGAGAAGAGCAAACATACTTGTCACAGAAGAAAAAAAGTAATGCTGACAAAAGAACATTGCACTTCATCCCTGAGAACAGCTGCACAGTCACCATAACTTCTACTACAGTCTTTTCCTGAATGTGTGCGACCAGTTCTTTCATGCTCCAGTAAGGTTTTTTTAAAAAAAAATTGCTTTAAGAGATGATTTCACAGGTTAAAAGCAACATTTAATAATAATAAATTAGATTTCTGTGGAAACTGAAGAGGACTCCAGCAGTTGGTATTGTTTATGTACTGTTTTCCTAATTTTGCTAAAATTTCAATGCAAGAAAATAATAACAATCCTTTTCCATAGTCAGCACAGAAACTAGAAAGAAATAAAAGCTATAGATGTCAGAAGATTCCAGGTTTCAATTAGCACTGAAATATAAAATTAGCCTGTGGAAGGAAAGAAGTCACACAGGCTTTCATAGTGGCTCAATCATTACGCAATAAAGTTTACTTCTTGCTCTTTCAAGCCACATAAATGTAAATTTCCCTCTAAATTTCTTACAAGATCTCACTGTATCTTCTGTTCTAAACCAATAACTGTTTTGGAAAACACTTTCGGGAAAAGATTGCTTTAAGAGTCTCAATAGTATTATCTTTAAACATCAATATCTATTTCCAGAGAAACTGTGTAAGCAGTGTCAGAGGAAAAATAAAACAGATGCAAATATCACATTGAGGACTGTTGTTCCTTACCTTCTAGGTGCTCCATCCTCGTGTGGCTGAATAATCACCACTTTTACAGTTACTGATGTCCTTAAAAGGTCAATCATTTGTTCATGAGTCAAAGTTGCCACAGCCACTTTACAGATTTCAACCAGGCGGCTCCCCTGCCTCAGGCCTGCTTTCCATGCAAAACCGAAGGGCTCCACATCGGCCACTATTCCTTCAAAGTTCACGTGAAATCCAAGCTGGCCCAACCCATTCCTTCGAAGGGTCATTTCTGTGGTTTCGCATCCTCTGGTCACTATCTAAAAAGGTATCAAATTGTTAGGACACTCATTTCTTTGAACACACAGACAAATCACTTTTGAAGCAGTATAAAGCCATGTATTGTTCACAGAATCATTCTGGTTGGTGAAGACCTCTAAAATCATCAAGTCCAACTGTTAACCTAGCATTGCCAAATCTACCATGTCCCTAAGCACAAGATCTACACATCTTTTAAATACCTCCAGAAATGGTGACTCAGCTACATCCTGAGCAGCCCGCTCCAAGGCTTCACAACTCTTTCAAAGAAGCATCTTCTAATATCCAACCTACACCTCCCTTTGTTGCTTGGGCGAAGAAACAGACCCCCTCCTTGTTACAACCTCATTTTACGTAGTTGCAGAGAGCAATAATGTCTCCTCTGAGCCTTTTTTCCCCTAAGCTGAACAATCTCAGTCCACTCAGCCACTCCTTGTAAGACTTATTCCCTATACCCAATTGACATTAGATCATAAGTACATAGGTCATTCCAAGATAATACCTCCTGCTTTATTTCCATGGAAACTATAACAGATACAAAAAGCACAATAACTTTGATAAATTCTCAGCTACAAAACACTATTTTTCAACACAGACACCACCATTAGCTACAGATTTACACATGTGATAAACAAGAGACTGCATGCTGTGCTCTCAACAGATTTGTACCAGTGAAGGTGAAACACCATCGCTGTCACCACTGCTGAAATGCACCACTCACCACCTCACTGTGCTCACATCCATTGTTTGTTCTCCATTAAATATTCACTAAGAATAAATGAAAGTCAATGGGTGCAGTTTTTTCAACATGGAGAAATTTAGTGACACACCTTTGCTTCATACACACTTCTATGACAGACACCATTTTGTCACACTCTACTGGCATCTGTCACACAGTAACAATTTAACAGAATATTGGTGGGAGGATTCAACCTCTACTGCCATACCACTAACATACATCTCTGACATCATGGGCCAACATAATAAAATAGGAGGCATTACTTTCAGAGCAGCCCTCAGATTTAATTGCCATTAAATATGTTTAATATACTAATACTAATCATAGTTCTGACATCTGTGGTTGTTGGTTTCTTGATAAGTTAAAATGAACAGAACACTTCACAATATTAAAATCTTACATGCCCAAAGGAAGCAGCTGTCCTGTGTCAAATTCCTTTCCTTCCCTCACCCCAGCCCAACATGAACTGAACACCACTTATATCTTATTAAAACATAACAACTGCTTTAGCTTCAAAATTCAAAATAAGCAAAAAAGCAAAGTCCTCTCCTGTCAACTGCCTCACTCTTGTAGGCTGACTGATTGCAGGTGCACAGGCATTTTTTCTTCAGTATTAGACACACTTGAGATATAACATGAGCGAAATTAAGTCAAACATTTCAGTTCTAGTAGCAGCTCTTCCTCCAGACTTCAGCAATGTAGATCATTTTGATTTATTTTTACATGTAGTCAGGTTCCTAGCCACCACCACCTCCAGATGCAGACCTCTAAAATGGGATAAGATCTGCATGTCACTAGGAAAGTTAGAAACTTTATTCAATTAAAATTATTTCTGTCCCTATATAGAACACTCAAAAACTTTTAAATGCAGATTTTGCTAATTAGGCTCATTTTTATATAGAACGTAATTAATCTTTGAAGTTTTGCTCAGTAAACCTACAGCAGTCTGTATGCTGTGCTACTTTGCCAGATTCAAGGGACCGAATCCTAGTTCACTTCCAAGATAAAATCATGAGTTTCTCTAACATTCCTCTCTGTTTACAAAACCAGTATGCATGTTAGCGCCGTTAGTACAATTACAACAAAAACTTAACCACTAGCAAAGCTTAGAATCACAGAATCACCAAGCTTGGAAAAAACCTCCAAGATAATCCAGTCCAACTGTCTGCATATCAGCAATATTTCCCACTAAGCTATATCCTTCAGTACATTATCAAAATGTTTCTTGAACACCTCCAGGGATGGTAACTCCACCACCTGCCTGGGCAGCCCATTCCAGCGCCTAACCACCCTGACATTATAAAATCATATTATCAAAAATGTTTGTTCATAATGTATATCATTCTTTCTCCTGCAAGGCAAATATTTTCCCTTTACAGACGTGTATGCTAACAGCATAGGTCAAGGGATCTTCCCAAGGTCATAGTGAATGAAGAGCATGCCTTGTTCCACTGTTTGCAGGTACACTGTTTGCACTTTATTTTAGTAATCATTACAAAGGCATGCACATTATCCAACTTTTGACATCTAACTTAGCTACCTTAAGTTAGGAGGCTGGTGTCTGTATATCATTCTCCCTCTCCATTTTCTACTTGAGCCAGAATTTGGGAAGAGTAGCTCAGTAGCTTATTGTGTGCATCCTACAGAAGCATGATCCAACCTAATTCAGGGCTTTATGGGGAGGGCATGGGAACACACAGCTGTGGACAGTGCAATATCACTGAGACTGGCTAAAGCTGTCACAGAACCATTCCTTTCACCACCTGAGCCAGATGATTTGACTAGGTGCAATTTCATGGGAAGTTTAAGCAGATCTAACACCTTGTTACCTTTCCCTTGCATTACACTACATCTTGTGCAGCCATGCAGACAAAGATATGACTCATCTAAAAAACAGAGGCTTTTGTTTTCCTTGCTTGTTTGTTTTTCTAATAATATTTCAAAGGAGTGGCGGGCAGAGAGTGAACAGACTGTCCCTTTCAATTACAGCTACAACCAAAGCATATCAACATCAACAAATGAACTTAAAGCAAACATTAAGCTGCAAGTTACCTTCACAGCTTCCTTTTTATGCTTCCTGTTTAGACAAATCTTTGTCCATGTTTGTTTTAGAGCCTGGAAGGATGGGAGGCCTAACTTTAATTCCCCCTCAATGCAATGGTCGGTGGGAAAAACTCTAAAGCATTTGTATAACTTATGCCTGCAAACTGGCCAGCTGAAAGTCAGCATTTTCAATACCTTAGTAAGTTTCAAAGCATTAGCACTATCACCTTTAGAAATTATTTTCTATACAGATATTTACCACCTATTAGGAAAAATTAGAACGTATGCACACACACAAAGAGCTACTATAAGGCTACTGTTAGGGAGCTGATCAACCTAAGAGAAAATCAAGGTAATCCCCTCATTCATTAAAGTCTAATCCTTACCAATCTGTGAAGCATCAGAAAGATCTTGCAAGGATCAGATATTTCAAGAATCATTGTCTGACAAATTTAGGCTATGTAAGCTGTAGCACATTGACTTCACAGACCTTCTGAGGGTGTCAGCTTCAAAGTTAAAATGTGAAAGTCATTATTCAAATGCCCAATACATATTCTAGGGTTTTGTTTACCAAATCATGTTCTGGATCTTCCCATTGAAATTATTAAATAATTATTTCCCTTGTCATTACTCAGCAGTAAGTTATTTATGTGCATGTATTATTAGAGTTACTCAGCAGACTGAAAACACTAAGCTTTAACTCTCAGCTTTACCTTCAGTCCTGGCTAATTTTCAGCAAAACTTCATAATTTATAGCAGAGAAGTGCAAATTAAAATTTTCAACTCCTCATTACTATCCTTATATTTCTGCCACAAACTTCTGAAACATATATCCAATATTTAGTCACACAATGACTATTACAATCAGGAGCTGCTGATGGATGAAATTTTATTCTCTCAAAAGCACACAATACGATGCTGGGGGGAGCAGATACATGTTTGTTGCTATGTCCCAATTATAGAATACTGCATAACAAATGCACCAACGTATATGGACTTCCTCAACTCAGACGAGTCAGAATCTTCTTCAAATTGGTTTAATATTTGGAAGGTTAAGAGAGATGAAAAGCGATCAATTCTGCTTTAGATTCAACAAGTCCTTAGCAAGGTTAAAAGATTTCCAGGAGATCAAATGCCCCATAGGCACATCCCCTAAAATATGGCATGGCATCATACATAGTAATGTCACATAGAACAAAGAACTCTCCACTTTAAAGCAGATCTTTCTGTTTACTTGGCTACTGTTTCTGTTAACACGTGGCTGTGCCTGAAGGAAGAGATGGCTTCGCTTCTCTGGATACACTTAATATAGATGAAATTAAAAAACAGATCTTCTAAATCCCATGAAGGAACCAGGAAGCACAGAGGCTTCTAATGAACCCTTGTCTACTGAAATTGTTATCCAAAGATCCATTCAGGGTTCTCATTTAATCCCTCTCTCTGCTTTGCTCTATTATCCTAACATCCAGATCTACAGCTTTTCTGCCTTAAAAGACCAGTCTGTCAAGTTCATCTATAGTTTACTTTTCCTCCTCTGCAGCGTATCACTTAATATTCCTCCTCCAATACAGAGCTGACTCTAGATTGAACAATCACAGCTCTTTCTTTTAGGCCAGAACTCATTCTTTTGGTTCAACCTGAAATCACAGACCACAGCTTTTCACTTCTTTGCTTAATACAGGTATTCAGAGAGACGTCCTATTCATTTTGATAATTCAGTCAGACAATAAAGCTAATTCTTTGACAATCTCAGTTTTTAAAACCACTGAATGAAACACGCTACGCTTAAGAAATGTTTGTACTGGGGCCTGGAAAGATTTAATCATCCAGTCAGTGGAGCTTGCTAATTTGTCACAGTGAAAGCTTTCAAGTTTAGCACAGTTGTCAACCTTAGATGTGTTCTGAGTCAATTAGAAGGGTTTTAAAGTATATATATATATATACATATATATATACATATATATATATGTGTGTGTGTGTGTGTGTGTGAAGCACTGAATCAGTTTTAAATGCTTTTTTAGTGGTTTTAAGTGCCATCTCTGAAATTCTATACAAAAATATAGATAAGGAACATTCAACATCATAAAATGACTAACTGATTATACAACGCAGCTTTCAAAATAAAGGAATTAGCAGAGAAAAAAAGAAAATATGATGTAAGAAAAGAAGATGAAAAGCATTTTTAAAAATTGTATGACAGTTATCTTTTTAAGCAAGAGAAAGTTGGAAAGGTGGTAGTGAAAAGAGGAGGCAGCCAGGGTTCATTAGAATAGTTATCTGAAAATAATATTCAGATTATTTTAGCAATAACTGATGCAAAATTTTGAGGCTTAAAGGCTATACGGCAAATCTTGTCATAAAGAGGAAGTATTCAAGTCAATTAAGCAGTATTATTGTGACAGATGCTTACTTCCTCATAAAACAGAACACTATTCAAATTAAAAGCTGAAGCTGTGGCGACGATCATCTGTGTTATCATAGCATATAGATTATCATTTTGTATTCAATTACTTCATTTTACAGATCTATCCTCAGAAGCTGGCATGTTTGCGTATTTTGTAAAACCAAAGAAATGAAGAACAGCAAAGAAAGTTGTTACAACTGCTGACAGCAGAAGTTTTCATTAGAAATCTGAACCATTTTCCCACCTGTGTTAAGTAGGCGAAAAGTTATATTATCCATTGTGGAATATATAATAGCAGGGGACTAAGTATACGCTAATTTTCAGAAGGAAAATATCTATGCAAGGAAAGTGAAGCTGAATGCCCCAATGAAAACAATAATAGCAAGAAAAGGAGTCCAAAGGCCTCCATCATTGGAAAAAAAAAAAAGATGATTATTTAGAGTAGAATATCATGCAATGCTACATGTGAATGTAGAACTAGAGAAGCCCTGAAACATCAGCTGCAATCCAGCATGAAGAGGGTAAGCATAACAATTCCTGTTCAGTACAAGGCTTTTTAATATAAAAAAAGCTAACACCATATATAGGGCACTTAATTTAAGATCAAAGGGGCAAAAAGTGTAACCACATGGAGGAGATGTATCAGTGGTTTTACTTTGGAGCTCCTGTCAGTCCTTTCACACTAACTGGAATAGGTACAGGACAGTTAACTAAGGGTCGTAAGTACGTGAAAATCTTTATCCAGTCAGGTGTAAAAACTGGCATTGTTAGGTCTAGTTTTCTTCATTCCCTGCAGTTGCTCAGTACAAAAAACGCAAATCTGCAGAACTTACACAACTTCTTCTGCTAAGATTCACAGTTTGGTTTTTTGTTTTTTTTTAATCGCAAATTCAAGTGAGAATATTTTATACACTTGAGATTTTGTGTATTTTTAATTTAAGGTATATTTCTACCTAAAAAGGTGTGAGTTGAGAATAGGCTACAGCAAGGGAAGGCAAAAAGTTAGCCTTTTGGTACTGACTTCAATATTGAAACCATCCATAGCCTCAAGAAGTCTATCAAATTACTGGTATTTGTTTTCTCATCCCTGAAAATGGTTTGATAACTTATCTCATATGCTGTGTGAGGATTACTTTTCGTAATGCTCTCTGAAGACTGAAAATGGTACTGAAGTACAAACAGAGGACGTTTTTAATTACATCTCAAAGGAGCTGTAGAGAAGCAACTCTTCATAAAAATTTTGGTATTCCAGTTTAGTAATTGTACTTACTTCAAGTCTTTGAACAATTTCTCTGATGTCTTCAGCACAGTTATCCGCTGCAGACAGAAGAATACATTCTCCTCTTTCGTAAAATATTTTGATGCTCATTAATCCAGATGTCCATCCAATAACATCCCTGCAGGAGCAGTTAAACACAACGTTTTTTGATTCCTTTTCAATCAGCATGATAAATTCATTGGAGATTCCAAGGAGACATTCAATGTCAGAAGACTGGCCAAAATCTCGTGCAATCACATTCCACATAATTGCTCCAACACTGAATAAATGGGCATCTTTCCTTGGTTTCACTTTCTCCTTTTTTTTTGCTCCTAAAGTAATAAAGCTAAACTTCGCTGAAGTATCCACTGTAGCTGTGGTAACAAAGTTTTCTGCCAGATCTTTCAAGTATTCTTGACGTGTCCTTGTGGCCATGGCTCGAAACTTTTCCGACTTATGTGCTGCATTTTCAGCATTAATAACTTTGGCTAAAAGAAAGTCCCTAAAGACTGCTGATTTGGGAAAAGTTACTCCTTTGGGAATGGGTGGACCAAATGGAGGTACATCTTTTGATCTTGAAACACCAACACTAAAAATAGAAAAAATGCAATGGTCAATTCCTTAAAAAAAAAACAACACAACAACAAAACATCAGAAAACAAGCAGTTACCTATGCAGACCAGTTACAACGATAAGTTTAGTTTTAAAATGTAAATTTTCAGATATTTTACACACAAAGAAAACTTATTTAGCCATTTGTTTTAAAAATGTTTTTTCTTTCTAAATACGTGACATAGTGAATGTATCCTTATAACACAAAGATTATCAAGGATGAATTCTTAAGGTGTCACTGACTCCCTTCTTTAATGGAATAAATTTATAAATTCTTTGCAAGATATAAATGAGATCTAAGCATTTTTTAAAACGATTTTTTATTTAAAAAAATCACTTTCAGTTTTCATGTAATTTCATTAGATCTAAGAAAAATATAAATATAAATAAAGTTGATATGAATCTTCAGACATCTTGCAATGCTAAGATGTGAAGACAGAAAAGGTATCAGTGTCAAACTGTCTATAATGGAAGCACTGCCACTACTAAATTCATAAAATTTCTTGATATCTACAATTTTTCATAGAGAAAGTTTACAGCAAAATGTAAAGGAAATAAAAACATTTTTCTCATTGATACTCTGTTATAACTAAAATTGGTAGCTTGGAAAGGTATTTAATCCATAAAAGAATTTTAAAGTAGCATGCAAACTACATACAACTACTATGAGATTGACTGAAATGCAGGACACGTTTGCCAACATTTAGTAAAAATAAAAATGAACTTATGAAATATCACGTAAGAGTATGCACAAAAGAGCTACTAAAACAAAATCAAGTTTCTATAACACATCTTCTCCAGCAATGTGATCCAACCTCATGATGCATTCTGAATTTCATATTAAACAAAATATAAAATTCACAAGTGTTAAATCTGTGCCACTGTCCTTGAAGTCCTTCTCATTCTTTGCACACTTCCCAATCAGTTCAGAAATATGCTTCCTCCTTGGTAAACTTGTTAGAATTTATGATACTCTAATTCAACTGTGACAGTTAAGATGAACTGAAATTTGAAATACTACATTCCCCAAAAGCCCTAATTCAAGTGCTTAGACAAACTCAGGGACTCATATACATTAACAGCATTCTAAAATACTTTATTTTAAACCATTTTCCTACTTTAAGAAAGGAAACATGCAATACAAATTCTGAACTAATTTCTATTGCTATGATTGGAAATCTTACTTTCAGCAACCTGTCATAGCCCCTTTTTGTGTTCATAAATCAAGATGCAGAGCTCTGCAAAAGTCATTTAAATCTTACAGATTGTGCATAGTGATTCTAGATATGTGCAAGGAAGACAATGGTGTTTCAAATTCATGCAAAATGAAGTATAAATCTTAAAATTGTACACATAATACCTCTAGCATGCATAAAAAGGTTAGAAAGGACAGTTGCATTGTATTCTTAGAAGCAAACTTAAATACTTATAAAGCTCTACTCACCTATAGCACACATTTTCAGTGCAAGGATTATGCACTTTGACTATGACAAATACATGTTGAAAGTGGGAACGAATATTTTTTGGAGTAAAAGGAAGTGCTCCTGGCTCTTGGAAGACAATGGTAACTATATCATTTCCTATATGCCTTTTTCTTAGCAGCTAGACAAGAAACATGCATTGAAAAATTAGTTAAATTAAATAAATCACAATTTCTTCATTTTAGCAAACAAAAAATAATTTTTTTTTTTTTTTTTTTTTCAGAAGTAAACTTTCAAGTTATGATATTTTGGATGCTGGAAATAAAGAATATCAAGCTGAACTGTAAAAAGACAGGAAAAACACCACAACTGGACTAAGTTCACAAAAATACTAATGAGTTTTTCCACATCCCCACACTAGTTCTGCATAGTTTCAGCTCACTTCTCTCTTATTCTACAAGAAAAAAATTATCTTATTTCAGTGCATCAGAATATTAATTAAAATCAGTTCCCCTTTTACAGCATAATATCTGTCTTAATACAAAAAACATTTGATTGTATTTCTCAATGCAATTTCCTCTTCCATATTGCATTTTATTCAGTATCATCCTTAATGTGATCATCTTAACTTTTATTTTAATAGATTATCATGAGTATCATCACAATCTATATATAGCTGCATACTTCAAGAGAGCCAAGACAAAATATTCATGGAGAAACAATAGCTACTAGAAACTGTATTATCTTAAGCAAGACTTCTGATGAAACTTTAAAACATATATCAGAAAATAGCATTTGATTAAGTCATGTGACTTGATCATCTTATCAGATTTAAGATCAAAGTGAATGTAACTGCCTATTTGAACAAGTTACAATGTGCATCCTTTTGCACACAAATTATGCTATAAACTCACCATGTGGAACTTATCACAGAAATAAATGCATCAGGTAAATCTTAATTTGCTGAGCTAGTGAACCATATATTTAGATCACAGTAGTGAAACAGAAGTTCATATTAAAGTGATTATTATTATCTCACAGGTTGGAATTTACACTGCAGTAAAGTTTCTAGGACACTTTCCAATTACAAGGTACAAGGTGATTCATTACTGTTTTGGTTATGTAACTGCATCTGACCATTTACTCTTTCTTGCCATAGAAAATGCCTCATGCTTCTGCCTATACTTTTCCACAGACAAAATTACAGAAAAAATAGAAAACCATAACCTTTTAAAAATTGTATTTATTTCTCAAGGCAATCACTGCTTGCAAGTATATTTTCTGCTTTTGTAGAACTCTAAGAGATTCTGCTTGCTGCCACAGGTTACTTAAGCAAGTTCCTTACTAAGAGGCAAGTTTTAGAAATGTTTGAAATTGTACTATAAAAAAAGTCCTTTATACAACAATGGCAGTTCACATATCCTATGTCTTGGCTATTATTTCAAGCGCTTAAAACAGTAAGAGACACAAAAACCGTAAATATGAAGTCATCATTTTTAAGAACCTTACCAAGTTTGCTGAGATCTTAGTGACTTCTTCAACATTTTAAAATAAAATCAGCATATCACTATTATAAATAACTGTCATGCATAAGTGGTCAGTGAACGTTAACACAATGCAAAGCGCAGTCATATGTCTGTCCACAGAGAGTCAAAATGCAAGGACGTAGAAAGGGAAGAGAAAAATTGGGGTGATCTGGAACATGGAAAGAAGTGCTCTGGATAGGATAAAAGAACAGGAAAATAAAGTACTGAATGGAGAAGGAGGAGGGAACACATACTTCCCCGAAAAATGTGAATTAAGGATAGCATACTGAAAATGAAAGAGGAATTGAAAGAAACTGGAACTAAGCAAGAAGAATTGTAAGAAACTCTCTAGTTTCTATTCTGTAACTTATATATCCCTCCCAACTTTCACATCCTTCCCCAAGCCCCCGGTTCTCAGTTTCTGCTTCCTCTCCCATTTTGAGGTCTGCTCAGGTGTTGTTTTCTTTCCTTTTCCTCACCCCCTCACCCTTCTGCCTTTCTAACATACTCTAAAGATTCTCATGCCAATGCAGAGCACAGTAGGAACTCTCAACAGGGTACACGGGTCACAGAGAATTACTTACAGTAAGGAGATACCAAACACTCTGACATCATTCCAGTATCAATATAAACTGGCATGGTAGAATTTAAAAATGAACCCAGTCAAGTACGATAGGCAGCCAACAGGAAACCAGCGAAATTTTATTTGGGAATGCAAGACACACAAAGGGGAGTCCAGTAAGGAAAATATGTTAGAAAAGCAGAATCCATTTGATTAAAAGTACTTATACCAAATAATAATTACACTAACTTTGAGATTTTTACTAGAATACACAATTCTTAATTTTCAGATATGCATCTCTAAAGCAAAGTATTAGCTGTCATAAAACTTAGGACATTTACAGGCTATATACAGCCATAAATATCTATCCATTTGTGCAGAATTTTATCTACCTCATCAAACTGAGAAACAACAATGTATTCTTGTTGTAGTTGCAGTGAAAAAATATTAAGTTAAATTCCAAGAGTAAAAAAAGAAAAAACCACAAAACTTATTTTAGCACATTTCTAAAATAAATGGCTTTAAAAAATATTAATTTCAATCTGTCATTAATCTGCACCAAAACCAGACAAAATATCAAAAGATATTTCATCAGATCTGGTAAAAATGAGTTTGACATAAGCATATGTGTGGTTATCTCAGGCGTTTCAGCAGTAGGTTAAATTCAAAAAGTTCATTTCACTCTTGCATATCTGTTTCAAGTTTTCATTAAATCTGGTGAAAACTGAATTGATTTAGATTATTCAGCTCTTACTATGTGGACATAGGCAGACTGCAAATATGTGAATGGGAAAAATGCAAAGGAATGATTTGGAAAGGGACTTTGCAAAGGTAAAGTTTAAAGGAGATGGCCTTAAACCATGACTTGAAGAAAAGGCCACTGAAGGAAAAGGAACTGGCCACACCAGGGCTGGCATTCTTTTCTGTCCTAGGGAAGGAGCAGCTGACCTGGAAGTTCTCAGCCTATATTGCAGCCAAAGTGAATATTACCTTGGTTTTTGGTTCTCCTGCTGGCTCTAAAACTAGAGGGATGTCCTGATCAGTGACCAAGCAGGGCGTAGTTATGTCCTGGAAGAAGCAACAAACAGTTCTGGTGTGGCCTGGTTTTGGCTCACAGGTATTTGGAATCTAAGAAAAGTTCAGTGCTTGTTCTTCGAAGGTCTTATTTCTAGATGATGAGGAGTAATCCAGTATTTTGTTCAGTCATTGTCAAACAAAGGATATAGGGAGAGGGTGTGATAACCTCATTGCCAGTAAATATACAATATGCTAATAAAAAGTAACTATTGAATGGAGGACTTCATTACTAATAGAATCCAAAAGGAAAATTACCATAATCCCTAAAAAATTCCCCTTTTTTGGCTACGTAGAATTAGTGTGATGACTCCTGAAGAGACGAACAACATCTGCATTCCACATCACCTGTAAGTGTCTCTCTGTTCTGTTTCGAGCAGAACTGACATAACTGCATTTGTGGTCTTCAGCATCTAAAATGTCTCAAGGAAAAAGACCTAATCCAATTTTAACTTAGTTTGTGAAAGCTAGGTTAAAATCCTTGATAATTTTTTTCACAGTATTCATTTTGGTGATAGAAGAAAATTTAATAATGATTGCAGATACTTTTTGAACATTAAGGCTGGCTAAATTCTGGTCATTTGGGTGAACTTGTTGTCACACTTCATTAAGACAGTGTCCGTGCTGCACAAATAGTACTAGATTCCAGCACCTAAAAATCATGTGGGGGTGAGGTGTCTTCAGATAGACATGGTATTAAACTTGGAAAACTGACGCATTATTTTGATCCCAAGAAAGCAATGAATAACAACATGATGCTTCTACTAAATTCTGAACCTGTTAAAGTGACAATGAGTGCTTACTAAAACACTGTGGGAAAGGAGTGTTTGCTGCTGGGGAAAACCATGGAGTTAAAAGGCTGTTATTTGCAACAACTGGCACCTGTCGATAAAGAAAGACACTTAAGGAAATGACAAGAATGTAAGGAAAGTAGAAGAAGAAGTGAAAGGACAGGAATAGGGAGTGGCTGAGCAGAACAGCAGTACAGCTGTACAAACTGCAAACAATAGTGAAAATGAGCGGACCAAGTCAAAGGATATCCTTTCCTCACAAACAAGGGAAAGTCATGGAAGATGATAAAAGTAGTAAACTCCAAATAAGGTCATATTTACTGTCAGTGCCTGTGATTAACTATGGAAATGTTTATTTTTTTTCTTTAAGGCAAGCTCATTCAGTGCATTATATCAGAATAAAATGTACAGTTTTTCCAATTTACATGTACTTTTTCCAGGTCAACATATTCAGAATTTTTCTATTACAGTTTCTTCATCTGTGCCTTGCTAGCTTGTAAAGTTCTTGCAAATACATTATACATATACTAATAAACTGAAATATAACAATGTTTCTGGAGTGTTTCAGGATTTCAGAACCTCGGCATTAAAGTTATTACTGAAAATGTACAGTACTGTAGGAAAACTTGGGCTATTTAACAAAAACGAAACAACCAAGTATTCTTGTGTGCAAACCAAAGCAAACACTTCAAATGAGAGTCAAACCATTATGACAAATTACAGAAACAACAATTCCTAGTGTGCTTACTAAATTAATCCTGTATAATGATTAAAAATTCAGAGAAGTGAAGATATTGATAACAATTTGTTACCTTGATTACTAGCTACTGTCAGAGCTGAGTGTGTGAAGCAGCTGAACATTCTGCCCTCTAAAAGGCACACACTTTCATATATGATTTGTCTAAACATTCATATTATTCACGTGATAGAGAATTTTTATATTTTTATGCCTAATTTAGTTTCTTTACACCACATCCTAATCCTGTGTCATACAGTAAAATTCACAGTTGTCTTAACTGTTTAGATGAAACTGTTTAAAGAGTTCTGAGTTAAGAGAACTGACTACTTGAGTCACGTTACATACTTCCATTGCAAATTTCATTTACCCTATATTAAGAATTTTTATTTTTTTTCTTGTATCCTTTTGTTGCTGCCTTGATACATCTCTTTCCTTCCACAAGTCCTATTGACAGAGCAAGACACTAAAGGTGCAAATCATATGGTTTAACAATAACTAACCCAACTTCTGCACACTGTTCACAAAGAAAACTGAGATAGCATCTTCATTTCATGACAACCCTCCAAAATAACCCAAGTCTTTATATCTCACACCAGAGGGAGATAATATTCTATAAATAAATACAATATTTATTTCTGCAGAGTTAAAGAAATGTAGACTAGTAGTGTAGAAAGTCAGAAACTATCAGTAGTCTGAGCAGTAATTCTGCTGTTAAGTTATGATGTTGATATATTATACCAAATGTGCTTGTAGTTTTTCAGTTGGTTATAAGAAATATCTGAGACAGGCAAGACAGAATAACCTTATTGGTGCACACTTTGGTTGCTGTGCTATTGTTTAGCCATCCTTAATGCTTTAAAGATATTTTGAAAATCAGGTAAGCAAAGAGAATTATCAGAAATAAGTACACGGCAGTTTTCTGACTTCACAAGCAGACCCATTGAAGGATACAATTAGGCACTGAATATTAAGCTGATGCATCAATAAACATTTTAAGATCTGCAGCATGAAGTAGAGTCATTTAGAAATCTTATCACATGCACATTTTTTTACCATAAGACTGTTTTCAAGCTTTATTCCAGGCAACATTTAAAACATATGTAAGATATAAACCAACTCCAAATTGAAAATAACTGATTGACCATGGGCAACTATACTGTGTAATAGCATTGTGAAAAGTAAATATAGAATCAGTTAATAAAGTATAAAGATATTACAAAAATAATTTGATTAAGAAAAAAAAAAGCAAAAAACCAACATAATCACAAGATTATGAGACACACTTTGTATAAAAACAATTCAGCTCAATTAAAATAAGTACTGTTTGAGAAACAGTAACTCTGTGTTAATATCTATAAAATACAATTATACAAAAATGGTAAATAACATACCTGTTGCCTGTTACTGGGCATGTATGGAAGCATTGTTGATACATGAAACATTAACTCATAATCTTTGTAAGTAGTATAGAGGGAATGAGTTCCTGTTGAATCAGCTGAAAATGAATTTAATCATAAGAAGGTCAGTAAAATAGAACATTCATATGACTTTTTTGGACACCACTCTGTACATGCTATGATTTAAATCTATTAATGCAATTTAAAACTTTTTTCAATAGAATAAAAACAATTTGTATCAGCTAAAAATCTGTTCTGTAACTTCATATTATGACAGATAGATTCTGCAAGAAGTTATGCTTAGGGATTGCTGCCTAGGGGATGAACAAATTTTGTATAAGCCAGTACTGTAAGATCTTAATATTCCATGGGATAAATAAACAAATGATTTAGTTTTGTATTATATACATGTATTATTATTATTATTATTTAAAATCTTAATAAAGACAACCGACTAATCCCATTCTTTACCAAAAATAAAGTACTGGCAATGACACTTCAAATGTCACAGTAAAACATATACTGCAGATCAGACATTTTAAAAATCACAGAATATGTACATAATATGTTGTACAACGATGTAAAGATAATTTTGTTGGGAATTTTCAGAGTTTTAAAAATTATTGAAATACACTTCATATCAGATATGACATTTTATTAGGTAGTTTAGAAATACAGTTCACATTTCAGAACGTTTACAGCAAATTAGATGGGATTTACTTTGCACTCAGAAATTAATCGCTGTTATTCACTTTGATGTCTGGATTACTTAGGTATGACTAATTACCTTCAAAGAAAGAGCTTGGGAACTCTACTCTGCCAAGGCAGATCTCAATTCTTCTTCATTTTTTCAATGTTCGCCTATTTCTTTTACACAATTTTACATCTTTCATAAGCAATAAGTAATAAGCATTCTCTAGCATTCTTTT
Organism: Tetrao urogallus; assembly: GCF_951394365.1. Taxonomy (NCBI): domain Eukaryota; kingdom Metazoa; phylum Chordata; class Aves; order Galliformes; family Phasianidae; genus Tetrao; species Tetrao urogallus. Next base: position 38,497,899 of record NC_136814.1, on the reverse strand, counting down.
ACATAGTGTTTATTTAGAAAATAAATATTATTTATTTAGAAAACAGTGACCATATGTTATAATTGTTTATGAATACTTATAGATATTTAAAGGGTAGGTGGGGGGGTAGACTCCTTCGGTGCTGCCCAGCACCAGGACAAGGAGCAATGTACACAAACTGGCAATTCTAAACCCATCTGGATGCTTTCTCAAGCAATCTGCTGTAGGGAACCTGCTGTAACATACACCTAAGTGTACCATTCAGCAGTAACTACACTGTATATCTATAGTCCTAAATTTGAAAGCATTTAAGTGTGTTTATAGTTTTGAATACATTCATATTACAATTGGCTTAATCAATTAGGTGTGCACAAATTACATTCATTTACATTCACACAATATGAATTAGTTCGATAACAAATAGGAAGCATAATTTCCACTTAAGTTTCTTATTTGGATTTTATTTTACAAAGTAACCATTATTGCATTCCTCTATTGTAAAATCCTTAATGAAATTAATTTCATTATAAACTTTGTGTCATTTTAGACAGGCAGAGTTTGGAAGATGTAGAAAGGGGAAATCAGCTAAATCTTACAATGTAAATATCTGCTTAAACTACACTGAGCGTGGCAACTCTAGTCCCCAAATCCTTTTACAATTAGATATTAAAGAGGGACAAAGTATCTCGAAAATAATCCCTTTTAAATACTAATTACAGAAAAGCAGATTGTTTAAAAAAAAAAAAAAAAAAGTTTCTTATACAACATCCTACTCAGTCAAGAGATTTAAATTTAGTACTTTGACTTTGAAAATAAGCAAGAAAGTTTCTTTTGAAATTCAGTCCCTTATTTAAGTAAGCTGGAATTTTCTAACTCAGCAGATGCTCCACTGAACATTTCTTAAGTACCTCTCTGTCTGAATTTACAGAATGGCTGCTACTATAAACTTTTCTCTGCTAACAGTTTTAGCAAACAGCATACCTGGACTATGTTTTTCTGCACCTTGTTCTTTTCTGAATACTTATTTCACAAATTTTGGGGGAAAAAAACCAGCTAAATTTCTTTGAGTAATGAAGCACATCTGCTTTTGTGCAGAAAAGCAATTTTACCAAATGAAATAACACTACTGGTTTTAAATAACTTCATATAGATAAGAATTGCAGCTAGATTATACTAAGAACCAGATTAGATCAGGTACACAGTGGTGAGAAGAACAAAGAAACTTGGAACTTATCTATTCCTAGATCTCTGTGATTATACAAAAGACAAAAGATTCCACACAAGACAAGAAGGTCTTCCCTTAATTTCCTTTAATAATATCTTTCTCAGTTTCCTTCTTGGCAGCTTATCTTTAACAGTTTAAGCAACTTTCCCATTTGATTATAAGGACACGTAGTATACACAGGACAGCAGGATTTAATAGCTTAAAATGATGTACTTGGCTAACTATGTTTCTCTTTTACTACACACCCTCATACAGCATACAAAAACTGATTTATTTTTTTTTTTCCAGGATGTAGCTGACAAGCTACAGAAAAGATCACTGCTTATCGTGACCAGTTGACAAAATACTGTTAAAATCACATTAAACTAAAAAAAATGAGTTAAGCTGAAGTTAAGGGCAGTGATGAGCAAAGCTAATAAAGATGTGTGTCATTGTATTGTTAACACTGCAATTCCTATTTTTGTTATACTTCATCTTCCTTGTCTACCGTATAACATTACTAACCAAAATTCAAAGACATGACAATGAAAAGATAAAATGATATTTGCAGAAGATTAACTTGAGAACAGCAGTTCCTACCCTAGATCAGAAACATAACTTACTTTTGTTATCTAGCTGAGCTCTGTATTTACTAAACCCTTTTAGCCGTACTCTCTGGCCCAGCAGATCAAGGAACTCTTCAAAAGCTGGTCCTGCCATCTCATTGTTATACATTTCTTCTTCTGTGCTTTGGCCTGCTTTGCAGTAAAGGATACCAATCTTATGTTGAAAACTCAGCTGAAATAGAAAATAAAACAAACAAAAAAAACAATTACAGAGTAAAGGAAATTGGTATGAATGAAAATTAAATACTGACACTGTTAATGTCTAGCAGAAAATATTTAAAAATGCAAAACTGTGTGTTCTTATTTCAGAAATGAAGTCACCATATAAAGCAAAAAGCAAACAAATATACTGAAAGAAAACCGGATTGTCACTATTCAAACAGCTAAAAACAGAGCAAGACAACTTTTGTCTTACTGATGTATTGAAGCAACCTCTACTGCATGTTATAGTATTGGAAGTTTAACTGGTAAATTTTGTGTATTTGTCCAAGGTGGGTTTATTCTTCTATTTAAGATTCAGCCGAACCATTCCCTATACGTGAACTTTCCCCTCCACAACCTTCTAATTCAGTAATAGCAGCCATTCAGAAAATGTGCTTCTCTCAAGGCAATACAAAAACAGACTCACAGAACAATAATTTCCATTTTATTGTTCAATAAATCTTGCGTCCACCCCATAAAATTGCCCGTTTAAACAACAAAATATTCAGTTTCCAAAGGTTCTAACATGTAAATACAAGTTCTATAACAACATACTTCAATCTAGAAATCAAACAGTAGTTGAAGTTTTCTTAAACAAATCATTCTCAATGGTAGGGTATTAATATAAAAAAGTTGTTTCTTCAGTGGAATATGGTCCTGTTTTCTCAACTTTTATGCATGCTTAAAATGACAAATTGGAAACTCTATGTAGTACTCCTATTATTCTTAACTGACAAACCAGTAGAGCTTCACAAACTGACAGACACCATCCACTGTCTGTATACACACCACTCAGCTCTCCAGATGTTCAGACCAGATCTAATTAAACTTCAGGATTAGTGTCCAAAACAGGAATTATATTTAGACAGTTTCTCACATTAGATCAAAGGTGACAGGAACGGTCTGCTCCACCTCAGTCATTTGTAAAACAGTCTATATTGTTAAGTATATTATATTCACAGAAATGCTACTGCTCTCATGTTTTATCACAGAAGTTTCTAGGAAAAGATGTAAAATTAAAACACTAAAAGACTGAATCAAGGAAACACACACTATACAGAAGAAAAAGCATCAAAAATGTAATTCCAAACTTCAAATGTTCTTTATCTTTCCTACTTCATGTAAAATGGAGAAATGTTACATTTATTGGAGAGTTCTATGCAAGGCAGTCGCCAAGCATCAATTAGAACAAAAAAACCCAAAACCCTACAGTTCCCCAAATCACCCCTGAAGGAATAGAAACTCTCACTATGCTTTTACTAACCTAATTTTTTGTGCTTCATGATTTTAAAATTGAGGTTCCTTGTGTCCCATGAAATTCAGGGTCTAATTTGACAGCATTCTTGGTTTAATTATTTACCTTCAAGCACAACCAATACACAACCAATAGTAGAATATCCTAAAGATGTCCAAATTAATGTAGGTTACAGACAGAATCACTGACACTATGAATCTCACGCTCCAAAGCTAAATGTATTGAAATGAAGTACTAGGACAGCAGTAGACTATTAAAATCAATAGCAAAATCCTTCAAAACATCAACTAGACTGAAGTTCACTTCGTGTAATGAAATTGAAGTATCAGTGGGACAATTTATTTCCATGTAACCTTGTATAAAATGCCCTACTCTGCAATTTCAGCAGATCTATATACATGTAAAAGCACACTACAGGACTTGATCTACTGGTATGTAACAGACTGTAATAATACACAATGGCAGCCCTTTCCCCTCTCTCACAAGTCCCAGTCCATCCTCTCCATTTGATATATGCTTTTCATAGGGTAAATCTTTATGTGCTCTCTACATATTCTGACTGAAGGTCATTAACCAGGGATCAGTTAGGAATATAGAATACATACAGGCTCAGTAAGGACAGGAATGAGGAGTGACACTGCAACAACATTAAGCCTAGACCACACAGAGCACAGATCAACTAGAAATTACCATAGTTTGAAATGAAATGGGTCATCATGTAGAAGAAGATTCAGGGGTATGGATGTGTACACTGCTGAAGGTGCCTGAGTTAGACCTCTAATCTCTGGGGAAAGGCAGGGTTAAGATCCCAGTCTGCTCTTGCTATTTCCTCTTGATTGCCATATATACTATCCATCCAGAATGCCTCCCTGATTGATCTCCACATTGAAAGAGTGCCTGGGGAGAGCTATGTAGCTAATAAAATATTCTGGACTGCATGCCAGGAACTTTTTATTCAGTGTAAAGCTAGCATGAACCCTAAATGGAAGAAACTGGAAGAACTGCTCATATAAATATCAGATTATAGGAAGCAGTACTGTTACTTGACACTTTTCAGCAGAGAATGAGAATGCTTGTAGCACATTGCCACCTCTACCCCAGCTCAGTGTCTAATACTCCAATTTAAAAAACAGGGAACTTAAATTAATTTCCTTGACTTTACGATAGTAGTGGCAACAACTAACAGTACAAGTGAATGGCAAGTCAGGGAACCACTTGGGTAAAATATACAGTATAGAAATTTGCAGTGATGCTCCTTCATTCTTTCCCAGATGAGTCATTTTTTAATTAGATACAGAATCATTAGTATAATTCCAAACAGAAGTGAAGTATCCTCCAAAATGTCCTGTCGTTTCATGGTTAAAACACTCTCCTTCAGAAATACTAAAGACAAAGATTTAAAACCATCCTGCCCATGAAGCACTTAATCCTGGGTATTCAATTCATGGACAAGAATTGCTAATTCTAAGTGATCCTATACAAGGTTGATTCTATCAATACCACTATTCCCTAACAAAACAGCAGCTGCAAACATGCTTGCAATAATCTGAGCCTCCCACCCATGCACTAGGAGCACTCATACCCACACGATTAGTAGGTTTAAGCAAAGTAACTAAGCTCAGAATCATTTGGCCTGTGTAGAGGCAGAAATCAAGGTACCTGTAGAAAGTCAATGCCTAAGAAAGAAATATGTAAATGAGCTTTGGGAGTATCTTAAACAGGCGATTCAACTGATGTGAAAATATCAGAATATCAGAAAATTTAAATTGATAAAGTTTGCCAGAATTGGAATGGCATTCCATGCTTATATAAGTATACGTAATTTCAGACATGGTTCTGATCTCATGATTTCTAAACAAGAAATATTGTGTTTAGCGTAACTGAGAGCAATTTAATAACATGTAATCAGAAAATAATGTCTAAATTTATTGACATACTTGAGTGTTTTTTGTGATTTATTAATTGTGCATAGAACTCCTCAAAATGACAACTTCAAGTTAGAATCACTCATTACTGAACCTTGGTGCCTCGTCGTCTTAAACAGCATAGATTCTTTATCACATAACAACAACTTGATGACTTTTACCATGTGGAGATTTCAGAGTTTTTCTGGAAAGGAACCTCAAAAGCAGCTAAATATCACCACATTCGAAGCTCATATTTTCTTATGGCTTTTTGTGATCTCAAGCTTTAGTTTGAGAGAGAAGTGAACATTCATAGAGTGATGACTGGTATCAAAAAGTATATATACCATAAACCATTAGTAGAAATGTGGAGTGGAATTAAAGAGAAAAGAAATCCTGTCAAGGTTGTAGATAAACTAATGAATTTTCCTGTAAATTTATAGTCAAATCTAACACTGATCAGCACATGGCAGAATAACTGGGAACTACTTATATTCTCAAATCATGTCAACCATTCACTTTGCATCAGCTTTCTACTGTCATTTTAAGGACAATGCTTTCTCCACAACCCACTTCAGATTTCACTGGAACTACTGATTTCTTTCACTACCTGCTTCATAACACTGAAAGAACTTTCAGTCTGCTGAAGAACTATGCAAACATTTAATAGACTGTTATACAAAATACTTATTATTCTGATGACAGTACTAAATCTCTAGATCACGATTCATATTTTTAAATTCATGATATTTCAGGCACTTGTCACTTTCAGCTACAATGCATAACTTTTTATATTTACTTAATTAATAAACTGAAAGCATAAAGTACATAAGGGGATTAAAAGCATAAATGGATCTCATGCCGGTTCTATGCACAGCTTTCTGCTTATATCTAAGTAATTATCTCATAAGAAGCAGTATATAAAATAATTAACACTACATTTTGCCTGGTGACAGTCAACTTAAAAGCAAGACTGAATTTTCAGAACCAAGTACTAAGAACCAGTAGTGCTATTACCACTGCGCCTCAAAATTAAGAGTTGATGTTTAAAACTACACTACCCATTGAAGTTACTGATCTCCATAACTATTTTTCAGAAATACTTCTCGTGAGTTTGGGAAATATCTCACTGAAGTCAACTAAACAAGTACTCCCTGCTCTCTAGACCATCCAGTGCCTTTAGGAAATGAATATTATTTATTAGATCTAAATCTAAATTCATTCTGGAACTCGAACCGGAAATCCTGAGAGCAACAGGAGATCAAGAACTCTCATATTCAGAACAGAGCGCTACTGATTTCCTTTGTTGTTTTACCAGAAGCACTGACAAAAACAGTAAAAAATATGGACCTTGGACAAAATTAATTTCAAATTAGAAGTTTTCTTCAAAGACTACAGCAAAGAGAAATAATAAAACATGCACACAAAACCAGCTTAATAGTCTAAACCAAAAAGAAATACTCCTCACTTTACCTTCATTTTGTCACAGGAAAAGATTGGTAGACACCAATATGTTTGACGCAACCATGTTTGAAACTGAATTAGCATTAAAAAAAATTATACCACTGCTTTAAACAATAGAATCCATCAGCTTCAACAGACAGATATTGACTTTTACACAGAACATGTAATCTTTACTTTAAATGTAATAAAACAAGTTTTAACACTTCAATGAAATCTCTTCGTAAGTTTGTCCTTCCAAATTATTCATAAGCTATGAATTTACCTACAAGCTTCTAGAGAGGCTGATTCTCTTTATTGAACACAAATTTCATAAGCATAAATTTTCAGGGGAAAATGGTGATTATTTCATTACTGTTGCAGTTAATTAATTACATAGTCTCAATTATAATTTCCATTGTTTGAACCAAGAAAGATTCTATTCAATCTACTGTAAAAGTTAATCAGAAAATTAGTGTTAAAAGAAATAAAAATTTAAGATATAGAGATATGTTATATTCTTTTGCATTCTTACCTGTAAGCAGTATTAAGGAAACATATTAGAAGTATTTTCATTTTCATACAGCATTTGTACACAGTATATACAGGGCAAAAAAAGATCATGGAAATAACTCAATACAGACATTAGAAGTTTAGTTATAATCCCACTCACTGGTCTAAAGAGGATCGCAATAGCCTAATCATTTTTCTCAAGCTGTAACACATTTAAAATAATTGATTTAGAAAAGTTAACCTCATTTTGTCAACAGAAATGCAGAGCTCATAAGTAAATATTGCCAAAATAAAAAATGTGACTGATCTGCATTACAGATCCAGGCTTATCAACATTATCTGCAAAATATTTTAAATCCCCACTGCCACAAATACATTCTAATTGAATTATCTTTAAATAAAAGTCATACGTTACATACCCCTTGCTCATCCAATTTAAGTAGCTGTTCAGGTACTTTGGGTGAGTTGGATGCTTGCCTCAGGCACTGAATGCTCAGCTCTGGTATTACATATTCTAGTACTTCTTTGAGAGGCAGACCTCTTGCTGTGCCATGCCTTGCAGTAGATGGTATAGCATCTTCTAAAATTGCTCCTCTAAGTGTAGTAAGCTTCAATAAAGATACAAAGTATTTTTAATTATAATACTAGAAAGAATTTTAGATAATGTGTTCAGGTTTTACAAAAAGCATGAAACAAAGTATGAAGAAAAATATCAATGTATTCAATTTTCTTAAATGAGTAAAAAGATTGCTAGATAACTTTTAAAGAGGACACAGGCTCTTATTATCTCAGTTATGTATTTATAATCAACATGACAGCAGAAGTGACTGCTTCTTCACATGTGGAACAGGTGAGTTCACACCTCACATACTGTGTTCAGTTTTAAGTCTTCGTAACAACAGGAATATTGAATTGCTCCAAAGCATGCAGAGAAAAGCAATGAAGCTGGTGGAGGGAATAGAAAACAAGAACTTATTTGAAGCAATACAGGAAATTGGGCTTGTTTAGTCTGGCGAAAAGGAACCTGAGGAGAGACTTCATTGTTTCTACAACTGCGTCAAAAGAAGCTGCAGCAAGGAGAGTGCCAGTTTCTTTTCTTACATGGCAAGTGACAGGACGCACAGACATGGCCTCAAGTTGCACCAGGACAGGTTTAGATTGGACATTAGGAAGAATTTTTTTATGGAGAGGTTGGTTAAAAGAGGCTTGCCCAGAGCAGTGGCGAAGTGCATATCTCTGGAGATATTTAAGATATCAAAACATCGCAATAAGGGAAAAAGTTTAGTGATGAGACTCAGGAAGTCAAGCTGATGGTTGGATTTGTTGATCTTGAAGGTCTTCTCCAACTGAAATGCTTCTATGTTTTGTTTAAAAAGATTTATTGATGAACTTATTAACTCAGTAAAATTCTGAAGATTTATTTTTTCTAAAATAGAATTTTAAATCACTAGAAAAGCTAAAAATCATTAATTTTAATGTCATATTACTCTAGAAAACATGGTACTTGATTGTGAGGTTGGACAGACAAGGTAAGCCACAGCTAATGGCACCTTCATTTATCTTATCCATTTTTTAAGCCATGCTAACTTGTCTTTATTGGCAAAAAGAAACATTACTTAGAAGTGAGTAACCTAAATCACTACTCTCCATAAACAGAGGCACATCTTTTTTTGTCAATAAAGGAAAAAACTAGCCATAAAAAAATTTGTTTCTGCACATTTGTAAGAAGTGCATGAGCCCAGAGATATCAAGAACTTGTTTTAATAGTAATAAAAGGCAAGCAGTCATAAGGATAATAACATTTTGCATTTTCATGCAAATCAGACATAGTTGCTGTCATAAATAAACTATTTTTGCAAGAGACACTAATTGATTTGAAATAAAAATTAAGAGAAATGTCCTTCCATAATAATAATGAAAGCTATTCTTCCAGTTAAAGTAATTATCTTATTAACATATTAATAGAATAAAATAGTTCCACTTAGAAGTAACCTAGAAAGACCATTAAGTCCAACTGTCTAACCATTTGAAGGCTAACCAAAAGTTAAAGCAGATAGTTGAGGGTATTATCCTTGAACTCTTTTGAATCTGTCAGGCCTGGGGGATCAGCCACCTCACTGTGAAGGCCGTTTCAGTATTTCATTTCTTAATACCCTTGACGCGACCTTCTGCCAGTCACACACATCCTATCATTGGTTACCCCTGAGAAGGAGAAGAGAGCAGCACTTCTTCATTTCTCTTCCTTAGGAAGTTGTAAAGTTCTTTCCACAAATTATTTGAAGTGCATAAAGCACGCCTCACAGGAAAAAAGGCTTCTAAGAAAATAGTTTGAAATAGAATACTCAAAAGTACACTTAAGTTTTAGTACTCACTTTCATATTTTTCCCCCTCTCTTTTCCCCTGCATTTCTTAATCATTTTTTCCAATCCTTAGAAGCATAACATTTATCAGTTTGGTCCAAATTTGCCCACAGGTTTGTTCTTATTACCTGATTCCCTGTTTACCTCTTGCAGATATATTAATTTCAGCCAACTTACCTCCTTTTGGATGCCTATCTAAAAATAAAAATTGTATGTAGCAGTGAAGAGAAGAACTTCGATCTAGGTAGCAACTACATTTACTAACAGTACAAGAAACATTACTTTCCCAATAACAGATTTACTTTCCAAGTTAGCAAACAACTAGCACCCTAAGTTCTAAGTCAGCTTTCCTCTGCAGAATTACTGAAATAATATTACCAAAATAATATTACCTCACTTGTTCTGAAAACTATACGATAGTTGAACTGAGATCCTTCTTTCTCCTTAGCATCTTCAACCTTCTCCCTCCGGATGCTGACTGCTACAGGTCCAAGATTTTCATCTATTCCAAAGTAGTTCTGATGCTCTTTTGCACAAAATTGAATGAAGAAAGAAGAGAATAATGAAGTGTGAATCTCCCAGAAAACGTTCAAACTACATTAAAAAATTTTGCACCAAAAGAAGTACTGTTTCTAATTGAGTGCAGTGATTTGTAAATACATTGGGTGTACTTTGTACTTACTGTACAGTAAGCATGTAAGTCACAAAATATGAACTTTGATTAGTAGAATGATACCTCATCACACAACCCATAATTAAGTTCAACTTCTGATACCGAAATAATTATTTTTTTACATGACACTGTAAGAAACTAATTTGAAAAAACTTTATCTAGATAAAGTTTCTAATAAAAGTTAGTAGTCTCCAAACAAATATGGTACCATGTAGGTTCCTTCATTCCATTCAGTTTACTCTTATTCTTGCTTAACACTTTCCATTCAGTAATTCAGTTTCAAGAAGTGAAAATTGAGACTAGTGACTCTTCAATCTTTGTATAAAGTTAAATTGGGACTCTTAGGCCCTAATCAGATTAAAGAAAAAATTATAATGGAAGCCAATAAAAAGATGCTTGGGAATAGCCTGAATAGACCTACTAAATGCAAACAGCATATCACCAAACCAATTGCTTTCTACAATGAGATAACTAGTTTTGTGGATGAAGATGCAGCAGTGAATGCCAACAACATGTATTTTTGCAATGCTTTTGATAGCCTTCCATAGTATCTGTGTATGTAAACTGAAAAGACTTGCTTTGGACATAGTTACAAAGTAGACAAAGTAACTGGACAACTGTCCTAAAATGATTCTGATAAGCAGTATAAATTCCATTTAGTGGCCACATGCTAAAGGAGTTGTATCAAAAGTTGATAGTAGACAGGACCTGCTTCTGTTTAATAACCTTTCTTAAAGATTTGAAGGATGGGATGGAATTTCACAAGCAAGTCTAAATTCAAGGGAAAGAGTTCATGTATTGGAGGTTATAGCTGCATTTCTGAGGGACCTCAGCAGTCTAAGAACATGAAGACTGACACAGACCTGCATTTCAGACAGAGAAAGGTCATGAAATGGCATGGGCTTGGGACAAACTATTTCAGAAGCAGCTCTGGCCCAGGTGAGCACTAAATTCCACAGCAGTCAGCAGAACAGCCTGGTAGAAATGAAGGCTAAGCACACTCCATGCTGTGCTAGTCGGAATATTCTATTAGGTCAAAAGAAAAGATTATTCCTCTTTATCTGGCACTTTTGAGATCACACATGCAATGTTGTTACCCTCTGTCCAATACTGGATATAAGTCCAACAGACAATTAGCAAGAAAACTTTGAAGACAACAGGAAGTTGGAGCATGTAACAGACGAACCGAAGCTTGAAGATGAGTTTTCACAGCCTTAAGAAGAGTACAAGGAGAGCAATTGTCTCATCCCACCACCTGAAGGAGAGCAACAGTAAAGGGAGAACCAGACTCTTCTCCAAGGTAAGAAAGAAAGGACAAGATTCCTCAGTTACAAAATGCTGCTCCCCATAGTGGAGAATCAAACCAAGAAGCAGGACGCCAGGAGAGTTTGTGAAATCTCTATTTCTGAAAATAGAATAAATCTAGAGAGACAAGGTTCTGAACAGGTTGCTCAGAATCTACTTTTAGAGGTGGCTTTTAATAGTGAATTGGACTGATGATCTTTGGAATTTTCCCCCAAACAGGTTTATGCTATAACTCTAGGTTTTAAATAGTAATGATGCAATAGATTAATTTGTTCTTTTAAGATTACCTACATTAAACTAGTTTGATGAATGAATAAGAAAGTTTTCAGAAATGAATAAGGAAGTTTTCACAAAATTTCTTTTACTGGGAAGTCATCCCAGAGATCCCACGCTTGGAATGGATACAAAAAGATAAAGTTATCTCTAATTATGTAAATGACAGACTTATTTGTCAAATCAATTTTAAATTATATTTCCAGTAATTTTCCCAAGATCTGTCTATAAAGTGGTGGTTACAGTCCATCTCCCACTGGAAAGAAAACGAGTAGCAGCACATTATAGACAGAAAAATGTTTTTGCAAGGAACACCTGGGATCAAAAAGGCACAGACAAACCTATTCTTTCATGCTCACCAGCTACACTACATTCTTCTCTCCATCTCCATCCTGGCCATTATATCTGCATGGATTAATTATGGCTCATACTTCATAGTGTTAAGTCAAAACTTTGAATTTCAGTTAGTAAACTTAACGAATCAGTGGAACAAGATTGTACAGATTATAAAAATATTAATTTGTGTGTGCATGAGAGAATAAAATTCATAGGTCAAATATTCTGAACAACATAACTCCCCATAGCTGCTTAGTCAGGCTTTGACAAGGGGTGAACTTAGTTTGTATAGCTCTCTGTTTCGAGATAGAGAAAACTGTATTCCACATTTAGCAGGCACCTTGGCAGCTATATTACTGAGCAGAAAAATGCAAGCTTGGCAGATATGTTGTACAAGACATTAGTGGATAACAGAAAAAAATTAAAGTGTTATGAATGTATATATTTCAATGCTTAGAGTCAGTATTTTTAATTGTAAGTTGTTGTTTTGTTTCTTAGTTTTTTAATCTCAAGCTATAAACTCATTAAGCTCACTAAATTTATTTACGTTGAATTAAAAGTATCATCTTTTTGAAATGAAAGAGGAAAATGCTATTTTCTAGCTGTTTGAAGAGAGACAGTAAATATTCTATCTGTCATTTTGAGGAACAGATGTCAACATTCCTTCTTACATGAAGGTCTTATAGAACTCTGAGTTAATACCAATAGCTTGCTAAGCCTGCACATTTCTTTTAAGACATTTTTTTCCACTTCGATATCAGTTCATAAATCCGACAATTGTAAAAACTGTTAGCAAGCATCCCACAGATAAAAAGCATAGTAATAACAGTCAAGTCTTGAGGTATTATGAGGATAATCACACAAAAGGAAAAGGACAACTCAATGACAATAACAGCATGCTTCAATTATCCTTTTTTAAAAAAATCAACACAATTTTTCCCCCCTCTCATCTCAGTCCATCACACAAAATTGTAGTTCACTGAAGGACACAATTAATAAATCAAAACCATTAGATAAAATAAGATGTTCTAGCTTTTGATAACCTTAACTGGAAACTGAAGATATTTTTCATAAACATTAACATATTTTACATCAGTCTTGTTGGATTTGATTTTAACAATAGTTACAATGCTTATAAATATGCAATATAAAACTACAGCTCATTTCAGAAGATTGAATTCCAAATCTTTCCTTTCTTCAAAGGGAACGGAATAATTAGTGCTACACATGCCCGGGTGTTTCTTCAATGCATCTTAAAACAGAAATAAAACTTGTATGCTGACAAGTGCCAATTATAAAACTGTGAATTAAATCACATATGCAGAAAGTTGTTTCTCTATCACAGATATGTTATTGAAGGCAAAGAAAATCAGTAGCATTACATATGTCTCTACATGCAAGTGACTATTTGCTACATTTTTCATTTCATCCTTCCACAATTATTTTGCTAAATTCAACTGTGCTATTGAATCTACAATTCACTGAACAATCAGCTAGGATAACTCAGTGTCACAGAATAGTATCAAGTCTCAGTACGCATATAAATGTCATTTTTTCTTACACAGGATATCAGCAGAACAGCAAGACATTTTGGCGCTGAAGGAAAAATACCTGTTTTATATCCTCTATGTGCTTTTTTTTAGGTAAAACTGCGCCCAGTGGGAGGTAATCTTGAGATTCCACACATGCCTGATCCCCTCAGATAGCAGATACAAAAAACCGAGTTTTTGCTATGTGTGCCCTCACTTGCTTATTCTTTTACTCCTAAGAGTTATCAAATAAAGGTTTCTCTTCTACAGCTTCTGTTACTGTTCCGTGGAAACTTAATACGGGAGAGGGCATGGCATATATATGATTTTAAGGGTGAAACCGTAACAGTTTCTTCCTGAATACTAAATGCATCATGGCATTTACTTTTGAAGAACATTATCCACAGAGCACTTAGTAACAAGGACATTAACAATTCACATTCACTAGTATTACACCATATGGAGTACAATTCTCAGATACTATTTAAGTTTTCAATATTACACTAACATAAATACACTTTATTTTTAATCAAGAAATCATTCATCATCAGAACATTAGTTACTTAAAAATAACTTCACTTGCATCATCTTTCAAGAAAAAACATGAACTTTGTTTCAGGTATCTTTAAGTGTTTTCTCTTTGTATTTTCTTTCTCCTTCCAACACCGTTTTTATTGCAAAAACAAAAACAAAAATGTTCAGCTCTTTGGAACCTCTAACACCTCCACTGCAAAAGCATTTCACAAACAAATCATCTTTTATTTGGCTTAGTCCTTGTCCTTTTTTTTCTTTCTTCCTACTGTACCATAACATTTCTCCATTGACAGTTGTTTCTGTCTATGCCAATCCTCTCTTCTGCCTCTCAAATAATACACACTACTCTCACAAGTTTCCCTTCATTCTCTTCCACTCTGACTCCTTCAGGACTTTTCGGTCCATTGCAACCTGCCTAGCATAGAAGCCATTTTGAATGCATGAATTTACTGCCCATCCTTGCTTAGCTATGTGCCTTTTTCTTTCGCATACATCACAGTTCTAGATTTTTCCCTCCTTTTCTTTTAAATACACCGTTTTTACAATCTGTATGTTCTAGGCTTCCACCATGTTATTAAACCTTACTGGACTTTCTTTTGAGTCTCTCATGAAGGGTCACAGGAGTAAGGAGTACAGGAAGGAATACAGTATAGAGCTTATTTCCTGCTGTTCAAATACAGTTAGAAGACAAAGGAAAAATGATTTCAGGAAGTCTTAGGTTTGGGTGTCTGTTCTTTTTTTGTTTGTTTTGCTTTTTGTTCTTTGTTTTGTTCCTTTTTTTTCGTTCTTTTAATAGCAGCAAAAAGATTGAGCGGGAACTCATAACAGATAGGCCAGAGAGTATTTTGGGTTTCTGCCTCTCACAAAAACAGGGATTAAAACACACTGAGAGCAAGGCAGTGCTGAATACAGAGAGCCAAAGCAGATCAGAGTGGAAATCTCCTCTCTGAATAACAATTCAAGCCACGTTAGTTACTCTACTGAGAAGAGCACCCTGCTACTTTGCAGTTTGATGATACTCAAAAGAGTAAAAGGAGAGGAGAAAAGCATACAACAATCTTCTTAAGGCTCAAAAATTAAATACTGTCAACAGCTCTGCGTTTAATGAGCATACATATGTATGCACAGTAAACACCCTAGAGACACAAGAAGACAGTTTAATTTAGAAGGCAGTCATGAGCTTTGATAATGAAATGTTTTCTTCTGGAAACACCTTTTAGGAAATAATGATTTCCATTCTGAGTATTGGTATTTCCACAGCTTTTTCTGGGTATAAAACTGATCTTTTTTTTCCTGCCCTCGAAGAAAGTCTTGGAACAGAGAAGTTGCTTCATCTACCAATTTAAGTGATCCAACACTTAGCGAATTTAGGCAAGTACTGCATATCTTTACACATAAGCCACTGGACTCTTGCTTACTTAAGAGGCTTAACTTTAGTAGCACATTTCAAGATCCCCAGTAATACTTAGGTCTTCCCATAGAGAAGAATTTTATTTTTTTTCCTAAGCAAGTAAAATCTAATCCAACCGGTTTGAGACATGCACGCATTAGAAGAAATTACCTTTTCCATAGAAGAATTTGCGGTAATAATATGCTCCAAGATCAATGTGTTCTATGATGTAACGCTTCACTTTCTCTCTGTGAATCGACTGGTTTTCTCTTGGTACCTCTAGCACTGAAACACCAGCATTTGTGCAATGGGAACTCAGAGACGACTCAAAAGAACAACTTTCACCTGAAGAAAAAGATGCTGAATTTGCCCTGGAAAGTGCAATCCGTCTGTCTCCTTCCCCACCAGTTTCATTCCTGAAGTAAGGACAACTTAATACTAAGTCATTACTTTTCCCATCACCCTCATCAGCATCTAAGTTCTCTTTTGAATTGAGATCTTCTTTGCTTCCCAAAGGCGATTCACAGTTTCCCGTTTGGCCTGCTGGCATCTGAGTTTGTGATGCAGCTGAAGCCCCAGTGGTTATATTTTTCCTTTTTCCCACGTTTACTCTGGTAGCCATTGCTTCATTTATGTTAAACAAAATGCTCTGGACATCGTAATGTGCAAAACACTTCTGACAGTTCCAAGAGCGAACATTTCTGTCGAGTCTATCATCCAGATCAGAAGAAAACTTAAAAGTTTCATGTTCACTTTTAACTGTTCGTAATTTTCTAAACAGAGACGTTTCTACCGTTTCTGATTTTAGTCTCCTCTTGAAAGATTTCTCCCTTTCTCGACCAATAAGCAGGGCACTATCCATATAATCCAAGCCAGAAATCCTGACAAATTCTCCCCTGGAAATCTGTGCAGCAGCGTGTAGACTTGGAGAAACTGAAGGATCACAGTGGAAAAACTCAGGAAATCCAAAAGGAGCAAGGGTTTTATGTTCAAAATTTTCCACTCTGTATCCTCTTAGCATTGCAAAAAAATTTTCTCCAGACAATCCTTGCCTGTCAATTGAAGAAGTACTGCCATATTCTCTATGAAGTGCTGCTCCAGTATTTGGGTTGACAGCATTCTGGTCTAAAACATCTTCAGCATCAATATCACTTATTGTCACATCGCTGTTGCTTCTCTGCCTTATGGGATGAAGTCCCCTTTGAGGGGAATGAACAAAAAGATCCCCAATAGAGTATTTTCCCTCTGCAAATTCCAGTTCCAGCTCTTCTTGCTGCCCTTCATTTTGGTCATTTTGTCCATTTGGATGTACTGATCCAATGCTTTCATAACTAGCTGGTGGTCTGTTTTCCCAAGCAGCTTTACTCAGCTCTTTAGAGCAATCCTTTTTAGGGGGCCATTCAGATACCCTTGCTCGAACACCCATTTTAGGCACAGCTGGTGTACCATTCGATTGACTACTCTCAGATTTGCTAGATGCATTTGAAGGAACAGGAGGACCCATGCTACCATTCAAAGCCTTAAGTTTTCTAGCAAAATAATCATCAGATTGCATGCTTCTTGAAGACTCCCTGAACTTTGAAGAAGTTCTGCTGATTTTGTGCTTATCTTCTTGCAAAGACCTTTGATCACTCATGTCCAGTCAGTGGGAGGGGAACCACTAAAGTCACATAAATGTACTGTTAGTTTTATTATTACATTGTTTTTTCACGGGCCAGTAAACCCCAAAGTAAATACACAGTTACAGTCTTCCCACAACTCTCAGTGTCCCATTTTTGTCCAACTTCTGCCAGGAGAGCAATCTTAAAACATTTCCTTCCGTTCAGATGCATTCAGTTCAGTATTAATCCAGTCAAATGTTTTTTATCTGTTTAGAAAAGAAATGAAAACAAAGCGTATTAAAATGTTTATAGTCAACAATGGTAAGCTTTTAGTGTTGTTTGTATACATACTATCTCCCATGAAACTGAAACTAATGAGAATGTTTCTTGTGGTTTTATATGCTCTGACACTTAAAACACAATAAATGCAAAAATTCCAGTTTCCTATATGATCCCCACAGGATGTGAGTAGTTTGGACTTGCACACCTGTTCATTGGCCAACCAGTACATGTACACTGTCTAGCCAGCTGACAGGTTCAGACAAACATATCAGCTATGTACAGTTCTGTCCTTTTCCCCCCCAGTACTGACAGTAATAATAGATGCCTAATATCTACTTAATCACTGTTTTTTACACAACATGAGAGTACAGTCATCTCCAAGACATCTTTTTAATGTTTGCTTGAGACTGATTAATATAGGAATTACTGAGGCAAGAGTGGTAAAAATGTAAGTAAAATATATGAAAACAGATAGGACAATAGACAAATCAAAATTTTCCATTTAAAAGAGCATTTTAAGAATTAGCAAACTTTCTATGATAACTCAGTGAATAAATGTATTTTTCCCCCTCTCCCAACAGATTTCCTTATGCTCCTTTACTTAGAGTGCAAAACAGCTTTGTTTGTTACATTAACATTCCACTAGCTGGAAATGCGGATCGTTAATGTAGTTACTATACTAGAGAACACATCTGCTGCCTTCCATAAACCAGACAAGAGAGTAGCCCTATTGATAAGTTTTAAATTACTTACTAATTTGGAATTTCTAGAACAAATATATATATATATCTTTAAAAACTTTAATGACCTCAAAGAAGATTATAACTCATGCTGTGAAGATTCATTCACAAGCAGAGCACATACTTTAATGCATCACATAAAACTAGACTAACAAACATACATGCCTTTATGAGACTTAAAGAAAGCCAGGTCAAATTAGACCGAAATATGAATTCTCCACTTACTTCAGTTAAGATAAGAGATAATGAGAGGAGCTCAGAAAATGATTTCTTTTTCTCCCTATATTTAATGCCACAGAAACTCCCAAAGAGAAAAAAAAGAAAAAAAAAAAGAAAACAAAAGAAAACAAACAAACAAACAAAAAAAAAACGTGTGAGGCAGGGAGGAAAAAGATTAATTTGAAATAAAAGTTCAGAGTATTTTTTTCTGGTTGTCAGAAAAAAGAAAAAGAAACAACACAAAGATGCATTTCATACAACAAACTTGAAGAATCTGCTAAAATGAGTCAATAAACACAAGCTAGCATCATGAATATGATGGTTTCTATGCAACTCATTGTTACTGCTATCTATATCCAAAGATATGTTTATATATTGCAACTTTAACTACGTATGAATTCCTCAAAACTTGTTTGATGGCTAATTACATCAAGTGAAATAAAGTTCTGGTTTTCTTACCAGACTCCAAAAATTCTATACATTAACTTGTTTGGAAAAACAATCGTTCAGAAAAAATAGGTAGGATTTGTAAACACAGACTTATAATAATACAACATAAAAAGAAAAGTACCCATCAACATACTTCGCATTTTTGTGGCACAACTAATATTGTAGTGGTGAGATACATTAAAACTTCCATGAGATTCACATTAACATGAACAGCTGACAGCATTTTTATTTTTTATACAAAATATTTATTGGAAGTGTTCTTTATATGAATAGTAAAGTTTTTACATTAAGTCAACTTTACCAAATAAAAAACAATGAAAGAAGACTAAGCTACTCCAGAATCATCTTTCTAATTATGCAAGAAAAAGAAGTACTGAGAATAAATAGAGTGCAATTTTTCATATCAGGAAGAATATTTAGCTTCTTACTGAAGATTAATTTTTTTAATTATAGAGAATCACTTCTTCTAGACTTCTTGCCTTTTCCTAGACAAATCCATTCACAGAAGTTGCTACTCTGTGAAATTATTTTTAATAAAAAATAAGCTCTTACAAAATGGAAAAATACATGTAAGGCCAATACTGTTTATCCTACAAAAATTCAATTCTTTTCTTCCCTTCTGTTAACTTTTTTCCATGATACGCATTTGTGCAAAAGTTGTGAATTGGGACAGGAATGTAACTGTAGGTCAAAATTAAATTGGATATGAAGTGGTGGGAGGCAAAAAGGGGTAGTAACAAATAAACTACCACCCTAGTCATTTTGAATCCTAATCCATAGTGTAATTTACCATTTAGTCTCACAAAGTGCTCTATTTGCAAATAGCAGGAAAGAACTCAGAGGCAAGACATCTTTTCTGGTAGTGTTGCCTTAAACACTTCATGTAGCATGGCCTGAGCATTTTAATTAAAGGTACTTTACAGAAGGTAACATTTAAAGAGTACTATTATTCTTTACAGAGCAAAGCTGGAAAGACAGAAGAAGAAATGCCTGTTTTAGAATTTGTGGTTGGCATTTTATTGAAAATTTGATCACATCTTCAACTACTAATATTTGTTTAAGATATACTAGGAAACTTAAAAAAAAAAAAAAAAAAGTTGGCATTATAGATAAAATCTGCCTGCTTTAAATGTAAAATGTGTGTTATAGCACTGACCATTTCTGTAAATTTCCAAAACTTAGCACAATAGCATGCTTTGACTGACAGCTGGTTGATGGTGATTATGTTATCCTGTACTTGTTATTTTTAATGGTTTTCTCTCTCCATAATAAGAATTGAGCAACTCACAAGCATCTAGAGATGACGTTGATACTATCTGATATAAACTTATTTTATTTGGTAAATGTAATGAACTATCACTTCCACCAAGAATGCTGTCAGTAAGATCATGAGTACTCGCTTGTCCCATTTCCTTCAAAATCTTCAAGTCTTTCTCTTCTCATTTTATGATTTAAGAATGGAATCACTAACAGACAAGTCAGAAGATAAAAAGCTCCATGCTGCCTACCCTGCCGTTGTCCTCTTGCCAACTCTTCCCACTAAGGCTGCTGGATGTTATGCAAATAACCTCAGTTCCTTCCACACTGCTACAAAGACTTCCTTCTGAGCTCAATACAGCAGCCGGTTTGTTAGCCACAGTTACAGTTCTTTAAAATGGAATGTTTCCAAGTTTTCTGGGGACCTGGATATATGCCCACAGACGCTCCTGTGCCAGTAGCAGAGCAATGAATAAGAACTGTACTACTGCTCTATCCTGTCAAAAGGAGGTTGTTTGGTAACCCTGCCTCATGTCAGCCTTGATAGACGGAAATGAATTATTTAAGAAGTCTTTCTGTAACCATTTTGTTGATCAAGAATTTGGAAATCTGCCCCTATTATTATGTAATGTTATCATCCTAAAAAGGACACATAATTTGGATGAAAGCATTAATCTCTACTATTCATCAAGATGACAATTCTAAAAATCATGACTCTCAAGATCTACTAATCTTAAAAAATGGGAAGTGCAATTTGATAAAATAGGAGTATGGGAAGAAAGAAGATACAAAAAGCTGAAGACATAATTTGTATTCACATAATTCTACGCAACATTTTATGTGTGCTCAGTTTCTGCTTAGTTTCCACTCTTCAAAGAAATACATGGAAATATAGTATTCTCTCTCTCTCTATTTTTTTTTTTTTTTTTTTTTTTTTTCCACTATTGCAAAGTAGCAGCTACACAATGGCTACTTTATGGAAATTTAAAGCAAGTCTGCAAGAAAATTCTGTTCAATGAAAATGAACAAAGCAAAGGAGAAATGTACGTAGTTTTCCAGCTACCGATATTTTCAAAAATTCTGAACATAACCCACTGAACAAATCTGATCCAAACTATTATTTCCTAAAACTAATCCAGGAAAAAAAACAGTATGTTTTCAAAACAAGAAAATTCACATATTATTAGTATATATAATAAAAGGCATTTATTTCTTAACCCCTCAGCCAAATTCCAAGTTGATTTTGAAATCAAAATTACCCAGTTGTCATTAGCGAAATAAGGGCTATGCTTGGATTTCAAGCATGTGTCCGAGGTAGAAAATTCTGGTCACATAGAACTGTGATCTCATACCATATGACAGTTGACTACAATATCACAGGAGAACTATTACTTAAGATTGGAATATGAAAAAGGAAGATGAGCTCTTCAGGCATTTGTTTTCATGCAAATGTCTCTAGAAAGCCATGATATTTAAGAATAATTGTCTTTAAATAGAACATTTCTTTCAAAGTTTTCTATGAGGCACAGTGAATATTAAAGGATGACACTAACTATAATTGAGCTGCTTATTCAGATTGCAGCTGTGCAAAATGGTTTGGAAATAATAAAATGAACAAATTATGAGCACAGTTCATGAAAAAGTGATTCAAGTTATAATATACCAAATTTACAATTAAAGCTATAACTACTAGAGTATAAATGGTTACTTCTCATACGAATATTTCAGACACTTGATTAATATGCAGACATAGATAAGAGACAGAGGAAAGATGGGAAGTTCTTCATTTGACTACAGGAAATACATCTGAGTCGCTATGCAGTGAATATTTGTTGCACACTTCCTTAGTTGCTTTGTCTTTCCTTACAATTATCATAATTATTGCAAGAGAAATGTAAAAGAAGAAAGTTAAAAGAAACCCTTGTTGAAATGATAGAGTTACAGAAATATATTTTCCTACAGAATAATCAACCAACAATCATATCACAGCTTAAATTATTTAGGATAGTGTGGCAGGGTTGAGAGGGGAAAATAATAACTAGGAATGACAACAGCGTACATGGTTCTCAATATCAGTACAAGAGCACCACATTTCTAGTCAAGGCAGTACAGTTGCATGACTTTGGAACACATACAAGATTCATAGAACCATATAATGGCTTAGGTTGGAGGGGATCTTAAATATCATCCAGTCCCAATTACCTGCCATGGGCAGGGCTGCCACCCACCAGCTCAGGCTGCCCAGAGCCCCCTCCAACCTGGCTTTAAACACCTCTAGGAATGGGGCATCTACAGCTTCTCTGGGCAGCCTGCGCCAGTGCCTCTCCACCCTCTAAGTAAAGAATTTCTTCCTACTATCTAATTTTAATACCCACTCTTTTAATTTAAAACTGTTCGTCCTCACCCTATCACTACCTGCCCATATAAAAAGTCAATCTTCCCTCCATCTTATAAGCTCCCTTAAGGAAGGCAACAACAAAGTCTCATTGAAGCCCCCTCTTCTTTGAAGAGAGTAAGCTCCCTCAACCTTTCTATGTGAGACTAATGCTCCAGCCCCCGATCATCTTCACAGTTTGCTTCTGTACCCACTCCAATAGCTCCACATCTTTCTTGTGCTGGGGATCCCAGGCATTTTGAAATCAAAATTACCCAATTGTCATTAGCGAAATAAGGGCTATGCTTGGATTTCAAGCATGTGTCCGAGGTAGAAAATTCTGGTCACATAGAACTGTGATCTCATACCATATGACAGTTGACTACGATATCACAGGAGAACTATTACTTAAGATTGGAATATGAAAAAGGAAGATGAGATAGGGCTTCACAGAGATAATCACATTCCTTCTCCCTGCTCTTTTTATGTAGCCCAGGATACAGCTGGTCTTCTGTGCAGCAATCACACACTGTTGGGTCATGTCAAGCTTTTCATCCACCAGGATGCCCAAGTTGTCCCCCTGCAGGGCTACCCTCAGTAAATTCTTCACGGTCTGTGCACGTATCTGGGTTTGTCCCAGTCCAAGTGCAACACCTTGCACTTGGCCTCATTGAACCTCACTCAGTTCTCATGGCCCCACTTTTCAGGCCAGTCAAGGTCCCTCTAGATGGCATCCCTTCCCTCTATTGTATTAAGTATACCAGTCAGTTTGGTGTGATCTGCAAGCTCGCTGAGGGTATGCTCAATCCCACTATCCAAGCCACTGATAAAGATGATGAAGAGCATTGGTCCCAAGACAGATTCTTGGGGGACACCCACTCATGACCGATCTCTATCTGGACAAAGATCCACTGGTGTAAATCATAATAACAAAGTACACCTATCAACATATCTTCTATTACTTTCATTGAATATTCATTTCTTAAATATTAAAGATCAATTGATTGTTTCACTGAAAAACATCATTCAAGATTTTCAATCAAGCAACCTAGGTGATCTCTCAGTGAACATCAATGTTCAAAGGGCAACGAGGCTTGTGAAGGCCAAATATGAAGAGAGACTGAAGGAACTGGGGCTGCTCAGCGTGGGGAAAAGGAGGCTGAGGGGAGACCTTATTGCTCTCTTCCAGTATCTGTAAGGTGCTTACAGTGAGAGTAGGACTGGTCTCATCTCACTGATGACATTTGACAGGACAAGGGGAAATGGCCTTAAGTTGTTCCAGGGCGAGTTTAGGTTGCATAACAGAAAACACTTCTTTACAGAAAGGGTTGTTAAGCACTGGAATAGGCTCCCCAGAGAGGTGGTTGTTTAAAAACCATTTGGATGTGGTGCTCAGGGACATGATTTTGCAGAGGGTTGTTAGAGTTAGGGTAGTATGGTCAGGTCATGAGGTCATGGTTGGACTCTATCTTTAAGGTCTTTTCTAACCTGACTAATTCTGTGATTTTATGTTTTTATCTACAGCCATTAATGACTAAAATATTAATGTCACTGATCTTAAAGTGTCTAAGAAATCATTTTCCATCTGATGTTTTATCATTACATTTTCTTAAAACACCAACATCAATATTCTATTGTTCCACTAGCACAAGTTTTGAAACAAAGATACATAAAGGTTAATTCAATTTCCAAAACAAACTGGAAAGCCTGCTATTCTTACAGTTCTATTAAAGACTGTTCAGTTATGCAACTTATGCAGAGTTTAACTATAAAATTCAAATTGGAATTACACATAGCTCACGTAGAACCATGCAAAGTAGCAGAGTGAAATCACAATTGCAAAATGATCACTAAAAAACACACTAAGAGTCTTTGAACTCTTTACATTCAGTTGCATTATTTTTAAATGAAATTGTGTAATCTCACAAAAATACAGTAAGGCCTACAACATAATGCTACTAATGAAGTAAAGAGGAAATGTCTTTATATTAAATTATTTTAATTTTTCTAGGGAAGAGTTGAAAGTACATCTACCAGCACTGACCACTTTTTATCCCATGAGAAAGAATAAAGAAGAAAAGAACACAAACACTAAACTCTTCACAGAATATTGTTAACCAAAACATTTTTTTTTTTTTTTTTGGCAGTGTGAATCTTTAATTGCAAATAGAATCTACATACCTGTCAGTCAAGTTTTTCTATCAGTACAAATTTTAAATAAACAGAAATCACCAAAGAGTCTTTGTTCCCTTTCTTCTTTCCATTCATGAATCTACATGTCGAAGTACAGGAAAAAAAAAAAAAACCTCTGCTTACTGAACATTAAATAATCTATTTTCTACAGGGAGACTAAAATGACATCTGGAACACATTTTACATTTATGTATATTATCTCCTTAGGACAGAAGTATGGCAGACTAGATGACTGTAAGATATTTCCATATCTTAAAGTATTTAGGCATACTTATTTCTCTGCCTGCAACATTTCATAGTGATTAGAATTTCCTCATAAATATCTTTATCCTTAAAAACAAACAAACAAACAAACAGTAATAAAGAATATTTACTTCAGGTTTTTATTTTTGGGGTTTTTGTTTTGTTTTGTTTTTTTTTGAGAATGAAGATTCTTTAATACATAATGATACAGATACAAACCAGAAATATCAGACAGCAGATAATTCAGGTAAATTTTGTATAATATAGCTTCTCATAGCCAGTGTAGTTAAAGAGCTTCCAAAATAGAAGTAAAAAGCTGCTTTTATGGCATGTATTTTGCCTCAATCACTAGAAATGACTTCATAAGAGAGGTCAGGCTAGAGCACGAATGATTCATCTTTTAGAAGAACTTTCAGTTACAAAACTAAAATATTTACTGCAGCAAGCTTCACTCAAAACCAGACAGAAGTCATTTTCAATGGTCTCCTAAAGCAAGCAGCACAACATCAGAATCCTTCATTCCTTTGTAAAAACAATGATGTCTACAGGCTCAGAAATGGTCACATGTTCATGTTTTCCTGAATTGCCCTTTGCTGTTTGAAGGCACGTATTCTCATTTAAACTGGATAATCCCCCAAAGGCAGGGAATGTTTCTTGGTCCTGATCCAACAGGACCCTCATATGCCAGCCCTATTGTACAGGATGCTAAACATTATGATAATCCTGTTGGTAAAAAACAAATGTACTAAATCATTTTCAGAGGCAAATCTTAGAAAGAAAAACAGGACTTGTACACCACATTCTGATCATTCAGACACAAGGGAAAGGACTACTACCTTGCAATCGTTTGCATAATGCAAACAGAAAGTCACTAGTTGCTGAATAACCTGCTGCATGACAATTTTACGTGTTGGGATAATGCTCCAAGGAAAATTCTGCATCTGTAAACTGACTAGCTGGTGATTACAGAGGAAAATATTCATATTATAATCAAGAAATGTATTATATGTGATACATTTCAAAGCAAACTTGTTACTTTCAGGTTGCTCACAAACACTACCAAATACAGGAGTTAAAAGTTCACAATTGTCGTAAAACACTGACAGAAAAAAAAAAAAAAAAAAAGCAAATCACCATTTAAGAAATAATAGACATGTATTCCATTATTCTGAAACAATTAAAGAAAAATACATTCTACCTATTTCCAGAGTTAATCATAATGTCCTAAAGTATCAATTTTTCTTATTCTTCTAGCTCAGTGCAATAAGTAGTATTGGAATTCCATTAGAAAAACACTGAGCAGCAGCAGGCACAGGGAAAAATTAGAAAAAAGAAAAAACAGACTATTAATAAATGTCCTGTCCAGTTTTATTCCAAAAGTAACAGTAAGAGAGCTTTTGCACTCAATATATAACAAATTTCTGCAGACAAAATGATATGATAGAAAAATTACAACTAGTTAGATAGTATCACTAACTATAACTAGTGAAGTTAATAGTCTGAATGTTAAATCTTCAGGAATACAGCATGAGTTCAAACAAAAAATACCTAAATGTTTTAAGACTTCTCATTGAACATGTTAGCACTGTTATACACTTTCTGTAGAAAATACATGTTCTAGGTTTCTCAGACCATTTATGGGATGTTCGTAAAACTATTTTCACATACCTGCTAAAATTGCTTTCTATTATTCTGAATCAAATAATGAATACTGGATCTGGAGACCCTTGGTGTGTCTGAAGAAAGGGCTTTTAATGAGAAGTTTATAAGAAAGAAATGTTAATATTTTGACTGGAATTTCACATTTGGGAGTAGAAATTTGGTAGTAGGTTCAGAGGCTGTATTTCATTTGAATAAAGAGTCAAGCACTGGGGAAAAAAGTAAATTGTTCAGTAAGGAGAATAGATTGCAAGCTTTGAGTTTCACAAGTCAATGTGCCCCAACAGTTTATAAAAGGCATTTCCATTTTTCATAAGCGTACTACAGTGAAACCCAAAATCAGGATGGATTGTCCACTCAGTAAAAAGACAAACCAACAAAAAACCAAAATTATTAAATAGTTACAGAATTGTAGGGGTTGGAAGGGACCTCCAGAGATCCCTGAAGTTGCCTACTCCATAAAATAGGTTTCTAATTCTGACAGAGTACTCAGAAGAACTCTGGAAATGTATGAATCCACTGTCAGTCAGAAAACAATGCAATACCTTGAGTAAGAGGAAAAAAATTCCTAATCAATTCCAAAAAAACGTTTTCTATTTTTCCAAATTATCATCAGTGAGAGTGTGAGCGTCCAAAGGAAACAGATCTTATAGACTGGATTCAAAGGTACAAAGTCTCCAAGTGGTAACTGAGGAAATTTGACCTCTTGTTCTGTTGATGTTCATGAGAATTGAACACGTCATCTTACAGGTCCCCATATATTTTCTCACGGTGGCTCAAAATGTTCACCTTTTTAAGATTAGTTCAACGCCTACAGGTAGCACTGAGAAGCTGCCCATCAATTGTTAAACTGCCACACAGACAACCCTTCCACCCATCTGCCCACCACCCACACAAAGCTATGGGAAGTGCAGAATATCTGCATGTGACATTAACATTCAATTTCTATGAAATGACATTATTACTTCTGTTATTTTATGCACTGTGAGCAAATACTGTTTGACAGTACTTGAAAGAGATGCAAAAATTAAAATAAAACCTTAAAAACTTTGCTAAACATAAGCTTTGTTTAAATTTGTCTTCATAAGATCTGTCTAGTGTATGAAGAATAAAAAACACATTCCGGTTCTTTATGAGTTGTCATGCAACAAAGCTACCTGATGATGCACAAAGTTCTTCCTTAGGACTCCGATTCCTAGATGTATTAACAGCTCACACAAATACAATTATTCCAGCTTCTTTTGGAAAAAAAAAAAAAAAATGGTTCTAGAAAAAACAATACTATGTTGGTGGTGTATGTAGGAAAACCTTACAACTCATTACCACAGAGAATAATCCTCTGTTCCTACCCTATCATACTGCAAATGCACTACACAGCCACTCTGCATATATGCATCATCCAGTAATTCCTCAAACATTTTGAAGTGTCTCAACGAAACATACAAAAGCAATGTTAACTCCCTTTTCTTCTGCTAGACCAATTGCATTTGCCCAACATTTCCAAGTACAGGTAAGTGAGCCTGTATCTCCTGTCACCAAATAGTGCTGCCTAAAGAAACAAATGTGTCTCTGAGCATATTGTCACTACCCAGGTATCATCAAATGAATATTCACAATAATGACCACAGTTTCTTGAAATTTTTTTAGACTGTGACTCCTGTTAGAAGGACTGTAAGCTCACCATCAGCGTTCCCTCAGGCTGGATGAAAAGCTATCTGTAATCACTAGAAGCAACTGCAGACATTCGCCCTCTGTACTTTTCAGGAGCTGAGTTGGCTCCACAAATTAGAAGTCATTTCAGCGTTACTTCAATTTAATTCATGCACCACAAACAGTGACCTGCTGTTATTAACAGCACTTTTTCTGATATTTTGAAACCTCTGGAGAGGTAGGCAATCACAAAGTGGATAAATATAGTTTTACAAATTCAAGCTAGCACATTTTTAGGGAAATAAAAAAAAAGGACTTTAGGCCTACTTCTTTAAAGCAAAGGAAAAATCTGAATAATCTTGCCCAACACAAAAGAACAAAATATTGAAAAAACAAGCAAACAAGTACACCTTCATTAATTGATAATAATTAAAAAGTTGACTATTGTCCATGATGACAGATGGACTACTGAAAAATCTAAACATATAGTGTGGAACAGATCTAAAATTTTCACTAGAGAGTACAAAATGTACATAAAAGGGCATATTTTTATGAAAAATAGAAATTCTAGCTTCTGCACTATTCCTTATGTTTTCAAGGCAGTAAAACAGGAAAAAAAAAGTTTTATGTCATGTCATTGGCAATAGAATGGCTTTGATATCATAGCTCAGAATTACTTTCAGCAGTGAAGAATGAAGCAGTTGATTAAAATTTTTAAATAGAAATAGAAACATTAACCTTTATCTTGATTACTTTTTTTTTTTTTTAATGGAAACTTGGCTCTTTATTGACTGGTACAGACTGTGAGGTGGCATAAACTGAAATACTACTGGCCAATTTCATGCACCTTTCCAATTGACCTGGGCTCTGTAATTTCAGATATCAACAAGTACCTTCCCATGTACTCTGAAGTAATATTGCACATCACCATATATCAAGAGCTTTTAAATAAGTTCTTACTGAGAACATACACTTTCATTTCTTCTGTCCTTTCAATCTAATCAAAGATCAAGCTAAATACGGACAGAAAGGATGTTGAAATCTATGGTGATTGGAATACACTTAATTCATACAATCTTAGAAAGTAAAAACAATTTTGATTTTAATTCTACAACGTAAATGTGGAAAGCAGATTGCATAATATTAACAAAATATTTTAGATTACTCTTAGTTACCAAACAACTTAGCAACTTTAACAGTCACAGATCTCTTTCAATGAAGGAAACCTTTTCACATAAACTAAAATGCAAACAGAAGAACAGTAACAGAAATGAGAGAGTTCCTAGCAGAATATTGCCCTTCATTTCCCAGCAGTCCACTCAAATTCAGTACAACTTAAGAACAATAAAAAGTCAATGCCATTTGTACAGTGATCATTTGATATCTTATCTGGAATCAAATTGCTCTCAAACTGAAAAATAAAGTTATTGATAAGACGTAAGATGACAACTGAAAGCAATTTTAGTAAAATGAAAGTTTTAAGTAAACAATGTCTTACATCCCACCCCATCCTACCTATGTTCTTGCTCCTTTAAAAAACAAAAGTAATTTAGCTATCTTTTATCTGTCTCTGGCATTGCTTTACAGTTTTGCCTTTAGTTTGTTAGGGAAAAGTATGTGACAAAGAATTACCATGAATTGTCCTGCTGCAAAAATTTGCTATATATTTTCATTTTAAATAGGAACAAAAGTGTTTTCAAAACTACAGTTTGGAAACATATTTCAGAAATTCTGAGCCAGATGAGCAAGGACCTCACCTTCCTAGCTCTTCTAAACAGAAGACTTCTCCTACAGTAGACATATTTTTCTGACAGAGTCACTGTGACCAAAATTAAGGAATGAAGAGTCAATTTTATATTCCTTCCTGCTTGAGAGACTTTAAAGGGAACGTTTATAAGCCTGTCTTGATTCTTAGTGTGAGGACAATGGAGTAAACTAGCCTTTAAAAGGTACAGTCTTAAAAATATGTTCTTAACAATACAGAAATCTTACTACTTTGCCCTCCACCCTCTCAACTCCCAAACTTATCTCTTTCTCTGGATCCTGTAAAAAAATCTCTTATGAGACAAAATGATGATAGTTTCAGGCTATTCATAACTCTGCTGTCATGTCCCTAAATTCATTGGATAAAGATGACTTTAGGATACTTTTTGAAGACACTTTAAGATGACTTACCAAAATATTTCAGTAATTAGCAAATTGTGTAGCTTAGTGACATTATGAACAAGTCATAAGATGAGGGGGAAAATAAACACCCATACTCAACAGTTTCAGCAACTTACCTTTACATATCTATCTGAATAGATTAATATTAACTGAATACTGAATACTACTGGAAGATACAAACAATACAAATGTGATTCACTATCAGGCATAGGGAATACGAATTAAATTCCATGCTTATCTGGAATGGTTCACATTTATAGGTTCTTTTTTTTGCTTTTAAAATTCAGATTACATAATTCCTCATCCAATAATTCAGACACTGAATTTTACATTTGTTTTATCAAGTTCTGCTCATTATGTAAATGAAAGTGTTAAAATAGGAGGGTATAATTAACTGATCCAAACCGTTCGTGCACAAATGTAGCTATGAACTTAAAGCACGGCAAAAAAAATCTGCTTTTGAATTTTATTATTGGCCTCAATTTAGCAAAGTTTCTGTTCAGCCAACAGACTTTCATTCATAGAGACTGCACATTTCTGGAACTGCATTTTTACTTGGTATCAGTGCATATTTCTCTCTTCCACAACACATCTACATTGAAGAAATGACAGAATTATTGCAAAAATCAAGTGTTTTGAAAGGAATAATCACTTTTGCTAAGCTTCTGACTCTTAGAAAGATTATTACACAAACTACATTTCTGAAACATCCTGATGAGACTCAATTTCTTTTCCTTCTCAAATCAGATTTACTATCTTTATCAGTAAAATGACCAATAGATTCCTCCACTCTTCCCAAATTTAGAACATTATCATATTCTATTTTCTCTATAACCTAGAGAAATGTTCATCCCTGAAGTGAATTGCCTCTGCATTTGTCAACGAATTATAAATTGCTTATAAAAGACTTTGGATATTAGCATCACCGTTATGTACAGCACTGATAAAAGTATCTTGACCTAGGGTAGATTATGAAGTGAGTGATTTTAACAGATTTTCTACAGACTATGCTCAGCTGATTTTTCCTCGTTTTTAAACAAATAAATGCTCATATGTATTTTAAAAAAATTACAAAACAATTAAATAAGCACAAACACATCCATGCAATAAGGTAACAAAAATTTCTACAGGCTTGAAGATCAGTTTGATAGAACCAATAAGATTAGCCATAGCAAAAAGTAGTAGACCAATTTATTAGACTTTGTAGAAAATTAAGATCTATCATCACATTTCTCAGGTAAAACAGTGACCTTTCCCCATTTCCCTAGTACAAACCCCTGACCTCTCCCACATCCCACTTCAGATGAAGGTGAACCTTTTCAAATGGACTTGAATAAACTAGTGTACAACCAATTGCACATAAGAGATGACACAGTTTTATGCAGAAAAGTTAAAGTAGAATTTTAGAAGAGAATAGTTCTTTTCCTGTTGTGTAATGTATAGGAATGTAATTTCCTTTCAGATCCCTACTAGAAGTTAAAATTATGGCTGTCACAGGGCCATGCATTGTGCCAGACATACCTGTCAAATCACCTGGAAATAAAGTAAAGAATCCAATTAATTCCTTTACAGCTACTTAAGAAACTACAGTAAGTAATTTTAAAAACACATCAGTAATTTAATGTCTTAAGGCACAGTGAGAACTGATTTTGTAAGAAGAGCAATTAAAAGATACAAAAAAAGCCATAAAACCCAAACTAACTGCAAGCCACTCTCATGCAGTTCTTTTAATATTAAGGCTCATATAATCATAGAATCATACAGGTTGGAAGGGACTTCAGGAGATTGCTTAGTCCATCCCCCGTGCTAAAGGACGTTCCCTCTAATAGGTTGAGCAGGAAAGTGTCCAGGCAGGATTTAAATATCTCCAGAGAAGACTTCACAGCCCTCCTGGGCAGCCTGCTTCAGTGCTCTAGCACCCTTACAGTAAAGAAGTTCTCCTGTATGTTTGCGTAGAACTTCCTCTGTTCCACTTTTCACCAGTTGCCCCTTGTCCTGTCACTGGGTACCACAAAAAAAAAGCCCCATTCATTTGACATTAGATATTTATAAGCATTGATAAGATCAGCTCTCAGCCTTCTCTCTCCTCATATGGAAATGCTCCAGGCATTTTATTGTCTTTTTGACCCTCCACTGGGCTCTCTCCAGATCCCTACATTTTTTGAACTGAGGAGCCCAGAACTGGACTCCAGATGTGACTTTGCCAGAACAGAGCAGAAGGGGAGGATTACTCCATCAATATGCTGGCCATGATCTTTTTAATGCACTTCTGGATCCCATTGGTCTTCTTGGCCATGGGGGAACACTGCTGGCTCACGGCCACCCTGTTTTTCACCAGGACCCCCAGATCCTTCTCTGCAGAGCTCTCCAGCAGGTAAGCCCCTAACCTGTACTGACGCATGTGGCTATTCCTCCCCAGGTGCAAAATTCTGCACTTCCCTTGTTGAACCTCATCATGTCCCTCTCTGCCAAACTCTACAATCTGTCCAGGTCTCACTGAATGGCAGCACAGCTTTCTGGTGCATCAGCTACACCTCCCAGGTCAGCATCATCAACAGACTCCTAAAGGTGAACTCTATCCCTTTGTCCTGGTCACTGATGAAGATGTTGAACGAGACCACAGTCAGTGCTCAGACAGTGTATAGCTCTAATTAGTACTGTTGAGTCTTAATTGTTAGGATTATAAAGATTATTAAATTAAGATTAAAATGAATTCAAATAAACCTATTTTTTATTAAGCAGGCACCAGAGCAACAAGTTCATTACAGCATTTGGAACTAATCTTAAAAAGTGCACTTGCACAAAAAAGAGAATGCAATTTAGAGATAAATAGTTAATTGTTCCTACATACACAATGACCCAATATTAGTTTGCATGGTGCACTGAATTCCATCTCATTCTGATACGCATATAAAAAGTTGGACAATACTACAATGGTAGCATATTGTGCTTAAGCTAAACAAGGCTGGCATTGTTTCCATTGAGCTCTACAGATCCTCAGTGACATTTGTAAAGAGACTGATGAAAGAATACACATTAGCATAAAAATTCTGAGTCAACTGGAAAAAAAGCAGCTTTATGGAAAACTGTAGAACTGAGGTATAAATACAGAAATGATTATCCAGAGCAGCTACAAAGCACAATGCACTGAACATTTTCCTATCCTACTCTGAAATACTATGCAAACAGGTTGACTTGTACAGTCATTCATTTAACCTACAAGGAACCAAATTTAAATTTGGGGTTTTCTGGTTGTTTCTGTAGGGACTTTGTTTCACACTTTAGAAAGCAATTTTGCTTTATACATATAATAAGGGGGGAAAAAAGAGAATAGGGTTTATCCAATATTCAGTTCTCACTCTAAGTTACATCAGTAACTATGTATTCCCACTGTGTTGAAATATCATTAATATTCCAGTAACAAATAAGTGCTCACTTCTCTATTTGAAACAGAGAAGGAAATTAAACGTTTACTGCAAAATGTCTACAAGGCTGAACCTAAGCAATCAACATTCTAGTGAAATACCATAACTACCAAGCAATCCTCTGAAGAGGAAAAGCAAAAATGTTTGACAGATCTCCAGTTCATCTTCACCAAATACATGATCACTTTGAAAATTAAATATTAATGTAATAGAAAAAAAAATTTCTTCCCAGTTCAAGCTATCTTCCACATTTAATTATAGACACAACAACAGAAGTAGATACTAAGTCTGAGTAGTCAACATGTATGCCATACTATTTTGGAAATCTATACTTCTAGAGAAGGAACAAATAACATTTAAGACTATATATATGATCAACAGAAAGATTCCTTAAATATGAATAAGAATCAAAATCTACTTTGTGAGAATGGAAGACCTTATTTGTAATTTTACTACTTTCTGCAACTTAAACATAAATGGAGAAATATCTGTTGCCATTGTGCTTAGCTCTTCCCCTCCATAGTATGCAAGAAAACATGCAATAAAACTATTCTAGTAACATCTTCACGGAGTAGTATACCCAACGTAGTTGGACAGTTGCTGTGATAAATACTTGACGAAATGTAACTTTAAAAAAGGGCAGAGAATATGCTAATATGCAAATTAAAATAATGAAGGTAGATGACTACATGATAATCACCGTAGTCATCAGCGACCGAAAGGATACATAAAGTATATTCCAGACATAGCAGACACTTAGATGTAAAAGCAACAAAAACATAAATAAAACTAATTTTTTAAAACAAAAATCTATCAGATAGAAACTCAAGTACATACGTATGAAAAGTCAAGGTATAGAATTGGGAGAAGTGGGGAAGACGTGTTAACAATAAGAATTGCTAGAGAAAATATTTTTCTAAAAGGATTGGACAAATTAAGCAGTACCAAATCATTGCTGACTAAAATTAAAATTTCCTTAGTAGCATTTCTCTCAGTCTCTACATCTGTGCAATATCCAAAGCCACTCAGTTTCTAGGCCTCCTTCTACATGGAGACTGAGCAAGACTGGATTGCTCAGTCCCTCAGGGTATGAAGTATATGAACACACACATATAATACATAGCATATATAAGTTTATGTAGCAGTATGACCAGGAAGGTTGCATATGTTAGCTGATGTCAGTTCTTTCCTCTTTTGCAACCACATGGACTACACACAAGCAACCTTGTAGTTTTACTAAGGAGCGAAAAAAAAAAAAGTAAAAGAAAAAAAGCTGGTTGGGAAAGGGAAAAGGAAGTAATGCACAAGTGAGCAAAACTCAGAAACAAAGACGGAAGAGTTGAAGAGCTATGAGCATGTAGCAGATAAGGGACATGCAACGGAATGCATTTCCCAAAAGAAAACACACACCAGTTCTTCATCCTCCATCCATTTCGTTTGCAGACAGCACTGAGGTTAATGAGAGAACGATTTTTCCAGCAAAATAAAAGGTTCACTTAAGATTTATTCATACATCACTAAAGTAGATTTAAAAAACAAACCAATCCACATGTAAAATACATAAATCAAACAGATTAACACTAAAGCACTCACTTCAAGTAGATATTCACAAAGAAGGGAGGCAAGATAGGAAGCCTTCACAGATGAAATTCCACTTTTTTTTCCCCGAGTATTCTAAAATATGCTATTTCTGATCACACTTCACAAAAATATCTAAACCTTGTGTGACCATAAACAAAGCATCTCCTGTCTCTCCAGAATTTTTATTGTGTTTCTACAAGATCTTCCTAAAATAAAGTTCTAAACTAGTTGAACTCAAAGGCACTGGATGTTGGCTTTAAAAAAAAGAGAAGTTAAGAAACTATTTATCCGTGAAAAGTTGTCAGCCATGCTCTGCATCACTGAAACATCAAGATACAATATTCACTTTTTATTTTTCACCCCAGAAGTACAGCCGCAGTGATAGCTTCCCTGAGCCTTATAAAGTCTGTAGACCTGCAGCTGTTACACAGGCAACTGTGACAATGTTCCTGTATGTCATGAATGTGCCTGTTTCAAAATGTGCTTTAATTCAACTCTACTAAATCAAAAAAGCCAAGTTTCCAATGATGAAATAATTATTTCAGTATATAGTTCTAGAAACAAAGTTCACAGCTCTTCACAGAATCCTCTAGTCTGCTTCAGTGTGTGGTTTAGCTATTTTAAGTTCCTGGGTGAGCTTAATAACAAATACAAGGGCAACAGGAATAGAAACATAGGGCTTAAAGACAAAATTATCTTTATATTTCATAAAGCAGACTTGCCAGCTACAATGTAACTTCAGTATGCCAGTTTTTATATTTCACATTTATATTTTTATAGTCCTAACAAAGAAAAAAAGAAAGCTTAATTTAAGCTTAGCTGTTAAGTTTTTAACTAGATCACTTCACTACCTCCATACAGAATGACAATCCCAACAATTCACTATAGTGGTACAAGTTTCCTTTCTTCTTCGCCAAACCACTGCACTTTAGTAACTTAGAATCTATCAAGGTTACACATGCTACACTTTTTCCTTCAAGAAAAACAAAGTAATTCATTTATCTTTATTGTGTTTCAAAGCACATCAAAGGCAAAATTAAAGAACCAAGTTCACTTTGCTAAACCTAAAAATACCATTAAATGCTGGCTGCCCTGAAAACTGAGTTAGTTGCAAAGCATACAGCTGTCATTTAATGCTCACACTTCCTCTTCCTCTATATAAAACCACCAACTGCCAAATGTAATATAATAATTAGCATATGTAAAGCAAAAGGCCTGAAATATGACATCAAGTTATTTGCTCCCTAGAAGATAGGTTCTGAATTAAACCTGAAGATGCATCTGACCTTCAAAATTTTAGAAGTCTTGACAAGAACAAAACAGGAAATATATACGCATGTTTACAAGTGTATTCTAAATTTTAAAATGAGCAAGAAACATTCTCTTCTTGGGGAAAAAAAAAAAAAAAAAAAAGAATCAGAGTCAAAAAAATCAATATCACATTCCTTGCATCTAATTTCTAAACATGTTACAGACAGAACACTCATCGTTGAGTGGTAAGTAAATATCTGTGAATGGTACTTTGAAGCCGACTAAAGAATTAAGGAATGTAGAAATAGTGTATCTAATCTGTCAGCCTCCTGAGCATAATTAGCTGTTATCATCATTAACAAGAATGAAGATCACTTGTCTTTTGGAGGTTGTAGAAAAACAACAACAAGCAGCATGCCACATACAGAATCAGTTCAACTCCTCATTTCTTCTAAGGAAGCAGTTAGTATAGATGTTTAACAAAAAGTATATGAAATGGAAACGTTTTCCTGTCCCTCTTATAAATAACCACTTCAAAAAAAATGTTTAAAAAATTTAGTTTACATTTTTAGGAAAACTTTGTTGCGACAGCAGACTTTGATCCTCAGCATTTGCTGGCATGTAGCCCTGCCCCTCCCAGTGTTGTCCAACATTTGCTTTCATGTATGATAACAAAGAAATCTCAAGAAATTTATGAAGAAAATTGTCCTTTCTTCCCTCCTCCTTTCTCCCTGAACTGTGATTTTTAGCCATTCATATCACTTCCTCCATTTGCAGCATGAACAAAACCAAATTGTGTACAAGCTGACAGCAGATGAAGTAGAGTATCAGGGGAACTTTTGTAGCACTCCCTCCCCCACTCACCTTGGCTGATATACGTGACAGATTACACAGTACATTCAAAATGAGGAATCTGACAAGCAAATCTAGTTACCAGGCTAAATGGCATCAGAAGGCAAGACAAAATTGCAGGTCTAGCAGGTAAAAACTATGAAGTATTGTTCAGAGCAAACCAATGACTTTCTACAGGACTAAGAAAGAAAAAAAAATACTTGTGAGATTTCTATTTTTGAAACTTGATACTTCCTCACCTCCTCTACCCTCCCTGACCCCATCTCTCCTCACTCCAGTCTTCACAAACAGGATTCAGGGCATGCCAGGTTAATAAGCAGACCAAGTCAGCCTGCAAAGAAATTTTAAGTTGTCTGCATTTTTTAGATAGAGAGTGGGTGCGATATGGTAACTAAGAGAAGACCAAGTATGATGAGAGGCCAATCTGTATCACATCATTGGTATTTTAAGATGAAAGATAAGGACTAGAACTTATTCCAAACAAATACTAAGACACCCTGCAGGCAGGGTAAAAATATTATAGCACAGTCAGTTTCACAAGATCAAAATTAATCTTTGTTCTTTCCACTTAGATCCTGAAAAATACTTCCAAAAGCTCTATTTTTTTCCCCTAGGAGGGAAGAAAAAACAACAACAAAACACCAAACACTGAGCTGAGCCTAAGAAACGTATCGTTTCTTTTACTACTCTATCACCTAAACTTCCTAATCAGGGGAAAAGTGGCTTAAGCATCATCCCTGCTTGTCCATAGCTTGATTATGAAAGAAAGAATTGCAAGCAACCTTGTGTGCCAGGCAATCATGGAATGTATCAGTATGTTTTAACATTTTTCTGCCTGAAAAATACATAGTGTTTCCCCTTTTCTTATAAACTGTCAGAGAATGACATAGAATCACTGAGTAGGTGAAGCTGGAAGGGACTTCTTGCAGATTATCTAGGCCAACACCCCTACTCAAGGACAGTCAGCTACCGCAAGTTACTAAGGACCACAGGTCAGGGTGCAGTCATGTTTTAAATACCTTCAAGGATGGAGAACTTGGGGACTATCCTAACAGCCTGTTCCAGTACCTGAGAGCCTTCACAGTGCTCAGATGGAATTTCATGTATTTCAGTTTCCACCCACTCTCTCTGGTCCTGTCGCTTTGACTCTACCAAGGATTTCATTTCCCTTTCTTGATTTGCCTCATCAGGTATTTGTATATGCTGATAAGAACATTCACCATGTGTGATAAGCACAACCATCTGGGGCATTGTGCATTCTTCCCAGTTTTGTATCATCAACAAACATGCTAAGTACGCAATCAAACCAATCAACTGGATCACTAATTAGAATATTAAATGGTACTGAAGCCAGCATTAATCTATAGTGTACTTCACCAGCGACTGGCCTTTCATAGGACTTTGTAGTGCTAATCACAACCGTCTGAGATGGCAGTTCAGCCAGTTTACAGTCTTTTGGTCTCTCTTGCTGTCTGTTGTTCAGCCTGTACAGATTGCTTATGACAATACGACAAGAAACAAATTGGAAAGTCTTGCTGATAGCAAGGTAGACAACATCTACTGCTCCTCTTCTCATCCACCAATCCACCACCTTCTGTGATGAGATAGCTATCAGGTGAGCTAAGCATGACTTTCTCTTTTTAAATCCATGGCCATTATTCCCATTCATCTTCTTGCCCTTTATCTGAAATTACAGGATTACACATTCTTTCACTATCGCAGTGATCAAGACAAGGCTAACCAGCCTGCACTTCTCCAGATCCTTCCTAGAGGGTGTGATCCTTCCTTCCAATCCTCAGGAACTTTTCTAAATTGCCATGACATTTTGAAGAAAATTGGTGTGCCCTTACACTGCTATCAGCCATCAACTCAGAACTCGTGGATACATTCCATCAATGCCATGGATTTCTTGACATCCAGATTAAGCATTCATTACCATAATCCTCCTCTTTCAACAGTAAGTCTTTCTTATTCCAGGCTTAGCCTCCCTTCTTAAGGGTCTGGGATACCTGAAGGCCGCGCTTATCAGTGAAAACAGAGGTTGAAGAAGGTACTGATAATCTTAATTTCTTCTGTGGCCTTTGTTATTCCCAGACCTTTGTAATCACCCAATTCAATTAATCAGCCTAGCTTTTCTTTCACTACTTACGCACTTACAGTAGTCTTTTTGTTTTTGTTGTTCTTTACATCCCTCATCATCTTCACAATCATAGATGGTGTTTGGCTCTCCCTGAACCTTTTTCAAATTCTTATTTCTCACATTACTCATTCTGTTACATACTTCATTTCACCAATCTTCTCAGAGAAGTCTTTCCTTCAAAAACACGTAATTATTTTTAACCTATCCTTTCACACTGCACAGTGCTGGTAACAACTGAAAATAGGCTCATAGCATATGTTTCTGACCAATTTTTTAGTTGATATACAAGCATATTTGCATTAATTTTTCATTACTTCAAATATTTCTTTAGACTTTTTGCAAGAGCCAGAAACAAAGGACTTCAATTAATTTATCATAATCCTTCACTTTGTATGAAAGAAAAATATACATTCTAATTTATTTCAGTTTAAGGAATTGTATAAAGTAAGAGATCAAGACGGCTTACATTCTTATATTTTTGTGGTTTTTTTCTCCTTCTCATCTTTTCCCAAGAACTTTCTTTCAATTCTTTGTATTTGGCTACTAGAGTGTAGTAGGTTTCTTCTTAGATCAATTTAGTTTGCAATAGTGTTACGTCAGCCTTTTGCTAACAGAAAATAAATTTATGGAGGGCTGTAAGACAAGTCCATATTAATTGCTCTCAATTGTTAAAAATAGCCTCCTTTTCCCCTTCCCTTCTAAAAGTTATCACTCTTTAGCAATTGATCTTGGATCTTCTTTCCTTAAATCCAACCTGCTCTTTCCTTTTTCCCCTATATCCTCTGCAAAACAGACAGCACAAAACAAATTAAAACAGGAGATCTTATTATTAACTTGCACGTTAATCCAGCCTAATTCGTAACTTTATTGAACCTCACCAAAATTATATTGTCTGTCTTAAGTGATCAGTTAGTGCTTCTTACAATTATTCCT
Source organism: Tetrao urogallus (assembly GCF_951394365.1). Lineage (NCBI taxonomy): Eukaryota > Metazoa > Chordata > Aves > Galliformes > Phasianidae > Tetrao > Tetrao urogallus. The sequence continues at coordinate 38,457,361 of NC_136814.1, read as the reverse complement.
TATTTAGAGTATCACAGAATCCTAAACCCTAGAAGGGTTGAAATCAAACGGGACCTATCTAAAAAAGAAAGAAGAAAGAAGTTGCTTCTGTTCATCTTATTTTCCCACCCCAATATAGGAATATTTTGGAAAGAAACATTCAAAGAAAGAACAGAAGTTTCTGAGTGGCTTCAGTAATTATCTTTTACTTAGGAAGTATGGAAGAGAATAGTAGTGGAACACTAATTTACTGCAGAAGTACAACACTTGAATATGCAGGAAATAAAAGAGATTTGAAGGAACGCAGTGTCAGGAGTCATTTAATATAATTTGCTTATAATTATATAGAACATGATTTGTTTACATAAAATTAACCTAATAGTACAAAACCCAGCATTTGAATTTTACCATTAAAAAAAAAAGCTAGAATAGACTAATATCTCAGAGTATCTACTTATTTTCCCAAGTCTAAGTGTATACATTTATTTTGTGCTTTGCATTACAGAGATACAATAAAGTGACTAATACTAAAGAAATTACAGAGGCTGTCTTAGAAGCAGAGCCATTACCCAAAGATTCTGTTTCTGCTTTTGATACAGTTTGATTGCACATTCCATCTTATCCTCCTAATTATTCAGTTAGAAAGAAGGGAGGTAGAAAGGACTCATCTCTTCCCCCTGTCCCACCAAATCTGTCCATTACACTGAAAGAAGAAAAAGGAGTACATGACTTTTCCCTCCAGTATCCACTGCAGGTTAACTTCAGTGCTAATGCAAATGTGCAAAAATTGTGAGATCTTCCCTTAAATCAAGCTCTTCACAACTTTATTTTCTCCTACAGAAGATGTAGAATTGTAAAAATCTTAATTATATCACAGTACACCTTAATTCGGTAAATGATTATTACCTTCAACTTTGTATTTCTCATACACATTTGATTATATGCTCTATGTTAGACTGGCCAGTAATTGAATAAATCGTAAGACACATTGTGGCTTTGTACTATTTTATTTCCTCTCTACAAGAGACATCACCTACAACTACTTTACCCTCCATTACTTCTCTTTATCTGTAATATGAGGAACTTATATTGCTATTTTCCATATATTTCACATTTATCACTGCATTTACTTCAAGTTAATTTTCTTCATCTGAACTTATTCAACTCCCACACATTTATACCTAATATATCTTCTACTATTTGCCATTACCAATACTACAATATTCCATTCTTCAAAACAAAAACAGTTGTAGCACATATTTACCAATGTCTGACAGTGACCAGATTGCTAGAGCCAATCACTGCAAAAAAAATATTGATATGGCAGATTCCTCTTTATGTTACAGCATCTTGGGGAATCCATGGGATAACAGTACGTAGTATGAATTTGATCAAGTTGATAAAATTTGTATTAAAATATTCCTCAAATGACTGTATATTGTTGATAGAACCCTATTTCATAAAAAAAAAATAAAGCAGTTTTTATTCAGAAGTGTGCATTCACACACGTTGCCAGGTAAAGCATTCAAACTCTAAACAAGTTATTCATCTCTTCACTACGATGTAAGGAGCGCACCTTTGTTAGATGACAGTCTGACTGTACTGAGCAAACATGAAGTGTTTCTAAAGCTTACCTACTTGCTAAAGCTATAAGCAATCCAGTTTGACTAGATCAAGGAGCTTGCAGAATTAGGAGCTTAGGAAAGATGACTGCACCTCATAATTCCTGTCACAGAACACATCAAGGTAGTTTTTGGCAACTGTAGGCTCAGAACTTTCTACAAACAGTTTAACTCACCCTTAAAAAGACACTAGCATAACATACTAGAAGAGGGCCACATGGCTGGTCATATCAGCTTTCCAGAGGAAGGCCAGGCTAAGAGTTTTCAAATGACCAAAATTTAAAATTAAATATATATTTATATATATATCTGCGCTTATCCTATGCATTAAGGAACACAAGAGTCCTTCTGTATAACATCTGTACGATAACTTTAGCCTCAGTGCTGGTACCATGTGCTCCAATATTAACGAGAAGCAACCTGCCAAGTTACAGATTTTTGAAAAAAGACTGAACTTCACTTGTATGCTGAGCTTTATGAGCAATTCCCTTCAGACCATCTAGAAGCATTTTAACAAATCTGTAAGAAATACAGATTTTGACATGTCAAACATCAAGACAGACAAAAACACAGATGCCAGTTTATTTAAAAGGTGGGCCATAAAACAGATACACCAAAAATATATTTGTCATGAGTTAAAAATCTTGCTTACCTTTGGTTAGAAAGCTTCTCAAAGGATGCCTACTCGAGTCACTTCTTCTCTAACTTAAATAATATGGAGATACCTGCAAGTGAAGTGAGACAGGTTCAGGTTGGTTGTTGTTTTATTTGTTCATTTGTTTCTTAGATGAAGGTGTCCATTTACAATATTTAGGCATAAGTTAAAAAAAAGCCCAACACAATAACTTCGGAAGAACATTAGTATGAGAATCTAATAGCATATGGAAATACAATACAAATAAACCCTAATGGCTTAAAAATTCAGCATAGTGCAACACATATCATGTTTATGTGGTGCAACAGAGAATTTAAAGATGTTATTTGTTCAAGTTCCGGGCAATAAATTGGGAAAAAAAGCTATGCTGGGGAGGAATGTGGGGAGAAGATGTAATAAACAACTAGCTTCAGAACTATCAGCTTGTTTCCTTATGGCTCTGCTTCTATGGTCATGATAAAAGGTGCACAGTAGAACTGTATTTTTCACAGCAAGTAGCTCAGTAATATTTTCAATTACAAGTCAGAAAAATTCATTATGTTTCATAAAATATTTTGAAGGAAGATTGTAGTCAGTTCTTTCCACAACGTTTAAAAAACATTCTGCTACAACTTATGGAATGAATTCCAGCTAACAGAGCATCAAACACTCTAAACTTCACATTTTACAGGCAAAAAAGAAAGCCCTTAAAACATTAACAAAAATGTCTAAACTAACAACTAACAACTCTAGCTCAAACATACAGAAATATTGCTAATTCAGAAAGAAGTAAAATATACTTAAAACTATTATTATTATAGAGAATCCTGAACCTCTAGGTGAAGGTGTGGGGAGTGGATTCCATTCCACAGTTAATAGTGGAACAAGTCTGAGAGTTCCACATGCAATTGAATTTATACAAGTCTATGGGGCTGTATGATATCCTTCCTAGGGTTCTGAGAGAGATGGCTGACGTGATTACCAAGCTACTCTCCACCATATTTGAAAAATCATGGCTGTCTGGTGAAGTCCCCAGTGACAGGAAAAAGGAAAACTCCCATTTTGAAGAACAGGAGAAAGGATGACCCAGGGAACTACAGGCCAGTGAGCCTCACTTATGTGCCTGAGATCATGGAGCAGATCCTCCTAGAAACTATGTTAAGACACATATGAGACCAAGAGGTTCTGAGACAGGCAGCACAGCTTCACCAAGGGCAGATCATGCCTGACCAATCTGGTGGCCTTGTATGATAGAGTGACAGCTTCACTAGACAGGGGAAGGGGGACAGATGTCATCTACCTGGGCTTCTGCAATACCTTTGATACGGTCCCTCACATCCCTCCTTCTCTCTAAATTGAGGAGTTACGGATTTGAAGGATGAACTCTTCAATGGATTAAGAATTGGTTGGCTAGATGCAGCCAAAGAGTTGTGATCAATGGTTCTGTGTCTGGGTGGAGGCTGATCACAAGTTGGATCCCTCAAGGGTTGGTCTCGAGACAAGTGCTCATCAACATTTTCATCAGTGACGTAGACAATGAAATTGAGTGCACCCTCAGCAAGTTTGCAGATGTCAAGCTGAGCAGTGCAGTCAGTACAGTGGAAGGAAGGGAAGCCATCCAGAGGGACCTGGACAGGCTGGAGAAGAAGGCCCTTGAGAACCTGATAAGGTCCAACAAGGCCAAATGCAAGGTGCTGCACTTGGGTGTGTAAATACCACAAATGGTATTTACATAAAATGGGGGAAGATCTCCCTGAGAGTAGCTCCACAGAGAAGAACTTGGGGGTCCCGGTAAATGAGAAGCTGGACATGAGCCAGCAGTGCGCTCGCAGCCCAGAAGACCAGCTGTGTTCTGGGCTGCATTAAAGGAGGAGTGGCCAGCAAGGAGAGGGAGGTGACTGTCCCCCTCTACTCGGCTCTTGGGAGGCCCCATCTGGAGTACTGCATCCAGGCCTGGAACCCCCAGCAGAAGAAAGACAGCTCTTGGAATGGGCCCAGAGGAGGGCCACTAAGATGATTAGAAGGCTGGAGCACCTCTCCTATGAAGAAAGGTTGAGGGAATTGAGTTTGATTAGCTTGGAGAAGAGAAGGCTCCAAGGAGACCTCATTGTGGCCTTCCAGTACTTGAAGAGAAGATATAAACAGGAGGGGGTACGACTGTTTAATGGTGATAGGACATGGGGGAATGGTTTGAAACTGAGACAGGGGATGTTTATGTTAGATACTAGGAGTAAGTCTTTCTACACAGAGGGTGGTGATGCACTGTAACAGGTTGCCCAAGGATGCTGTGGATGCCCCATCCCTGAAGGTGATCAGGCTGGATGTGGCTCTGAGAAGTCTGGTCTAGTGGTTGGCAACCCTACACAGAGCAGAGGGGAAGAGGGGGTTGAAATTAGATTATCATTGTGGTCCTTTTCAACCAATGCCATTCTCTGATTGTATTTCAGATAGGTCTCTTAAATCAACATATAGAGATATCGTATATAAAATCACTATCTACCATTATGGTTAACTAGCTACATATGTTATCTGTGTTAACACAGTTTCAAAGGGAATTTTACCATAATCTCAGATAGTAAAATCGAGCTTGAAAAAACACAATGCTACATTCATTTTGAAAGAAAGGAAAACACAGCAGGAAGCTATGCTATTTCCTCTACTAAACAACCACCATAAGGATAAAAACAATTCTAGAAAGTATTTTACAGAATATGAAAATGAAAATGCACAAAAATACAGAAAATGAAAAAGCACAAAGAGTTCCAAGATTCTAAGTCAACTACAAGTCTAAATATTATGGTCCTTTCCAACTCTAAGGGTTCTATGTTAGATAAAAATAAAAAATTTAAAAACACCCTGTCACAAATGATTCTGATCGCCTATTTATGAGTGTAGAATGTAGAATCCACTGGTCCATAAAGTAAAGTAACTTCAGAGAATTACATGGTTCTTTCAAGAGATAGACAAATTGGAAAACACTAGCCTTTGTCCACATATTGGTATTTTTTTAATCCAAAGTTTGAAAACAGTGCACTGCACTGGGAAAAGAAATTAAGAACTGAGAAGAAAAACAAATTGGCATATGTAAGAAGAATTAATGGTTTTACCAGCATTCTAAGAGTTTTCTTCATAGTATCTTGTCCTACATGCACGAAGATATGCAATTTAAAAATTATTCAAAACACAAGTTGCTTTAAATTCATTTAAGGTAACAAACTGCATATCAGAAACAAGGGCAAACCATGCTTATTTTCTTCAATATACCATAAAACTTGATTGTAATATTAGACTTCAGAAGAATCCTCTGAGTAAGAAAATTATTATATGCCTGGACATCCATTCACTATTCCCAGAGTACAACCCAGATTGCTTTTTTTCCTCCACGAAGTAATACATGTATCTGCAGGTCTTTCAGTCCTCTCTTTCTGTTTTTCTAAGTGCCCCCTGGAATCAAAAACCAGGACTTTGCTTCTACAGCAAATGTCACTGAGGAAGCCAACTTGGCCAATGACAAGGCAAAGAAATGCTCATTTAAGATACCTAAAATGTGAGTTTAAGAAGGCCAATCATCATAATTCCCATTTGGGAAAAGGTCAGGCATTCAAACTGTTGCCTGCCATATACTGCACACCATTTCCAAAGGTTAGAAATACACTTATCTTGATCTCAAATTCCTATAACCACAACTAGTTGGTACAATACAGAAAACAAGCAGAAAAAAAAAAAAAAAAAGGCTGGAATACAAAGCATATAATGCTGGACATTAAATCACTGTGAATTCTTCCTTCTCAAACCTGATGTGAAAACAATCTGCCCCTGAACCTTTGGTGTTATTTACGCCCAATCTTTTAATATTTTCTCTTCCTATTTTCCTATCACAGGAAAAGCAGAGCATTAGTATCAGACATCTAATTATTTTCTGGCGAGTTTTCTTCCTCTGAAAAATGAAAGACGTATTGTCTAGTATGAAAAGGATTGTCCAGAAAGGATGGCCTAGATGGACAGCATCCAGGTCAGAAAAGCCTAGTTCTAAAGTTGGCTTCCAAGTGCCCTGAACACTGTACAGATGGTCACTACATGGATGAGCTCCATAGCAAGACACCCAGAACAGCTTACTGCATATTCACTATGATCTATATAGCAAGTCTGAAGTTGGAAATCTTGGACACGCTTGACTACAGTAGAAGAATTATAGATAAAATAGAGGAAATATGCATACGATATAATTTGTCACTAACTGTTTATTTTTAACTATTTTGCCTGTTTCCTAGGCAAATCTGTTGCCTATCCTATCAGCTTATTACACCTGTCCCACTGAAAGAAATGCCTCCTACTTATTACCATGGAAACTACAACATATACATAGAGTACAGTAACACTGTTTGATAGAGCAAATTCTCTGCTAAAAAAAAAAAAAAACAAAACAAAACAAAAAAAAACCACTTCTTCAACATAGTCACCACCATCAGCCAGCTCACACAGATGAGCTGAATCAAGATGCTCTTCATTTTCTGGTGTGATAGCTGTGCGTGGCCAACCGAAACATGGTTTGTTTTTCCCATGTCTGTCACCACTGCTGAAATGCACCACCAAACAACCACCGCACTGTGCTCACATCCACTCTTTGTTCTCCAGAAATCTTCAGCAAGCATCAATAAATGTCAACAGGTGCAACTTTTCCTCACAGAGGAATTCAATGCCACACCTTTGCTTCATACGCATTTCTATGTCAGATGCCAATTGGTCAGAATGTCCCTCTGCTGTTATCTGTCAGACAACAATGAAACAGAATGGAGTATCAGTGGGAAGGTTCAATCCCTGCTACCATAACATCAACATCTGTCTCTGACATCATAAAATAGGAGGCATTACTTTCAGAGCTGCTCTCATATAGACAGAATCAATCACAGAATCGTAGAATGACATGGGTTGGAAGGGACAAAAAGAATCACCAAGCTTCAACCTCCCCGCTGCATGCAGGGCCTCCAACCTCCACACTTAATACTAGAGAAGGCTGCCCCAAGGCCCCATGCAACCTGGACATGAGGTCTCCATACAGTCAACAAACGTACAGTTGGAAGAGTAGCATGGTTAAGATGGTACTTTACAGGTTTTATAGTTGGAAAGATTATCATGGTGGAAAAGAGACAATCAAAGAAGAAATGCTCACCTGTACCGAGGATCTAGGTTCACTAAAAGGAGGGATCTCCAGAAAGAGATCCTTCCCCAGTGGCAGTCAGCCCTTACGTGGGTCGAGGAGGAGTGAAGCCTGGCCCCACCCCTTCCTGTCACACAGCTGAATTGCCTTCACCTCTGCTCCCAGGGCTGACCAGGTCCTTTCTCCAGGTGCTCAATCAGTGGTTCAGGCCACAACTCAACAGTTCCCATACACAATGAAACCAGATTATTCTGAAATGTTTGGAGATAATTAAAATGCCTAAAATTCACAGTTCTTATCAGTTATAAAAGGTTCCTGCTGGTGCTAGAGAAGATGCATGAAAACCAAATAACTAGCCACAGAAATTAACTTCACAACATAAGAATAAAACAACATGATTCACGTGAGAACTATTGTTAGTATATATCACAAGTAAAATTTTGAAATGTACGTGAGGACTGCACATATTCTCAATCTAATTATGACATTTCTTTAGGAATGATGATGGTACTTCAGCAGTGGCTAATTTATAAATCCAAATTCCATAAACTCTTATCTTTCATTCTGATGCGTAGCCTATATCTGATTAAGTTCTTAAAATGATCATATAGGATTTTCGACTAAACCAAAATGTCTCATGTTCTAACTCCTGCTTTGATTTCAGCAACTAAAGGGGTTATCTAGCACTTCTCAGGGTCAAGACTGAATTGATTACATGTGTTTTCCTGCTTGTTTCCCCTCAAAAAGCTAAACTCAATTTATCTCCATATAAATTCCAATATTCCAAACACAATAGGTTGATCTCTGTAAAGGCACTTTTCCTTCCTTTCATACAGAAAATATCCTGTAAACAGCCTATTCCCCACTCTTCAAGTGACTGCCTTTGTTTACAGGAAGGAAAGGCAACAGAAGCCTTGCCATGGAACAGCAAGAGCTGAAAAGTTCTGCTTCATTTCTTACTGTGCAGGTGTTTCAGACATGAAATCTATTGTAATTCTAATTCTTCACTTCAGAAAGAAAACATGCTGCTTCTTTTTGAAATACAGACCAAGAAACAGAAAACAAAAGAGTAAGGAAGTAGCAGCATGCCTCATTGTGGAACAAAATAAAAATAAAAAATGAACAAGCCATAAGCAAGATCCACAAGGTGCTTTCTTTTCTTAGCTCTGGGTAATGAGACACAGAAAGACAAGAGTCACCAAGATTTAGAAAGTGAAATGTAGTAAAAAAGCATGGACGCAAAGATACAGCTAATAATCCCAATTAAGCATTCACTTGATTTGTTTTGTTTTTCAGCTCTTCCAAATCTCCACCCTTACCATTCCTCTTTCCATGCAATACTTTTATAATACTGTCAAATAAAATATTTATTCAATGTTTGGGAATGTACTTGCTGCACAAGCTAGTATCTATGCTTTAAATTTTGTAAAAAAATCTGGTTTGGGACACCACTTTTTCTTTTATGCTGACTTATTAACAAGGCTTTTCCTCTGAATACATAATTTTTCTTGATTTCATGCTGCCCAGCATGAAATAAGCAAAGTCAAAGATGGCCAGAATCTTGATTTATACCTTAAAAAATAAAAAAACCAACACTCTCTTATTTTACAGGTTTCAATAGTACAAATGCTGGTTGCAAGTTGCAAAGTATATTTACAACTCAAGCTGATACTCCTCATTTACAGAGTTTCTTCCCAAGCACTATCTTGAACCAAGCATAATCAAGTTTCAAAGAAGTCATGAGCAAAAGGAAAAATAACCCACGTTGGTTCAAGACAACTGATAACTCAGTTTGTACATGCTTGTGAGTTTCAGAAATACTTAAACCTATTATAGTAAGAGTTACATTCTAAGATCAGTAATTATTGCACATCAAAGCGTGGAAAAACACAATTCAAAAAAACAGTCAAGCAGATGACTAACGTAGCAGTTTATCATTCCATTTGAAAAGAAATCTTGGGAGTTAATGCTATCACAAACTACCTATGCCAAAGATACTTTATTTGACCCAGGCTGGCCAAAGTTCATCAGCTACAGACCCATTTAGTTATAGTAAACCCAGTGACTACTGGGGTTCCACAGAGCTCCATTTTATGGATAGTTTTCATCAGTGACTTGGATACAGGACTTGAAGGTTATGTTTAATGAACTTAATGTCCTTTTTTTTTTTTTTTTTTTGACAAGTTACCTACCTAGTTGACCAAGGGAAGTCAGTTGATGAAATCTTTTTGAATTTAAGCAAAGTTTTCAATACTGTACCATATAGAATCCTTCTGGACAAAGCATTCAGCACGTAGCTAGACAAAAAGATAATGTGATGGGTGAATGATTGCCTGTGGAATGGGGCTCAAAGGGCGATATTAGACAGGCTTACATCAGGCTGGAGGCTCATCAATAGTGGAGTTCCCCAAGGCCCCAATTTTAGGACCAGTTGGGAGAATTTAGACAAGGGTGCCTTGTCAGGGAAGGGGTGGGCAGGTGGGACTGGGAAAAGTTTCTTCACCAAGATGGTGACGGTGCTGGGCACCAAGCTGCCAGAGTTCAAGAAGCATTTGGAGAATGTTTTCCAATATAGGATTTGAATTTTGGGTGGTGCTGTGTGGAGTCAGAAGCTAGGTTCTATCATCCTTTTAGATCCCTTCCAACTCCGAATATTCTGATTTCACTGTCATGGTAAATATTGCTCCTAGTTCTATGAAACAGTGCCTATGCGTGCAGTGAAGGAATGATATGATCCACTACCTAGATGGATGCAATCTCAACCCTGGACATGTAGCTGAATGCTGAACATGGAACAGAATTCAATAACCAGAGAGAACACTGACCCAAACATCATCTCACAGTTCAATGCAACAGGAAGCCAACTACAAGGACTAGGTGGGCTGAACAATTTGAAGGTTAACACATGGATCACACTGTTTCAATCATAACATTTTCATTAAAACACGCAGTTACTTAGAGCCTGTTAAAAACATGAGAGTTCAGCTTGAAATAGAATGCAATGTGATCAGTTACCTGGGGAAATAAATTAGATCACTGCAGTCTGAATACTTAAGGAAAGATTTGCTAATTAGATGCAATTAATTACTCAGCAGTACTTATTTGAAAAGCAATATCCATTCTGTTTTTGTCTACCTAAGTCTCAGACTGACTGGTGAGAAGAATTGTTTATGGAACCTGCTGAGCTACCTATAATTTTGGATAATCCTTTCTCTGAGATGGATAGTAAAGAGCACTCGTTATAGAAGTGATATAAGGTGGACAGTGCTCTTGGGAGCATAAACAGGTTTACCTTTAGGACATGCTAATTTTCCTACTACTCAACAGCAACACTATCCTTCTCCTGAAGGAGGGAAAAAAAAAAAAAAAAAAAAAAAAATCAATTAGCCCTGCTCTAACTTGGAAGAGTTCTTTAAAATTCAGGAGTGCTGTTCATCAGAAAAACAGGAAATGCAAGCTAGAGAAAAGCTCTGCCTTTTGAAACTCCTTTTTCAACTGGGAAATGGTCTGTGCTCTATATTGAAATTATATTAGAAATAACCTATCATGACACCTTCTTACCTACAATATGTGTTGTCAATTTATTTATATTCATTAAAAAAATAACAGAGCTAAATCTTTACAATCTACATTTTCAACACGCCACCTCTCATGCTGCCATTCTTGTGCTTAACGTGAATAGCATTTTCATTCCTAGCTCTTCCCTCTCCTCCCCCTTTTTCTTTGAAACAATGCTCAACTCCAGGCATTTCTTCCCCCACTTTGCAACACCTCATACTGACCATGAAGCAAAACCACATGGTAATCAAGACCACAAAGAAAACATGAAATCATATCAACTCTGACACTATAAGTTACCACATTTGGACTACAGATCAGAGAAGATGCAATACAGAGTAGATAACACAGCCAATTTCTGATCTGTTCAGTGACACCTTGTCTTGAATGTCGGCACAGGTTCTTTGATCTCTGCTAGAAAGGACTCAGCATTCACTCCTCGTATTTACTTTAATATACTTTGTGCTCTTCCATACTTCACCACAAAATTAGGTGAACAGCTTAATTATGAATGGCTTGGTATAACCACAGCAAAGCTGAGTATCATGCCATACAATTAAAAAAAAAAAAAAAAAAGGCTTTTAACATCCTGTGTTGAGCAACACGAGTTTCAAATTGATAGATCTGCAGTGTTTTTGATACACACTAAACAAAAGAGAAAATACAAAAATGTAAATGTTAAAATTTTAGTGACGAAGATGAGTTATCAGCCCGAACTGAAGTTACTACACAAGACAAATCTCTGCCTAAATCCATTATAAAGAAGAAGAAAAAGGTCAACAATAAAGATGAAGTAGAATAGATAATTTTCTATTAAAAGAAAGTGGAATGGAAAGCAACTGACATGGGATAAGTGCTTAGAAAAAGATGCAAAAATTATTCAGAAGTTATAAAAGAAAGATGCTACTCACAGCACAAATTTAGCTAAGTCTGTCATTCACACAGATAATTTTAAAATTTCAAATTCTGAAAAACTTTCTGCTGTTCCTATAGGGCAGCTCAATATTTTGTCAGTAACTTTTGTTTGGGTAGAGAGGGTGCTTTGTTGTTCTTTTCCTCTCTCTGTGTGATACAAAGAAAAAATAACTCTTTATCAGCTCTGTTTTTCTTCAAGAGTGAGAAGTAGGGGAGGTTTCAAATATCAGTGGAGAGGATTTTTTATTCGTATTTGTTATTTTCTCTCATAAACAGGATTAGAGCTTTGGGAATAATGCCTGTGCGTACAGTATGCCATCTTGACAGCGTTGCTTGCTTTTTCAAATAAAAATGAGCCACAGTCACTTCAGAATGTGGTAATCAAAGATAGTGAATAGAGGATGAGCAGAAACCTAATCAAATGTAGGTTTTTATAAGTTGGTACCACTGCTCTAGTGGCAACACGACCACATAAGTACAAGGCAAGAAGCTGAAACCTCAACCAATCCACAAGTGATGGAATGAGTTTAATTGTATGTTTTTGAGCATAGATCATAGAATCATGACAGTGATGGATACAAGAGACTTCAGAAAGTCACACTCCTGCTCAGATCAGGGCTGTCATCAGCACTAGGAAAGGTCACGTATGGCTTTATTTCATGGAGTCTTGAATACCTCTAAAGATGTAAGACTCAGCAACTTCTCCAAGCAGCCAATTCCTGGGCTACACTACTTCCAGTAGTTCTTCACATCTTCACATCCAGTTCTTCTTCACATCTAATGGGAGCCCTACCAAATCACTGTCTGTGGTCATTGGTCCACTATTGTTTTTGTAACTGCTCTTCCAGTACCTGTGTGATGCTCTCAGGTCACCTACTAGTCGCTGCTTTGTCAGGAGAGCCAAGCCTCACTCTGTCAACATCTTGTAACAAGTCATATGCTCCAAGCAGTGGAGCTACTACCCAAGCTACTGGTGCTCCCCACTTCCCCAACATCTCCCCCGAACTATGGGGAACAAAATCAGATATTTAACATCAAAATATTTAATATACCTTCCAGATATCCATATTATAATTCTGCACTGAAATAACCAGTTAATTAAAAAAACTAACAGTTCACTAAATTTAGCAATTGATTTCATCATTTCTTCAGTCAACAGAATTATATCATCATAGCGCATTTCATAGAAACTTATACACTTGATTGAAAAACCTACTCAAAATTCTGTACAGTCCTCTTTCAACCTTAATTCTAGGATCCAACACTGAAAAGACAGACAATGCCTCCAATTGCATTTAAATGTCTCTCACTTCCCTTTGAAGCACAGAGACAAAAATAGCATAACTGGTCATCAAATTCATTTCAAAAATATGAGTCTCATAATTTACAGCCATTGCTTTTAATAGTCAGCATTCAATTACATGGCAAAACAGTAGAATGGAATAAGCAGATTAAATGCACACACTAAGTGCAAAATATAATGGAATATATAAGAAAAACATTCCATAAAACATAAGGAATTAATAATGACCCTTCTATGAACTGCAGAGATCTGGGCTAAGAAGTACACTATAACACACTAGCAAAAATACTCTTTCCATTCAGATTGACTAATTTGGAATCAGTCAAAAAATTTCCAGCACCTAAATAATATCAACTCATATCCACAGATCACCATTTTGGGGACAGATTTCAGCTACATTGTAAGTCTAGTATCAATTACAACAAAGACAAAAATCACCATAATTTTACCCAACAGGCGAACTGAGGGAAATGATACTCTTTACGGAAGTTGCAACACAGGATATTTTAAGCTACAGTAGTTATTTTACATTAAAAAAAAAGAAAGCTGAAGCCCATAAAAGCGTAAACTTGACATAACGATGAGAATGGAATCACAATACATTACATATATACACACAAATGGAAATTAATTCTTCTGCAATTACTTTGATAAAAAAAAAAAAAACATTTTTCTAAGTGTTTTAGATTCCCATCATAATTAAGGCCCTATCTACATACTTATATTACAGTCTTCACATATTCTACTTGCCAGACAAAAAATAACCTATACACCACTTTCCATGTGTTTTAGTGCAAAACATTTTGATTTAACTAATTTTCTCACCACTGTATTTCACTCATCCCTGATATAAATGCAAGGACTGTTCATTCACAAGCAGTTCTAATAAACAAAGCAAATGTGCAGCATTCTGAAATCATTCATTATCTACAAGGGATGCTTTGAAAGTAATGTCACCTGTTTTACTATGTTGGACTACAAAATCATAGGTGGATGTTGTTGGTACAACAGTAGAGATTGAATCTTCTCTCCAATAATTCCAGTCCATTTTGTTGCCACATGACAGAGTGGCAGCCTGAACAAAAGGCATCTGACAAGTGCACATGAAGTGAAGGTGTGGCACTGAAGTCCGCCATGCAGAAAAGTTGCACCTCCTAACTTTTATCTACACTTGCTGAACACTTATGGTGATCAAACATTGGACACTGGTACACTGAGGTGGTTGGTGGTGTGTTTCAGAGAAAACAGCGATGTGAAAGACAAGTCACATTCCAGATAGCTGTGCACAGCTGTCACATCACAAAACAGAGAGCGTATTGATAACTCATCCATGTGAACCAGCTAATGGTGGTGACTACATTGAAAAATAGTGCTTTTTTAGTGGAGAATTTACTCTACTAAATAGTGTTATTGTACTCTTTGCATCTGTTGAGGTTTCCAAGGAAATAAGTAAGAGGCATTACTTTCAGAGCAACTTAAGTATCTTATGAAAATCAGACACAGTAGAACTGTGGAAAGAAAACAGAGCAAGAAAATTTAGCTTCATGTTCTACAGAAATTGGATCTACATGATAAAACTTACTTACAGGTAGAGATTCACGTTTCCCTTTTATGACAAGTGTGTCCTACACTGCTGCTCTCCATTTCTTTTTTCTTTACTAACTGGTTAACAGAATAGTCAACAACTTCACATTTATCTTAAAATTAAAACTTGGTTTCTAGTCAGAATTGTATTGTTTAGATTCATTTTCCATTTAGGGTTACAAGATGCGTATTCTCTATTTTCTTTAAATGGGTTGTTAATGAAATAAGATTTCCATTTTGCATTTTTAAACCCATTGTTCTTGAAAACAAAACTTCAAGAACATACTACAAACACAGCATAGTTTGTCTGGTTCCAAATGAGAAATACGCAACATGTATTTCAGACACGCCTAAATAAACCAACTTGACAATCAGACTAGAAGCATCCCATAGCCACTATGGTATGAGAGAAGAAACAAAGAAAAGGAATAGATAATAGCTTGCCACCAATAAAACAAAAAATCACTAAGACCAAGTTTGGTGTGCTGTACCAAGAAGTATGTGAAGGCCTTATTTATGAAGGATTTTTACAGACTCTAATGTCTGAGGGACATAAAAAATACAACACATTTGAATTACTGAATAATTAGCAAGAATGACAGTTCTACATTGCCATGTGCCATATACAGTTATTTTCGTTCCATCTTCAGTTAAAATATTCTCTGAGTTTGTATTTCTAAAGAGGCCATCTGCTTCTGAACTTAAACAAATGGCCTTAACTGTGAAGCAGTTATGACTATGAGTATTTGTGAAACAGGAATAATGGCTGCCTATAAGTTGCTTAAAAATAAAAGTTTGTCACAAGGCTGTTCGTGCTCCATATTTTTGGGCAGAGTTTAGAAAACAGCAAGGCTTTGCACCTACTTGCATTCTGCTAAGTAGCCCAGACTGAACAGCACTCAGTAGATTTGGCACCACATCATGCCGCATCTTCTGCCTTAAAAGTCTACTCATTCAGTACAATGACCTCCAGTCTAGTGAATATAATCTTTGGACTCGTTAAAAATATTCATTAACTACAAGGAATTTAACCTGACTTGAAACAGACTTTTAAGGCTGCCAAAATTCTAGAAATATACAGCCTTTATCTCAGCCACTGAGTCAAAACTAAACCAAGACAAACCCTTCTATTACAAAGTTTCAGTTGCTATCAGGAGGAAGGTTGGAATAAAAGTGTCAGAGTGCTTAGTAAATCAGTTACTTTGTGTGCAGTCATGCAGTTTTAGCTCAGTGATGCACTTGTATAACAATTTATACCCTCTAAGGACATTATCTACCATAAATTCAGTTCCAAAAACTGCAATAAAGAGTAACAAAACATAGTTGTCAAGCGATCCACCATTTCCACATAAAGCTATCTAGCATCCAAAAGAACTCCACAACTTAAATATCAGCTGGCTTGAAAAGTAATCCCATTTTTGTGACAGTGATATTCTAATACAGTTTTAAAGTTTAACAGGATACATAAAAACAAAATAAAACAAAGCCCAACAAGATCTTGTATTAAGCTGATTCTACAGGCTAAGAATAACTTGTTTCTTTCTGTTGAGTTGTAAACCCAGGATCACTGAAAGAACAAAAGAAAAAGTGATCCACTTCTAAGTGATCCACTCTTCTAAGAGGAGTTTGCTTTTTTATGTTTGTTCATGGAACAGAAAACGAAACTGTTAGTCACATGCTTTGTCCTTCTGCATTTCTGCTACGTGCACAAGCACATACACACCCACCCGTTTACTCAGTCTCTCCCAAACCCAACAGTGGGTTCTGTTGCATTTTATTTCCTTTTAGTAGAAGGTTATTCCCAAGAAATTCTAATTACACTGCAAGAACGTTAAGAATGAGACTGAATGGTACTTAAAAAGTGCTTGAGACAACTGTACAATTGCAATACATACACTTAACAGTTATTAGATCTAAGTATCTTAAATATCACCCAGCCTTCCTCTTCCAATAAAGTTATTTGTGTTTGTCTCTGTCATGATTATTAGCTAGACAGTTTCTAAACAACTCGTTTTTAAAAACAAAATAGGTACAAAGATGCTTTTTATTGAAGACAGAAGTATTTCCAACTTAGTGTATTTTAAATATGTACAGACTACAAGAAGAACAGAAAACATACATTATATTTCAGAGTACACAGAGGAAACAATATTTTTGTCTGACATGCTTTTTTATTCCCCAAAACAGGAGAAACAGTATCCAATGGTGATTTCTGAATCCAAGAGATACTGAAAAATTTTCAGTGAACTTTTCTATGCAAACACAGAAGAAAAAGAAATCACAACTCTGGACCTTGGGACTACAACGGGAAAGATGAAAAATAACCTTCATCAGAACTTGGATTTAGAGAAACAAAAAAAAAAAGATGAGTGCATGGGATTAAGTTTATACCCAGGCTTTGATTCTATTGTACTGAAAGCGACAGGTGAAAAGAATCTGTATCAGCTCTGTGGAACTGTGACAGTTCTATACAAAGACAGGCTCACTTTGCAGGGCTTTTGTTTATCTCGTATCAGTTCACTACAAAAGATAGCATTCAGTTTTCAGACAGATCTTTTTTTGTTCCATTGAGACCATAGGGTTAGGCCAGTAAGACTGGCTAGCCAAGTTACTCACTTGTGAACTCTGATATTAATAGGTTATTTTGTCATAAACTGCTCTCGATATAGTAATGGAAAAGTATATATGAACCAAAAAAAAAGGTTAGCAAACCTTTGTGTGTCTTTCTGCTGAAAAACATCAACACTGGCAAAATTTAGATCTACAACTCCATTTGACCTAGTCAAAGAACAGGCAGATGGACATGAAGGGGATTCTTTTGATATAAGAAAAAAATTTATAACGAATGATGTCATCTGATGTAGGAATTAATATATAAAAATAAATCTAAAGGTTTTTTCCACCAAATAATTATTATATTAATTTAACAATAAAATGGGAACATTTTGAACATATTTGTATGTATGGAAGTTATTCTTAGTAAACACATGTTCCCACTCACAAGGCCTCCTCATTCTTCCTGCATCTAAGATCATCATGAAGGCAAAAAATACCCATTTTTCCTTGATGCATTCAAGTACGGAGAGCTAAACAAATGAGGACCTAAAGCCATCAATTCATTGAGAAACCACTGATGAGACAAACTTACTTGATTGCAAGTATTATATATACATACATATATAACTACTCTCTATATATTTCAGATTTTATATATGTATATATATATAACTACTCTAATAATATGATGTTACCTTTTTCAACCTACTTTCTTCATCTGCTAGTACTTTGCAAGTTGCTCATCTTTGATTATAAAAACGTTATCAAAACATGCTGGTGGCTACAATAGTCACAAGGAGGGAGGAAAAAAGAAAAGTAAATTAACAAGGAGCCTCTGTTAAGGTTTCCAGAGCTCTCAAGTCTTCATACTGACTGTATATACCATGCAAGGTGTTTAGAAAAACATCTAGTTTTACAGGACCATTGGTCAAATTATGAGATGTTGATGATACACAGAGTGCTAAGAACTGCAGAGTATCCAGAGAAGGAACACACCAAGACCATCAGGTCCATCTCCTGTTTCCAAACAGGACTATTTGAAAAAACCACACCTTGTGCCCGAGAGCTTTGTTCAAATGCTTCTTGAAATTTAGCAGACTTGGCACAGGATATCTCAATTTGGAAAGGACTCACAAGGCTTTAATTACCATCATACCTGAGCACCAGACTTTACTTAAATATCATTTAAATGTATAACCCTCAGAAAGATCAACACAGTGGAATAGCAATACAGGAGGTGTAATAACAAAGCACAATAGAAAAGCACTACAAAGAAAAAGCACTCACCTGTCTCTAACAATCTAGGCTCATAGGGAAAACTCCACAAAGGGGGGATCTCCAGAAAGAGATCCTTTCCCAGTGGCAGTCAGCCCTTAAATGAGGTCTAAGAGAGGTGCAGCCAGGCTCCACCCTTTGCGGTCACACAGCTGAATTGCCTTCACCTGTGCTCCCAAGGCTGACCAGGTCCTTTTCCCAAAAGCTCAATCAGTGGTTCAGGCCACAACCCAACAGTTCCCATACTATGTGATAAAGCTTTCAGGTACTTGCAGGTACCAAACAGAAACAAAAGGCTAAGATTTGTAGCTTAGAAAGCATTCAGGCATTTAAAATCCACTGAGTTAAGAACAAACATACAAGACCACTTTGTGTTCTATAGGTTGACTTACCCTCAAATTGATGAGAGAGAAAAACATTCATTTCTAACTTGCTTGAAAGGATACAGTAAAACCATTGTCTATTGATGAAAGACCACTGCATCAGAGGAAAGAATTCAAAACCAACAAGAAATCTCATTTTGCCCTAAATTTTCTTAGATTAGGTGTTGTACTAGTCCCATACAAGATGTTGCAAGATAAGTAATCTCACTTATTTGCCAGAAGTCAATGGCTAACCTGTTCTTTTGGCCTAATCAAAGGCTGAGCATGCCCCCTCGGCAGAAGTAAACATAAAACCTTACAGGCATGAGCAGTCAGGAAACAAATCTGGGTACACGCTTTCCAGGCAGAAGTTGTGAGCTAACAGTCAGCTGCCTTTCATCAGGATGTATGCTCTGCCTCCAGCCTCTGGTTAGATGAACAACACACTCTGCCCCTCTGGGTACAGTAACATATCCAGGGTTGGAGTGAGTTATGCTGCTGTACCATAGGCCTACAGTTATTAAACAAAGAAAGGTGATTGTTATCCCACAAGTGGATAATGGCAGTCAGTAGAAGGGTGTAGGAGACAGAATAGAGCATGGAGTAAAGGCCATAAAGAGTTTTATTGTAGAAGGAAAGATTACGTAGGAAGAGGAGAGTATAAGAGTAGAAATTATGTTGTTACAGTTTAAGAGAAAAATGCATTCTGAACAGAATTTTTCTTAATTTATTGCCAAAAAGGTTGAAGGTCATAAACATTTAATTAGAAGCTGAAGTTTTATGTTTCATAACATCTCACAACTGCAAGGCTTTACTGCGGTCAGTTCAACTGTAAGAGTTTTTATATTGTTGCTATAAATCACCTGAGCTACTGGTAATTAGTTGCAATTTTGTTTTAGTGCTTCTGAAGCTACTGTCTCCAAAAGGCTCAGTACAATTGTTTCTACCAGTTTATTCCCAAGTAAGTAATCCCATTAGGATTTGAGCTGACTTTGAATTATTAGTTTCTTGGGGAAAGGTAGAAGCAAACTAAGAGCCAGAACGCTACGGTTAAATAAAACAATTTGAAAGCAAAATAAAGCATGTGTGTGCTGAAGTTCCTCCTTCAAAGAAAAGGTGCAGAAAGGAGTTTCCTGGGGAATAAATGGAAAGTAGAGGTCTGGCAGTTATTTCCTTAAGTCATCAACAGCTGAACAGAAGAACACAGTTCAACCCCATACCCTCCACACAACCATTCACTACCTTTTCTCCACAACCAAAGCTTTCCAATAAATGAAAATGTCTTCAAATTCCTTCCTGTATCTTAATCTCCAGAAGTGCAAATTCATACACAAAGGTAGGGAGAAAAAAATAGTAACGCAAAAAGACGTTGTTGTACATAACAGCAATTAACAGCTAAAATAAACAATGTCTTACAAAACAAAAACAAGACTACTGACTTGGTAATAATTCATTAAAGTATCTGGTACTGCACCAGAGATCACAAATGGTTTGGGTTGGAAGGGACATTTAAGATTATCTGTTTCCAAGCCTCCTGCTATAGGCAGGGACACCTCCCACTAGACCAGGTTGCTCACATCCCCATCCAGCCTGCTTCCAGGGACGGGACATCCACAAACTCTTTGGGCAACCTGTTCCAGTGTCTCACTGACCTGACAGTAAAGAATTTCTTCCTAATACATAGTCTCTCACATCAGTAATATTATATTTTAAGCTTTAACAATGAAACAAAATGTGCATGTGGGCGTGTGGTGGTGGGGAGACAGACTGTGATATGTTCTAAGTATCTGAACACACATTTGGTATCTGATCAAGCACCACAGTTCTTTTATGTTCTAAGAAAGGAGATTACTGGTAGAGTAGGACTTCTCTCAAACTTGTACAACAGAAGCTAAAAATGGATCATATGTAACTTATTAGATATAATTCCAAACCAAAACAAAGCATAAAGAAAATCCATTTTTCCACTCTTAAAGTGATCATACATTGGAGGTCTTGTCTTCAATTTATTTCCACAATTCTTTTGTAACTTCAGGTGAATGGCATAAAATTGCACCAAGAGCCCACTCCAGCAGTAATCTTTCCTTAAAAACAGGCAAATCCTGAAGGACAGTCATAATCTTGAAAGAGCAGATGTGACAGTTTGAATAAAAAATAAAATAAAATAAAAGAAAGCAGTTTTTGTTTATTAAGTAAAGTGATGAATTAGCAGTGGTACCCTCCAAATCTTTAACCATAACTTGGCACATCTTAACAATCAGTTCCATTTAACAGAACACATAAGATGATCATAACATTCACAGGTTTTATTGGCTTTTGTCACAATTTTTAGTTCCATTTTGTTTTTTAACTTTAAGAAAAATTTAAATGGCGAGAAAGATCTACTTTATTTAACACTGAAACAATGACCTTACTTCAGGTTAGAAGGTTAGATTTTCCTGTTACATTATATATGATTTGCTATACAAGTCTGCAAATTGCAGCAGCTCATTTAGAGCAAGGCCTTGTAGCCGCGAAGCCAGTGTCACAAACCACACCCATAACACAGCACTGAATGGTATCTAGCTGTATCAAGGGCAGGAGTTCTTTCCTCATATCCAGAAAAAGCCCACACCAAAAAGTAGATCCAAATCACTTTATTATCCATGATTATGTAACTATGTCAGAAGGCACGAAATTATAACAATTTTCAGTCCATCCTGAAAATTTGATTTTGTCCTCCTGGAAGAACAGACTAGGGGATAGACCATCACAAATATTAAGTCTTCTGGTGTCACTTTAGTCATTAGTCTTTTGGCAACGCAGAGCCATCATACTCAAGCTCCAATAACAGAACATGAATTGCTTTCACAGTTTTGAACAGTTAGCATCAAAACCTTCCTTAGCAAAACCTGTTTCCAAAATGCTCAACACTTTGGCTTCTGTCTGTATTTCCACTTCTGATTTTTTCTGATTCCATTTTTCTGAATGATATTTTTCTTCATATTGTATAAGCAGATGAAAGAAGTTAAGCTACCTACAACACAGC
Organism: Tetrao urogallus; assembly: GCF_951394365.1. Classification (NCBI taxonomy): domain Eukaryota; kingdom Metazoa; phylum Chordata; class Aves; order Galliformes; family Phasianidae; genus Tetrao; species Tetrao urogallus. Next base: position 38,435,387 of record NC_136814.1, on the reverse strand, counting down.
ACTATTCTTTCACGGTGTGCTAGTAAGGAATGCTAGTAAAGATTTTTCAGAACATCCATCAGGAGGGAAAATCGACTCTCAAGGTGGGAGATAGAGTTACATCAGTACAACAGTTTGCTTATTATAAGTATAGAGGAGTAAAAAGATAGGCCTGAAGACCAGTATAACCAATAGAAGTCTGTCACCAAAAGCTTATTCAGATATTACCAGGAAAATTTAACAAATTAGTATTTTTTACAATTTCATATGTTCTATCAATTTCAGTGGATTCTGGTAAAAATGAACAACCACAAACAAAATCAGTAAAGTGATCAATATAAAGCAAATGTAGGAAGCTGCATGCTTATTTTGGTGTTTGTAACAAAAACATTGGTATATAATCAGCTATGAGAATGTGAGTAAGACCACGGCAGCAAGAAAAAGCAAGAAAATAAAACATTCAGGAAAATGAAAAAAAAACCACACAACCTCTACAACATAGTAATCTGTGAATTCTCTAGTCAGTAATGTAGAAGACAGACATACTGCCTTAACAAGGAGGAAACTGAAGATAAATGAGGGGGGGAGAATTGGCTCAGGGGATACCTTTTCTTTCCCACCTTAAACCTCAAACTGAACCTGAAAAACAAAGCAAAACTGTAAAAACAAACAATGCCACGCAATTAAAGAGTAAAGTTTAGGTAAATCAGGGTGCAATGCTGCTACTACTGCATTTTAATTTACTGTACTGTCCCAATCTGATACGTAAGCCACATCATTTACATTCATTGATATGTTCATGAATACTACTGCTTCAGCTGGAATCCTGTGAGCTCTGCATAGCAGCGTGATTTTCCTAGATCAACTCATCAATGGTATTACAAGAAAAACAAGAAAGCTGTTCATACAACCTGGAACAAAGAAAGTACCTGACACAGTACCATACTGAAAACAGAACAAGAGAAAACACACCATCCTCAAAAATGCAAGAAATAATGTAGTTCATTAGATGAAGCCAAAGATCAATAATGAAGCCAGTCTTAGTTCATATTTTCAATAATGGCCTTGACACTAAATGGAAGCTGCTAATGAAATCTGAATATAACACAGTTGGAAAGCACTTGCACTGTGAAGGAAGGTCAAAATGTTACTGAAAAAGAACAAAGTGAGATTTGAGGAATAATTTCATTTCACTTTTGTGTGCAAAATCATTCATTCAAGAATGAAAGGAGAATTTTTCCGTCTGGTAGTTCATCAGAAAGAATAACTGTGACATTGTACTCAACAAGAACACAGAATTGCACAATGTTTCCAGTAGAAATAATGCTTCAATGCCACTTTATTTGCCAGATAATTCTTCATAAAACACTGCTTAAATTCTTCTTAGGCATAACCAAAAACAAAAAAACCAAACAACCCACAGAGCAAGTACAGAGAAGGACCTGTTTCCCAGTCAACATACTGCATAAGAAAAACTAAATGTTTGTCTTATTTAAAGACTAGTTAAATTTTTGACTAGATTAACCTCAGAAAAATTAGGTCTGACAGTAAAATCAGGAAGAAAGGAAAAGTACATAAGCTAAATAAGGATATTGCTGTGCAGCATGGTTGAAAAACTCAAGAGATGAGATGCTAACCAGAGAGACCTACACAGGTTTGAGCAGTGGGCCCAAGGTAAACCTCATTAGATTCAACAAATCCAAGTGCAAAGTCTTGCACCTGGGTTACGGCAACCCCCAATATCAGTATAAGCTTTAAGAAGAAAGGATTAAGTGCAGCTCTGCTGAAAAGGATTTGGGGGTACTGGTAGACGACAAGCTAGACATGAACTAGTAATGTGCCCACACAGTACAGAAAGCTGTATCCTGGGCTGCATCAAAAGCAGCATGGCCAGCAGGATGAGGGACATGATCCTGCCCCTCTTTTCCGCACTGAGGTCTCATCTGGAGTACTGCATCCAAATGTGGAATCCTCAGTACAGGTGAGACACGGACCTGTTAGAGCACATCCAAAGGATCCAAGGGATGGAACACCTCTCCTATAAGGACAGCTGGGGCTGTTCAGCCTGGAGAAGAGAAGGCTGCAAGGAAACCTGATAACGGCCTTTCAGTATCTAAAAGGGGACTACGAGAAAGGAGGAGACAGACAATTTAGCAAGATCCATTGTGATATGACAAGGGAAAATAGTTTCAAACCAAAAGAGGGGAGACTTAGATTAGATATAATGGAGAAATTTTTTACAATAAGAATGATGAAGCACTGGGACAAGCAGTCCAGAGAGGCAGTGGATACCCTGTCTTTGGAGACATCCAACATCAGGCTGGACAGGGCTCTGAGCACCCTGATCTAGCTGTAGTTGCCCCAGTTCATTGTAGGGGAATTGGACTAGGTGACTTTTGCAGACTATTTCTGAGAACAGGATCTTTAATCTCAGCATGTCTTTCATATAGAGGTTAGAAGAAAAAAAATTCTAGTCCTCATCAAAGCAAGTCCCTGGAACAGCCTTCCATCACACATGAGATGGATGAAGGAAAAAAAAACAAACAAGCAAAAATACAAAAAACCCACAGGCAACATCAGTAAATCAAAACTGAAAGGAACTGGTTTAGTAAAGAGATCAATGATGCAGTTGTTTAATAAAGCAGTAACATTAATAACTACGCAAATACTTGAGTTCAGGATAAAGAAAGTTCCAGGCTAGGACTGCCCATTTGTACTTACCATCAGACTTAGAATTCAACAATTTTTGAGATCTGACAATTTTATAAATCTAAAGTTTTGTCTCCTGTTGAAAATATGACTCAAAAGGACAAACTGAGTTTCTCTGTATCCTTTCCAAAAGGTGGATAAAAAAAAAATTCCTTCCCATCTTTAGCAAATCATCAGAAGCAAATCTGTAACCCTCTGCCAACAGAGGAGCGCTATCAGGATTATTTCACCGTAAAGGAGGTTTACACTAAAGGAAATTCTTTCCATTCCCTTTCCTGTTTGTTTTGTTCAACTCAGCACACATATACATTGTCTTCCATACTGAAGCTGAATGCTATATAAAATCTTGATTTTTTTAAAAAACTCAAACATATAAAAACATAAAAACCAAAACCAAAGATCTGTTTCATGCATTAGTAAGCGCAGAAATATTTTAAAATAAATTACTGTGGAGCTGGATGACCAAGAACAGAAATCATCTCAATCTTTTGAGGTACTCCTGGCTTTTCTTTATGGTTAATGAACCTAAGAGGTAAGACTAAACATAAAAAGATGCAGGCAGCACCTCCCTTCAGAACTGAACACTTTAGTTCAGTTTTTTAAACTAAGACTTATCACAACCTTTTCTTTTTTAGCAGTTGTACAGGTAATTCCAGCATAGATTATTAGAAGTTTGACAATAATAAAATTAGTAATCAGATCAAGAGAGTTAGATACAAATTCAGTTTTGACAAGCTCAGAGTCAATTTCAAACTCAGCTTGTCCTGCTCTTTAACAGTGAGACAACCTTTTTGGAAGAAATCCAATTGAGTAGTTCAACAGATGTTCACACATTCAAATTCTAGTATTGCTAATCATGTTTTAGAATTCAGTGACAAGGTTAGCGATATATATCTGAAGCAATAACTGAAAAAAAATGACATTTCTCAAGTGCATATTCCTTTGTTATGGATTATAGTTATATTTTAACTGCCAATAACTTCTTTGGGAATACTTGTCAACTGGTTTAAACCAAGAATACACAATGTAAGTACGAAAGATTATTTCTTGGGCTTAAATAAAAACATTTCCAGTATCATAATAGAGAAATACTTTGTAGCACAATAGATGAAGTACAAACAATATAGTGGAACATCAACTAAAATTCTCAATTATCAGACCAACTATCATCAGTGAACGTGGTATTATATGGAATAATTCACATTAGAATGCTCTTGGGACATCATCTAACCCAACTCCCAAAGCACTGAATTCACACCAATATTTTGTAGCTGAGAATTTACTCCATCAAATAGTGTTACTGTGCTCAAAGCATCCCCTGCAGTTTCCACAGAAATGAAATAGGAGGCATTACTTTCAGAGCAATCTGCATAGTTTTACAGAACAGAGGCACATTGACTCATGTCCTTCTCAGCAATTCTATTTCCCAGCAGGCAGTCCCCAGCACGTACTACTGCAAGAGATTCTACAACCCCCACCCCAAGCATAAGACCTTACATTTATCCTTCTTGCAGGTCACGATGTTTATTATGGGCCATTCCTCCATACTAAGTCATAGAGCACTGTTCTTGACCATATCAACTTCTGCAATGTGATGTCACATTCTAATTTGATGAGGACAGGCCCCATTTCCTCTTCTAGGTCACTGACATAGGTACTAAACAAGATAGGTCCCCAGCCACTTCTAACTGGTCTTTGGGCAAAGTATGAACCACTGACTGTAAACTTCTTAAGCCTGACAATCCAGCCACTTTTTCCATTCTTCTACTCCTCCCATTGGAAAGATAACATTGCAACTTGATTATACAGACACCGTGAAATCATGCTAAAAGCCTGGTTAAAACCGAGACAGATGATGAACAAACTGCCATAAGCAATATTAAATCTTAGCTAATAGAATTTATTGTTTAAGCAATATACAGAAAGGCCACAAACTTATCAATAAGCAACATGTAAAAGATACTCACGGACTTCACTGAGGGCTATCTAATGATAGCTTAAGTTTAAAAAAAAAAAAAACCACAACAAAGAAACAATTGCAATAGATTTCTTCCTCTAAAGGAAGAGGACACAGATGAAGAATGTTTATACATAAAACAGAAAAGATTCAAATTTTAGCATCTGCAGATATAGTCCATGGAAAGAGATATTAATTTCATCACCAAAGCAAGGAAACTCAGAAGTATCCCCTTTATACATGAATTATGCAATGGGAAAGATTTCACGCTTTAACAAAGAATGAAGAGCTACTAAAAAGGAAGTTACTATTTATCAGTATAAATTATTACTCCTTCATACACAAATGCAACAAATACATTGACTTCCACTCGGATTTCTAGTTGAGTAAGTTTTCACAGTGACCCAAAGGTGACTTGCAGGGTGTCCATGAAGAACAGTTTGTTTTTTGGCAGGTTTTCCTTAGTTGTGTTGTTTTTCCCCCAACCATGTAATCTCATATTAAGTCACAGTGAGGAAGATCTAACATATTTGAGATGTGCATTATTACTTTTCCCACAGTTACTCCTGGAGCTGTCACAAACAAATATCATACTGAAAGATGTGGCTCAAACAGCTGGTAAAGAAAAGAATTGGCTCAGGAGAAGCTTAAATTGCAGTTTTAAAAACCTCTGACCTACAGGCATCCTGAACATAGTCAAATGAGCAAATGCTAACACTGCTGAGTATAGTCTACATAAGAAAGAGGAAAACATGACATCCAGCATCTACTTCCTAGGAGAAAATATCACTATGCATATATGCAAATGTTCTGTTTTAACATGCAGCTACTGTATTCCCATAGATATAGAGCAAGGCAGATATTCAGTTAACTGCTTGCACATACAAAGACAGTTTGTATGCACATTACCAGGAACAACAGCACGCTCCATAACTGATAGTATACTATTGTATATTTAGCAGTACTTAAAAGCTAAAATTTTACAAGAGTAAAATTAAAAATAATATTATGAATTTAAATACCTGTTTGCTGCAGGGCAGTATGAAGCAAAAGAATAGTCAGGTGTTTCTAACAACTATTTTACAAGGCAACAAGCTTTATCCA